>NC_080075.1:76748508-77383113 GCF_949987535.1 Balaenoptera acutorostrata
CCATAATCCTCACACTAAAGGCCTATTTACTCTAGTACCTATTACCCTAAACAACTCTGGCTTTCAACCAAAAATTACAAGTCAGGTCAGAAGGCAAAATAACACACTCTCTGAAGAGACAAACAGTTTTCACAACCAGACTCAGATATGACAGAGATGTTGGATTTATCAGACAAGAACTTAAAATTATTATGATGAAGATGTTAAAGGCTCTCATGGAAAAAGTAGACACCATGCAAATCATATATATGGGTAATGTAAGCTGAGAGATGAGCACTGTAAGAAAGAATCAAAATACAGGTGGAGGAAGTGGTTTTGGCAGGAATAGGGTCAATTTCTTTAACATAAGGGGAAAAAGGAATATTGGTGCAGATGTGGGTGTGCATTTATAGGTATGTCTCGTATGCTAGCTGTGACTTCTCTGTTAATTTCAGTCCTCTATTTTTGAACCCTCCCACCGTGCCAGAAACAAATGTCTACTGACTGGGGAGGTGCAGGGTAAGAAGAGGCAATGTTAGGAGACCAGCATGATGCACTTTCTTGTCCTTCTTCTGGAGCTGATAACTAGCCTTATCTCCCCAGCGAACTTGGGATGGCTGTGGGAAAGCAAATAAATGTAACACTTGAAGAAGTACGTCCCTCAATATGATTTGAGGGTGAGGCTTTACATAGACCAATGATCATTCAACTCTAATTCTGTCACCCTGCCAATTAAAATAAATGCTCAAAAAGGTGTTCTCTTTCACTCAGGTATGGTTGGCTATTGTGCCACAATCTCAAATCAAATTAGCATTCTTATACTAGATTCTAGAGGTAAAAAAAAAAAAAGGTGAGAGGGAACACATATTATCATGAACTGCCGTTTATCAAGCACCTATTAGTTTTGAGCTCTGTTCTACACCAGATCTTTTGCAAAACTCACAATGCCCCTTCCAGGTAGGTTTTTTAAAACCTTCCTTTTATTCTTGAGAAAGTAGAATCCCAGAGAAGTAAATAGATGCGCAGAGTTGGTAAGAGCCACCTACCCCATAAAAACTCATGTTTGTTTGTTTTGTTTTTCAACTCCATTCTCCAAAGCTAATGCTTATTCCACTACACTCTGTTGTTTCATATAATTTCAAAATATGGCAAAATTTATGAGTAGCAGAGAAAAACAAATGGGCCCTGGAAGAGAGGAAAGGTTTTTTTGCACAGTTATTCTAGGTATTTTACTTGGGTGTTTTCTATCTAAACACTATTTAAATCTAAATGTTTTCTATATCAATAAGGATGAGACTATTTGCAAGGGCAACTGTCAGGGAATTCCTGTACTTTATTTTCTACCAGAATTAGTTGGTGTTGTGGTTTTTCACACCCATGTCTGGAGCATCACCAGGGAGCCAGAATAATAAATACTATATGATGATTTCTTGATTCTAAGATTCATATTTTGTCTTCAAATTTTAACAGTGTAGAAGCTGGGATGCATCTTATCACTGTGTTTGGAGAAACTGTCCAACGGTCAAGCAGAGGGGTAAGTTGTAATGACTTTCTTTTATTGCCTAAATAAATGAAAACTAAGCTCTATATTAGAGGTGACAGTTTATCTGATCTGCACCTCAGTTAAATAATTTGCATTGGTAGTGTTATATTCCATTGATTTAAATGTAAATTTGGACCCCTATTGATTGCTTTTAATACCTTTACAAGATTATATTATGATGCAACATTGAAAAAAGTTATTGTGACTATGGAAGATTCCTTACCAAGTGCCAGAAAGTGCAATTAAAGGCAATGGAAATTGCTAAATATTTTTAAATAGGTCATATAATTTTGAAACTTGAGAGGCTGATATGACCAAGTGATGCCCTGTGAAGGACTCTCACTTGGGCTCTGAACTTCTATTTTGTTACAAGCTTCCAGCCAGCGTTGGAAACAAAGCTGTTTAACTTCCAGTAATACATAATGAATTAAGAAAACTAAATAAATGAACCAAAAGATAGACCAGATAGTCAGTGCAGATAAAACTTTATGCCTCAAATTCATACTGTCAATTGTAGAGGAGCTAAAACTACTCTGTACTGATGGAGAATTTGTGATGGGGGTGGGTGGGGGGTGGAACATAGAGATGGAAATCCCACCAGGGATGCTAAATAACAAGCTTTCACTAATGCCACATAAACATTGTACAAGAAGGGTTCCAGAAAAGTCTTTGCATAAGCCAGATAATTGTTATGGGTACAAATTTATGAAGGGCTTGAAGAAAAAAAAATTATGTGTAACAGTGATTAGGGGAGACCTCCTAGGAAAAGTATTGAAGGATGGTAAGAGTCTTAAGAGGTTGAAAAGTTAGGGGTGGGGACTACCTTGTATACGTACCTTCCTCCTCACCCCAACTAGTGCACACAACAGAATCTTCCACGTAGTTGCACTAAAAAGTGTTTGAATAGCTTGAAAAAAATGAAGGATGACACCTCTTAATAGTTATAGAATGTTAAAGGTCATGGAAAAACATCAAAAAAGCCTGACAGAGACCATTCCACTCTTCATACATCCACTCCAGATACATTCTCAGAGTCAGCACCATCCTATTTTTAAACATTTCATCTGTCAACTTTTTATTATTTAAAAAAAAATGTCTAATTTGCTTAAAGTGCCTTAGGCAAAGTATGATCAAATTCATTGATGATAATGACACTGAATCAGAACGGACAGGGACAGAAATACCAGGGCCCATTAAAATGGACATGTGGATAAAGAGCCCTCTCAGCTTTGTGCTCTGCCACATCCAGGGTTTAGTGAAACAAAACCAGAAACAATCATAGACTGATTCAAGATTGACCTCAGAGGCCATGTTTTTACAGCCTAAGGGACTGAACTGTGCTATGGCCAGACCAAGAAATCCCAGAGGATTGTCTGAATAACCACCTTGTCTCCACATGGTACCTCGGCTTAAACTGTTTCCCTCAAGAATGTGTCAGGGAAGGAATGGCCCTTGACATCCTTATGTGGAAGTATTACCTCAAGCACACATAGATTTAGATGATTTTAAGTCAGGGCTGTTTCTATGCTGTGAGTGAGTACAGCTGTGACATATACGATACATTAGGATATGGAGAAGGCAGGAAAGAGCCTGTTTGGTTTCCTGTATTCTCTTCCATTAGCACATACACAAGTCTTTGTCTATTACATGGGCCAGATATCTGAGCATGACAAATTGTTTCAATGTGGTAGCCATAAAATGAAGTAGTAAACAAGGAACCAGGACACAGTGTGATGTGCTGTGAAATTGGGGAATCAAGTCCAGGGAAATCCAGAAATGTTAGATTAAAAATCCTGTTTCTACAAGTGAGTTGTCATATCTAAGCAAGGGTGGTATTTCTTTAGTTCTTTGAGACCAAGACTGTTGAAAGGGAGTGGGAGAGAAGGCAAGGCAATCGAGCAAGCTGCCACTATGGATGTACTTACCTTTTACTTGAAGAAGCGCTGAGCATTTAGGAGGATCCAGAGACCATGGCCTTGGTACAAGCCCACAATTAAGACTTTTGGAGGTCTGGGTGAAAAGGGAGGGGGCAAGGCATCATGAAAGCCAGAGAATGGAGGCCTCAACTGATAGAGAAGCAAGGGAGAAGTCCAAGTGGAGAGGTTACAATTTAAAAATGCCTGCGATGCCTTTTCAATAAATGGTACTAGGGCAATTGGGCATCCACCGGCAGGAAAAAGAAAAACAGGGAAGGAGGAAGGAAAAAGAGTAAAAGGTCTTTTTTTTTTTAAACATCTTTTTTGGAGTATAATTGCTTTACAATGTTGTGTTACTTTCTACTGTATAACAAACTGAATCAGCTATACGTATACGTATATCCAGATATCCCCTCCCTCTTGCGTCTCCCTCCCACCCTCCCTATCCCACCCCTCTAGGTGGTCACAAAGCATCGAGCTGATCTCCCTGTGCTATGCAGCTGCTTCCCATTAACTATCTGTTTTACATTTGGTAGTGTATATATGTCCATGCCACTCTCTCACTTCATCCCAGCTTACCCTTCCCCCTCCCCATGTCCTCAAGTCCATTCTCTAATACTCCGTCTTTATTCCTGTCTGGCTCTAGGTACTTGAGAACCATTTTTTGTTGTTTGTTTTTAGATTTCATATGCATGTGTTAGCATACGGTATTTGTTTTTCTCTTTCTGACTTACTTCACTCTGTATGACAGACTCTACGTCCATCCACCTCACTACAAATAACTCAATTTCTTTTTATGGCTGAGTAACATTCCATTTTATATATTTGCCACATCTTCTTTATCCATTCATCTGTTGATGGACACTTAGGTTGCTTCCATGTCCTGGCTATTGTAAATAGAGCTGCAATGAACATTGTGGTACGTGACTCTTTTTTTTGAACATCTTTATTAGAGTATAATTGCTTTACAATGGTGTGTTAGTTTCTGATTTATAACAAAGTGAATCAGCTATACATATACATATGTCCCCATATCTCCTCCCTCTTGCGTCTCCCTCCCCCCAACCCCCGTCCCACCCCTCTAGGTGGTCGCAAAGCACCAAGCTAATCTCACTGTGTTATGCGGCTGCTTCCCACTAGCTATCTATTTTACATTTGGTAGTGTATATATGTCCATGCCACTCTCTCACTTCGTCCCAGCTTACCCTTCCCACCACCTAGTGTCCTCAAGTCCATTCTCTATGTCTGTGTCTTTATTCCTGTCCTGCCCCTAGGTTCTTCAGAAACATTTTTTTTTTTTTTTTAGATTTCATATATATGTGTTAGCATACAGTATTTGTTTTTTTCTTTCTGACTTACTTCACTCTATATGACAGACTCTAGATCCACCCATCTCACTACAAATAACTCAATTTTGTTTCTTTTTATGGCTAATATTCCATTGTATATACGTGCCACATCTTCTTTCTCCATTCCTCTGTTGTTGGGCATTTAGGTTGCTTCCATGTCCTGGCTATTGTAAATAGAGCTGCAGTGAATATTGTGATACAAGACTCTTTTTGAATTACGTTTTTCTCAGGGTATATGCCCAGTAGTGGGATTGCTGGGTCGTATGGTAGTTCCATTTTTAACGTTTTAAGGAACCTCCATACTGTTCTCCATAGTGGCTGTATCAATTTACATTCCCACCAACAGCGCAAGAGGGTTCCCTTTTCTCCAGACCCTCTCCAGCATATATTGTTTGTAGATTTTTTGATGATGGCCATTCTGATTGGTGTGAGGTGATACCTCATTGTAGTTTTGATTTCTATTTCTCTAATGATTAATGATGTTGAGCATTCTTTCATGTGTTTATTGGCAATCTGTCTGTCTTCTTTAGAGAAATGTCTATTTAGGTCTTTTGCCCGTTTTTGGATTGGATTGTTTGTTTTGTTGATATTGAGCTGCATGAGCTGCTTGTAAATTTTGCAGATTGATCCTTTGTCAGTTGCTTCATTTGCAAATATTTTCTCCCTTTCTGAGAGTTGTCTTTTCATCTTGTTTAAGGTTTCCTTTGCTGTGCAAAAGCTTTTAAGTTTCATTAGGTCCCATTTGTTTATTTTTGTTTTTATTTCCATTTCTCTAGGAGGTGGGTCAAAAAGGATCTTGCTGTGATTTATGTCATGGAGTGTTCTGCCTATGATTTCCTCTAACAGTTTTATAGTGTCTGGCCTTACATTTAGGTCTTTAATCCATTTTCAGTTTATTTTTGTGTATGGTGTTAGGGAGTGTTCTAATTTCTTTCTTTTACATGTAGCTGTCCAGTTTTCCCAGCACCACTTATTGAAGAGGCTGTCTTTTCTCCATTGTATATTCTTGCCTCCTTTATCAAAAATAAGGTGACCATATGTGCGTGGGTTTATCTTTGGGCTTTCTATACTGTTCCATTAATGTATATTTCTATTTTTGTGCCAGTATCATACTGTCTTGATTACTGTAGCTTTGTAGTATAGACTGAAGTCTGGGGGCCTGATTCCTCCAGCTCCATTTTTTCTTTCTCAAGATTGCTTTGGGTATTCGGGGTCTTTTGTGTTTCCATACAAATTGTGAAATTTTTTGTTCTAGTTCTGTGAAAAATGCCATTGGTAGTTTGATAGGGATTACTTTGAATCTGTAGATTGCTTTGGGTAGTATAGTCATTTTCACAATGTTTATTCTTCCAATCCAAGAGCATGGTATATCTCTCCATCTATTTGTATCATCTGTAATTTCTTTCATCAGTATTTTATAGTTTTCTTTTTAGAGGTCTTTTGTCTCCTTAGATAGGTTTATTCCTAGGTATTTTATTCTTTTTGTTGCAATGGTAAAGTGTTTCCTTAATTTCTCTTTCAGATTTTTCATCATTAGTTTATAGGAATGCATGAAATTTCTGTGCATTAATTTTGTATCCTGAAACTTTACCAAATTCATTGATTAGCTCTAGTAGTTTTCTGGTAGCATCTTTAGGATTCTGTATGTATAGTATCATGTCATCTGCAAACAGTGACAGCTTTACTTCTTCTTTTCCGGTTTGGATTCCTTTTATTTCTTTTTCTTCTCTGATTGCTGTGGCTAACACTTCCATAACTATGTTGAATAATAGTGGTGAGAGTGGACAACCTTGTCTTGTTCCTGATATTAGTGGAAATGGTTTCAGTTTTTTACCATTGAGAACGATGTTGGCTGTGAGTTTGTCATGTATGGCCTTTATTATGTTGAGGTAAGTTCCCTCTGTGCCTACTTTCTGGAGGGTTTTTATCATAAATGTGTGTTGAATTTTGTTGAAAACTTTTTCTGCATCTATTGAGATGATCATATGGTTTTTATCCTTCAATTTGTTAATAAGGTGTATCACATTGATTGATTTACGTATATTGAAGAATCCTTGCATTCCTGGGATAAACCCCAGTTGATCATGGTGTATGATCCTTTTAATGTTCTGTTGGATTCTGTTTGCTAGCATTGTGTTCAGGATTTTTGCATCTGTGTTCATCAGTGATATTGGCCTGTAGTTTTCTTTCTTTGTGACATCTTTGTCTGGTTTTGGTATCAGAGTGATGGTGGGGTCATCGAATGAGTTTGGGAGTGTTCCTCTCTCTGTTATTTTGGAAGAGTTTGAGAAGGATAGGTGTTAGCTCTTCTCTAATTGTTTGATAGAATTTGCCTGTGAATCCATCTGGTCCTGGGCTTTTGTTTCTTAGAAGACTTTTAATCACAGTCTCAATTTCAGTGCTTGTGATTGGCCTGTTTATATTTTCTATTTCTTCCTGGTTCAGTCTTGGAATGTTGTGCTTTTATAAGAATGTGTCCATTTCTTCCAGGTTGTCCATTTTATTGGCAAATAGTTGCTTGTAGTAATCTCTCATGATCCTTTGTATTTCTCCAGTGTCAGTTGTTACTTCTCCGTTTTCATTTCTAATTCTATTGATTTGAGTCTTCTCCCTTTTTTTCTTGATGAGTCTGGCTAATGGTTTATCAATTTTGTTTATCTTCTCAAGGAACCAGCTTTTAGTTTTATTGACCTTTGTTATTCTTTCCTTCATTTCTTTTTCATTTATTTCTGATCTGATCTTTATGATTTTTTCCTTCTGCTAACTTTGGGGTTTTTTTGTTCTTCATTCTCTAATTGCTTTAGTAGTAAGATTAGGTTGTTTATTTGAGATGTTTCTTGTTTCTTGAGGTAGGATTGTATTGTTAAAAACTTCCTTCTTAGAACTGCTTTTGCTGCATCCCGTAGGTTTTGGGTCATCGTATTTTCATTGTCCTTTGTTTTTAGGTATTTTTTGATTTCCTCTTTGATTTCTTCAGTGATCTCTTGGTTATTAATAGTGTATTGTTTAGCCTCCATGTGTTTGTATTTTTTTTTACAGATTATTTCCTCTAATTGATGTCTAGTCTCGTAGCATTGTGGTCAGAAAAGATACTTGATATGATTTCAGTTTTCTTGAACTAACCAAGGCTTGATTTGTGACCCAAGCTATGATTTATCCTGGAGAATGTTCCATGAGCACTTGAGAAGAAAGTGTATTCTGTTGTTTTGGATGAAATATCCTATAAATACCAATTCAGTCCATCTTGTTTAATGTATCATTTAAAGCTTGTGTTTTCTTATTTATTTTCATTTTGGATGATCTGTCCATTGGTGAAAGTGGGGTGCTAAATTCCCCTACTATGATTGTGTTACTGTCGATTTCCCCTTTTCTGGCTGTTAGCATTTGCCTTATGTATTGAGGTGCTCCTATGTTGGGTGCATAAATATTTACAATTTTATATCTTCTTCTTGGGTTGACCCCTTGATCAATATGTAGTATCCTTCTTTCTCTCTTGTAATAGTCTTTATTTTAAAGTCTATTTTGTCTGATATGAGAATTGCTACTCTAGCTTTCTTTTGATTTCCATTTGCATGGAATATCTTTTTCCATCCCCTCACTTTCAGTCTGTATGTGTCCCTAGGTCTGAAGTGGGTCTCTTGTAGACAGCATATATACGGGTCTTGTTTTTGTATCCATTCAGCCAGTCTGTGTTTTCTGGTGGGCGCATTTAATCGATTTACATTTAAGGTAATTATCGATATGTATGTTCCTATTACCATTTTCTTAATTGTTTTGGGTTTGTTATTGTAGGTCTTTTCCTTGTCTTGTGTTTCCTGACTAGAGAAGGTCCTTTACCCTTTGTTGTAAAGCTGGTTTTGTGGTGCTGAATTCTCTTAGCTTTTGCTTGTCTGTAAAGGTTTTAATTTCTCTGTCGAGTCTGAATGAGATCCTTGCTGAGTAAAGTAATCTTGGTTGCAGGTTTTTCCCTTTCATCACTTTAAATATGTCCTGCCACTCCCTTCTGGCTTGCAGAGTTTCTGCTGAAAGGTCAGCTGTTAACCTTATGGGGATTCCCTTGTGTGTTATTTGTTGCTTTTCCCTTGCTCCTTTTAATATTTTTTCCTTGTATTTAATTTTTGATAGTTTGATTAATACGTGTCTTGGCATGTTTCTCCTTGGATTTATCCTGTATGGGACTCTCTGTGCTTCCTTGACTTGATTGACTATTTCCTTTCCCATATTAGGGAAGTTTTCAACTATAATCTCTTCAAATATTTTCTCAGTCCCTTTCTTTTTCTCTTCTTCTGGGACCCCTATAATTCAAATGTTGGTGTGTTTAATGTTGTCCCAGATGTCTCTAAGATTGTCCTCAATTCTTTTCATTCTTTTTCTTTATTTCCACTATTTTATCTTCCAGGTCACTTATCCATTCTTCTGCATCAGTTATTCTGGTATTGATTCCTTCTAAAGAACTTTTAGTTTCACTTATTGTGCTGTTAATCATTGTTTGTTTGCTCTTTAGTTCTTCTAGGTCCTTTTTAAACGTTACTTATATTTTCTCCATTCTATTTCCAAGATTTTAGATCATCTTTACTATCATTACTCTGAATTCTTTTTAAGGTAGACTGTCTATTTCCTCTTCGTTTGGTCTGGTGGGTCTTTACCTTGCTCCTTCATCTGCTGTGTGTTTCTCTGTCTTCTCATTTTGCCTATCTTACTGTGTTTGGGGTCTCCTTTTCACAGGCTGCAGGTTCATAGTTCCTGTTGTTTTTGGTGTCTGCCCCCAGTGGCTAAGGTCGGATCAGTGTGTTGTGTAGGCTTCCTGGTGGAGGGGACTGGTGTTGTGTTCTGGTGGATAAGCCTGGATCTTGTCTTTCTGGTGGGCAGGACCTCAGCCTTTGGTGTGTTTTGGGGTGTCTGTGAACTTAGTATGATTTTAGGTAGCCTTTCTGCTAATGGGTGGGGTTCTGTTCCTGTCTTGCTAGTTGTTTGGCATAGGGTGTCAAGCACTGTAGTTTGCTGCCCGTTGAGTGGAACTGGGTCTTAGCATTGAGATGGAGATCTCTGGCGGAGCTTTCGCTGTTTTATATTACGTGGAGCACGGAGGTGTCTGATGGGCCAATGTCCTGAACTCGGCTCTCCCACCTCAGAGGCACAGGCCTGACACCTGGCTGGATCACCAAGACCCTGTCAGCTACATGGCTCAGTAGAAAAGGGAGAAAGAAAGAGAGAAAGGGAGGAAGGGAGGAAGGAAGTGAGGGAGAGACAGAGAGAGAGAAAGGAAGGAAGGAAGGAAGGAAGGAAGGAAAAAATAAAATAAATAAAGTTAGTAAAATAAAAAATAAAATCAAGTTATTTAAAATAAAAAGAATTAAAAAGTAATTAAGAAAAAAAAAAGGACAGACAGAACCCTGGGACAGGTGGTAAAAGCAAAGCTATACAGATGAAATCACACAAAGAAGCATACACATAGACACTCACAAAAAGAGAAAAAGGAAAAAAAAATATATCTAAATATTAAAAAAAAAAGGGGGGCTTCCCTGGTGGCGCAGTGGTTGAGAATCTGCCTGCCAATGCAAGGGACATGGGTTCGAGCCCTGGTCTGGGAAGATCCCACATGCCGCGGAGCAACTAGGCCCGTGAGCCACAATTACTGAACCTGCGCATCTGGAGCCTGTGCTCCGCAACAAGAGAGGCCGCGATAATGAGAGGCCCGCGCGTCGAAGAGTAGCCCCCACTTGCCGCAACTAGAGAAAGCCCTCACACAGAAACGAAGACCCAACACAGCCATAAATAAATAAATAAATAAATAAGTAAATAAACCCAAAGTTTAAAGGAAAAAAAAAAAGGAAGAGAGCAACCAAATCAATAAACAAATCTACCAGAGACAATAAACTCTAAATACTAAACTAAGATGAACATAAAACCAGAAACAAATTAGATGCAGAAAGCAAACCCCAAGTCTACAGTTGCTCCCAAAGTCCACTGCCTCAATTTTGGGATGATTTGTTGTCTATTCAGGTATTCCAGAGATGCAGGGTACATCAAATTGATTGTGGAGATTTAATCTGCTGCTCCTGAGGCTGCTGAGAGAGATTTCTCTTTCTCTTCTTTGTTTGCACAGCTCCTGGGGTTCAGCTTTGGATTTGGCCCCCGACTCTGTGCATAGGTCGCCTGAGGGCATCTGTTCTTCACTCAGACAGGACGGGGTTAAAGTAGCAGGTGATTAGGGGGCTCTGGCTCAGTCAGGCCCAGGGGGAGGGAGGGGTATGGGATGCTGGGCGAGCCTTCATCGGCAGAGGCGGGCATGACGTTGCACCAGCCTGAGGCGCACCGTGTGTTCTCCCGGGGAAGTTGTCCCTGGATCATGGGACCCTGGCAGTGGCAGGCTGCACAGGCTCCTGGGAGAGGAGGTGTGGATAGTGACCTGTGCTTGCACACAGGCTTCTTGGTGGCGGCAGCAGCAGCCTTAGCGTCTCATGCCCGTCTCTGGTGTCCGCTCTGATAGCCATGGCTCGTGCCCGTCCCTGGAGCTCATTTAAGCGGCACTCTGAATCCCCTCTCCTCACGCACCCCGAAACAATGGTCTCTTGCCTCTTAGGCAGGTCCAGACTTTTTCCCGGACTCCCTCCCGGCTAGCTGTGGCACACTAGCCCCCTTCAGTCTGTGTTCACGCAGCCAACCCCAGTCCTCTCCCTGGGATCCGACCTCCGAAGCCCGAGCCTCAGCTCCCAGCCCCCACCCTCCCCAGAGGGTGAGCAGACAAGCCTCTCGGGCTGGTGAGTGCTGGTCGGCACCGATCCTCTGTGCGGGAACCTCTCCGCTTTGCCCTCTGCACCCCTGTTGCTGCACTTTCCTCTGTGACTCTGAAGCTTCCCCACCACCACCCCAAGGCTCCCCCAGTGAAGGGGCTTCCTAGTGTGTGGAAACTTTTCCTCCTTCACAGCTCCCTCCCAGAGGTGCAGGTCCCGTCCCTATTCTTTTGTCTCTGTTTTTTCTTTTTTCTTTTGCCCTACCCAGGTACATGGGGAGTTTCTTGCCTTTTGGGAAGTGTGAGGTCTTCTGCTAGCGTTCAGTAAGTGTTCTGTAGGAGTTGCTCCACATGTAGATGTATTTCTGATGTATTTGTGGGGAGGAAGTTGATCTACACATCCTACTCCTCCCCCATCTTGAAGGCCTCCTCCGAATAAAATGTCTTTGATCTAAACCTCATACCTTATAAAAAATTAACTCACAATGAATCATGGACTTAAATGTAAAATGTAAAGCTATAAAACTTTTAGAAAAAAAATAGACAATTATTGAAATCTAGTGCTAGGCAACCAAGTCTTAGATGTGACCCCCAAATCACAATCCATAAAAGGAAAAATTGATTCATTAGATCTCATCAAAATTAATTTTTTTTTGGTTTTGTAAAAAACTCTGTTAACGGATTAAAAGTTAAGCTACAGTCTGGGAGAAAATATTTGCAAACCACATATCCTATAAAGATTTGTTATTCAGTATATAAATAACTCACAAACTCATCAATTAAGAAAACAATTCAAGAAAAATATGAGCAAAAGACCTGAACAGATATTTTATCAAAGAGGGTATAAAATATCAAGCATATGAAAAGATGTTCACCAGTTACCATTAGGGAAATACAAATTAAATCCACAGTGAGATACCACTACATGTCTGTTAGAATAGCTAAAATTAAAAATAAAAAATAATGACAACACCAAATGTTCTCAAGGCTGCAGAGAAACTGGTTTACTCATACATTGCTGGTGTCAGTATAAAATAGTACAATCATCCAGAAAAAATGTCTGGCAGTTCTTGTAAAACTAAACATGCAACTCTCATACACCTCAGAAACTGCAGTTGGGGCCAGTTTTCCCAGAGAAATAAAAATTTATGTTAACACTCAATCATAGATGTGCATAGCAGTTTTATTTGTAATAGCCAAAATTTGGAAACAACCCAGATATCCTTTACCAAATGCATGATTTAAAAAAATTGTGGTATATCCATACTATGGAATACAACTGAGCAATAAAAAGCAACAAATTATTGATATAGGCAACACCTTGGATGAATCTCCAGAGAATTATGCTTTGTGAAAAAAGATTCCAAAATGTTACATACTGTACGATTTTATTTATATAATACTCTTGAAATTATAAAATTTAAGAATGGAGAACAGATTAGTGGTTGCTAGAAATTAGAGACAAGGGTTAGGAGAGGAAGAGGTGAGAGTTAGGTATGGCTATTAAAGGGCAATTAAAGGGATCCTTGTGCTGATGGAAATATTCTGTATCTTGACTGTGTTACTGCCAGTATCTTGATTGTGATACTTCTTGTACTACAGTTTTGCAAGATGTTACCTTTGGGGGGGAACTGTAAAGGATACCAGGGGTCTCTCTGTAGTATTTCTTAGAACTGCATGTGAATCTACAATTATCACAAAACTAAAAGTTCAATTTGAAAAATGTGCCTGATGGTCCATAAAATTAAAAAATATGTATATGCCATCTCCTTCCCAAAGTGCAAGTCATACGTAAGTTAGCTAGATTCTGGGGATACAGAGAGCAGTGGAGCTGAGGAAGCACTTGGACTTTATTTTCTAGCTATATATATATGTACACACTGCTATATTTAAAATGGAAAACCAACAAGGACCTACTGTATAGCACAGGGAGCTCTGCTCAGTATTATGTAACAATGTAAACAGGAAAAGAACTTGAAAAAGAGTAGACCCAAGTATATGTATAGCTGAATCACTTTGCTGTACACCTGAAAATAACACAACATTGTTAATCAGCAATATTCCAGTGTAAAATAAAAAGTTAAAAAAATAAATTAAAAATGTAAAAATAAAATGAAATTGAATTATTTTAAGTTGAGGAATACCATGGTAAGGTTTGTATTTAAGAAAAGTCATGAGTTTTCTCTGTGATATGGATTTGAAGTGGTGGTGTGTTTAGGACTTGCATGGGGAGACTAGAGAGGGTGCGATGAGGTAGAGGGTGATTGCTCTCTCCAACCAGGAGAGCGTGGTAAGGAACTGGCCTGCCACGGCAGAAGCTTTGGGGATGGTGAGGAGGGGGAAACACAAGAAATAGATAGGTGGTGGATCAGTAGCTTCTAGTGGTTGGTTTGATTTGAGGTGAGGCTTGGGCAAAGAAGAGCATGAATGAAGGAGTACTGTCAGTGTGTTCAGTCACTAGGGGCCCGGCAGTGCTTTTCAGCAATCCGGTCGCAAGAGACAACTGCTAGGGGTAAGGCTATAGGAAGAAGAGTCTGTGGTCTGGTGCTCAGTCATTTAACCCCCTCCCCACCCTTATCTTTCTACTGCGGAAACTGTGGTCTATTGTTACAGTAGCGAAGTCACTGAGCTAGTTTACAAATCTTAATTTCCTAACCTATGAACTTGAATTCTCAAAGATATGTCATACTAATTGTCCAGAACTTCCATCCTCCCTAGAAGAGATCTATTTCTTGACCTACTTATAAAATTAAAAGTAGGCAACTGTCCATATAATCACATTACTGCAACTCTGTTTTGGGGGAAGCAGAGAGAACATCATAGCCATTGTGAATCCACTCAGAAAGCACGGGGCTCTGTCAGGAGGAGGTGTCCAGGGTGAATGTGGTGTGGAATATTTATTGAAACTTTGACTGAAACAGGCTCTATCCAGATTGCAGTGTCATAGGCAGCCTTATTTGTGGATTCCTAATTGGAGTAAGGTACGAGAGACCTCCAGTAGAAGAGTTTGTGCATGCCAAGGCTGCAGACCTTTTCCAGTCCTTTAACCAAAGAGTCTTATAGCCCAGAAATGATCCTAAGGGTTATATGAGAATCTATAGATGTTCTTCTGGCGTTTCCTTGTTAGAGAGAGAGAATTCTGCCTACCTTACCCATCCTTTCAGTCCCTGTCAAACAGCGCTGCAATATCAGGAGAAGGGAGCTTCAGACTGTGGAATCCTCCTTTCAGAAGTCCTCACTCTTGTTTTTTAAGAAACTTAGGAACTCTGCAAGGGTCTGTCCTGGCATCAGTACCCTGTAACAACTGGTCTCCTGGTCAGTTCTCCCTAGTGCCCCTTGGCTAAGCACACGAACCTGACACAGATTCCCTTTTGCTGAGAACTGGTGTGGTTGGAAGATGGTTTCTGTTTGTAATGTACATTCACCGCCATTCACGAGCCATTTCTGTCAGTGCCTTCCTTGGAGAAGAGAAGCAATACCTTATAAAATAAGCCACCCAAATTGTCATGTGAACACTTCCTTGCACAGCAGAGACCTGAGGGAGTAATTAAATTTTGCCGATGCCCTATCATCTTTAAGGTTGGGTTTTATCCTTCTATAAATACCAAATTACCCTGTGGTGTTTATTTAACAAAATACCCAGAAGATCCTAAACGTGCTTTCACATAAGACTTTTTTTCCCTTTTTCTACATCTGTCTCACTGTTTCTCTAGGCCCACTCAAGGGATTCAGCCTAACCCTGGAAAGTGCTTCCTGATGGTGAGAGCTGTGCTAAGTTTGGCCATGGGAAATGAAGCTCTTTCCAGGGAAATACTATTTTTGTTTTTGTGTCTGCTTGAATAGACATGGATAAGAAATTACATCTGGGCAGGGGGTTGATGCTGGGGCTTGTGGGGGAGAGGGGCATATGGAAGGGTCAGGGGTAGAGAGAAAAGCCTGGCTAGGATGTAGCCCCTAAGGTGATAAAAGAAGGTCTGGAAACTTGCCAAAGCAGATCAGCATGGCATTAGCAGCAGGAGAGATGTGCTACAGTTGATGAAATATGATCTTAAGGGAAAGCTCAAATCTAGTTATTAGTGGAGTGAAAGAACCAGCCTGGGCTAGAGAAGTGATTTGAAATGGAGAGACATAAATAGAAGCTGTGATTAGATAATGCCAGCCGCTTACCTGCTGCCCAAAGCTACTGTGAGGAAGAACCGGGCTACATGCTAGGTTCCTGACAGACACACAGGTTCGTCATTGTTGCTATTACATACAGCATGTAAAGGGAAGCTCATATGCACAGACCAGCCCATCTGTGCATTGGCAGATGGGATGGGAGCTGTCCGAGTGAAGAGCACAGTACGATTTAGGGCTGGATATGAATGGACTATACTTAGGACAGTAGTTCCAATACAGTTGCCTTAATATTGCTGTCTCAGATTTTTAACTGAATGAATAGTTTCTGAACTGATTTTATTGTTTAAAGTCATGCTAGTTAATGGCTTTTCAAAATAAAATTGACTGTGGCTGACTTAAACATCAATGGAAGATCTAAAAAAATTGATTTGATTATATAATCCTCAAATCAAGATTTCTAGAAATATGGATATGTTACACCTCCCCTTTTGTAAACTGGCTTATTTCTGAACAGGCAATGAGCAAAAACAAACCAAATTACAAGTGGATTCTGACAAAGCTTAGCTCAAACTTCAGTCAAACCCTCTATTCTCTATCTTTGGGTAATTTGCTTAATTCCTCAGTTTTCTCAATAGAAAAAAGGAGATACTATATACTCCTGTTGTGAAGATAATTGTGAAGCATCTAATATAGTGCTTAGTCTATAGTAGACATTCAGCAAAGGTTTGCTACCTAGTTATGTTTATTTTCCATACAGTTCTTATGTGTGTAGATGTGCAATGTTGAAAAAGACCTGGATAGGAGGACAGGCCATTCTGATAATATCCAACAGTGGGGAAAAGGCACAGAGAAAATAACAGGCATGATACGTTTGCGAATATTTTTTCCAGAGCGTTAATCCTGATCAGTAAGAAAATTAGCAAACAGTTCGGTCATGGAAAGTCTTAGATATCAGGAGTTTAAATTTAATTCCTTAGGGCAGTAGTCAGCAAACTTTTTCTGCACAAATCCAGAGTGTAAGTATTTTCAGCTGTGTGGACCACACAGTTCTGTCACAAATATTGGACTCTGCCATCATAGCATAAGAGCAGCCATTGACAATACTTTAGTGAATGAACATGTCTGTGTTTTGATAAAACTTCATTTACAAAGCCAAGCAGTGGGCCTCATTTGGCCTGTGGCCTTTAGTTTACCAAACCCTGGTCTAGGTGACAGGGAATAAATCCAGCATCCTATCTTATTATTTCTTCATTTAGAAATCCACAGATGTTTTACTTTTTGAATTGGTTAGGTGACAGCTCACCCCAAACTATGTTCATTGATTAAGTAATTTTACAGATATTTGAGTGTCTAGTATCATTAGCCACTGCCCTAGGTGCTGGAGAAACAGCTGTGAACAAACAGACAAAACAGAGTTCCTAGCTTTAAGGAACTCATTTTCTAGTGGAGTGACAGAACTCTGTCACTACCCTCTCGTAAAAACCCGGCTCTACATAAACCATATTTATCAATGTTTTCAGTAGTGCTCGTAGATTTTCTGCACCCAGTATCCCTATATTATTAGATCAAGGAATGATGTAGCAGGGTGTATCTGATATCAGCAAGACGTTTGACAAAGTAGCCCCTGATACTGTGGTGGACTTGATGGAGAAATGTGGGCTGGGTGACAATATAGCTCAGTGAACTGGAACCTGGATAAAAGACAGTACTCAGTGAATGCTGATGGATTGATCACCAGCGACCTGCAGAGCAATCTCCAGTGACCTAGAGGGCCATGTCCTTGCCTCTGTGCTCCCCAACCTTCCCATCGATGACTTAGATGAAAGCATGGAAAGCATGCTGATCAAATTTGCAGATGACATAAAGCAAAGAGGGAGACAGCTGACAGGACCAAGATCTAAAATGATTTTGACAGTCTGGAACAATAGCCTGAATCTAACAAGATGAAATTTAATAGGGATAAATGGAGGGTCCTGCACTTGGGTTCAAAAGTCAAATCGTACATGAGATAGGGGAGAAGTGGCTAAACTGCAATACCTGCGATGAAGCTTTAGAGATTTCACTGACAGCAGGCTCAGTGGGAGTCCACAGTGTGACGTGAATGTCAAAAACGCCAGAGTGAACCAACTCCATTGCTAGAAAGGCAGAGTCCAGGGCGAGGGAGGTGGCTGTGCTGTAGCACTGGGCCAGGTCAGATCTTCCATGGGTGTGCTTCTGAGCAGCAGATGTTGGGAGGGACGTGGATAGACTCTGTCTTGGTCAAAGAAGACTCAATGAGTAATAAGGAAACCTAAGAACATGGAGATGCATTAAGAAAATAAAGGTTTTAAGCACTTAAAACTCATTTAGTGGTTCCATGTCTTTCTGAAGAGCACATTGTGGGGGAAACGGGCAAAATCAACTCTTGTTGAAACTACTTCTACTTCCCTAGTAGCAAAACTCTTACCTCCTCTGAGGATCAAAGGGTGAGTGGATGTTTGTTAAAATGCAGCACTCTCTGGGTGAAAGATGTTCCAGGGAACCCAGGGGAGCATGTGTTAAAATTCCTTTGTTCCAGTGGGTTTCCTTGTCAGTTTCATGCCTTTGTAATCTATGAGCCAGTTTTGAAAATCTGCATCAAATAACCCGAGTGTGAGACAGGTGAGCAGAAAGGTAAGCTTTCTGTCCTATTAAGAAGCTTAGTAGCGAGGGCCAGATGTGTGTTTCCCAAGGAATAGATTCAACATGTACCCTCAGAGAAACTTCAGGGAATCAGAGACTCAAGGAATGGGCAATTTAATTTAATTTTCTAGTTAACTCTGAAAATATGTTTTCATTCAATCCTTGATGCTGAAAATCATCCTGAAACACATTTGTTTACTTTCTTGCCTCTGTGAAGGGAAGGAGGAAAGGAGGGAAGGCGGGAAGGAAGGGAGAGTTGAATCTCTAAAATATTCTCCTAGTTTTTAGAATAAGACCTACCCACGGTCTGCCTAGTGCAGTCTGATCTGGCACCTATTTACCACTTTAACATCATCAACATCATATCTTCATCCCATTGACTATGACCCCATCTTAGTGCCTCCTAGCCATTGATGTCAGTGCTGTCCCTTAGGTAGGGAACAATTCACCTCCCCACCTTTTCTAACTCATCCTTCAGTTCTTGCCAGAGAGCTTAGAAATCACAATTGCTGGGGAAAATTCCCTGATTCCTAAAGTCTGGGTAGGCCCCCATTCAATGTTGTCTAAGCACACCCTGTCCTTGTTAGAGCAAAATGCTTACCCTACCCCATGGTAACAGACTGGCCATGTGTCTTCCTTGTAAGCCCCAAGAGGACAGAAACCATGGCGGATCTCTTCATTGTTATATTCCCAGCATTTAGCATGCTGCCTGACACAAAATGTGTGTTCAACAGATTTGTTAAATTTAATTCATTCATTGGAAGTATTAAGAACTTTAAGGACATCATCTTAAGTATCAATAACAATATACTAAACAAAAGGTGGCACTAATACTGTAGTCGTGGCAGAACTATCTAGTCCAATGTGCTTTGATGATAGAATAAGGAAGTTGAGTTCTAGTGAAGGGGATTGACTTGCCCAAGGCCACACAGCCATGTAGCAGTTAAGCCAGCACTAGTTCCCATTTATCTTCTCTAGATGTTTTTTTCTGCCTCATCATAACTGCTGCTGCCAGACTGTGAAGTCACCAATCTGCTCTGGTAAAATCAAACATGAGGAATAGATTATCTCTGAATCCAATGAGGGCTGGAGAATGCGATTTGGAAAAAGAGCAGAAACTAAGAATGGTGAGGCATTTGGAAGGACAGGCTGGAACAGAGCCCAGTCTGGAACAAGTCCTGCCTTCTAGCTAACGGGTTAGGATGCTGCCCTGGCACAGGACACTCACTGTCGCTGCCCCTGGACCTCAGATTCCTCCCAGTTCTCACAGTCCTGGCACCACTCTTGCTTTTCTACTGAATAACTTCTCAACTGTGCCTGCATTTTATTTTTTTTTTACTCCTTTATGATCTAGTATCTCAGGCAGGGACATCTGATTGGCTGAGGTGAGGTAATAGACCTGAAACCCAGATGCCACAGGCAGGAAGAGGGAGGTTATCTGGTTCCATCCTGGTTTCTACTGTGTGAGGCAGGTGTGACCAGGACTTAGTTTAGCAAAGGGGTCCAGGTGCTGGGTAGCCGTAAAACAAATGAACAAAACCTTGCCAAGTGGCCACTCACTGCATCTTTTTGTCTTCAGTGGCTCCATCCCCCCCGGTGACTCGTGGTTCACACAAAGCAGGTTTCCATGAGGCACCGAGAACACTGACCTGAGAAGTAGTACTGCTTTCATTTTCACTCTTTTTATTTTGAAAGAAAATTCTGTACCTGTCCCTTTCTTTCCTTATGTCTCCATTTTCCTGTCTGGAAAATAAATGTGGTGTTTGGATGGCCTCTCAGAGGGCCATCCTTCCTCTAATGCTCAATGATTGCTTCATAGACCCACTCACCGTGGGATGTAGGTAACTTTCCATGGAAAAGTATGTTTGTTAACCTCCCCGTCTCAGTTAAGAAAGTGTGATGATGGCTGAATTTGGCTTGTTGGTTCAGACTCTTGTAAAGTCTCTGTTAGCATCCTGGGTGTCCACCTGCCTCTTCTGGGACTTCAGATGAGAGGGGAAAGGTTTTGAGATTGGGTTGATGCACGGGTCCTAAGGCATAGTGAGAAAACTCTACTTCTGGCTAATACTGAGAGATTAATTATCAACATTGGTCATAAAGACGTATGAGTGGTATCCAAAATGGACTGGTTCTGAAAGTGAAATATAAACTGGACTTAGAAAATGTTTGGCCTCAAGAATTGCACTTCTCATCGCAGAGGCAAGTTTTGGCTAGGCTGGAATATTTACCCGGTGTCCTGGGAATAGACAGCACTTTAAGTCCACTTAACACATGTTAATGTTACAGTATTAAAATGACTTCCAAAACTTTATTGAGGGCAAAATCCCAAAGTGACAGCCAGAAAGCAAATTGTTACTAACTTTTACTGCAGCCCTCTGCTTCTCTGTACTTTTGTTGGAACATTAGTATTCATGCCAGGCAGAGCATTTTTCTGACCCGTTAAATGATTTAAAACCAACTAACAAACCAAATGGCAACCCAGGAAAATTCTTCTCCTCAAGACAACGTGGAGCCATTATTCATTCAATAGTATAAACATTACTCTTTATTCCAGGGTTACTAACTTCTGAGCCTTTAATGGACTTCACATTGTACTTAGGGGATTAACAGAGAAGTTTGTAATTGATTCTCTTTGTTGGGGGAAATAAAGAAGACAAGTATTTACCTGGTCATTGGTTATGTTACTGATGGAATGTAAAAAGGCTCTCAATATTTAGAGCTGGAAAATTATTTCCTTCTTTTAAGACCCATATTGTGGTTAATACTTAAAGAACAAATTTATTTTTGTGTTCCTTTAAGTGTCTTAGGTTCCAAATCACAGTTCTTTACATTTATTCACTTAAACATATTCATTGTATTTTACTGTACACCTACTATGTGCCAGGCATTTTGTAGTCTCTAGGTAGACAGTGTATGTGGTATTGAAAAGCACAAATGCGATTCCAGTCTTCAGTGGGGTAGTAAGGAAGAGCAGGCATTAAATTAATAATCACACAAATAAATACAAAATTTACAACTTGTGATAAATGCTAAAATTAAAAGGAATCAGTTATTATGGGAAAAGAAAAACTGGGGGTGGGGGAAGAGGTGGAATTAACTTCTTTGAGGAAAAAGCAGTTACGTTTAGTTACTGCTGTGATCATGTAATTAGGCTCCTGATATATGCTTCTGATTCCTCAGCAGTGATCGCTTGGTACCACATCATGATTGCTCAGTACTCAGGTGGGTCAGGCAGTGTTCAGTCAGGAAAACTGTGCCATTACAAAATGTTATGGGAATAAGTTACATAGAAGGAGGAGAAACTGGGAAGTGAACTCTAGAAGGGGAGAGTTAGAGGATCAAACGGTAACTCATGCTGTTTGAAGCGCTGGTACAGTTGGGCAAGTCAGAGCTTGTGGGAACATAGGGAACGTTACCCCTGTCTGCCTAGTGAAGCAGAACCACAGAAGGGAGGCATGTGGAGAGGTCTGGAGTAGCAGTTAGCTCTCTAGAAATTGCTGCCTCTATGACAACCCCCTCCCCAAAGGGATCTCTACTCCTATGAGTTTGTAGCCAAGCATCTTCTGCTGGGCTTGCAACTCCTATTGACCAATAGGAGTTGGTCAGTAGGGCCAGAGGTTGAGTGGACTCGCTGGAATCAGGAGAGGAGAGGAACAGGGACAAGCTGGGCCTGCTGAAACTCCTGCATCTATTCATCACTCTGACCCCCACAATTTTCCAAGGGTAATGATCTTGGCATCACTTCCGTTTTTCAAATCATAGGTCACCAACCATCCTGATTTGCTCAAAATATTCCCAGTTTTAGCAGTGAAAGTCCTATATCCCTGGAAACCCTTCCATCCTGGGCAAACTGGAGTGGTTGATCACCCTAAAACCCTAAAATCTCATGTGAATTCATCTCATGGACCAACTCTAACCCAAAACAGAAAAGAAGAGGAATTCTGGGAAACATAATTCTCAACCTTAAGCAGGTGCAGTAGTACCAAGTTAACCCAGGCAATCCAGTGTACCAGCTGTATCTCATTTCAAAGATTTGTGATGGCCAGTATCTAAACAGTGCTATCTTCTAATTAGTATGCTTCCATCCCATTAGGAGTCCCTTTAAGGATTATGGCATAGGCTTAATTCAAATTTAAAATAACCAGACTTTGATGATAGAAGGAATTTTATAACAATCCCCAAAACTAAATTTAAATGCTTTGTGGGTTATCCTCTATTTGGATTACTTTTGGTATCATTCTAGTTGGTTAGCTTGGGTAAGTGGAAATGAAAGTGCTCCAGGCATGTCCACTCTCCTGGCACTAGAACAGAGAACCAGTCCTACAGTACAGGTGCTCAGGATGGAGTGAAATCTTAAATCATCCTGATGGAGAGTTTGCCAGGTGTGAAATGAGGAGAAGTTAGTGAGACTCAGTGGGATTCCATTAGGATCTATTGTTGGGTCTTCCCAACAGACTATTGTTGATTGCAGGGTAACATGCTTTGACCCCAGGCTACGTACCAAGCCTTGTAGGAATGTGAATGTTGGTGGCCAAAATGAGGGGTGCTGCAGGTAAAGGAAAAGGAAAAATGTTTAGCTAGAAAAGTCGATTATAAAATTTGAAAAAGGAGAAAGGAGATATGTGCTGTGTATGACTGCCAGAACAATTCAATAATGTCTGAGGAGGGCTTGGATTTATTGGCAATGAAGCAGGCAAGCTTGGGGCCATTCGTTCGGGCTCAGCCCTTATAAATGATTTGGAGAACTTTGTAGTGTGGTAAGTAGTATAATGGTTTTTGTATTGAACTGTGGCACCCTCAGCCAACTTGAAAGAACCAAGATTCTCTAGAATTCAATTTACTTTGCTTTAATGGGAGATCTGATGCTCATCTGCTCTAACTGCTTCTTTTATCTAAGCTGCTAAAGAGTCACATGGTTTAGGAAGAAAATTAAGAGATTTCACATTTGTTGCTCTAAGCAAAATCATTTTGTTATCTACTTTAATGAGAGCGTGGATGAGTTTTCCTGTTTTAATAATCACTGTGTCTTAAACTCCTCTTCCATGAAGGGAATATCAACAAAAACTCTCTAGAGGCTTTATCTTTATACAATTAGTTTTTCTCTCTCTACCATCTGAAGTCCTTGAAATTATTTTTAAAATAGTAGGAGGCATGTCCTTTCTCTGAGCCCTCGAGGCACATATAAGGAAAATGGACATTACAGTATTGCTTTGAAGAAGGGATTGGTGTAATAAGAGGTCTCTATCTGAATTCACATTTGAGTGTACTCAATTATTTTATTTTATTTTATTTTATTTTATTTTATTTTATTTTATTTTATTTTATTTTATTTTATTTTATTTTATCTTCTCTTATTTTTCTTTCTATACATAGAAGACCTCTATGGATTTCTGTGGTCCTGGTCACTAGGGAGTGAATGTGTACATTCATTGCACTCAAGTCTGTTTGGAAGGAATCTTCCTGGTTCTTAAGAATTCCTGAGTCTTATGAGTCTAGTTTTGGGGTGAATTTATCTTACCTGGTTGAAGATAGACTGGTCCTAATTCCTGTAGTTTCCACATTTCATATCCAAACAGTCTAACACCCCGTATCAAATGGTATTTTATCAAAGTCTTCCAGACTGTGACAGGCAGCCCTCTCTCAGACTTAAGTTTAACACTACATTTATCCTTAATGCGTTTATGTATATATTATTTATATTCTGTCTACTGTTAAAGTATTTGAAAGAGCTCACAATGAAAGAGACGTTTAAAGTAACACGGTTGAAGTAGGAAAAAATAAGGAGGAGAAATGACCTGTCAAACACAAATTAACAGTGAACTATTTGGAACTGTAACAAAGAGAACAGGAGGAGTTGCACTTTAATGTTAATTGTCTGATTATAAGAGATGCAGTGTCTACAGGTCAGAGAAACTCTGCTAGAAATAAACGTTGGATGGTAATGTTTGAGCCCTCACATCAGGATATAATGTACACTGTCTTCAATGATGATTTTGCAGGTTATACTGACATATATTTACATGGCTAATTTTTACTGGCCTTTGACAAAAAAAAAAAAAAAAAAAAAAACCCAAGATATGGTATTAAGTAATGTTCTGTAAAAAGATTTCTGTATGGGGCTAGTCTAATAGGATCTAGGTAAGTTACTTTCAGGCCACATATTGATAAAAGGACCAAATCAAGAGTGCTAAGAAGAAGGATAGCTCTCGTAGGCCACAGACACGCAAGCAATGAAATTTAGGCCACTGCAATTCCTTGAAAATTCAGTGTAGTTTTGTATTTGTCATTTTTCAAAGGGAAGTTATCACTGGTGTTTTGTAATCAGTTGAAATTTTCTGTATAATATTAATCACTAAGATAGGGCTAATACATTATATTTACATATTTCTCACAATCTTTAAAAAGTTTTATTTTTATGTTGAAGAATTATTGGGCAACTCCTTGAGGCTGTGAATTGCTCAGTTCTTAGAAATATTTCTAATGCTCCAGTGGGTTCCCAGTTTCTCCTTTTCTTTTCTTTTTGTTGATTCTGAGGAGTTGGTCTGTTTTTTTCAACTCTTACCATCTACTGCATCCATTGGGATTCTTTTCCTCTCACATCTGACTTCAGAATAAAAGATACTTTCTAAATATTCTCATTTCCCTGCAGTTTCCTAGCAGCCAAGCATCTCAAAGACAAAAACAAAAACAAAACACAAAGCAAAACAAAAACAGCATTCAGTATCGTGCATTACCCCACCCCCTCCCTGGAATCAGGCTTCAATAACCCTCTTCCGAAAACACTCAGACTTTATGAAACTGTATTGGTAAATTTAATTAAAGTGTCATAATTTCTTATGTAGCCAGTGACTCTTCAAAGTGTGCATATTCCTTGACTGTTCTTCAGCTTTTAATATTGTTGACTAATTCCTTTTTCATAAACTCCCTCCTAGCTATCCAGGTTTTTGCTCTGGTTAATCTGTAAGACTCCCCTTTGTGGAAACACTCATGTTAATTTTGGGTATTTTCCCTAGTGTTCTGTCCCTGGCCTTTATCCTGCCCCCTCTCTCTATGAATAGAGTCTCTTTGGGTGATGTCATTCACTCCTATGACATCAATCATACTGGACCCATTTATTCCATCTCCTTACCCTGTGTCCTCCTGGACATATTTCTTGCTTAGCTGAAGTCTCATATATCTTACTACCTATTGCACATCTTTAAGTTGATATTCCTCCGGTACAAAACTGAACTTGCCTTATTCACTCCTAGTCCCAGCCATTGCCTTTTTTTTTTTCCCTTAGGAGTAGCACAAGTCTCTGTTTAGATGCCTAAGGCAAAAATTTTGGAATCATGATATACTTGCTTTATCCCTTTATTCTGATATTTAAGTGCTCAATAATATTGCTCTAGATTTCTCTTAACCTTACGGTAAATACTGGCAGAAACTGGGAATGGATCTTGTAGATACTGGCTGGGGTGGTGGACAATGTAAGGCTGGAAAAGGAAGACTTTGTTGATATGATGACTCTCGATACAGTAGTTCTCAAAATTGGCCCCCCACATTAACAGCATCATCATCACCTGGGAAGTTGTGAGAAATGCAAATTGTTAGGCCCCACCCCAACCTGGATCAGAAGCTCTAGGGATGAGTCCTGGAAATTTGTAGTTTAACAAACTCTCCAGATGGCTGTAATGCACGCTACGGTCTGAGAACTGCAGCTCTAATGGGATTGAGAATTTAACACAATGACAGGGGCACCTGGAACTATCCTGGTGAAACTTGGCAAAAAGGAGGCCCTCATTAAATGAAGTGGAGATGCAAAAACTGCCTAAGCAGATGTTAAGGAAGGAATCAAAATACTAGAAGAGGTAAAAACCATCTATTATATAAGACTCAGGAAGACACTAGATAGCTGTGTTCCTTGGGTGAGCCCAGATGACATTGCTTTCACTAAGGCAATGAGAAATGTCTGGTGAGGGGGACACCAGCAACTCCAGTAAGTTCAGTATTGTTTTCTGTAGCCTAGTCTGGCTCTGGGCTCTCTCAAGTCAATAAAGATTATAGAATCTTGAATATGTAGGGGCCAGTGGCAGTGGCAGCATTTAACCATCAGAGGCAAGGTGGAATAAATTTTGTATATGACATCAAGGTCAGAAC
Source organism: Balaenoptera acutorostrata (assembly GCF_949987535.1). Lineage (NCBI taxonomy): Eukaryota > Metazoa > Chordata > Mammalia > Artiodactyla > Balaenopteridae > Balaenoptera > Balaenoptera acutorostrata. The sequence goes on from NC_080075.1 coordinate 76,774,948, forward strand.
TGCAACCAGAAGTAAGCCCTGGTCTGCAGGGATCTATGGCAATAACAAATGAATAAGCCATTTGATACTTGGAGGCAAGATGAGATGATTGTCCACCAACAAACAACAACACATGTATGTGTGTGTGTACCTGTGTACATATGTGTGTATGAGTGGATGAGCAGAGGGCTGATGTCAGTGCTTCAATGATGAGTCACGATTTCCTAAATAGTTTTTGTATCTGACTTAGCGCTCAGAATCAAAGTCCATTAATTGAAGGAAAGGCCAAGTCTCCCTCAGGAAGGACCCTACAATGCCACAGCAAGTGTACATAGTAATGATTCCCTCAGTTCTTTCCCATGAGAGCCATGTAACCTGGGTTTAGACAACAAGGAAGAATATTGCCTGTAGAGCATTTAAAATGACAATACAACCCACTAAGTGTGGTCTATTCTTCATTATCATTATATTCCAGACATTTTTTAATTAAAACATTTTAGATATAATTTACATATAAGTTCTAAGGGTTCTATAAGTTTTGACAAATTCATACACCTGTGTAATGACCACTATAATAATTTATATATGTATAATTTAATACATATATATATATATATATATATATATATATATATATATATCATAGGGTGTTATTTTTGTTTGTTGTAGAATTCTGTGAATTTTTAGACCTGTATCAACTTAGGGATCCATCGCCATAATCAGGATATAAATAGTTCCATCACACCAATAATCAATGTTACTGATAAAACATTTTTCCCAGAAAAATCTTTTATTGGTCTCAGTTCTAGAAATTCCTGTAGTTATTGTTGAATTAGTCATATATATGTAACTTCAAATTAGCACATTTGTAATTTGTCCTTTATAGCCTGTCTACAAGGAGGTTAATTTGGAATTTTCTCAGTTATACATCTGGCTCCCCACACCTCACATATACGACTAAATTATATGAGTTCATTTGGGCAGTATGTTCCTAAAGTTTCAGGTTTCTTTTAGTTCATTTTGGGTACATTTCATATTTCCAATCCCAGTTATACTGCATATGCCTGCATTTAAACAGTATATGTAAAATAAAGAATGACAGCATAATGATTATAAATATGAAGAAAAATAACTTAAATTATTTCAATTCCCTCATTCTAAGTGACCACTTGGAGGATTTGTGTTTAAAATTTTTTGACTATGGAACAACTGAAACCTGCTAGAATAGATTCTGAAGAAAAAATGACATGCACAGTACTGCACTTCCTGTATTTTATTTTGTGAATGTGATTTTTATGAATCTCTGCCAAATCTATCTTTTGTTTAAGACTTCTCTCGACTATTTGTATATCTGTTGAAAGATTTGAAAATTAAAATTAATTAAAAAGTTCTTTAACTGTGAGTGAAGATTGACAAATCTGCTGTACTATTAAGCATGAATATGTGAAGAAGATCAATTTTGACTTTGACAAATTTGAAAAATTTAAGGCTCAGTAACAGAAACTATGTTATTCATTACTACAACAACCAACGTGTAGGTGTAGTTTTCACCATTTTTATAAAAAATACATTACTATATTTTAGATATATGAAGAAATTATTTTTTCTTTTTTCTACTATAAACATAATTTAATTTTAACTCATATATATTATTTAATTTCTAGCATGATTACATATATGCAAGCTTTCAATAAAGATATTTTTCACTGTTTATCTGTGGTAATCTTTATTACTATTCATTCCATTTCATGATTATTCCTGAAAATAATTTTTTTTGTGTTGAGAAGGGCAGTGTTATTCTGGGTGGCAAATATCCTGAGTATGGGGCTGCCAAGATCATTTCTAGTTTTATCAGGTGAACAACTTGGTGAAGGAGGATGCCGTTTACTGAGGTGAGGAACATTGAAAGAGAACCAAGCTTAGGGGAGATGACCATATTGTTGGATATCCTGAGTTTTGAGGTGTCATAGAAAGGTCCCTTGGAAGATATCATGTGGGCGGATGCATACAAGACCCTGAAACTCGGAAGAGAAGCTTGGGCCTGATGTGTACATTTGTTAGTCATCAGTGCACTGAAAGAAACTGAAACAATGAGAAAGAATAGGATTGCCCAGGGAGAATGTGCTGCCTGAGAATTTGAGATGCTCAAGGACTGACTCCTAAGAAATATCAACATCCAAAAATAGATAAAGATGAGCCAGCAAAAGGAACTGGGGAGAAGTGATTATCAGAAAGTAGAAAGAAAAAGAGGGAAAATGAGGTGTCACAGCAGCCAGTGAGTAGGTCATGGGTCAACTATGATACAAGTTATTAAAGGATTGGGTAAGATGAGAACAGAAAAGTACACAAAGGACTTAAGGAAACAACTTTTTGCTGACCTGGTGAGAGCAGATTCAGGGAGTACTATAGATAGAGTCAACATTTTAGAAAGTTGAGGGGAGAATAGAAATTAAGGATGGACACAGGGAGTAATGACTACTCTCTCAAGAACCCTGTCTGCAATTGGGAGAAGGTAACTACTCTAGTAGTAGCTGGAGTTAGCTCATAGGAAGGGTCCGGGGAAAGGGAGAGGCTGAGTGGAAGATATGAAAGAAGAAACAGATAGCTGAAGATTCACTGAAAGGGACCACCGCAGAGCTGGAGGAATTGGCCACCTATAGAGTAATAGGAGGCGGGAAGAAAAGATATGCGAAGATGCAGATAATATATATCAGTTAAATGAATTACTTAAACGTACCGTTTAACTTTTTATTTTGATTCAGTAAAGAGTGATTTGTTAGTCCCTACAATATTACCAAAGGTTTTCTATTTGGTCTTACATCCAGAAATCTGAGAGCTTTGGAATGTTAATGATAACATTTTGAATTTTGTAGCTTTGATTACTCTTTTCAAGTCATATCAGCCACAGGCACTACAAAGATCTATTGTTGGGTCATATGACAAGTATCCAGACCATAGTTTTCTGAAGTGATGCCAAAGTATCTCATTTTTTTCATTCCTTTTGTTCTGTAACTATAAAATAGAAAACTTCTATAATTGAATGAAGTTACTCATTTTATTTGGAGATTTATTAAGCTGTTACTGTTTTACCTTTTATTAGTACCCGAGAACATAATTTCCGGGATTATTCATGTTAAGTGGTACTACATTTTTAAATGTCACAGTATTATTTGTAATATCAAAGAACTAATTATCTGGGTTATAAACCTGGATTTATTAATCTTGTGTTAAATCTCAGTAGGATTTGTTTATTTGAACATACATCATTGCATAGCATGTCGTATGATGTATCATATCCCGTGTCAAATCATGTGGTTTATATGATTTTGATCATGTGCTCTAAAGCCATAGTAGACCTCAGGTCTTCCTCTCAACTCATTTAACCCTTTCTTCTTGAACATGTGGCCACTCAGCTAGATATTACATTTCTCAATATTCCTCTGCTTATTCTTATCTTTCCCTTTTTCTGGAGAGACAAGGCAGCCATTGTTGAAAACTTAGATATACCTGATGTTTGCCAAAACTGTCCCGCTAACCAGGTACCTGGATGACTTCAGGGAGCAGAGGTTGCCTATTCATACTGGTTGTTTTATTAAAGCGAAATAAACTTTGTATTTTGTTGGGGCCGCTTAGTTTTGCTATAGAAGCTTAAACTTGACCCTAACTAAAATAAAACTTAGTACCTGAAAGTAGGCTTCTGACGTAACGAAAAGCTAAAATATGTTTCATTGACTCAGAGGTTAGCTGTTGGACAGTGAAGGAATAGAGACTACAGGCTGGGAAGCTGATGATACTTATTGTACTGTAGCAAAGTTTTCGGTAAAACAGTCATTCGTAACAACTTAGAAAGCTGATCATGTGCCTATGGAGATGATAACTCTATAGAAAGTAGCTGGATGAAGCTATCATGTTATGGTGTAGTGACTACTCCTTGTTGCTTCTAGTAAGCCATAAGAAGAAAATGATGAACTCAAGCAAGAATTGGAAAATTTGTTAAGTAGTGTTTGAAAACATAGGTGCTTCTGTATCACAAAGAACAACAGCTAAGACTATGTATGTAAAGCTTTTCACAAGGACCTGCCATTAAGAGTTTCAGCCAAATTAAAGGATATAGCCTTATGCCAGAAAATCAGATTCGTATTGGTATGCCACTAAGATGGTTTGTTTTAAATTTCCATAGGGTATCCTCATTAAAATGAGGGAGAGAGAAATGGGCTGAAAACTGATTTTGCCATATAAGGCAGACTTTAGAAGGTGTACCGAAAGGAACTTTGGGTGAGGTTACTTGAACATGGAAGTGACTGGTACCAAATGGATCAGAAACCTATTAAGTGTGGGGGAAATTTTAGGCCACAAGACTGGTCTACCAAAGCTCCCAGGCTCTCACAACTGCATTAGCTGAAAGCCGTTTGAGAAAACTATGGTGCCCTCCATCATACCCTTATAGCATACCCTCCAGCACCTATTTCAGATGTGGGCACAAGAATAAAGACCAGGAAGAACCTCCCAAAGGGCATGGCTAAGTAGCATGAAGGACAATGGACAAGGCAGTTCATCCCAGAGACAGAGCCAGTGTCTAACCTACTAATTTACTCCACTGCTCGGGGCAGGGAGACTGTTCAGTTCCTATCCAGCAGTATCTATTCATTGTTATAATCAGTGACTGCATGTGTTTGCAATTATTTCCTTTTCTGAATGGGAGATTTTACAGGGGTCATTCTGTTGTATACTGTGAAGAGAGAGGGGGAGGGTTACTTTTTAGATCACAAGATGATATCCCAACAGGGGATATCTCCAGTCTTGATGAAGAGGACTGTATATCACCTAAAGACCCAGGTTTCTGGAATAGAGGTAATAACTGGAGGGGACCTTGTATCATCTCCCTTGGGGCAAAAAGGCTATGTGTGGGAGGAGAGTGCAGATTAGTATATGGCAGGCCAGAGTAACAGGCTATAGGAGATTGCAGTTTGTTGCCCACTTTTAGTTCTGTTGTCTCTTTCTTCTTAGTCCCATGGGCACCAGCAAGAAATCACATTTTCCAGGTTTCTTTGAAGCTAGGTGTAGCCATGTTACTAAATTGTAACTAATATGATATGTGGATAAGTACTATATGCAACTTCTGGGTTACCTTCTTAAAGGCTCTTGTCCTGGATTTTCTACTCCCTTTCCTTCCCTCTAACTGGAAATGAGGTGACTAGAACGCATATGAAAGCTCTCAATTGAGAGGAGCAGAGCTGCCTTGCTAGCTTGGGTGCTTGGGTAACTTCATGGAGCAGAGACATCCTATCTGCACCAGACAGCTACATGAGAGAGGGGGAAAAAATTCTACCCCATTTGAGCCAAAAATTTTGATGTGTCCTTGTATACAATTTAAAAAGTAAAAGCAGCTTAGTTTTTATTGTAATTCAACTAACCATTTCACAAGTCTCTGTAATCAGTGTCATGTCATTTTAAAAGAAGTGACTCTGTTGAAGACTATACCCAGAGAGCCAAGAGGCAAAGGAAATCTGCCTAAGTGTATATCCAAAGAGGAATGATAAAAATTAGACACAGATATAAAATGTTTTATAAAGAGATAATGCATAATTATACAGCCATATGTATAGCTGCATAATTATTTGTTTTATTGTTTAGTTATTCATGAATAGAATCAGAGACACATATAATTAGTGGGTAGCTTAGTGAGAAAGAAGTAATTTTTTAATATTTATATTTTAATATGACTATTTGATATCTGGGCACTGAGAACAACAGGGGTTTCCAAAATACTTTCCTTGGGAATGCTAAAAGGTATGGAATAAAAAGATATATTCCTAGGTCAAATAAGTAGAGAATACTGCATAAACCAAGCTGAATAAACTTCTTTAAGGGAGGGCTTTTTATGGTTTTCTATATGTTAGTCTGTGTCTCCAGGAGAGACTCCTTTCCTGCAGAATATGTAATGGGACCAATATTCTCCATTAATATGGGGTATGCAAAACTGCTTTAAACAAAATAGTGAAGCTGTGATCAGTTACTCTGGCTTGCAATGAGCTAAAAGTACCCATCATGCTAATCCTGCCCTCTTCTCAGAACACTTTTATGCTCGCTCCCTTGTCCCTGGGATACAGCCAGACTTTCTCAGACTGATGCCCAGCACTGGCAGAAGCTGAGATATCTTCTCTGAGCCATCTATGACCATGGATTACACCTCCCGTATAAAATGAGCCATGGGGCTTCCCTGGTGGCACAGTGGTTGAGAATCTGCCTGCTAATGCAGGGGACATGGGTTCGAGCCCTGGTCTGGGAAGATCCCACATGCCGCGGAGCAACTAGGCCTGTGAGCCACAACTACTGAGCCTGCGCACCTGGAGCCTGTGTTCCACAACAAGAGAGGCCACGATAGTGAGAGGCCCGCGCACCGCGATGAAGAGTGGCCCTCACTTGCCACAAATAGAGAAAGCCCTCGCACAGAAACGAAGACCCAACACAGCCAAAAAAAAAATAAAAATAAATTAATTAAAAAAAAAAAAAAAAAAAAAAAGAGCCATGAGCACCAGTTTGGTTAAAGCCACCCTCCCTACCCCTTGTGGAATTTCAGCCTGCATGGGACACTTCAAGTAAAAATTACAAATTCACTAAACCCAAGAAACTGTGTTATTTACATTAATGAAACTGTTTATGAATATTTTTTCAGAATGTGGACAGTACTGGTTTGGTTTAGGAGGAATCATCAGTCATGCTGCAGGTCTTTGTTTTAGAGTCTTAGGTCCCTATGACAAAGCTGTAGCTGGAACTTGAAAATAAAGTGACCTGCTGGTACCTCTTCCCAAGAACAAGAGAGTGCAAGAGATGCTCTTGGGGATACTGTGAGAAAGCTGGTCTTTCTTTAGAAATTTCAGAGTTTCCTTAGGGAAAACATAGATATTAAATCATGAATGATTTTGTCAGAAGACAGAATCCACTGAGGATAAGGAGGGGAGAAAAGTGCCCTGAGTCTTCAGTATGAAAAAGAAGGGAAAGAGACAGAGATGCAGGAAGAGACTGTACATGATAACTGATGAGGAAGAACCCAGGAAGTAACAACAAAGCTCAGACTCTTCTCCTGGCTTTGATGGCTCAGAACCATCTGCATGAAATGGACTAAACCCAGCAGGAAACAACGAAGACAGCAAGGGAAGGAGGACTTCCAAGTGGAAACGCTCAAAGGAAACATGCTTGTATAGCAACCCTTGATATTTTTACAATGCCCTATACTGTGCAAATATACAACCTGTTGTTGAGATCTTGGGCATCCTCATCCATCACCAAATTATGGAAATGTGGGCAAGGGACTTAAATTCTCAGATAACCATCTGTGAAATGGGGTATTGTTTGTACCACTGACATTTCCCTAAAGATATCATGAGGATAAAATTAAGAAATTCACATAAAACACTAAGCACATAATGATCGATCAGTAAATGTTAATTGTTTTTGTTGTATTTACAAATATTTACATCCTTATCACACGTTTTTTTCTTCAGAGTACCCCTGTGGCATCATTACCTCCTTAATTTAGATAACTACACTGATGATCAAAAAGGCTAACCTGATCTAAATCACACAACTTCCAAAGAGAACTCAAATGTGGGTTTCCTAATTGTGAGTTCAGTGTTTGTCTGTTCCTCTACTACACCATGGCTATTTTTAGAATAAAAAGAATATGATTATAATTCAGTGATTTAAGTTAAAGTTTGTTGGGGTTGTTATTTGGTTTTTATTCATAACGTTTGTTTGTAATTTTAAGTAAATCCTTATATTACCAAGCTCTAGTTTAGGCACTCTACTGGGATGTTGATTGTATCTAAATTCCCATATTTGGGTGACCCTCTTGATAGCCTAATTCACAGATAAGTGCTCAGGCTAAGACACTTAATTTTTCACAGTGTGATCCATTGCAAAACTGACATCTGAAAAGAGAAAATTGTGTCTGTAAGTTTTTAACTAAGAATATTGTCTTATTCAGGTGGAATCTATGATCCCAAATTCCAGTATTTGTTTAGATTAATAAAAGATCCATAATGTTAATCACAAAGGGAAAGGAATTTGTTAGCAATATGAAGGCATTACAGAAACAACTTTAGTTTCTTTTTATTAAAATTTAAATATATCAAAATATATCTAACATACAGAAAGGTAGAAATCTATAACCAACTTCCATATAGATACCCCCAAATTAAAAAGTTTGTATTTTACATGTTACACTGAAATTGCTGTATATTTTTCCCAGTCATATTGTAGTAATGTTTGTACATATGAATCAAAGGTAAAGTATAGTTGTGTTTTTATATCTATGAAATTACGTGATCTCTAACATACATTTTTTAACTCAAAATATGCTCTCAGAATTTTTTATGCAACTCTTATTCATTAGTTTTAGAATGCCATTAAGTGTAACTCAATTTATTTAACCATGATCTTACTTGTTTTCCTCTTTTAGAAGTTATGCGTTGATGAGCAGAACTTACTTGTACTTGCCCACTGGGGATATGTGTAAGAGTTTATTTAGAATACATATAGCTAGAAGTGGAATTACCAAGTCATCTTCAGCTTTACTGGATGTTGCCAAAACTTTTGTCCAAAGTGATTGCACCATTTGTGTTCACAAGAGTAGGTTCTGAAACTTGCTATTTCCACAATTTCTTATCAACACTTGGAATTATCCAACATTTTAATCTACTGCTATGTGTGAAATGGTATATCATGGTTATATTAAGTTCCATTTCTCTCACTATTAGTAAAGATGAGCATCTTTCAATATGTGTATTGGATATTCTGGTTTCCTTTTATGTAAAATGTCTATGTACATCTGGTTCAGTCGAACATTCTTATCTAGAAACAACTCTAGTTAGGTTAAGCAGAAAATAAATTTATTTTATATTTATATTTATATTTTTTGATAGTGTCACATTATTTATTACTGTTAAAAATTTTTTTTTTATACAGCAGGTTCTTATTAGTCATCCATTTTATACACATCAGTGTATACATGTCAATCCCAATCTCCCAGTTCATCACACCACCACCCTCACCCCCTGCCACGTTCCCCGCTTGGTGTCCATACATTTGTTCTCTACATCTGTGTCTCTATTTCTGCCCTGCAAACCAGTTCATCTGTACCATTTTTCTAGGTTCCATATATATGCGTTAATATACGATATTTGTTTTTCTCTTTCTGACTTACTTCACTCTGTATGGCAGTCTCTAGATCCATCCACGTCTCTACAAATGACCCAATTTCGTTCCTTTTTATGGCTGAGTAATATTCCATTGCATATATGTACCACATCTTCTTTATCCATTCGTCTGTTGATGGGCATTTAGGTGGCTTCCATGACCTGGCTACTGTAAATAGCGCAGCAGTGAACATTGGGGTGCATGTGTCTTTTTGAAGTATGGTTTTCTCTGGGTATATGCCCAGTAGTGGGATTGCTGGGTCATATGGTAATTCTATTTTTAGTTTTTTAAGGAACCTCCATACTGTTCTCCATAGTGGCTGTATCAGTTTACATTCCCACCAACAGGGCAAGAGGGTTCCCTTTTCTCCACACCCTCCCCAGCATTTGTTGTTTGTAGATTTTCTGATGATGCCCATTCTAACTGGTGTGAGGTGATACCTCATTGTAGTTTTGATTTGCATTTCTCTAATGATTAGTGATATTGAGCAACTTTTCATGTGCTTCTTGGCCATCTGTATGTCCTCTTTGGAGAAATGTCTATTTAGGTCTTCTACTCATTTTTTTTTTTTTTAAAGACCACATTTTTTTTTTGAGCTTGTATTTTTTTATTAATTAATTAATTAATTAATATTTATTTATGGCTGTGTTGGGTCTTCATTTCGGTGCGAGGGCTTTCTCTAGTTGTGGCAAGTGGGGGCCACTCTTCATCGCGGTGCGTGCGCCTCTCATTATCGCGGCCTCTCTTGTTGCAGAGCACAGGCTCCAGACGTGCAGGCTCAGTAATTGTGGCTCACGGGGCCTAGTTGCTCCGCGGCATGTGGGATCTTCCCAGACCAGGGCTCGAACCCGTGTCCCCTGCATTGGCAGGCAGATTCTCAACCACTGCGCCACCAGGGAAGCCCTCTACTCATTTTTTGATTGGGTTGTTTTTTTTTTTTTAATATTGAGCTGCATGAGGTGTTTATATATTTTGGAATTAATCCTTTGTCCGTTGATTCATTTGCAAATATTTTTTCCCATTCTGAGGGTTATCATTTTGTCTTGTTTGTAGTTTCCTTTGCTTTGCAAAAGCTTTTAAGTTTCATTAGGTCCCATTTGTTTATTTTTGTTTTTATTTCCATTACTCTAGAAGGTGGATCAAAAAAGATCTTGCTGTGATTTATGTCAAAGAGTGTTCTTCCTATGTTTTCCTCTAAGAGTTTTATAGTGTCCGGTCTTACAGTTAGGTCTCTAATCCATTTTGAGTTTATTTTTGTGTATTATGTTAGGGAGTGCTCTAATTTCATTCTTTTACATGTAGCTGTTCAGTTTTCCCGGCACCACTTATTGAAGAGACTGTCTTTTCTTGTATATCTTTATATATCTTGTATATCCTTGCCTCCTTTGTCATAGATTAGTTGACCATAGGTGTATGGGTTTATCTCTGGGCTTTCTTTTTTACTTTTTTTTTTTTTTTTTTTTATAGCTACTTTATTTATTTATTTATTTATTTTTGGCTGTGTTGGGTCTTTGGTTCGTGCGAGGGCTTTCTCCAGCTGCGGCAAGTGGGGGCCACTCTTCATCGCGGCGCGGGGACCACTCTTCATCGCGGTGCGCGGGCCTTTCACCATCACGGCCCCTCCCGCTGCGGGGCACAGGCTCCAGACGCGCACGCTCAGCAGCCGTGGCTCACGGGCCCAGCCGCTCCGCGGCACGTGGGATCCTCCCAGACCAGGGCTCGAACCCGTGTCCCCTGCATTAGCAGGCAGACTCTCAACCACTGCGCCACCAGGGAAGCCCCTGGGCTTTCTATTCTGTTTTATTGATCGATATTTCTGTTTTTGTGCCCGTACCATATTGTCTTGATTACTGTAGCTTTGTAGTATAGTCTGAAGTCAGGGAGTCTGCTTCCTCCAGCTCCGTTTTTTTCCCTCAAGACTGCTTTGGCTATTTGGGGTCTTTTGTGTTGCCATACAAATTTTAAGATTTTTGGTTCTAGTTCTGTAAAAAATGCCATTAGTAATTTGATAGGGATTGCATTGAATCTGTAGATTGCTTTGGGTGGTATAGTCATTTTCACAATATTGATTCTTCCAATCCAAGAACATGGAATATCTCTCCATCTGTTTGTATCATCTTTAATTCCTTTCAACAATGTCTTATAGTTTTCTGCATACAGGTCTTTTGTCTCCCTAGGTAGGTTTATTCCTAGGTATTTTATTCTTTTTGTTGCAGTGGTAAATGGGAGTGTTTCCTTAATTTCTCTTTCAGATTTTTCATCATTAGTGTATAGGAATGCAAGAGATTTCTGTGCATTAATTTTGTATCCTGAAACTTTACCAGATTCATTGATTACCTCTAGTAGTTTTCTGGTGGCATCTTTAGGATTTTCTGTGTATAGTTTCATGTCATCTGCAAACAGTGACAGTTTTACTTCTTCTTTTCCAATTTGTATTCCTTTAATTTCTTTTTCTTCTCTGATTGCAGTGGCTAGGACTTCCAAAGCTATGTTGAATAGTAGTGGCAAGAGTGGACATCCTTGTCTTGTTCCTGATCTTAGAGCAAATGCTTTCAGTTTTTCACCATTGAGAACAATGTTTGTTGTGGGTTTGTCGAATATGGCCTTTATTATGTTGAGGTAGGTTCCCTCTATGCCCACTTTCTGGAGAGTTTTTATCATAAATGGAATATCCTTTATTTTAAAGTCTATTTTATCTGATATAAGTATTGCTACTCCAGCTTTCTTTTGATTTCCATTTGCATGGAATATCTTTTTCCATCCCCTCACTTTCAGTCTGAATGTGTCCCTAGGTCTGAAGTGGGTCTATTGTAGACAGCATATAGATGGGTCTTGTTTTTGTATCCATTCAGCAAGCCTGTGTCTTTTGGTTGGAGCATTTAATCCATTCACATTTAAGGTAATTATCAATCTGTAAGTTCCTATTACCATTTTCTTAGTTGTTTTGGGTTTGTTTTTGTAGGTCCTTTTCTTTACTTGTGTTTCCCCCTTAGAGAAGTTCCTTTAGCATTTGTTGTAGAGCTGGTTTGGTGGTGCTGAATTCTCTTAGGTTTTTCTTGTCTGTAAAACTTTTGATTTCTCCATTGTATCTGAATGAGATCCTTGGCAGGTAGAGTAATCTTGGTTGTAGGTTCTTCCCTTTCATCACTTTAAGTATATCATGCCACTCCCTTCTGGCTTGTAGAGCTTCTGCTGAGAAATCAGCTGTTAACCTTATGGGAGTTTCCTTGTATGTTATTTGTCGTTTTTCCCTTGCTGCTTTCAATAATTTTTCTTTGTCGTTAATTTTTGCCACTTTGATTACTATGTGTCTCGGCGTGTTTCTCCTTGGGTTTATCCTGTTTGGGACTCTCTGCGCTTCCTGGACTTGGGTGGCTATTTCCTTTCCCATGTTAGGGAAGCTTTCGACTCTAATCTCTTCAAATATTTTCTCTGGTCCTTTCTCTCTCTCTTCTCCTTCTGGGACCCCTATAATGCGAATGTTGTTGCATTTAATGTTGTCTCAGAGATCTCTTAGGCTGTCTTCATTTCTTTTCCTTCTTTTTTCTTTATTCTGTTCCACAGCAGTGAATTCCACCATTCTGTCTTCCAGGTCACTTATCCGTTCTTCTGCCTCAGTTATTCTGCTACTGATTCCTTCTAGTGTATTTTTCATTTCGGTTATTGTGTTGTTCATCTCTGTTTGTTTGTTCTTTAATTCTTCTAGATCTTTGTTAAACATTTCTTGCATCTTCTCGATCTTTGCCTCCATTCTTTTTCCGAGGTCCTGGATCATCTTCACTATCATTATTCTGAATTCTTTTTCTGGAAGGTTGCCTATCTCCACTGCATTTAGTTGTTTTTCTGGGGTTTTATCTTGTTCCTTTATCTGGTACATAGCCCTCTGCCTTTTCATCTTGTCTGTCTTTCTCTGAATGTGGTTTTTGTTCCACAGGCTGCAGGATTGTAGTTCTTCTTGCTTCTGCTCCAGAAAATAAATTTATTAAAGAATCTTAAGCAGTTCATTGGGTGTCCTAGAAAGCCAGAGAATTAGATTTGGATGGTATACCGTCAATAACAGTGGGTCTTCCACATCATGGGGGCCACTGCAGTGAAAATACTACTTCTTCAGCTCCTCTTCCCAGTGGAGTATGTCACCCCAGAAAATATGGTTTCAGTAAAGTGATACTGATGATTGAACTCCAGAATCTTCACCATGTATTCAAGCCAAATACCTCAAAAGAGGCTGGAAAATTGGCATCTGGCTTCTGTTTTGAAGATTCAGGACTCCTGATGTAGGAATTTTTCCAGTTATAAGAAGGATATTAAATAACACACACATGCACACATACTTGCCACAAACATAAATGTCTACTAAATCATGCCTCTTGGCTGACCTAACTTCATGACAAAGCCCTCTTCATACTTAAATTTCCCAATGGCATCAAAAATAAATGTAATAAAATATTCCTCCTTAAATGTTGTAACTACCCCTCCTGGAAATAGAAACCACATTCTTTTCCCTAAGATCTGATCAGTTACTGTATCCTGCTCAGAGTTCGAGATTTCTGCGGAATCTAAGTCATCTTTGGTTCTAAAGTAATATTGTCTTGATATTTTATAAATATGGACTAAATTATAGGCTTAACTATCACACACTATATAAAACATATGTTTAGCCCAATAAGAAAGAAAACAAGGTTAGACACTAGACCTTGCAACTGTGTCTGCAGTGAGGCCATGTAACTCCTACTCTCCACTGAACGTTCCCTTTGCCTTCAGCTAGCATTGTGCAAGGTGTGAGTTCTTTACCTCTTCAGATAATTGAACTCTTCATTCTTAGAGCTCTGAGTCCTAGACTCCTCTTTTTACTAATGAGAAGGGCACAGATTTATCTCCTGGGTTGCATAGGTTCTCCTCCCTGCTTCCATTGTCTCCCTGCTCCTATTTTTGAAAAATAGACTATAGAAACAATCATAAAAAGAAAATTTATTTGTGGATCATGTTATATGACCAAGCTGAGACAGCAGGGGGCTCTGCTCTTTGTCACCTTTCAGGGACCCAGGCTGATGGAGGCTTCAACTTGACACAAACTTCTGTGATGGCTAAAGCCTGAAAAAGAGAATGAAGCAGGTAATGTAATATATCTTGACACGTCTGCTTGCATTACATTCGCTTTGGCCAAGTCACTAGGCCAACAAGGCCATGACTAAATCATAGATGTTGGGAAATGCAATCCTACCATATGCCTAGGAGGAGGAGAAACATATTTGGGAATGGACTTATGTTAGGATTACCATAGGCAACAACCTTATTTTACCTTGATAAATCACAATTACTTAACCCAGTCAACACTTCCTTTTTTTCTGTCTTGTCAATGACATGAGGATCTAAATAGGTAAGGTGACATGCTCAACTTCTGCCCTGGAAAAATCATTGTGCCTCCTGGCAAAAGCATTCTTTCCTTAGGTACTAAGTTCTCTAAAACTGCAGCACCTTGAATCTCTGAATGAAAAGCAGAAAATTTGTGCCTGATCACTCTGTGCAGTAATGAGAGGTGTCACTCCCATTTCCATCCCTGGTTCTCACCTTCCTGTATTGAAACCTTGGGAGAAGCAGCACTGTACATCTTGTAGGAGAGAGGGACTATTTTACCAGGTGTTGTCTTTTAGCTGATGTTGTAAATGAGTGTGCAATGGCCTGTCCCACTGTTCTTTAACGCCAATTACTAGTGCGTGATGGGACACGTGGCAGGGCCAGGGAATGCCATGAGTTCTAGCCCATCACCTTGCCTTGTCTTCCATGAAATAGAGTCCTTTTCAAATGTGCTATTGTATGGAGTAATAAGATGCAAAAAAGGGTCATTTATCTTTTGTCAAGTCTCCTGGGAAACAGACTTTGAGACAACTCTCTGCGGGAGGTTTCCTGGAGTGTGTTCTCTAGAATAACACTTGTAAGGGAGTGAGGAAGGAGAATTACACATAGAAAGAAATTCAACTGAAATGCATCAGAGGCCTCACCCTCTTCTTCAGCGAGTTCCAGAACTGGGGTGGCCTTTCATTGGAACAAGAGGGCTGGGCCTTTGTACCTCTGTCTCAACCTGTCCTTGGATGCAGGCAACACCAAGGAAGAGGTATAAACTCAAACAAGGCAGATCTTTTGACTAGGAGCAATTTCCAGAAAGACTGTTACCTGTGAGCTGACAACAGCCAACCCTCCAGCAGCTGGGGGAGTGAGGCCTCAGCCAGCTCACAGCAGCATTCCCATGACATTCAGTAAGACCCCATGTGATACTGTGGGGAGAAACAGGATAAGCAGGGAAAGCAAATGCAATCCAGAATAAGCAAATCCTATTTGAGTGAAGACAAATTTCTACTCCTCACTTCCATGATGAGAGGGTGCCACGTAATCAGCATGCCCCTTACTGGCTTGTAGTATCTGCAGACGTGTTTATCACTGCTGCTTATAAATGTGGCCACTCAGATGGGCAGTAGCCATTCTAGCCAAGATGTGGGGAAGTCCACATTGTTCAGGGCATGGACGACTTCTACCTGGCCACCATGGATAGTCAGCTAAGATGATTATATTTTTGTATTCTTTAACTTATTCATATTATATGCATTGATATATATTTTTTCTGTTGTTGTACCAGCCTTACATTCTTAAGAAAATCTTTTCTTGGGCAAGATTAAATCTAGACACGTTGCTAGATTTGATTTGCCAATATTGTATTAGGATTTTTCCATCTATGTTCATAAGTGTGATAGGGCTATAATTATCTAGTTCTCTACTTATCTAATTTTGGTGTCAAGATTAAATCAGTCTCATAAAAGAAGTTGGGTATTTTTTTTAACCTTTTTCTATTCTTTGAAACTGGTTTGAAGGATTATCTTTTCATTGCAGTTTAGAGAAAATTTACCAGTAAATTTCTTTTACCAATCTGACCTCATCTTCTACACCCCATCCCCCTTCAGTTCCTTCTGCTCCAGTGTCACCAGCCCATTGGGTGTACCTGGAACATGCTGGCAGCCTCTTTGCATTGACGTTCAGCTCTAGCTCTTTCCTTTGCTTGGGATGCTCTTTCCCCAGATTTCAACACGGCTGATTTCCTCCCTCCTGAACCTGTCAACTCAGGAACACCTACATTGACCTTCAATTTAAGGCAAATCACTCAAAGCAGGAAAACTGCTCCATCACACCCATCTTGCTTCTTCCCACCCCTGTCTAGAACTTCTGTCTGTCTTACGCGGTTTTATTTTTTCATAGTCTTTATTACCTTCTAGCATACAATTCTTATTATTTTTATAGTTTATTTTTGTGCCCCCTCACTAGAATTTAAACTCCATAAAGATAGTAATTTTTTGGTTTGGTTTTGTTCACTGATGAGCCCAAATGCCTAGAATTGTGTCTGACAAATAGTAGGCTCTCAATAAATGTTTGTTGAATGAATGATTTGTTGAATAAATGGTGCTAGTGACCTTAAGAGACGATGGAATTTTTGTAACCACTGTTCTAATTTCAGAGCTACTGTTTACTTTGTAAACAATTTAGATTTTACACAATGGGAAGAGGATAGTCTCTTTATAAATGGTGTTGGGAAAACTGGTTATCCTCATGCAAAAGAATGAAATTGACCCTTATCTTACACCATACACAAAAATTAACTCACAATGGATTAAAGACTTAAATGTAAGACCTGAAACCATAAAACTCCTAGAAGAAAACATAGGGACAAAGCTCCTTGACATTCGTCTTGGCAATGATTTTTTTGGATAGGACACCAAAAACACAGGCAACAAAAGGAACAATAAATAAATGAGACTGCATCAGACTAAAAAAGTTCTATACAGCAAAAGAAAACAAAATCGGGCTTCCCTGGTGGCGCAGTGGTTGAGAATCTGCCTGCTAATGCAGGGGACACGGGTTCGAGCCCTGGTCTGGGAAGATCCCACATGCCGCGGAGCAGCTGGGCCCGTGAGCCACAATTGCTGAGCCTGCGCGTCTGGAGCCTGTGCCCCGCGACGGGAGGGGCCGCGATAGAGAAGGGCCCGCGCACCGCGATGAAGAGCGGTCCCCGCACCGCGATGAAGAGTGGCCCCCGCTTGCCGCAACTGGAGAAAGCCCTCGCACGAACCGAAGACCCAACACAGCCAAAAATAAATAAATAAATAAATAAATAAGAAAATCCTTTAAAAAAAAAAAAAAAAAAAAGAAAACAAAATCAACAAAATGAAAATGTAACCCATGGAATGGGAGAAAATATTTGCAAACTACATATCTGATAAGGGGTTAATATCCATAATATATAAAGAATGCATAAAACTCAATAGCAATAAAATAATCCAATTAAAATGGGCAAAGGATCTTAACAGACTTTTTTTCCAGAGAAGACATACAAATGGCCAACAGATATATGAAAATGTGCTCAACATCACTAATCATCAGGGAAATGCAAACAAAATCACACTGGGATATTATCTCACACCTGGTAGTATGACTATTATCAAAAAGACAAGAGGTAACAAGTGTTTATGAGGGTGTGGAGAAAAGGAAACCCTTAAGCACTGTTGGTGGGAATGTAATTTTGGTATAGTCATTATGAAAAATAGTACGAAGGTTGCTCAAAAAATTTGGCTATATATCCAAAAGAAATGAACACAGTATCTCAAAGAGGTATCTGCAGTCCAGTGTTCATTGTAATATTCACAGTACCCAAGTTATGGAAACAAAGTGCTTGTTGATGGATGAATGGATAAAGAAAATGTGATTGTATATGTGCAGTGGAATATTATCCAGCTATAAAAAAAGGCATCCTATTATTTGTGACAGCATGGATGAATCTGGAGGATATTATGACAAATGAAGTAAGCCAGGCACAGAAAGACAAATACTATAGAATCTCACTTATATGTGGAAACTAAAAATGTTCAACTCAGCCAGAGAATAGAACAGTGGTTGCTGGAGGCTGGGATGCATAGGAAATGGGGAGATATTGGTCAAAGAGTAGAAACTTTCAGTTATAAGATGAATAAGTTCTGGGGATCTAATGTACAGCATGGTGATTATTCTTAATATTATTGTACTATGTATTTGAAATTTGCAAAGTGTTCTGGCCACACACACACACACACACAAAACACATGGTAATTGTGTGAGGTAATGGATGTGTTAATTACCTTGATTGTGGTAATCAGGTAATCATTTCACAATGTATACTTTTATTAAACCACTACGGTGTATACGTTAAAAAAAAATAAAGCTTAAACATCCTGTGGTGGGGGGATTAGGTTTTCTTTTCCTTCTTAAGTCAATTATTGTAATTTATATTTTTCTATGATATTGCCACTCCTCTAGGTTGTGAAATGTATTGGCAAATGTTGTTGTTAAAATTAATTTCATAAGACTTTAAAAATATATATATACTCATATCCTGCTTTTTTAATTCCTTATTTCTCTCCCCTCCCAATTTTTTGATCAATTTTATTTCAAAGTAGTCTATTTTGTGACTATTTTCAAAGAATCAGCTTCAAATTTTCTGATTATCTCAAATTTTCTCTTTTTATTAATTCATGCCATTATCCATATTATTTCCTTTCTTCTTCATTTTTTTGGTTCATACTATTTTTCTAGCTTCTTGAATTGAATACTTAACTCATTTATTTTTAATAGTTCTTTTTAAAAAGTGCTTTTAATACTATAATGGATCTCTAGTTCCACTTATGCTACATCCCACGGGTGTTGATGTGTAGTTCATGTATTGTCATTGGGCTGTAAATATTTTATAAGTTTCATTGTGTTTGCCTCTTAAATCCATTAGTTATTTAAGAGTATATAAGGTTTTTAGGGGACTATCACTTACTACTAATTCCTAATTTTTTGTACTGTGGACAGAGCTCATATCTAGTGTGATATCAGTTATTTGAAATGTTTTAAGAAGTATTTTATGGACTAGTACTTATTCAAATTTTGTAAATATTTCTTGTATACCAAGGTTCTTTGTAGATCATTCTTGCTAATTCTGTTGCTCTTTATTTCTAGCCTTTCTGGTGGAAAAATTTCTAATAGAAATGTAAAAAACCTGCCACAATTTTGTCAGTTTCATCTTTAATTCTGTTAGTTTTTTCCTAGTAATATTTAGGAGACGCCGAAAAAAGCTGAAAAAGTTCTCTAAAATTTTTTCATTATTTTTAATTTTTTATAGTTATTATAAAATATTGGCTATATTTCCTGTGTTGTACAGTGTATCCTTATAGTTTATTTATTTTATACATAGTAGTTTATACTTCTTAATCCTCTGCCCCATCTTGCCCCTCCCCCCATCTCTCTCCCCACTGGTAACCACTAGTTTGTTTTCTATATCTGTAAGTTTGTTTCTTTTTATTATATTCACTAGTTTGTTTTATTCTTTAGATTCCACATATAAGTGATAACATACAGTATTCATCTTTCTCTGACTTATTTCACTAAGCATAATACCCTCCAGGTCCATTCATGTTGCAAATGGCAAAATTTCATTCTTTTTTAAGGATGTGTAGTATTCCATTTTATGTATATAACACACCTTTATTCATTCATCTGTTGATGGACATTTAGGTTGCTTCCATATCTTGGCTATTATAAATAATGCTGCTATGAACATTGGGGTGCATGTATCTTTTCAAATTAGTTTTTTCCTTTTCTTATGATATGTACCCAGAGTAGAATTGCTAGATCATATGGTAGTTCTATTTTTAGGTTTTAGAGAAATCTCCATCCTGTTTTCCACAGTGGCTGTACCAATTTACATTCCCATCAACAGTGTACAAGGGTTTCCTAACACCTAAGCTCCTGATTGTTAAATACTCATGTGTTTTCCATTTATTTTTAATTAGCGTTCTTCCTTATCTCTAATGATGTTTTCCTTAAATTCTCTTTGATATTAATATTGCTATACAAGTTTTATTTTGGTTGCTATTTTTCTGATATATTTATTTCTATCCATTTATTTTCAATCTTTCTATGTCATTTTGTTTTACAAAAATGTTTTTGTCTTAGTGATTCCTTGCCTTAATGTGACAGTAATTGTTTTATTTGTTGCAATTAAATATGTATTTCCATTTATTTCTATCATTCCTTTTTTTCTTTTTTTTGTTAACCATACTTTTTACTTTATTTTTCTCTTTTTTCCCATTTTTTGTTCAAATGTTACTAACTTTTCTATATTTTTCCTATTATGTTTAAATGTCTAATGGTCACTCTTAGCTATAACTTGTTAAAAATCATGTCTATGATAAGGGTATATCTTCATCCTCCTCCAAATAAGGCAAAAACAGCACGTTTTACCCATTCAGTAACCCTGATCATGCTTATTGTTGCAACGTAGAATATTACAACATCCACATTTTCATCATAAAATAGTTACTATTATAATGCCTACCCTCAGACATTAATTAGAATTATTTGCATAGTTTACCATTTCTTTGCTAGTCATTTTTTCCTTCTAATCCCTACTCCTATGTTTGTTTTCCTTTTTACTAAAAAGCATCAATTAATTGTGGTTTCTGTGAATGTCTGCGGGTGGGATGTTTCCTTTTGTATTGGTATGCATCAGAAAGTTCTCATTTAACCCCAACTCTTGATTAAAAGTTTGGCTGGACATGAAATTTCAGACTGATAATTATTTTCCTTCAGGTTACTTCCTTCCAATTCCTTTCTGTTCTGGCATCTAGTGTAACTAAAGTCTGCTGTGACTTTGTCTTCCTATTGAGTTAAAAATGTCTTTCCCTCTGATACCTTTTAATATTCTCTTTAATATTCTGAACTTTCACCTAAGCTTCTGAAGTTTCACTAAGAAATGTTTGGGTGTGGATTCACTTTAATTATCCTTAGAGTTTCCATCTCTCTTCTAACACTGTATGTTATCTAAGTTTTCCTTTAGAGCCCTTAACGTATTAATCTTAGTTATTTGAGATTCCCTAATAATCCCAATATCTGTGTCATATCTAATTCTGGTTCTGATATTCGCTTTGCCTTTTCAGATGGTGCATGTAAGTGTTTGCCTTTCTGCATGCCTTGCAATTTTTTGTTGAAAGCCGGACACAATGTATTGGGTAATAGGAACTGAGGTATAGGCCTGTAGTGTAAGGTTTTATGTTAATCTGACCAGGAATTGGCTGCGTTTTTTTGTGTTTTTTAAAATTTATTTTTATTTATTTACGGCTGTGTTGGGTCTTCGCTTCTGTGCGAGGGCTTTCTCTAGTTGTGGCAAGCGGGGGCCACTCTTCATCACGGTGCGCGGGCCTCTCACTCTCCCTTCCTCTCTTGTCGCGGAGCACAGGCTCCAGACGCGCAGGCTCAGTAATTGTGGCTCAGGGGCCCAGTTGCTCTGCGGCATGTGGGATCCTCCCAGACCAGGGCTCGAACCCGTGTGCCCTGCACTAGCAGGCAGATTCTCAACCACTGCGCCACCAGGGAAGCCCTTGGCTGCTTTTAATGTTTGCTGTGGCTGTAGGTGACTGAGGTTCAAATTACTCTAGTGTCCTTGTGTTTTGTTTCTGCTCTTGACTTTGGGATTTGCTAAGTCGTCCTTCTCTGATAGAATCTATGTCTTACAGCTCTTTCAGTTGTAATCCACCATTATTATACTGGAGCCCTGATGATGTGGTAAAGTGAGGCATTCTCCAGCATTACGATTAAATCTCAGTCTTTTAATGGGCCTGTGTCCCTGGGCTGTGACTTTCGCCAGTGTTTCTTAGCTCCTTCTCTTTGGTAAAACAGGAAGAGTAAAAGGAGTTGGACTATCAGAAATGACCTTCCCAGAGGTGGGCTATGACTCATAAAAATTGTTTACCCTAGGGTATAGACATCTTTTGTGAAGAATGCTCTCGGTGCATTTCACAATGATTAATCTTCCTTTCCCCCCAGTAGAGCCAACAGGGATCTTTCTAGGCTCTTCACTGTGAGCAGCTGGTGGGGCTCCTGGAGATGAAGCCCATGACACTATGGGCCATCCCCCCCTTAGACCGGACCCCCACCGCTGGAGTTTCTCATTCTCACACTAGTCTGCACTTGGTCTTCAGCTATTCTTCAATATTACCATTTGCATAGTCCTGCCAGTGTTATCACTCTGGTGGCTTCTGCTCCAGGTAAGCAGATGTCACTCAGTTCCTATGACATTGGATTGATCTCGCTCCACAGACTTCAGGGTGGAGGTTTGCCCTGCAACCTCAATTGGTGGGTCCAAGAAAAGTGTTGATTTTCTGTTGGTCCAGCTTTCTTGTTGTTGTAAGGATGGAAGTGACAACTTCTAAGCTCTTTACATGTCAGAGCTAAAATTTTTAAGTCATTTTAAAATTTACTTTATTATTCTAGAAAGTATTAGATCACAGGCTATGTGCGTGTGTGTGTGTTTAGGTACCCTAGAGGGGATGGAAGCCCTACTCAGTCACTAATTCCAGCTCTGATTCCGATTTTTGTAGGAGACGCTTTTGTTCCCTTTACCTGATTGGAACTCTGGCCAGGTCTGCCAGATTCCAGACTTGGGAACTGTCAAAACAATAGCTTTGGCCTTTGATTTATTATTCTATTTCTGGCCCCTGGAATTGTTTAACTTGTTTTGAACTAGAGCTATTTAAAAAATATATTTATCTTACATTTTATCTATCATCACTGTGATTGAGGAGGATAATTTTAAAACCTTAACCTACAGGGATTGGAACTCTAAGGTTTATTTTAATCTTAACTTTGACTTTTGGACATTTTTTTTTTTTAATTAATTTATTTATTTATTTATTTTATTTATGGCTGTGTTGGGTCTTCGTTTCTGTACGAGGGCTTTCTCTAGTTGTGGAAAGCGGGGGCCACTCTTCATCGCGGTGCGTGGGCCTCTCACCATCGCGGCCTCTCTTGTTGCGGAGCACAGGCTCCAGACACGCAGGCTCAGTAATTGTGGCTCACGGGCCTAGTTGCTCCGTGGCATGTGGGATCTTCCCAGACCAGGGCTCGAACCTGTGTCCCCTGCATTGGCAGGCAGATTCTCAACCACTGCGCCACCAGGGAAGCCCGGACATTTTTTGATGTAAGTAATCATGTACATAAACCACATTTAGCCCCTGTTTTACCATACTTTCCCATGGTGAACAAAATTATCTCTTTAAACTTTATAATGGAAAAACATTTTAAATCATTTTAACAATTTACTCAAAGGGAATGTCCTCAGTCGCTATAAGAGATTATAACACTGTATTGCCTTATAAACTATCTTAAAATTACTATGTCACCAGATATACAACTTCTAAATGTTATAATATCTGAAAGGTTTCCCATGACACTTAGAATTAGGACTAAGTGCAAAAAATATTAGCAGAATTGGCCATTAAGTGCCTGATAGAGAAAATTTATTGTGTCAATCCCTTTTGAAAATGAAAGGCAAAAATAACCAAGTTTACAATATGTTCAAATGATAATTATAGGTCAGACACTAAGATGAAGAAAGTAAATAACCCATATAGTATTTTTCGAATCTTTTGCACTTAGGTCATATGAGTGATTAGAAAACACATAACAGTCTTTGTCCCAGTGTAAAATTACCCTAGACCTATGAGTCTTTGAATATCTAGCACATTTTTCAATTTCCAAGCTAGTGTACATACCTTCGCTTCTGGATTCACAGGCCAAAGGATAGGGTGGGAGGAGCTGAACTTGGAAGCTTTGAAAACTGTTTTTAAAAATAATTCTTATATAAGTACTTTCACAAGGAAATAAAATATCTTAATGGTTAAAATGATCATGCACTTAAAATAATAGCTGGTACTTACAGAGTATTTTTTCCTTAAATGTGAATTATAACCAGGAAAAACAGTTGCTTTACCTTACAGAAAGGAAATCTTAGAAATGGAAACGTTTCATTTGGCCACTCTGGTGACAGACCCAGAAATGAGTGTTGAAGCTCATATAAGAGCCTGGGACTTTGACAAGAATCCTCTCCTTTTCCATTTTAGGTCGGTTTCTGCCTCTAAAAGCTGACTAAACCCTCCCTGGTCCTCCTGGGATTACTGGCCTGTAACTTGTACCCCATATGTCTTCTGCCCTGAGTGGTGCTTTAGCCAGAATCATGGAAAATTCACCAAAAATAAGGAGATGAGATGAGCATTTTATTTCAGTCCTTTGAGCCTCTAAACTCTCCAGCGGATTTCTGCCCTGGATGTGTTAAGGGGCATAGAAAGTAATGCTCCTGTTAGAGAGTAAACTCCATGCGGGGATGCGCAGTATCCCACCTCCTTGATGTCTTTCCCTGTTGCCTCCAGAAGCGGCTCAACAGTTAAGGTTGGCAGACTTGAATTCCACCTGAAGCTTAAGAAGTCATCTTTGGGGTAACTCTGCTGTCAGCCTGGCTATTTCAGGGAAGAGAAGGGGACAAAGGGATTTGCTTTTTTGCCAGAGTGCTTTGTTGCAGGATGAGAAGGCTAGAGGAAGAGAAAAGGATGCTTTTCTCTTTAAGTGCCTGCCTTTTAGGCACAGGGCAAACTGCTGCTATTATTTTCTCTATAATCCACTTTGGTAAAGATACATAATAGGCATTTTATATAATGCATGCAAAAAGTCAGAAAACCAGAAAGTTCTCTGACAGTAACACCTTACAACTTGATGCTAAAGAAAATATCCTTGTGAGATGAACAGTGCCTTTCATAGAAATTGCTCCTCCAGTTCCCTGAGTTTAGCTGGCAGGCACAGAATTTCATTCCATCTCATATAGTGACTGATTGCTCGGGGCATCATATCCCTTCAAAAGTCATGCCTTTACTGCATTTTGGTAATTGCATTCTGTGTGTGCAATGATCTGAATGCTATTTGAGAGAAAAGAGCCAAATATTACATATTTATTAGAGAGAGGTGCCAAACCTCTGCCCCATTTCCTGATATTTGATGATTCTAATAATGCAGATTCAATAATAATATAGCCACATTGTTAGTTTGCATTACTCTGGTTAACAATTTCTTCTTTTTTAAAAAGAAAAATAAACCTATTTAAATCTTTCATTCATGGTTAATTAGGTGATTGAAAGGGCCAATCAGTGATTTACCAAATAAATTTCAAAACTGCTGCAATGTTTCTTGCAAAACATCTAGAAGTCAATAAATGAATTAAAGGAGAAGATATTTAATGCTGAACAGAGCATGCATGAAAATATAACAATTCGGGGAAAATGTATACATGAGGAACAAACTGGCAGTTTATTAGAGCCCAGGGTTAAAAGTCCAAAGGAAGAGTAGCAGCAGCAGGACAGAGAGGCCATACCAACAGGAGTACAGGTTCAATTAATTTATTGATATAATTAGCGCATAGTTATTAATAATACTACAGAAGCAGCTGGCAAGTGAGTGTACATCTACACCATTTGAATGAATTCAAAAGAACCCTGTACTTACCATAATTAAATTATTAGTTCTGAGAAAGCCACGTGGACTGAGGAGGCCATCACAGCAGGCCAAAAGTCATGCTTCCAATTTATTCTCTCACTAAAATAAAATGTCTGGAATTTTTATATCTTATCAAGCTGAATCTATAGAGCAGAAATTATGACTATCAGGATTGAGTGGCCCACTTGTAATTTCAGCATTTGTGAAACCGTGGAGCAGATCGCCTCATGGTTTATAAAAAAGAAACAGGGAAACATAAAAATACAATTTTGTAAATGAAATAAGCTTCTGGGCTAAGCAAATTCGCCACTTCGATACCTTTGCCCCTGGATAAATGTGTAAAAATAAGAGCTAAAGAATTAAGTCTCAGATTTTCTAAAGACTACACAGAATTAAACACAAAGTGAGGAGAATAATCCCAACTGCAGTTAAAATTATAGTTTTTTAAAAAAACTTTCTCCTCTCTTTCCTTTAATTATGTTTTTAATGCTATTTGCTTTAATCCTGCACTGCTTTTGTTCACCTGGTGAGAAGAATACAGACTTTTCTTTAATCAGTGAGATGGAGTCATTCTAACACCGCTGTCATATATTGGACTTG
The DNA here is from genome assembly GCF_949987535.1 of Balaenoptera acutorostrata. Classification (NCBI taxonomy): domain Eukaryota; kingdom Metazoa; phylum Chordata; class Mammalia; order Artiodactyla; family Balaenopteridae; genus Balaenoptera; species Balaenoptera acutorostrata. Next base: position 76,801,102 of record NC_080075.1, read on the forward strand.
CTAAAGTCAATGAAACTTGTAAGCAAACAAACCCAAAACTTAAGAAGTAAAATTCAGACTCTAGAAATTTCAACCAAAAAAAATGGAAATGTATTTTCAAAGAGATGTTCTTCAGTGTATGCTTCCTGCCGAGGGAAGTGCATCTTGGAATGTTTAGAAAGATATGAATTTGCATATAACTGGGTAACACTGAGGGCTGCTGGGGTACGGAACTTGATATGGGTGGGAATTTTCAAGCCATGGCTGTCGTTGTCTGGAAAATCTGACCTAGGCATTTGGGGTACTATTAGTCTTAGCAGAATACCTATGGGATCAGGAAATTAAGAAATTACTTTCCTGAGGTAGATCCTCCTTGGTTCTTAGTCTCTCTGGATTTCTGAGTATCTGATAAAATCTGTGTTTCTCACAGCAGAAGAACTGATACATTTGTGTACAATGTGCAGGAACAAGAAGACAAGCTTTAATAAAATGACTAATATTTATTGTTTGCCAACCGTTTGCCTGACATTTTTTTGGGCACACTACCCATTTAGCTGACCCATTTAATCCTCCCAACAACCCTGTATATAAATACCATCTCCACTTTTACAGATGAGAAAACTGAAGGAGAGATTAATTGTCCAAGTTCAAACAACTAGAAAAGGTGAGGCTGAGGTTTGAGTATTCTGGCTCTAGTCTGTGCTCTTAGCTACTTTGCTACACTGCTTCTCCATCAGAGCTTGGAGACAAGATACCTCTTCTCAACCTGGACATAGGAGTTGGCATTACCTCTCTGCTCCTTCTAACCAATGGTTAAGTTGCATTGAGGGCCAGACGAGTGAGGCCATCATAAGTACTGGTTAGCCACAGAGTGAATGGGAAACCTCAGAACAATGAAACTTCTGCTGTTACACACTGCCTTTCCACTACAGCTTCAGCTTTATCTGGCCCACTGTCTCAGTCCCTTGAATCTGTATTTACATAACCTGTAAGCCTGAGGTCCCCAATGCGTTCCTAAAGGCCTCACTGGTGTTTTCCTCTGTCCAATCCCATCCTGAAAATTTTTCTCCATGTTGCTTTAGATCCTATGGACACTATCAGAAAGCATGGGAATCAGTATAGCATCTTGGGTCTTCAAGAGGTGAGTTCTATAGGTCAAATCCACTCAAGACCGTTGAAGGAAATTACCTGGTACAGTACTGATAGTGGATGGAAGAAAGCGATGCCTGTCCTCACTGGGGGCACAGAACTCTGTAAACATCACAGAGTCTTTGCTGTGTACCCTGGTCAGCTGGGCCCTCCCTCAATGCCAGTCTGAATTTTAGGGAGCAGGAAGGTACAACTGGGTCTTTTTGTCATAAATTTATTTTTATTTATTTATTTTTGGCTGTGTTGGGTCTTTGTTGCTGCGTGCGGGCTTTCTCTAGTTGTGGCCAGCGGGGGCTACTCTTCATTGCGATGCACAGGCTTCTCATTGCGGTGGCTTCTCTTGTTACGGAGCACGGGCTGTAGGTGCGCGGGCTTCAATAGTTGTAGCTCGTGGGCTCTAGAGCACAGGCTCAGTAGTTGTGGCCCACGGCTTAGTTGCTCCGCGGCATGTGGGATCTTCCCAGACCAGGGCTCAAACCCGTGTCCCCTGCATTGGCAGGCAGATTCTTAACCACTGCACCACCAGGGGAGCCCACAGCTGGGTCTTGAGAACTGGGCAGCAGTGAGAAAGGTCCTCCTCTCTTTCATTCAACTTGAGGTGCTTGGGTCAGAGCTGCCAGGGAACCTTGAAATAAACATCTTTTTCTCCCACACATAGACTGAGTCTTCTCACTCTTCCTGACCTACAAGGAAATCTCTATTTTATTAAAAAATCTGTATTTATCTCTAGCATAGGGAATTAATGTGAGATTTCATTCATTTATTGATTTTTTATTGGGATATAATTTTCCTGCAGTGAAGTGCAGGTATTCTTAGTGTGCAAGTTATTCACTTTTGACAAATGCGTATGCTTGTGTAACCCACACCCTAATCAATATATTGAACATTTAGATTATCTTGTGCAATAGACTGAACATTTAAATTCCTTCTCCAGACAATCCTCAACCCTTCCCATAGAATGCAACCTGTGATTCCTTTCACCTTAGATTAGTTTTTCCTGTTCTAGAACTTCATATAAATAAAATCATATATGGCTTCTTTCATTCACCATAATGTTGTTTTTTGTTTTTTTTTTAGATTAACTCACATGGTTGCACGTATCAGTTGTTTGTCCCATTTTATTGCTGAGTAGTATTGCATTGTATGACTACACCACAGTTTGTCGATAGACATATGGATTATTTCCAGTTTTTGGCTGTTATGATCCAAGCTGCTATAAACATTCTTGTACAAGACTTTCGTGGACATGTCTTTTCGTTTCTATGAGTGGAATTGCCAAGTCATATACAGCAGTTGTTTTTGAAGGGTAAGTTGGAGTTGTAAAGGTTGAAAGGTGGAAGAAGGAAGGGAAGGAGAGGAAGATGATTTGAGCCATGTACACAGTGGCACAGAGGTGTAATCATAAGTTCATGACAGAAGTAGGACTAATCACAGAGCAGGAGGCAGAATTGCCTGGATGTGGCTGAATGCCCATCCTCGACCTGTTTACTTGAGTAAACTCTTAATTCTTGCTGCTTTTTTCATTAATGACCTTCAATCCCACAGCCATTCTAACTGCCCTGGAAAGACCACCCTGATTATCTTTATTATACGGTCCCACTGAAAGAACCATATTCAGAATGGTGCCTGGTCTTGACAGGCTCCTACTGATATAATTATGGCTCACTCTGGGACACACCCCTGAATGGCTCTTACTTCTAGTATGTAAACGACATAAGTTGGTGGCTCTGCATGCCTGCTCAGAGGCAGACTATAGAACTCCTCAGGAAGATACGGCCTTACCATTATTTGCCAGTGTGACATGTTTTGATCTCTTAGAGGGTGTTTGGAGGCTGCTGCAAGAAAGAGCCCTATCCCATGAGTTGAATACCTGCTTGTGGTGGGAACAAAGAAAATGCCAGCCCTCAGACTTGCTGGAGCACTGGGCAGCCTGCACACACTGCAAACTGTATTGGAGATGGAGCAGGCCCATGAAATCAGATGCAACCTGCATTTTGGTGATGAGAAATGCATGCTTGTTTTAAAGACTTTGGGTACACATTATCAGGTGGTGTTCCAGAAAGCCAAACTTGTTCATACTCCCATGGGCAGCAAGTAGGGGATGCTCTTTTCCTCTAGACCTTGCAAGCACTGAGTAATGTTTCCTGGTCACCTCCTACAGAGATTACTCAAACTCTCACTTTGTGTTTCTTCAGTGGTTCCATTTGCTTTATTTTGTTTTGTTTTGTTTCTAGTGGGTAGCTGGATGCAATTTTTCATTATCTTTCTTTCCCAGTGCTAGGGGATCACTACATTCTGTAGGGTGTCAGGGATGATTTATTGATTTCAGATTCATCTCAAAAGTCATTTGATGTCATATCTTACTCCTTGGCCACTCATGATTCTGCTCTGGCCTTCATATTTTACAGAAGCTCAGTCTTGGTAACCGTTGTTGGAGCTGAATGTCCTGAATAGTCCCTAAATCTCAGTTCTCAAAGAACAAGTTCTGAATATTACTCTATTGACTAGCCCTCTGTTCTTTAGGGAATTACTCATGATACCACAGAAAAATCTAACAAAATCAGAGAGAGAAATTAGCTTTCCTCCCCAAAGCTGGAAAAAAGAGAACTAGATTCAGTGTTCAAAATTAGGAACTTAGGATGCACTAAAAAAATTCTGGTCAGTAGTTAGAGCCTGTGTGTTAGTTTCCTATGGCTGCTGTAACAAAGTACCACAACCTAAATTACTTAAAACCACAGGCATTTATTGTCTTACAATTCTGGAGACTGGAAGTCTGAAATCAAGGTATCCACAGGGCCATGCACCCTCTGAAACCTACAGGGGAATAATTTTATGCCTCTTCCTAGTTTCTGGTAGTTTGCCTGCCATCCTTGGTGTTTCTGGGCTTGTAGCTGCATAACTCCAGTCTCTGCCTTTACCATCACATGCCATTTTCCTTGTGTTCCTGTGTCTTCACATGGCCATCTTCTTATAAGGGCATCAGTCATATTGGATTTAGTTCCAGTATGACCTCAACTGAACTAAGCATCTGCAATGACCCTATTGTCAAATAAGGTGACATTTTGAGGTCCTGGGGATTAGGATTTGAGCATATCTTTTTTTGGAGGATACTGTTTAACCCACAGCATTGATACATTATGAGGCAGACCACACCCTAGAATGGGCAGTTTCTTGGGCAGTCTTTACAAGCAAGAATGCTGACATTGATAGGGAGAATTCCTGGGGAAAAAAGGGAATGTTCCATGTTCTGGGAGACAGACTCTGGAGAAATCGCAGGCCTGAAATTAATTCCTGACTATCAGCCATGAATCTGTTACCATTTTTTGCTCTAAACACTTGCTTCTAATTATGCCCCTTTGATGTTTGCACCTCTCAAATATCTTCAAACTAAGTTCATTCCATTTCTCACACTTTCAACATTGTTAACACAAGCTGAACAAAATTCCGTTCTTTTCAGCCCTTTTAGTCATATCCTACAGTAGCTTAATAATTGTAAGTTGCTCTTTTCTTCAGTCCTCTCCTTGGCTGGCAGCTTTCCTAGCACTAAAAATCTCGCCTTGTACTGCACAGAGTGGGAGCAAAGATGTGGCCACTTCCATGGTTTGTGAAGGAACTTCTGACACATTTAATTTCATCTGGAAGCTGAGTGTCCGTGTCAGCAACTTTGTTCAAAATGGCTCCAGGGAAACCTGAGTGTTGTCTTTATAGCTTTTCCTTGTATTGCACACTTTGTTTTTCCATTTCTTTCACAAAACACAACACGGAAAAAAGCCCACAGTTTTTGCACTTTTTATATAAGGTTTCTGGTGATTAAAACCCTGGGGTGTTGAGTTAGCGTAAATGTTAAAAATATGTACCTAGAGTACAGTAAGAGCTTTCTCTCTATGCATTTTTCAAAAGAGTTGTGAATAATGCTGGATTGAAAACTCTAGGAAGCCAGGGCCCTCTGATTATAGCCCATGCAGTGATATTGTAAGTTTTCCCAAACTTTGCTGCATTAATGCCTCCATATCATTTCTGAGTAAGAGAAGAAGTTCAGCTCTCCTACAGGCCTCAGGAATATTGGAAATTTAGTGAACGGTAACTCTTAAAATATAGATATATATTAAGCTTCTCTTTTTATTATGATGCTTTGACATCTTGGGGTCTCCCTGACACTGGAAGGGACTTGTCTCCCAAAGTTAGCTAATTCCTAGAGAAAGCAAATTACTTGCCCACCAGGAAACACACCTTTCATATGCAAACCAACCAATCTATCAGTAGAGTCGATACTCCTCTATCCTTCTCTCACCCTGGAAGCCACTATCCCTGGCTTTAATCATCCCAGGGTCAGGTATTTGATAACTAGGGGGAGCCCCACATGCTGGATGGAGACTGCTGAAATTATTTAAACTTGGCAATCCTAGGGACTTCCCTGGCAGTCCAGTGATTAACTCTCTGCCCTTCCACTGCAAGGGACACAGGTTTAATCCCTAGTAAGGGGATCCTTAATGCCGTGCAGTGTGGCCAAAAATAAATAAATAAATAAACAAACTTGGCAATCCTAAACTCTGCTTACCCTGCCTTGCCCATTTCTTTCAACTGAAAACCATAATAAAGGCTCTTGCCCAAAGTTTCCCCTTTGCCTCCTGACCAGCCTTGGTACTTCACTGCATGGCCCTGCATGGCGTGCTGCACCTCCTGTTCTAGGGATCTCTGAGTATAAAAACTTCTTCCTTCAATTAAGTGTCTGTGTGTGTTTCTATACCTAATTAGACCAAATCCCAAGTACATTTTAAAACAGAGGGCATAAAGATTCACTCAAAAATTGCTCTAATCACTTTGAGGTGTCTTTCATTGCTTATAGACAACTCAATGACTGGGCCAAGGGTGACTTTCACCAAACTTCTTCAGAAGAAAGAGGTTGCTTCCGTATCTTGGCTATTGTGAATAATGCTGCAGTGAACATAGAGGTGCATGTATCTTTTTGAATTAATGTTTTCTTTTTCTTCAAATAAATACCCAGGAGTGGAATTGCTACGTCCCATGGTAGTTCTATTTTTAATTTTTAAAATTATTTTTAAGTTTTTAATTATTTTTAATTATTTAAAATTTTACTCAGCCATAAGAAAATCTTATCACTTGTGACAATGTGGATGGATCTAGAGGATATTATGCTAAGTGAAAAAAGTCAAACAGAGAAAGACAAATACTGTATGTTATCTCTTATGTGTGGAATCTAAAATACAAAACAAATGAATAAGCATAACAAAACAGAAACAGAGTCATAGATACAGAGAACAAACAGATGGTTGCCCAAGGGGTGGAGGGTAGGGGGCAGAGAGAAATAGGTGAGGGAGGTTAAGAGGAGCGAGCTTCCAGTTGCAAAATAAAGGAGTCACGGGTATAAAGTATACAGTGTGGGGGGATCTAGTCACTAACTATGTAATGTCTTTGTATGGTGGCAAGATCATAACTAGACTTATCATGATGATCATTTTGGAATGCATAGAAATATAAAATCAGTATATTGTGTACTAGGAACCTACATAATGTTGTAGGTCAATTATACTATGAAACCAAACAAACTGATAGAAGAAGGATCAGATTTACCAGCAGGAGGGGGGCAGGGGAATTCGAGGAAGGTAATTAAAAGGTACAAACTTCAGTTATAAGGTAAATAAGAACTAGGGAACACCATGATAAATACAGTGAACACTGCTGGAGGTTATATATGAAAGTTATTAAGAGAGTAGATCCTGAGTGTTCTCATCACAAGGAAAAAAGATTTTTTTCTATATCTTTAATTTTGTATCTATTATATACAAAATGATGGGTGTTCACTAAACTTACTGTGGTCATCATTTCATGACGTATGTAAGTCAGATCATTACGCTGTACAACCTTACACTTATACAGTGCTATATGTCAATTATATTAAACTGGAAGAAAAAAAAAAGCTGAAAAAGACCCAATATGTATTCTGAGCCTTGTGCCTGCAGCAGGAAATCACTGAGTCTTACTGCTGGTCTATTCTACAGGGGGTAGTGTGGCGCAGAGAAAGGCCTTTCTGAAATGGATAGTCTGGGTCCATTTCTCTGGCTGCTGTAGGCTTCTTTTAACAACATTCCCTTCTATTTTGCTCTCCCTTTAAACAGTTCACTCAGGGGCTGAGACTAGGGTGAAGGCAGCTGGGTACCTAGGGCACACATGTTAAGGAGGTGCTCACTGTCAGGATCAATCAGGAAGAGTGACTGCTTCTTTAAATGCTGCACCTTGGCTGCCTTGCTTGCCTCCTTCTTTTCTCCACCCTGATTCTCACTACTAGAAGAATCTAAGTCTTAAAAGTCTATGCTTTGACTGTTGGTGGGAATGTAAATTGATACAGCCACTATGGAGAACAGTGTGGAGGTTCCTTAAAAAAATAAAAATAGAACTACCATATGACCCAGCAATCCCACTACTGGGCATATACTCCAAGAAAACCATAATTCAAAAAGAGTCATGTACCACAGTGTTCATTGCAGCTCTATTTACAGTAGCCAGGACATGGAAGCAACCTAAGTGTCCGTCGACAGATGAATGGATAAAGAAGATGTGACACATATATACAATGGAATATTACTCAGCCATAAAAAGAAATGAAGTTGAGTTATTTGTAATGAGGTAGATGGACCTAGAGTCTGTCATACAGAGTGAAGTAAGTCAGAAAGAGAAAAACAAATACTGTATGCTAACACATATATATGGAATCTAAAAAAAAAAATGGTCCTGAAAAACCTAGGGACAGGACAGGAATAAAGATACAGACGTAGAGAATGGACTTGAGGACACATGGAGGGGGAAGGGTAACCTGGGATTAAGTGAAAGGGTGGCATGGATATATATACACTACCAAATGTAAAATCGATAGCTAGTGGGAAGTAGCCACATAGCACAGGGAGATCAGCTCGGTGCTTTGTGACCAGCTAGAGGGGTGGGATAGGGAGGGTGGGAGGGAGACGAAAGAGGGAGGGGATATGGGGATATATGTACATGTATAGCTGATTCACTTTGTTATAAAGCAGAAACTAACACAGCGTTGTAAAGCAATTATACCGCAATAAAGATGTTAAAAAAAGAAAAAGTCTATGCTTTGATTTTGCTATGTGCTTTTATGCTTATCTAAATCATCATGTCTAAGGGTCATCAGAATTATTCAGGAATTAAATTATAACTGGGCATTATTCTTACCCTTTAATACATATTAGGCTAAAATTAATAAGATGAGCGCTGGATACATTGCTCTTCCAAATATAGTCAGTGGGGTTATATCTCTAATACGGATTTTGTAATCATCGCAGCAAAAGCTAGTTAGATGTGTCCTGGCATCTGTCTTTGTGAAAGGAACTATGGGGTAATAAAATCACACATGGGAAAAGAGAGAGGTAGTCACCCTTCCTTTGTGTTTCTAAGCACATGGTTCATCCCCCTGTTATATGTAGCTTTTTGTGGTACTCAAATCATTTCTGTGTCGTCTTTTTTACTTGATGGGCTGCTCAAGGGCAGAAAACATTCTCGGTCTTCTCTGTTTCTCCAGTACTAGGACATACTGGACACTCAAAAAAATACATGCAGGGAAAATTCTTTATTGAATGAAGTTATTTTTAAAGCATTTTAGAAGAATGTATTTGCCCTGTAAGTATACAATTCTGTGAAACTGTGGAGACCACACATCCTTTTCTCTATCCCTCAGTACAGGGCCACTACTTACAGGTCCATAGTGTAAGACTCATTTTTTCTAATAAAACTATAAAATCCTTTAAGGCAAAAGCATGCATTTTCTGTTTTGCATATATCTCCCAAATCATCTAACAATGTGGTGTGAATTTATTGATTTTACCTCACCTTGGTGAGGAAAAAAGAGCAATCTACAAAACAATCATTTTGTGAGTATTTAATTCAAAATTATTATGCCTTCCACATGTCACGGTGGATATCAACTCTACACATTGGGCACCTCCCAATTTCCATTTTTAAACTAAATTGCAATCTTTGGGAGTGGTTGCTTTGCCATTATGCATATCTTTTTTGTTGTATTTTTAAATTGAGTAAAAAAATATATGGTAGGGTAAATGACATAGTCCTAGGATTTCAATGTGATATTTGAACAAAAAGTATGATATTCACAAGATGCAGTGGAGCGTGTGTCTACTTATCTGACTGTGCAAACTTATGAGCCTGATGACAATGGCAGTGAAGCATTTTTTGCATGAGCGATTCTTCAGGGGTTCTTCTAATAACCATGGTAAGAGACTTGCACTTGGAGATCAGCGTTTTGCACTGAATAAAACTGCACACTTTTAGCTTCTCTAATAATCTCTGAAGCCTTCTCCCCATATCCATCTTGGACTTGCCTCTGAATCTTATTCTTTCTTCATTATATGATCCACCCTTGCTTTACTCACCTGTGTATGTGCATTTGTATTAAATTTCTATGACTCTATCTAAATGATTGCTTTTTAAAAGATAGCACAGAGATAACCAACTTTAACTACACAGACAATGTATTTATATTCATGATTTTCTTGCCTTTGCTCCTCCTGATGATTTTTGAAATGTGTCTGCATCTTTCACTTACAACCGTTTATCCATTTTGATATATCTTTAGGTGTCCTGTCAGTCCTTTCTTCAAAAGATGTTCCTTCCAGAATCAGAGACTCCTTAGCCAGGCATGCCAAACCAAATGTAATCTGTAGTAATATCTCGCATTTCCCTTCTTGCCTCAGTGTTGCAACCAGAACAGTAATTCCTGCACACATCCAGCCACAAGCTCTCCTATGGATCTTGGTTTGATTTCCCCCTTCGCCAGAAATACCCCTTACCCAGTCACATTCACCTGACCAATTTTGGGTTCCGTGTAAATCCTCTGGACCTTTCATGCTTTCCTCTAACTGAGCTTAGGGCACATTGCTTTGTACAGAAATGCTTCTGTGTTTCCTCCCATGCTCTGAGATGCCAAGTGTCTCCTGCTTTGAGAGCTGAGTCTTACATCTGTTTTCCCAGGAGTATGCAACAAAATGCCGAGACACAGGAGTTTGTGTTTGTTGAATTGAAAAGGGTTGCTCTGTTTTAATTGTGTTGAGCTTACCCTGAACCAAATACAGTGCTATGGCCCCAGTCACAGTTTGTGGACTTGGCCAGCATTTCACCTACCTGCTTCACATAAAAGGCAGTACATTGTAGATGTTAAAAGTATCAACTCTGGAGTTGTGTTGCCCAAGTACACATTGGGGCTCTGACACTCCCTAGCTGAGTGCCTTTGGATGAGTTACTTAAGCTTTCTGAACTTCAGATTCCTGACCTACAGAATGTGGAGAACAATTGCGTGTATCCACTATCATTCCTTATTTTGTCTATTTCCTTAGTATTAAAATAAAAAAATACCATTTATGGAAATCCATTACACTCACACACTTTCTCCTTTGCATTGGAAACATAGAGATCACTATTTCTCAATCTGGGGATCCATTCTATGTTTTTCAGGATGAGAGTCAATTTATTTCTGGATTCAGAGTGATGACTCCAATTGTTTAAAAAAAGCTCCCACCTTCTTTTCTTTAGAGACTTTATAACCAGGGTCCTCCCTTTTACTTCCAGGCCTTTCTGCCTATCTCTTTTATCCTGCCCACCCATTTTAGAATCTCCTCTTTCCTGAAGCCAGTGCCATTCTGAATAAGGAGATGCAATTAGAATGGATGAACCTTATAACCCATGCTGGGATCAACTAAAATGTAAAAGAAAAACACAGAGATTACAAGATTTAACGTGGACAAGGAGCCAGTGGTGCTACTCCAGGCAGAAGGACAGAGCAAGGAGAATAAATTTTAGCGGTGAGGGGCAGGTATCCCTCAAGCCATTCTCCGTAGTTAAGACTAACTTCTGTCTACTTTCATTTCCTTGTGGCAGATTTCTGGGACTCTCAGTTTGTTAGCTTTCACTATCTCTGATATATTTCTCATGACTTTCAAAGAAGAAAGACACGTCTTCCTCATTTGGGAATGTAGGATAGTATAGTAGTTAATAACATATACTTTGGAGCCAAATACTAACTTTACTTGCAAGGTGATCTTGGACAAATTTGCTTAACCACTTTGTACCACAGTTTTCTAATCTGTAAAATGGAGATGACAGTCATAGTACCTCCCTTATAGGATATGAGAGTTAAATTAGTTAAAGCACATAAAACATTTAAAACAGTACCTGAGGTGTAACAAGTATCACTTTGCTGTTGTTATCACCTGAGCTCACATGCCTAGCACGGCAAGGCACCAAGTGAGTGGGAAGATCTATTTTCTGCTCTTTAAAATTTAGCTTTAAGCCTGACTACCTTTCTGTAGAAATTAAGTCAGACCACCCCAAGCATCTGTCCTGAAGTCTGTCTTTCATTTAATTACATGTCTTGTTGATTCCCCTCAATTGATTTCTTGACTCCCATTCGTGGACCTCTTGCCCTTGGCTCACAGCATCTTCCATTCAAATACCAGCTAATTAAGCCTGGATATTCCTGAGCCTTTCCTTACCTCCCAACCTAGATCATCCTGCGATGACGAAGGAGGGTTGATGCAGATTGCAACTGACAATGTGTACCGAAGTAGACATTTATTGACTCCCACTAACTATGCGCACTCATCCAGATAATTACCACGCATAGTCCGCACACCCCGGTGGCCAAACCTCACAGGTGAGGTAATGAGGGGAGGGCTTTAGTGTGATGGGGAGCTTTTCCTCTGAAATATTCTACCATGCCTGTCCTTCCATATTAATTATCTTAGTCCCATGACGGCAACTTTTCATTTTCCCAAGTATAAAGCATGTATGGCTCAAAGCACACCTTCAAACATTTAATCTGGGTCAAGTCTGGTTGCCTCCAGTGGGACAATGTTCAGTGTATGCATTCATGCCCTGAGGATTTGTGAGGATTGTGGGAGCAAAGGCTGGGTGCAGGAAAGCAGTGGAGAAGCTTTGTAGGCCAGAGACATTTGTCCAAATACAATCCACTAAGCAGTATCTAGGATTGATGCCAAAGTTGACAGTGAGCTAGCACACGGTGACCAGAAAGAGAGAGGGAGATTGAGTGTGGGGTAAAAGTAGAGTAGGCAGTTTCAGAAGGGCAGGTGGAAGAACCAGCCATGATTCCCTTGGGTTCTAGAACCTGCAAAGTGTTTGGAAGCCTTACCCAGCATGGGAGGAAAGTTGGCAAGGACATGGAGCTATTTCATTCTCTTCTCTTGGTCTTCCCCCTGGGTCTCTATATAATACAAATGACTTCACCATACACACTTTTAGATTCTTCGATAAAATGAGTAAACATTTTTCTAAAAGGATATAATGCTTTTTGATAAATTTGAGTCATTGCTTTGCCCATCTGATTAACTTGTATTCTCTCTTGCTCACAGAATACACACACACACACACACACACGTGCATACACATGATAGAATATACTGGAGTCCAGTTCTGTGGTAGACTATGGTCAGGCCTTTTATAGGAACTGCCTTATATCAGAGCCACTTTAAGCACATCCTTAAAACACCTTTGTGCACCTTAGAAAAAGGGTGGACCCAGCCCTTCATGAGGGCAAGCCTGGCTTGGGAGGAAGAACACATATTGGATATAAGCCTATTCAGCCATCAGCTGGATGCAGTATGCAGGGCCTAACTTACCACACAACCATGGTGAAAGCCCTAATTACCTGGTACAATGCAAGTTGAGGTCACCCCTCCCCAGCCAAATGGGGTAAGAGCCAGCCAGTCGGCTGCACTGAGCTCCTCTAACTGTACCACATTGGATGGATTATTCCAGGTAGAGAGCATTGATCCACGAAATCTGAACATGCCTTGGTGCTGCGGGACCAAAGCAAAGGGGAGCTGCTTCCATTCCTGGGAATCTTCAACTTGTTTATCTTTATTGGTTGGAAACGATATTGAATTTGGAAAAAAAAAAATTAGGCAGAGTCTGAATAGTCATTTCTGCCCATTTCCAAACTGAGATCAGTTCTTTGTTCTCCCTTAGTTCTGGCACTCATCGTCTGACTCTCTGAAATGGTTTATCTTTGTCTTGGCTTGCCTTACCCTGTTACCTCCCAGACTAATATCTCCTTCTGTACTGAACGGTGCCTAGATCCAAGCTTTAATCCAGCTCTGCCATTAAATCGCAATTGATACGTGGGATAAATGCTTTGCCATCTCTGAACTTTATTTTTCTTACCTGTAAAATGGGGTAGTATAAAGATCCAGAGAGATTAAGTGTGAAAATGCTGTGAAAACTATAAAGAACATGGGCTTCCTTGGTGGCGCAGTGGTTGAGAGTCTGCCTGCCAATGCAGGGGACACGGGTTCGAGCCCCGGTCTTGGAGGATCCCACATGCCGCGGAGCAACTAGGCCCGTGAGCCACAACTACTGAGCCTGCGCGTCTGGAGCCTGTGCTCCGCAACAAGAGAGGCCACGACAGTGAGAGGCCCGCGCACCGCGATGAAGAGTGGTCCCCGCTCGCTGCAGCTAGAGAAAGCCCTCGCACAGAAACGAAGACCCAACACAGCCAAATAAATAAAAAAAAAAAAAAAAAAAAAAAAAACTATAAAGAACAATGCAAACAAAAGACTGAACCAGAAAGAGTTAATTTAGCCTGAAGTTAAAATAGAACAATTTACTCACTCACTTTTCTATCATTCCTAGACACAGTCTGGACATCTATTAAGTACTGAAGAAATATATCATTTTCAACTGTCTGAATCCATATGCAGTTGATTTCAAAGCTTAATTGTATTTGAATGAGGAATCCATACATATAACTGCACCAACATTACTGTGCTGGAAACCTGTGCATGTTTCTGATGCTTTCATAATATATTTCAATTTTTGCATTACTTTTCCATTATTACCCGTATTTTTGAAAGGATTCTTTGAGCACTGCATAGTAACACAAATCCCAAATGAATGGTAACGATGATTTGTTTCAATTTCAAGCTGCATTTGTTACAGTGTTCTGACGCTCCTCCTGGTTCCCCTCTGTCTCTATAACAGAGACACCAGCAGTTCTTCCTAAAACATCTATTTCATCATGTTCCTTCCTGGATAAAAAGGTGTTCCTTTTTCCCAGCGTGTATTATTACGAGTGACAGCCAGAGCTCTTCACAGTTTGGCTACAGTCTTTCTTTCCATACTTCTCTCTCTCAGTTTTAGGGTATACCCCTTTTTTTCCAGCCAGGCTGAGCACCTCATAATCCCACACCGGAGAATATTTTCAGTGGTATCTTTGACCATTCTGACCTTACTCAGAATGCCTATATTTCATTTTTTTTTTCCATAACCAATTTGACCTACTGCACAGAGTCCAACTCAAACCCAAGTTCCAACTCAGGACTCAGAATCTTTGGGGTTGCTCTAGCTGTAGTGACCTCTCTCTTTGGTAAAACTGGACCTTTGGAACGCACTGCCTGGGAGGCCTCTTGATTTCTGGGACGACACTGCCTTTAGGGTAATGGTGTCATCAATGCCAAGGTCAGGTCTAGTTGGATCCTCAGGCCATGCTGAGGACTTCCTCCTTCACCCTGAGCTCAACTCTTCATTTCCTAACTAGTGTAACACCACTGTGAACAGCATCAAGCCTACCAATAAAATGCTAATTTACCAGCTGCTAGTTTTAAGAGATTCAAGAGCAAGAGAAAACACAGGGCAGATGTGAGATGGCAAAAAGGTCAAGGTGGCAATGAGGGAAACATGACATATAGCCAGATGCTGAAAAAGAGATGGTAGCAAAACTAGAGGGAAACTTCAATTGTCATGCTCTATATTGGTCTGCTGAAAAAAAATTTCAAGGGGTACATACATTTAAAGATTCTGGTATATCCACTTTGCGTTATCTAATGTATGAGTGAATTATATTCTAGGAGGAAATTCTGACTTCTATCAGAACATATAATCCAGGTTGGTAAGACCCTAAAAGACTTAGAAGTTTTATCAGTGTGAATCTGCTTGGTGCCTCTTAATGCCTGTTTTGAAACAAGGCAAGTGTGTAAGTCTTCTTTGTTGGACATTTGGTGTGACTGCCTATCCAGCATCATTTCCCCTGGTAAAAGAATGTATGTTTTCTTTGCTGAGTTGTTTCTCCGTACTCTCTGTTCATGCTGTTGAGGGAGATGGCTTAACCTCTGATTTCAGGGGTGGGCTTGTGACCCAGCTTAGTCAATCAGTGTCTTCCAGTTCCTCTGAGCACAGCGATTGGTTGAGTGAAGGCAGGGCATCCTCCACATTAGGCCAAGGAGACTCAATGTCAAGAAATATACTTGAACATTTTGAAGAGATACACTTGCCCTGTATCAGTTAGGTTTCTACCAAAGAAATAGAACCGTAGGATGGATAGACAGATAGATATAGATAGATTTCAATAAATTGGCCTACATAGTTGTGGGTGCTGACAAGTCCAAAATCTGTAGGGCAGGTGGGAGGGTGGAAACCCTCAGACATGAGCTGCTGCTACAGTACAGAGTCAGAATTTCTTCTGCCTTAAGAAAACCTCCATTTTGCTTTTGAGGTCCTTCAACTGCTTGGATGAGGCCCACCCACATTATTGAGGATTATGTCCTTGAAACTGTCCTTTTAAAGTCAACCGATTGTAGATGTTAACCACAACTTCCCTTGAACTTGCTTTTTAGGTATCAACTGTGTGAGCATTTTCCAAACTTCTTCAAAGAAAAGAAAATGCGTAGGAGCCTTTTCATATAACCAGTTAGTGCCAAGACTTCTTGTTACAATTTCAAACCAAGCGTAGATACTCTGTAGCCAGATTCTTTTAAATTCTGTAAAAAAAAAAAAAAAATTCTCTGGATGGAGTTTCCAATGACTCTCTTTTGTGTAGAATTTTCTGTGACTAACACGGATTTCCTGTCATCTAAATATTCTAATGCAGGGCACCCCCTAGCATTACCATAGAGTGTGGTAAATATTTTTTTTTGCGAGACTCCTGTCTATGTAAACAATTCGTGTCACCCCAAATCAGCATGTCAGCACCATTCTTGTGTTCCAGTCTCTCAAAGACCTGTGAAAGGAATACTGAGCCCACAAATGGGAATGATTACTTCGCCAAGTCACCTTTCTGGGACTAGGGTCCAACCACGGAGCCTGGAATGACCCCATATTCTCTAACCCTTGAGCACATCTGTGCAACTGGTTGACCCCATCTTCTTCCTACCCCAGAGAGGTGGGTGGGAAGAAGATGGCAGAATGATCTGAAGGAGGGACACAGAGACTAGGGCCCCCGTGGGTCCTGGTCTGGACTCAGGGTCCTCTACTCCAGGGCACTGCCCACTTCAGCTAGTCCCAGGCACCAGAGTGTGGCCAGAGCGGAAATTAGGAAATTTCAGGAAAGGAGCTTCATGGCACCAGGTCCACTGACTCAAGGGCCATGCTTGCCTAGATCTAGGGGGAATACTGTCCTGTTGTCCACCTTTTTTTCTTTTGTCAGTTCGCATGATGGTCAGAGCCAGAGCTCATTTCTTTTTTACTTTAATTCTGCTCTCTCCCAGAACAGTAAATCTATTTTTGTCAAGTGTATGTTTTTAAAAAGCACTCTCCATCTCCCAACACCACTATCCCTCAACACACACACACACACACAACTAAATCGCATTCTTGTTAAAATAACTGAATTCAGAGATGAATAGAGGATTAAGTATAGTGCTCATCCTATATTCTACTCTTACAGTAATTGATATAACATCAGTGAGATTTTACTGGCAAAATTGATTCAAATCAAACCAGAAAAATTCAGCCTCAAGAACTGAAAATGAGCTGAAAGATGGTAAGCAAAGGATAATAATATGTGGCAATGTCTTTGAATTACTCATATTTTAGGCTTTATATAATTTGAAGTTGCAAAAATGTGTTTAACAAGGGTAGATTTTTTAAAAATGTAATGTCTTTATTAATGATCAGGGAGCAGCACTGAAAGCACAATAATGTCTTTTTCAGTGATGTTCAGTTGGAAGGCGTTAGAAATATTTGGGAAGACACACAAATAATACAAATAGAGCTGTAGAGGTTATAAATATGAATGGAAGGGGAAACAACGATATTTCAGAAATATACAAAACAATTATATCGATAGGAAAACATACTTGAAAATAAAGTAGTCCTCAGATAGGATACGGGTCCTGTGATACCCTCTTCTAGCTTAGTGTCCCATGAGATTTGGGGTCAATGACACATGGTATTCCAAATGAATTGTCAGAAATATCAGTGAATTAATAAAATTGTACTATAATTTTTTTTTCTATTTTTATAATGTGGCCATATACCAATCTTTAGGAAAACATTTTCTTTTGTCATTCGATTAAGAATATTTTAAGACTGCCACATTGTACAACTTCCAGGCTTCCATTTATATAATCCTTTCGTAGTCTGAGCAAATGGCCCCTCTTGGAGTTGTGCAGTGGACGCCCTGCAAGACTTTACTGCCTTGATTTGAGATAAAATGTGCACTGTCATTTCAGGGTGCTCCCCATTGTCCAGTGATATTTGCATGATCCTACAGCATCTAAAATGAACAAAGTGTCCAACTGGGTTACGTCAAACAATCACTTACTATGAATGATATAAATATTCAAATGCTTTGGGTTAGACAGACCATAGTCTGAATGATTTACTGACTATTTTTCTGGAAGGGCTGAACAATGTAGATATTTCCTCTGTTACTCTGCAGGTTTTATTGGCTTGTGGAATTTTAAAATGTGATTTCTGCTTACATGTTTAATTAGGTTTCATATTCCTGTTGACTTCTAATCAATTCACAGGATAAAATGCATCCACTGATTCCCACCCCGAAAGGAGGAGGTCTCGTTGTAATCTGTGCCAGGTTAGGGTCTCCCAGGCCTACTGGCAGAATTGATGCAAGGTTCCCTTGATGGAGCTTTGGAATTTTCAAGTTTTGGCAAAAGCCCCATTTTTAGCAAGTATAGAATATTTATCTTCTGCTATGAGAATACTTCTATTGAATGTGTACTTTTGCATTATTTTTAAACTAGATATCCAGTGATCACTCTTGTGAAACTTGTTTCACATATATTAATGAAAATTATTAATTAAATATATATTCTTTCCTTCTGCATTATATTCTCCTTTCTGATAGAGTCCTGAGGTTAGTTCATAGAGAATTAGATTAAAATATCCCTAGAACTTGTAACTGTTTTTGGAAGATTAAACTAATAACATTCACACATAAACAGGCTTAACCAACACAATTATTATGTTTAGAGGAGGCTGAGTGAATCAACAAGGACAGACCTGCATGAAGCTTAGAAAATTGATGTGAGAGGCCAGAATTATCTGCCTTCCCCTCTCATTACTCCAAGGGGAAGTCACCTGCATGAGTGTCTGGCTCCACAGGCAGCTGTGTATAGTCCAGTGGAGATGGATCCATTAGGCACTCAGAGGTCAATGCCACTGTCATCAAAGTAAGTCACCATTTCTCTTGCCAAAATCTGAGCATATCCTGACTTTTCCTTTTCCTATATAGGACAGTGAGAGTATATACTGACAGGACAATGAAAACATTGTGACTTGAGTTTTCTTTCTCATTAATTAATGATATGGCATCAGAACATCAGTTTTTTATGATTTTAGTTAATTGACTCATGCCTTGAAGTTCAGTCATCTCTAGGTCCTTTGATAAGTTGAGGTATCTGGGAGGCTCTGACAGTAGAATTGTGCCCCACACTTACTCCATGCATCTCACCCAAGACCCTGCCTGGATATTCAGTGATCTCTTTGTTTGCCTCATCTGTGCCCCATCACTACTACAAAGGGAAGATATGTGTGTGTGTGTGTGTGTTTGTTGGAGGAGGTCACCGAGAAGACATGATGCCAGTTGACCTGTGAGTTCGACCCAAGCAATCAGAGGTTCCTCACCCCGTTGCCTGTTCTTGGAATGTGCATTCTGCCTACAGTTCCCACACTAGGAGCTGTTTCAAGGATGCACCCTTGAGAAAGTAAGGTGTTGTTTAGACCATCTGCACTGAATACATGCCTGAAGCCAGTTCAGGCCTCTTTATAAACTTTTAAGATTCTAATGGGCAGATGTGGGGATCTACCCATCTTGCAGCTGCCAAAGACACGCCTTGTGTAAAAGTTCCTTTGCTTGTTAAGTCTGCCATCTACCAATTCGAAGTGGTCTGCCTCTTTCTTTTATCTATCCCTGGCTGTTCTTTTGGTCTTTCCCTGACAGTTGGGCTGTTCTGAAAGGATTAACCTGATAGCTTGGACAATGGGAAAGCAAGAGATGGATGATTATGAACAAGCCTTTGTGGGGCAGGATATGGGGAAGACATTTGGGCTCCTCTGCAAGAGCTTGAGACAGTCCTCACTGTTTTCACATCCCGGCTTATAAGGCTCTGATAACCCCTGGCAATCAGGAAGCTGATGCCCTAGCCTGGGTATAAACCCTAGAAACTGACCTTTTGGTAGATACAACAGATCAGGTGTATAGGAAAAGCAGGTAACAGAGCTCCTGGGTGGGATGATGCATTGCCAAGGATGCTGGTTGCGCTTGAAATACAGTGGTGGTTAATATAGTAACAGCATGTCCTGTGTGTTCTAAACAATGCCAAGGCAACTGCCTAAGGAGTCTGGGACCACTCACTGGAGTTCTCAACAGGTAAGGGATTGACAAATTGACTATATTGGTCCCCTCCCTCTAAGGGTTCTAAATATGCCTTCGCTTATATGGACACTGTGTCTGGCCTAACCCAAGCTTTCCCCTGTTGCCATGCAAACTGGGCTGCCACCATTATGGGGATTAGAAAAGCTAAGTAGGTAAAGATACCCTCATCAAATAGGCAAGGATTGGGGGTCATATTTCATGATAAGTGAGACTAGACAAAAGAACATGCCATTGAGTGGGGATTCCATGTCTTCTATAACTCACAAGCAGTAAGATTGGTAGAAAAAAAATGGAATATTAAAATAGTAGATTAAATCACTAACAGGTAAAACCATCTTGGCCAGGTGGACTAGAGTACTGTCCCAGGCTTTAATACGTTCGAATATCAATTGGTAGGGCCTCTTGTTCCACATGCTAGACTGGGGACCCCTGCCGAGATATTCAACACCATAGAGGTATGCAAATTGAGGGAGACAGCCATTGCCCAGACCCCACTATGGATTAATGTGCTATACTGCTGAGAACACCAAGCCTAGTCACTCCTGGGAAAGACATTGTCTACTGGAATTTGCAATGAGACATCCCACTGAGGTGGGTAAATTATTTCACACTCCTGGGTGCTGGGGAACTACTCAATCTCCCCTGGGATTCCACTGTCCTGCTGCAAACTAGACCTGATAAAATGCACTGTACTTGAAATGGAACATGCACCATTGAAAGAAGAGAAGATAGGGGTCCTGGTCTGGCATATCCTTTCCCCCCCAACTCCATCTCCTCGCCTGAGCTGTCTTTCCTGGCCAAAATGTATGGTGTGCACAGCCAGGTCAAGTTCCCAAAACTGCCCATCTTCCTCTTCTCAAGGCCAGGTGGACATGATCTCTTTTCCACTAGTACGATCATGTGGCTGCTGTCTTTGTTCCCTCCATTGGCCTTAGCACATGTAGGCCCTTAATAATTCACCCAGCAAGACTTATATGATTGCTGACAAAGCCTGTCCTTACTGAACACTAAATGTTTCTCATGAGAAAAGCTGTCCTTCAAAATAGGTGGCCTTGGACATTATTCCTGCCTCACAAGCAGACACCTATGCCATTATCCAAACAGAATATTGTATTTTCATACCTGACGAGTCTGCTAATGTATCATCTTTATTAAGTCACATGAGGACACAAATTGAATGCCTGGAGTGATCTGACCCCCAGCATGGAAGTTTTAATAAATCAGTCATTCGGCTCATGGGGCTCTTGATGGAAAAAATTATTACTTATTTTGGAAATCATTATGTTCGTCTGTGTTTTATGTTGTATGTGCCTATACTGTTGCTGTGGTAGCTGCCTTCAGTGCAGCCGGGTAGCCAGCGAATGAGCCACCTCCGTGCTAGTCACACCCCTTGCTGACCTCTCAGGGCACATTGCAGAAGAGGGCGGCGTGTAAGAGTGTAAGAGCCTGTCGTGAGGGGTGGAGTGTTGGAGGAGGTCATCGAGAGGACATGACCAGAGAGTTGAACCCGGGCAATCGGGGGGCTCCTCACCCCTCCTCTGTCCTTGGAATGTACATTTCACCCAACATTCCGACAGTGGGAGCTGGTTTCAAGGATGCAGTCTTGAGAGAGTAAGGTGTGGTTGAGACCATCTGGACAGAATATGTGACTGAACCCAGTTAAGGCCTCTCTATAAACTTCTAAGATTGTCCTGCAGGTACCTAGATCTACTCATCTTGCAATCTTGCTACTGCTGAAGGCAAGCATCATATGTAAGTTCACTTTCTTTTCAAACCTGCACCTACCAGTCTGGACAGGTCTGCCTCTTTCTTTGGTCTCTCCTTGCCCTCTGTGTACAGGGGCCAGTTTACAAACCTATAGTGTGTATGTGCGTGTGTGTGTGTGTGTGTGTGTGTGTGTTTGGGTAGGGGGTAGAAATACATTACTTTCCAACTGAATTTTCAATCTATTTGAGATAGGATAATGTTTATTATTAAAACTACGTTTTTCTTTCTTTTAACAAACTTTGATTCAACATGTTTATATCTATGAAGTTATTTAACAATGATCCGAAAATATTTCCATATCTGTTTAATAAAAAAGGTCTTATTGTACTATGATTCCAGACTTCACAACAATCTCTATGTAATTCTGGAATCACTTTAATTATGAGCTCTTTCAGACATGATGGATTGCATACTGTGGAGGAATGGCATATGGTACTGGTGAGCTAGCCTCACACGCTCATTACATTTATAAAACCTGGTTCAATGTAGTTAATCTTTTAATACTCCCACCTCTCTCATCTATATGCATACATACATATATACATACATATTTGTCTAAACTCTTTATTGAAAAATAAGGTATATGGAGAATAGAACACCAATCATAAATATACAGTTTAGAGACTTTTCAAAAAGTGAAAACTCCTGTAACCACAACTCAGATCAAAAAGTAAAATATTGTCAGCAACCTGGAAACTTTCCATATGCCCCCTTCCAGTCACTACCCTCTCCAAAGTTAACCACTATCTTAACTTACAACACCATCAGTTAATTTTGGCCATTTTTAAAATTTATAGATGTGGAATCACATGTTATATATTATTTTGTAATTGCCTTCTTGCTCTCAATATTTGTCTTTGAAATTCACCCATGTTGTTGCATGTCACAGTTGTTTATTCTTTTTTTTTTTTTTTTAATTTTATTTATTTATTTATTTATTTATTTATTTATTTATTTATTTATTTTTGACTGTGCTGGGTCTTCGGTTCGTGCGAGGGCTTTCTCTAGTTGCGGCAAGTGGGGGCCACTCTTCATCGCGGTGCGGGGACCGCTCTTCATCGCGGTGCGCGGGCCTTTCACTATCGCGGCCCCTCCCGTTGCGGGGCACAGGCTCCAGACGCGCAGGCTCAGCAGCTGTGGCTCACGGGCCCAGCTGCTCCGTGGCATGTGGGATCTTCCCAGGCCAGGGCTCGAACCCGTGTCTCCTGCATTAGCAGGCAGATTCTCAACCACTGCGCCACCAGGGAAGCCCCTGTTTATTCTTATTGTATGCTTTTCAGTTTTACAAATCTACCACAGTTTATCCATTCTCCTGTTGATGAAAATGTGGATTGCCTTTTGTATATAATGATTAGGAATAGTGCTGCTCTATTCTGGCATATGTCTATTAGTGCTCAAATGTGTACATTTCTACTGGGCGTACACCTAGGAATGGAATTGCTGTGCCTTAACTTATGCCAAGCTTTAATAAATGCTTTCAAAACATTTTTTAAAGTGGTTTACAAATTTACATTCTTACTAGCCTTGAACGAGAGTTTTAGTTGCTTCGTATCCTCTGTAGCACTTAATATTTTCAGGTTTCTTAAACTGTAGCCATTGTGATTTTTTCATAGTGGCATCTAATTGTGATATTAATTTGCAGTTATCTAATGATTAATGAAGTAAAGTACCCTCTCACATGTTTATTGGGCCATTTGGATTGTGTAATTGCGTATGTGTGTGTATGAAATACCCATTTAGGGGTTGGCCTCCACTTCTATTGTGCTGAGTGTCTTTTATCTTATTGATTTGTAGAAATCCTTCAGATAATCTGGAGTCCCTTATTGAATATATGCATCATAAATACCTTTTCTGAGTCCATGGTTTGTGTGTTTTAATGAAGAGATGTTCTTGATTTTAAAGTAGTCAAATCCTTTCTTTTATGGTTATTGCTTTTTGTGTTCTATTTAAAGAATTGGCTTTGTGAGCGATGGCATTTGAACCATTTTATTTCTATTTAATTGTTTTGTTTTCTAGAAAGACAATTGGTTTTTATATAATAACTGTACAAAGTGAACTTGTCACATTCAACTCTTATTTTTAATAGTTTGACTGCATTATCTTAGATATCTTTATGCATTCTTTGTCAACTGCAAATTAATTATTGTTTTTATTCCTTTCTTTCCAAACCTTATATCTTTTATGTTTTCTTGCCCCACTGCACTGGGTACGACCTCCAGCCCAGTATCATATTAAATAGGAATGGAGATAGTAACTTCTTTCTTGGTTTATTCCCAGTTTTAGAGGAAAGCACTTAGGCTTATTGCTACAGGCTTTTTGTGTGTGTGTTTGTGTATTCTGCTGAATTATACCAAATTTTTTCCTTTATTCTTTTTTTTTTTTTTTTTTTTTTTTAGTAGCAGCCTTCTATTTATTTATTTATTTTTTAAGTTTTATTTATTTATTTATTTTTGGCTGTGCTGGGTCTTCGGTTCGTGCGAGGGCTTTCTCTAGTTGCGGCAAGTGGGGGCCACTCTTCATCGCGGTGCGGGGACCGCTCTTCATCACGGTGCGTGGGTCTTTCACTATCGCGGCCCCTACCATTGCGGGGCACAGGCTCCAGACGCGCAGGCTCAGCAGCTGTGGCTCACGGGCCCAGCTCTTCCGTGGCATGTGGGATCTTCCCAGACCAGGGCTTGAACCCGTGTCCCCTGCATTAGCAGGCAGATTCTCAACCACTGCGCCACCAGGGAAGCCCCCTTTATTCTTAATTGCTGTATTTTCTTCCAGTTTTATTGAGATATAATTGACATATAACTTTGCATTAGTTTAAGGTATATGTACAACGTAATGATTTGATATATGTTTATATTGTGAAATGATTAGCACAGTAAGTTTAGCTAACGTTCATCACCTCACATGGTTACACATTTTTTTTTCTTGTGATGAGAACTTTTAAAATCTACTCTCTTGGCAGCTTTCAAATATACAATACAGGGCCCTCATGACCTAATTAGTTCCCAAAGACGCAACCAAACACTCAGTGTCATATATAGTCTTTTGTTATTTCCCCATAAATCACATAAATCAAAACAAACTTTTTTCATGAAATAAAATAATTCTAGAGACTGTACATGAGTGGATGTGCTCAAATCATAGTCTGACAAAGAACTCATTCAAGTTCTTTTCTGAAAAAAAATTTGATCATCTACTCTGCATTAGCCACTATGCTAGTGGTATAAAGTGAATTAATTACCTAATATTTCTTTGGTTCTTCTATGTTCTGGGCATTTGGTACTGAGTATGCAAAGATAAGGAAAGCTTATCTTGGTCCCTTATCCTTCACACCAATAATATAGATGCTAGTGAGAAGCAGACAAAAATAAATAATTATAACATTTTATGTACATGCTTTTAATGATAATAAAAACAATGCCAATAATTTTAATGAACATTTATATGTACCAACATTTTTATGAGCATTTTATATACATCAGTCCTCACAGTAACTCGATAGGATCAGGTGTTGTGTTGTTATTACTCTCACTTTACCAGTAAGGATACTGGCACACAGATAGGCTGGATTGTTTTGCTGAAAGTCATATGGCTGGGAAATGACATAGAAAAAGCGAGAGCTCAGGGAATGCTGAGAGCTAAACAAACAACTAGTTCCACCTAGAATAATTGGGGAAGGCTTCATGAAGGAGGAGGAGTCAGCAGAACCTGGAAGACATGATAGAGCTGGCATTCAGGGAAGAGAGCCTGTGAAATGTCATAGGTTTGCATGCGTGAGTGTGTGTGTGTGTGTGTGTGTGTGTGTGTGTGTGTGTGTGTGTATGTATGATGGCGAGACATGCTCAGAAAAAGATGAAGAGCCTGGTGTGTTTGGACCTCAGGATTTCAAAAGCACGTTGTAGAAACAGAGGAAGGCTTTTGAAGAGAAAAATAACAGAATCTAAACTATTTTGATCAACATTTAGTAATCTGGCTCTCCCACCTTCTATTGTGATACTATCTAGTACTTACAGAGGGATTACTAAGTTCTAGGCAGTAAGTAAGCACTTTACACATTTTAATTCATTTTAACCTCAGAAAAGCCCTGTGAGGTATACTCTTGAAAATAAGAAAAAAAAGAAGAAACAAGTGAGGTATGGAACAGCTGAGTAACTTAATCAAGGTCACATCTCTAATTGGTTGGAGGTGTTAGGATTTGGATTTGTAGCTCTGCTGTTAATTGTGGAACATACTGAGTTTCTGTCTTCCATTTTTTATAGACTGGCATTGTTAGGTATATTATAATAGATATTATATGTAATATAGCTAACAATATTAGGTATATGCTGTTTATTAATACATATAATAGTAATATACCTAATTTGTTAGGCATATTATGTACATGAAAAGATCTAGATCTCACTCCCCAGCCAAAATATAAACACCCTAGGGACAGAGAGTTTTGTGTATATTGCAATGCCATTCTTTCAGTGATTATTAGAAAAGGAGGCCATCTGTAGTTGATACAGGGGGAATGAATGATTATTTAGTGAATGGTAGATGTCTGATGTATTGGCAAATCAGAATGTGTGTACACACACACACACAATCCTAAATAATAATTTTTCTTTTGAATGATTTGATGTCTTTTATTGCTTAGATATAAGAGTACACCTTTTGGATAAGTTGATTGTCAGTAATTATACAGTTTATTTTCTAAGGTCTGGCAGAAATTATAACAATAAACCAAAAAAAAGAAAATCCTAATTTATGAATATTACAAAAATATATATTTATTTTGTATTGGTATATAAGTCACTTGTCCAACAAATAATTTTACCATGGCTTAGAGCATATGTAGTGTGTGTATATATACATACACATATGTATAGTGCATATGCATAATATATACATGTAGTGTGTGTGTGTGTGTATAACAACTGAGTCCTCTTTTGCACCCACAGTGAAGCTTCACTTTGCCTGAAGGCTGGGTTGGTCGGGATAAAGAGTTCCTGGCTGCCATCTTTGCAGGCATGAACTCTTCTCCCTGACTTTCGCAATCCTCTGCTATGCTACCTCGCTCTCTTATCTGGATTTGCACTTTCCCCACATAGGCAGGGCTTCTTGTCCTTTACTTCGCACTAGTGCCTCCCAACCAGCTGTGACTTGGCCACTACCAGCTGTGACAATCATCATTCCTGAGCTTAGTGTGTTCACCTTATTTTTTTTTTTCTTTCATTAGGTGAGATCTCTTGTCTTTCCGTATCTTGTCAGTCCTTCCTTTATTCAATGGAATTTAATCACAATATCTTTCTGAATTATCTGGTAACATACAGTTTAGCACTAAATTGTTTGCTAATTGGTTACGTGGATGAGGTATGTTGGCATGTCTTCTGGGTTCCCCAGACACAATGTTAGTGTGCCAGGGAATCTTACTTTGCTAGCTGATAGATAATTTAAACCATGAAGTGCACAGGGAGCTAGGAGACCTAGGTTAATACTCTGTTTTGTGACCTTGAACAAATATTCCTTCTGCTAGGGTCTTATTTTTCTTATCTGTAAATGGAGGAGTTTACTAAATGTCATTTAACATCTCTAGCTTTTCTGAGGAGGAGATTGAGTACTGTGACTTAATGGATTATTCACATTTGCCTTCTAAAAATCAGAAACATTAATGTTAACAGTAATAATATTATTATATATTATTCAATATTAATATTACATAGCATGATTGAATTTTAATAGTAGGACAAGTCTAAGTAATTGGAAACAATTTTCTATGGGTTTAGAACCCTAAGCGGGCATGGCTGAGGGCAGCATTGCATGTTGGCCTCATCCTCATGCCTGTAGTCCTCTTGATGGGAGCCTTAATTATACGCTGTAGGAGTTAAATGGAAGGATTTGGTTTCAAGTTCTGACATTCATATTATTCAGAGTGGCTGGCAGTGGCACATTCATGGGAAAATTTGCTAGATGCTGAGATGATATAGAAAAGGGTGGGTGTTGCTGGGAGACACTTCTCCATGTGTTTCTCATGTTTCTTCTGCAGGTCTTGTAAGAGAGGAACTTAATTGTCTATAGTTTTGGACTATCTTTTCAAGAATGTGTACTGAAAAAGCTTGGAAGATGGAGATAGTGTTTCCCCCTAGAGCAAAGGGCAGGCATGCACACTGCCCATTATAAGAACTGTGTTTCCTCTGTTCGGGGTCTTTTCTTGTAACACAACCCACAGTGTGTGCAGTTCTCTTGGATCTCATTGTGTTGCCCTAGGGAACAGGCGCTTAGATAACCAGCACAAAAATGCTGATATTCCACTGACTATTATTGCTATGAGTAATAAATTGTCCTTTATCGCTGACCCAAGAGTCTCATGTGTTCCATCAGCATCCATGAAACTGTGGCAGACTAACTTGCCAATATAGGATATTATCTCAGACCCTTCACAGTTCTTGAGAAGCAGAGGAACACTTTTAGGATCTCTTTCTAGATCCCTTTTGCTCTGTCTTTCCTTATTCCTTTCTGAAACTGAGACCCCAAGCATTTGATTAACACCACCAAGTTTTCACAATTAATTAGCAACAAACCAGAGGCTAAAGTCTAGATCTCATGACCCCTTGGTCCTGTACTTCTTTCCCTAAAGTGTTTTAAGTCTAAACAGGTACTTGAAATACCCATGCTGTGCAACAGTTAAAACTTTTAATAACTTTTATGCAATGCACCTGCTGGTTAAAAGCCCTCTGTATGTGAGTAGTCTCTAGAACTGTGCAATTAATTAAGTATGAATTTAATAGATACTTTGGCATGGTACTTATATTTTTAAAGAAAAACACTTTTAAAGAAAAAGACAAAACACTACAGTAAACCATTCATGATCTAAGTAAAAGGCAACTTCTTGGTTAAAACAGAGCTTATGTTGCATTTTGAAGGGAAGTGACATGCTGCAGCTAATTTTGCTCAGACTTGATGAATGGTTAGTAAAATGTTTATGCATATGGAATGAATAATCTCAAAATTCTTGTAGAACTTCCCTGAATTTTGTGCTATTGTAAGGCTTAGGAATATTTCTAATTGAAGTCTAATATATTTTCTTATACATAGTAAGAGAATCGGTTGAGAAGTAAACTGATTAGAAACATCTTTCGTGATATCTGCGACTGGACAGTAAGTGGCAAACTCTTATCAGAACTGAAATAAGATAAGGGGCTGGGTCCCGCATTCCCCTGCCAACCCCCATTTGTGCATGCACCCAGTGGGCATAAATCTCAGGGTTTTTGGTTTGTTTTGTCTTGTGTTTTTACTTTTGTGTTGGTTTTCCCCTTAGTCCACTTATTTGATAGTTTTTCAGTAAAAGACAGAGATCTTCCTAACACTCACTCTACTCTCCCGACCCCAAAATATATTTCAGCACTCAGGTTTGCTGATACTTGATATTCTGCATTTTGTGGCTTATGCAGATAGGAGCACTGTCTCTGTAAAATCCAAATGCTTATCTTCATCCTCCAGGGAATCTTCAGTTTCTCCATCTGCAATTTTTCCAAGTTTATTGCTTTTTAATCAACTATATTGGAAAAACTTTGTCTCTGTTTCTAATTTGAGAATATACACATTTAGGTGATGCTACAATTTAAGAATTTTCTCTGATGAAATTAAGTCTGGGGGCTGAGCTCACCTCTGCCCTTGGTCCTGAGGGTCACTGTTGGCATCAGAGCCACAGCTTACTTCATGTTGTGTGTAACTATTGGGTTCATATACTCGCCTCTGTGGGATTTGTCTTTGGATGTTATATAGACAGAAAGAATGATGAAAAGCTCACTGTCTTCCAGAACAAGAATATGTTATTTAAATGGTAATTGAAATGCAATGAAGAAGTTACATAGAAGTAAAGGTTATGGCTGAGTTACAGGATGATCTCATTTTAAAGATTATGAGATAAATAAAAACACATCAATTATTTAAAATACATTTGGGGCTATTGCCTAGTAAGGATTTAGGACCTTAACATTCTCTCTGTCTCTCACTCTCTCTCTACACACACACACACACACACACACACACACACACACACACACACACACACATCCCTCCCTCCCCACCTCTCACAACCTGGAGATTGCCTCTCCCCCACCTAGTAGAGGTCTGGAGGCTTCCTCTATAGAGAGATTAAACCAAAAGAAATGATAGAGGCACCAAACAAACGTGAAGGGAGGACTCCAACAAGAAACTGAAGGGATTAAGAAAAAAACCTATACTGAATAATGAGCACCCTGAACATCTGTTGGGGGGCCCATTATTCTGCCTATCAGACTAATATTTCAAATATTGGAACTTCCATTAATGGAAAGACCAGATAGTAGTGTTTACTAATATAGTTTATGATCAAGTCTGAAATGATACTTGCTAAAATACCATTCTACTTAAAAAATTACTTACCTGGTTTTGAACTAGAGTCCTGAATCAGAAAAATCTGGGATACCTAGCGTGTGTGTGTGTGTGTGTATGCATGCGTGTGTATACATATACATAAATATATATGTATATGTATTTAATAAAATGTCAAGAAGTTCTTTACATCAAGGGCTTATAGAAATGACGAAAGTATTGGTTGAGCAAGGCAAAGCCTGATTCAAGATGAGAAATATGCTCTAACTACATACTTGTGGAGTGTACTGTATGTGCGTGTATGATATATAATATAGTTATCACAACCTAGATAAAATAGCTAGTTTGGACTCTGGAACCAGACTGGCTGAATTCAACTCCTTGTTCTAACATCTATTTTCCAATTTCTCTTTCACTAAGTCTCCTCAGTGAAATTGAGGAATTGGGGGATAATAATAGTATCTATTTCAGAGTATTACTGTAAGTATTAATTAAGGTAAAATATGTAAAACACTAAGGACAGTGCTGGTACAGATTAAATGTTCAAAAGAGGTTAACTATATTTACTATATTAATAAATGTACAAAGAATTATAAAGATACAGTGGATTCTGAAATGCATATCTGGTCACTTTTAAGAATTCATCAAAAATAGCCTCATCCACCAAAGGGCAGACAGCAGAAGCAAGAAGGATTTCAATCCTGCAGCCTGAGGAATGAAAAAACACAATCACAGAAAGATAGACAAAATGAAAAGGCAGAGGACTATGTCCCAGATGATGGAACAAGATAAAACCCAAGAAAAAACAACTAAATGAAGTGGAGATAGGCAACCTTCCAGAAAAATAATTCAGAATAATGATAGTGAAGATGATCCAGGACCTCGGAAAAAGAATGGAGGCAAAGATCCAGAAGATGCAAGAAATGTTTAACAAAGACCTAGAAGAATTAAAGAACAAACAAACAGAGATGAACAATACAATAACTGAAATGAAAACTACACTAGAAGGAATCAATAGCAGAATAACTGAGACCAAAGAACAGATAAGTAACCTGGAAGACAGAATGGTGGAAACCACTGCTGCAGAACAGAATAAAGAAAAAAGAAAGAAAAGAAGACAGCCTAGGAGACCTCTGGGACAGCACTGAACATACCAACATTTGCATTATAGGGGTCCCGGAAGAGAGAGAGAAAGAACCTGAGAAAACATTTGAAGAGATTATAGTCGAAAACTTCCCTAACATGGGAAAGGAAATAGCCACCCACCTCGAGGAAGCAAAGAGAGTCCCAGGCAGGATAAACCCAAGGAGAAACATGCTGAGACACATAGTAATCAAACTAACAAAAATTAAAGACAAAGAAAAATTATTAAAAGCAACAAGGGAAAAATGACAAATGATATACAAAGGAACTCCCATAAAGTAAACAACTGATTTCTCAGCAGAAACTCTACAAGCCAGAAGGGAGTGGCACGATATATTTAAAGTGATGAAAGGGAAGAGCCTACAACCAAGATTACTCTGCCTGGCAAGGATCTCATTCAGACTTGACAGAGAAATCATAAGCTTTACAGACAAGCAAAACCTAAGAGAATTCAGCACCACCAAAACAGTTCTACAACAAATGCTACAG
This sequence comes from Balaenoptera acutorostrata, assembly GCF_949987535.1. Classification (NCBI taxonomy): domain Eukaryota; kingdom Metazoa; phylum Chordata; class Mammalia; order Artiodactyla; family Balaenopteridae; genus Balaenoptera; species Balaenoptera acutorostrata. The sequence continues at coordinate 76,832,657 of NC_080075.1, forward strand.
GAACTTCTCTAAGTGGGAAACACAAGAGGAGAAAAGAACCTACAAAAACAAACCCAAAACAATTAAGAAAATGGTAATAGGAACTTACAGATTGATAATTACCTTAAATGTGAATGGATTAAATGCTCCAACCAAAAGACACAGACTCATTGAATGGATACAAAAACAAGACCCATATATATGCTGTCTACAAGAGACCCAATTCAGACCTAGGGACACATACAGACTAAAAGTGAGGGGATGGAAAAAGATACTCCATACAAATGGAAATCAAAAGAAAGCTGGAGTAGCAATTCTCATATCAGATAAAATAGACTTTAAATTAAAGACTATTACAAGACACAAGGGATCAATCCAAGAAGAAGATATAACAATTATAAGTATATATGCACCCAACATAGGAGCACCTCAGTACATAAGGCAAATGCTAACAGCTATAAAAGAGGAAATAGACAGTAAGACGATAATAGTGGGGGACTTTAACACCTCACTTACACCAATGGACAGATCATCCAGACAGAAAATTAATAAGAAAACACAAGCTTTAAATGACACAATAGACCAGAAAGGTTTAATTGATATTTATAGGACATTTCATCCAAAAACAGCAGATTACACTTCTTCTCAAGTGCACACGGAATATTCTCCAGAATAGATCTCATCTTGGGTCACAAATCAAGCCTAGGTAAATTTAAGAAATTTGAAATGATATCAAGCATCTTTTCTTACCACAACACTATGAGATTAGAAATAAATTACAGGAAAAAAACTGTAAAAAACACAAACACATGGAGGCTAAAAAATATGTTACTAAATAACCAATAGATCACTGAAGAAGTCAAAGAGAAAATCAAAAAATACCTAGAGACAAATGACAATGAAAACACAGCAATCCAAAACCTACGGGATGCTGCAAAAGCAGTTCTATGAGGGAAGTTTATAGCAATACAATCCTACCTGGGGAAACAAGAAATATCTCAAATAAACAATCTAACCTTACACCTAACAGAACGAGAGAAAGAAGAACAAACAAAACCCAAAGTTAGTAGAAGGAAAGAAATCATAAAGATCAGAGCAGAAATAAGAGAAATAGAAACAAAGAAACAATAGCAAAGATTAATAAAACTAAAAGCTGGTTTTTTGAGAAAAACAAAATTGATAAACCTTTAGCCAGACTCATCAAGAAAAAGAGGGAGAGGACTCAAATCAATAAAATTAGAAATGAAAAAGGAGAAGTTATGATGGACACCACAGAAATACGAAGCATCATAAGAGACTACTACAAGCAATTCTATGCCAATAAAATGGACAACCTGGAAGAAATGAACAAATTCTTAGAAAGGTGTAACCTTCCAAGACTGAACCAGGAAGAAATAGAAAATATGAACAGACCAATCACAAGTAATGAAATTCAAACTGTGATTAAAAATATTCCAAAAAACAAAAGTCCAGGACCAGATGGCTTCACAGGTGAATTCTATCGAACATTTAGAGAGGAACTAACACCCATCCTTCTCAAACTCTTCCAACAAATTGCAGAGGGAGGAACACTCCCTAAGTCATTCTACGAGGCCACCATCACCCTGATACCAAAACCAGACAAAGATACTACAAAAAGAGAAAATTACAGACCAATATCACTGATGAATATAGATGCAAAAATCCTCAACAAAATACTAGCAAACAGAATCCAACTACACATTAAAAGGATCATACACCATGATCAAGTGGGATTTATCCCAGGGATGCAGGGGTTCTTCAATATATTCAAATCAATCAATGTGATACACCATGTTAACAAATTGAAGAATAAAAACCATATGAAGATCTCAATAGATGCAGAAAAAGCTTTTGACAAAATTCAACACCCATTTATGATAAAAAATCTCCAGAAAGTGGGCATAGAATGAACCTACCTCAACATGATAAAGGCCACATATGACAAACACACAGCAAACATCATTCTCAATGGTGAAAAACTGAAAGACTTTCCTCTAAGATCAGGAACAAGACAAGGATGTCCAGTCTCACCACTATTATTCAACATAGATTTGGAAGTCCTAGCCACAGTAATCAGAGAAGAAAAAGAAATAAAAGGAATACAAATTGGAAAAGAAGGAATAAAACTATCACTGTTTGCAGATGACGTGATACTATACGTAGATAATCCTAAAGAGGCCACCAGAAAACTACTAGAACTAATCAATGAATTTGGTAAAGTTGCAGGATACAAAATTAATGCACAGAAATCTTGCATTCCTATACACTAACAACAAAAGATCAGAAAGAAAAATTAAGGAAACAACCCCATTCACCATTTGGAACAAAAAGAATAAAACACCTAGGAATAAACCTACCTAAGGAGTTAAAAGACCTATACTCAGAAAACTGTAAGACACTGATGAAAGAAATCAAAGATGACACAAACAGATGGAGAGATATACCATGTTCTTGGATTGGAAGAATCAATATCGTGAAAATGACTCTATTACCCAAAGCAGTCTACAGATTCAATGCAATCCGTATCAAATTACCAATGGCATTTTGTACAGAACTAGAACAAAAAAATCTTAAAATTTGTATGGAGACACAAAGGACCCTGAATAGCCAAATCAATCATGAGGAAAAAAAAAAAGAGCTGGAGGAATCAGACTCCCTGACTTCAGACTATGCTACAAAGCTACAGTAGTCAAGACAATATGGTACTATCACAAAAACAGAAATATAGATCAATGGAACAGGATAGAAAGCCCAGAGATAAACCCACCCACCTATGGTCAACTAATCTACAACAAAGGAGGCAAGGGTATACAATGGAGAAAAGGCAGTCTATTCAATAAGTGATGCTGGGAAAACTGGACAGCTACATGTAAAAGAATGAAATTATAACACTCCCTAACACCATACAGAAAAATAAACTCAAAATGGTTCAAAGACCTAAATGGGGCTTCCCTGGTGGCGCAGTGGTTGAGAATCTGCCTGCCAATGCAGGGGACACGGGTTCGAGCCCTGGTCTGGGAAGATCCCACATGCCACAGAGCAACTGGGCCCGTGAGCCACAATTACTAAGCCTGCGCGTCTGGAGCCTGTGCTCCGCAACAAGAGAGGCCACGATGGTGAGAGGCCCGCGCACCGCGATGAAGAGTGGTCCCCACTTGCCACAACTAGAGAAAGCCCTCGCACAGAAACGAAGACTCAACACAGTCATAAATAAATAAATAAATAAATAAAAAAGAACGTGAAAAAAAAAAAAAAAACTAAACCTAAATGTAAGACCGGACACTATAAAACTCTTAGAGGAAAACATAGGAAGAACACACTTTGATATAAATCACAGCAAGATCTTTTTTGACCCACCTCCTAGAGTAAAGGAAATGAAAACAAAAATAAATAAATGAGACCTAATGAAACTTCAAAGCTTTTGCACAGCAAAGGAAACTATAAGCAAGACGAAAAGACAACCCTCAGAATGGGAGAAAATATTTGCAAATGAATCAAGGAATAAAGGATTAATCTCCAAAATATATAAACAGCTCATGCAGCTCAATATTAAAAAAACAAACAACCCAATCAAAAAATGGGCAGAAGACCTAAACAGACAGTTCTCCAAAGAAGACATACAGATGGCCAAGAGGCACATGAAAAGCTGCTCTACCTCACTAATTATTAGAGAAATGCAAATCAAAACTGCAATGAGATATCATCTCACACTGGTCAGAATGACCATCATCAAAAAATCTAGAAACAATAAATGCTGGAGAGTGTATGGAGAAAAGGGAACACTCCTGCACTGTTGGTGGGAATGTAAATTGATACAGCCACTGTGGAGAACAGTATAGAGGTTCCTTAAAAAACTAAAAATAGAATTACCATGTGACCCAGCAATCCCACTACTGGGCATATACCCACAGAAAACCATAATTCAAAAAGACACATGCACCCCAATGTTCATTGTAGCTCTATTTACAATAGCCAGCTCATGGAAGCATCCTAAATGTCCATCGACATACGAATGGATAAAGAAGTTGTGGTACATATATACAATGGAATATTACTCAGCCACAAAAAGGAACGAAATTGCGTCCTTTGTAGAGACCTGGATGGACCCAGAGACTGTCATACAGAGTGAAGTAAGTCAGAAAGAGAAAAACAAATATCGTGTATTAACGCGTATATGTGGAACCTAGAAAAATGGTACAGATGAACCGGTTTGCAAGGCAGAAATAGAGAAACATGTAGAGAAAAAAATGTATGAACACTGAGAGGAAATCTTGGGGGGGATTGGGGGTGGGATGAATTGGGAGATTGGGATTGACATATATACACTAATATGTATAAAATAGATAACTAATAAGAACCTGCTGTATAGCACAGGGAACTCCACTTCGCTTTACAGTAGAAACTTAACACAACATTGTAAAACAACTATACCCTGCTTAAAAAAAATAGAACTTATCGAAAACCACAGTGTGTTAGCTATTAGAATATTTTTTCTCTTTTATCCTTGTCTGGATTCATCTTCCAAGGTCATTGATGATTGGCTCATCATGCTGGATGATATCTCTTCTTCACTGAGGTCCAGGATGTACTGAAATATGTTTCTTGTTTCAGGACTCTATTAATAAACCTTGGTTTATGTGGGTTTTCTCAGAATATGAGAGGCAGTTATGTGTGTTGGTTAAATACACAAACTTTAGCATCAGATGACCTGAATTTAATCTCTTATAAGCTTTGTGACCATGGACATATTCCTTAAACTTTTGAGCCTAAGTCTTCTAATCTGAAAAATGGAATTATAATAGTACCTAATTCATACTTTTGATTGGAAGATTAAATAAAATAGCACATTGAAAGCCCTCTGCACAGTACTGCCAAATAATAAGTGCCCAATAAATGTTCCTCGTTCAGCCAGCTGAGGGCATGACCTCTGTCATTTTTGAGAAACCAAGTTAGCATCAATTGATTACCTGGAGACTAGTTTTTTGTGGGAGGGGACAGAACTATTCACGGAATATTAAATATTTAAACTGTACTTTGGAGGAAAATAAGAATTTTCTAGGTAGAATCAGGGAGGTTAAAAGTTCTTGGAAATTGCATGTCACAAGAGATAATAAACAGCTTAGAATACTGTAAGTTGTCCAATGTGACAGGAACCCTGGGCATAGACAGAGACTTCATATACAGGCTGGGTTCAAGTAGGAGCCAGAGTAGCCTAGAATGTTTTCTTTGTCTGTTTGCTCTATAGAGTATTTATGTTTCTAAAAATATAATAAGTATTATAAAGAGGAGAAAGAATAAATACTATTGTTTGTCTCTGCTTTTTGGAGAATTACTTAGCTGATGTAATAGTGATTCTAAAATAATACCTATTTGGGAACTAAAGCTTGATTTTTTTGAGGGGGAATGTAGATAGAATTTTCAGTCATTGTAATAATCATGGCCACATTTATGTTTGTTATAAGCGAGAATAGATGCAAAGTTTGTAGATTTAGTAGTATTTTTCTTTTTCATTGTACTCTTTACTTCTGGAAGCCCCAGCCTCAGGACTGCCTGACATTCAGCATCCTCCCACTATCCTTTCAGAATCTCATTGACTCAGATGACTTTCTTTTGCTTATATCTTTTCCCTTCCAAAACTCTATCCAAGGTCATACTCTCGTCTAGCTGTCACAAAGGATAGGATCTGATAAATTATTTTGCCGTAAAATATGAATGATCAATAATCTCAAAGCTATGACCATAGATCTCCCCCCACACACAAGCTGAGCAGATCTTATATCTTATTCATAACTTTAATTAATGATATTAATAATGATAATATGACAGAAGAGTCCCATATTGCAAAAGGAAATTTCTAGCAATAAACTACCTGGGCCAATTTCGTGCCCCTCTGAGAAGCCACCACCAGGGGAGTCCAGCCTGCAACTATAACGTGGCTTCCCTACAGGGACACGGTCACAGTATCTCTGGTTCCCAGAACTTCAAGGACCAAGGATGAGAAGCCAAGTACCCACTCTTAGTTCTCAGAGCACTAATTACATTGTTGTGTTCAGAAATGGTGATCAAGCAAGGATGAGAGCTAAATACGTGGGCTCCAGGGGACAGTTCTCCCTTGTTTTGAGTGATGGTCAGCACCAAAGGCAGCAGCTGGCTCTGAACACCAATGGGGATGGAAAGATTTCTGTGGAGTCAAATGAAACATTGATCGTCTTCAAGTCACTCTACCTTAAATGGTTTTTGATACAAATCAATTTTCCTTAAAAGATGTAAAAACCAAGAAATCCAGGAATAGCTTGTGCAGGCTTCCCAGATTGTTGCATAAATGATCAAGAATAGCCTGGCACTATTTCTTTACAGCAGTAACTGAATTTTACCATTGACAATAGATACCTGCCTGCTTCTTTTAAGCCATTTTAATTTTAGCTTCACTTCATAGGGTATTGATAATTAATTGCATCAGCTCTACTACTTTAATAAAACTGGTCATCCACAAAGCAAATATGTATTGCTTAATTTTCAGTTTGAGAGTTGATAACCACTGAAAATTAATCATCCATAGAAAGGGAACTGAGCAGCACTTCTAATCTCTGAAAAGATTGCCAGTCCATTAGAGTTATGTGCTATAATCAATTCACATATAACTGTATAATTTATAAGCTCCAAATTAGATCAGCTATCTATTAGACCTAATAAAAATGGAAATGTATTAATCAGATTAGAAAAATAAAGGAGAAAATTAGCAAGGAATGGGATGTGATACCCCTGGAAAAAAAGAACAATGAGAAGTTTTTGTGTGAAAATTGAATGGGTTAAGCCGGTGTTCCCTGTATGCAGCAATATGCTTTTATAGATAATTCTCTATAGTTTATATATAAAAGTTTAAAAGAAGTCTCCTCTTGGAAACTATATGGAAACTAATACGCCTGAACAAAAGTTCTTCACATCATCTATTACTTCCAAGAGGATATAACATTTATTGAGCACTTATTATATGCCAGGTGTGGCTCTAGGCCTGTAGGACATAGGCATGCATTTTACGATTAATATTCTTATTGAGCTCATTTTCTAAGTTAACTATTAACTAATTTTTTCCTAGATATCCAGATCAAAGAAACCCTAAGTTTTTCCTAATGTTTCAAAACCATAAATATTTGACATTCAGTAAAGTTTTAATGCTAATTAAGAAATCTAGTTTCACTTTTATGCCATGTTCCTTCCTTCATTACCTCATTTTGCTCCTTTACTCACTAGCTTAGCTTGAGCCAAACTCCTACTGAACCACCAGAAGTAACAACCACCAACTGCAAGAAAAAATAACAGTAGAAATGGAATTGCTTTTTAAAAAATATTCTGTAAAGAATAACATTTTCATGTTTGTCAACATTGCTAGTTTTCTCCGAAGTGAAAGTTTCCTACCTAAAAGAAAATGAAACAAGCAAGTAATAAAATGCCTCTGATATACAGGTAGCCATGACTTACACATTAGAAACTTCATAGTATTTAGGATAATAAAAACACCCATAGGGGTTTTTGTTAATCACATATTTGTTAGTTTTCTCACTTGAAATGTGAATATCCCTCTCCATCTCTCTCCAAAGGGAACTGGGTATATGTCTGAAAAAGGAAATATATGTACTATCTTCTGCATAAATCAGTTAACCTGGAGTGAGTTTGCATGTGCCTGAAAGATATACAACTTATTCTAAATCTGTGCTGCAAAGAATTAATGAACACCAACACTTCAGCTTCCTTTGACAACTCTGCATCAGTATTAAATAGTCATTTTTTTTAGTTTCTCTTTAAATTATGTTTATCTACTGTTATGAATTTTCTCAATATTATAGTGTGTCTGTAGTATCAGATAATATCATATATTTATGTGGAGCTCATGCATACATTTATATGAAGTCCATTTAACAATCTCTACTTTGAAATAACTGGTTTTATTTATTTTAATTTTGATCATATTTTATGTACAGACATTTTTGCTTGGAAATATGTTTCTGAAGAATTCAGAATAACAGTATTTCTCTAGATTATTCTAGATATTTAAAACTCTCAATAAATTTCTTTTAAACCATCAATTTCCAGTTTTTGGAAAAGCAGGAACACTTCCCAACTCAATTTTTGAGGCCAGTATCATCCTTCAAACATCAACAGATAGAAGCAGTATAAGAAAAGAAAATACAGACTAACATGTCTCATGAAAACATAAGCAAAATTCCTCAACAAAATATTAGCAAATCAAATCCAGCAATATGTGAAAAAGACAATACAGTGATTAAATGGGGTTTATCCCATTAATTCGAGATTGGTGTAACATTTGAAAATCAATCAATATAATTCACCATTTCAACAGATCAAAGAAAACAGTATAATCTTCTCAGAAGAAGCAGCAGAAAAAACATTGGAAAACTAAAACCATCCATTTATATTAAAACTCCCAGCAAACCAGAAACACAAGGAAACTTCCTCAACCTAATAAAGGAATGCACAAAACCCCCTTAGCTAACAATATACTTAATAGTCAAAGACTGAATACTTTCCTCCTAAGATAGGGAAAAAGCCAAGGATGTCTGCTCTTATCAGTCCTAATCAATATGGTACTGGAGATCCTAGCCAGTGTAAAAAGGCAAAAAGCATAAAGAAAAAGTATCCAGATTGTAAAAGAAGTAATGAAATTCTCTCTGTTTACATGTGATATGATTGTGAAAGATTTTATGAAAATGTTATTACAACTAATGAGTGACTTGAGCAAAAAAAAAACAAAAAAAACAAAAACCAAACAAAAAAACCAAACAAAAACAATCAAGCAAAAAAGACACTGAAGGAATCACACTACCAAAGTTTAATTTTACTATAAACTGAGACACTGTGGTATAGGTGATAAATTAGTCACATGAATCAATGAAATAGAATAAAGGGTCCAGAAATAGATCCACACATATGTGAACAGCTGGCTTTTGACAATGATTGAAGGCAATTTAATGTAGAAATGACAGTCCTTTCTACAAGTGGTTCAGGAACTATTGACATGTAAGCAAAAAATGGACCTTGACACCCACTCATACCAAATATATAAATTAACTCAAAATGTATCATAGTCCTAATGTAAAGCCTAACATTGTAAAACTTCTAGAAGAAAATATAGAAGAAAGTCTTTGTAAATTCGGTTTAGGTACAAGTTGCTTAGGTATGACAACAAAAGCATAATAAATTGGACTTCATTTAAAATTTAAAAAGCAAAGACAAACTTCAGGTCTTCAAAAAACAGTGTTAGGAAAATGAAAAGACAAACTGTTGATTGAGAAAAATGTTTCCAAACACATACCTACTAAAGGATTTCTATACAGACTTTATAAAGAACATTCAGAACAATAAGAAGAGAAACAGTGCAGTAAAACATAAATGGGCAAAGTATTTGAATAGACACTTCACCAAAGATAATATAGAAATGGCAATACAAGATGCTGAATACAAATGTTGACTATCATTTGTCACTAGGGAAACGCATTTTGAACCAAAATGATATATCATTACACATTGATTAAAATGACTGGGAAGATAAAACAAAAAAACAAAACAAAATCCCACTGGTATACAATAACCATATGACCCATGACCCAGTAACCTCACTCCTAAGTTTTTACTGAAGATAAGTGAAAACTTGGGTTCATATACATATGCATATGTTTATGGTGGCTCTATCCATAATCAACTCAAACTGTAAACAACACGAATGTTCTTCAACTACTGAATGAATAAATACACTGTGGTATATCCATACAAGTGGCTACTGCTGATACATGTAACAATATGTATAATTCTCAAATGAACTATGCTAAGTGCATAATGCACTATGCTACATATTCTATGATTCTATTTATATAAAACTCTACAAATCAATTACTGCATGCTTGGCACTGAGAGTGAGGGAAGAGGTTGACTACAACCTGTAGGAATTTTCTTGGGTGATGGAACTGTTCTATATTCTGATTTGAGTGGAGAATCTATGATTATGCTTTTGTCCAAACTCAGAACTGTACATTTTCGTTATGCCTCAATAAAATGAAATACAAAATATAAAATAACTGAAATCAGTGTAAATAAACTTAAATGATAATGGATTCAAAAAGTCACATGTTCTGACTTTTTCTTTTACAAATTAATAGCTGATTTAAATACATTTATTAGAGATTAAATGAATGAATTAAATGTACAGTATTTTTTACAACAAAATGGGTGATGTAGATTTCAAAAAAAAATTACTCTTTTCTATTAGAGTTTAGCAGCAAGATGCCAAGGTTTAACTTAATTTATATCTGTCCTGTCTCACCTGGAGTGTTGCTTTAAAAAAAAAACCCAACAACTCTGGAGTATCACATAGACTTACAACCATTTCCTCTCCTCCGATTTATTGATACATCTCATGCTACCATAATGAACTTCCACTACTCTATTTCCATTAGGTCTCCTCTCACATTTACCCTGGACCTCTCAAGTGTTCAATGCAATAAGATCATTTCAGGCTTCATCATAAGATGATATCTCAAGGCATTCAGTACTATTGACCATTTCATCCTAGGTAGAAAAATAAACCATTACATTTCTTGAATTTTGACACATTTTCTACTGATTCCCATTCTAACTCTCTGGCTACTCCTCTATTATTCTCTTTTATTGGCTTTTCTTCCTTTGTGGATGAGTTAAAATTTTCTTTCTGTTCCTACTCACTTTTCAGTTAATACATTCTTCTTGGGTAAGCCCATTTCCTCCCATGCCTTCAACAACTCTTCAGTATGCTTATGACTCCCCAATCTGTAGGGGCCCCCCAATATCAGTGTCTTGAAGTGCAAGCTTACATTTATTTTAAACTCTCTCATCTTCATCATCCTGCAGCACAGTGAATGACAGCCATCTTTTTCTTCACTCAATGATGTCATCTCTGCAAACATTTTCATGGGTGTTTCTTCTGCTTTCCTCCCACCTAAGGGTAAAGTTAGTCATTTGGGCACATTTTCTGAAGGATAGAGCCTTGGGAGTAACACTGTAATTTAATCAGATAACCTTGAGCTAGAGGAACATGGGACTGTTTATACTTGAGATAACATCTCTGTCTTTATTTCTCCTGGCTGGTAAAGTGACCTGGATATCTCCTCTTGGCTGGAAATTACCCCGTATGAAATAACTTGAGTATTTGCCTTGGTAAGCTTAGACATTAGGGCAAAGACTATTTTATTCTCTTACTTTGGCTCTTGTACTCTTTCTTGCTCATTTTCTTTGGATCTTTCACCAACAGCAGTGGAGGTTTGAAAGAAAAAGAAATTTATTGCACAAAAATATAAACATTTGAGCAACAAAGATCCACACACAGAGAAAGATACTCCTATAAATTATTATATTAATGGGAAAAGAGATTCATTTTGGGGGTTAGGTTATGTGTCTCTGGGATTTTAAACTAACTAGAAGACCAAGGAAAGTGTTCAACTGTATACGATTTTGGCTTTGGGATTGCCAGTGTCAAGGGAATGGCAGGTGAAAATAGACTAGCTGCCCTAGATTCTGCTTATCTTTAGCTTATGCTGTACTCTTTTCCCACCTTGACGGACTTTTTTATTCCCCTTTAATGAAAGTCGGTAAGTTCTAAAACTATACAAAAATACATACAATAAAATATCAAATACACAAGTACCCGTCAGCCAGAATGAAGAAATGTTAACATTTTATTGCTTCTGCTTCAGATTTCATTTTATTGTTTTTTTCAAATAAAAGATAACATTATGAAAGATGGTAAAGTCCTTTTTGTTCCCCATTGCAATCACATTATCTTAGCTCCTTTTCCCAGAGCTAAATGTGGTATATGCCTTCCTGTTCATGTTTTCATTATTTTGTCACTAAATCCATAAACATTGCTTCTTGCATTGTTGTTTTAAAAATGTATATTAATGCTGTTATAGTGTATTATTCCAGAAGTTTTTTTAAAAAATTAATTTATTTTATTTTTATTCATTTTTGGCTGCATTGGGTCTTTGTTGCTGTACGCGGGCTTTCTCTAGTTGGCGGCGAGCGGGAGCTGCTCTTTGTTGCGGTGTGTGGGCTTCTCAATGCAGTGGCTTCTCTTGTTGCGGAGCACGGGCTCTAGAGCGCAGGCTCAGGAGTTGTCACGCACCGGCTCAGTTGCTCTGCGGCATGTGGGATCTTCCTAGACCAGGGCTTGAACCCGTGTCCCCTGCATTGGCAGGTGGACTCTTAACCACTGTGCCACCAGGGCAGCCCCAGAAGTTTTTTTTTCACTCAGTATATTTTTGAGATCTATCCACATTCGCATATATTAATCTAGTTTTTATTGCTGTAAGAATTGCGTGAATGCACAGTAATTTATTATTCATTCCCTTAACTAAGGACACCACTGGAATGGATATTTTCATGCATATCATCTGTGGCAAATATGTTTAAGAGTTTCTCTTGGGCATATATTTAAAATCAGCAATGCTGAGTCACAGATTATATACTTCATTATATCCAGATATTTACAAGTTGCCCTGTAAAATGTTTTACCATTTTATTCTTCCACCAGCAGTGAATGGTTTTCAGGTTTTTTTGTCCTTGTCAAATCTTAGTAGTATGAGATATTTGGGTTTTCTAATTTAATTGGTATTAAATTATATATACATAATTTTCCTTAATAATTAAAGAAGATGAGTGTTTCTTCATGTAGTGGTTTTCCTCTGGTGTTTATTCTTTTGTGATTGCCTATTTAAAAAACAAAACCAAAAAACATTATTAAGGAAAACATATACTGAGATCTGTTTTTATATAGCTTAAATATCATGACTGAGAACTGAGGCCACCTGTGTCAGCAGGTCTACAGGATTTGTGCCATCGAATGCTTGCCTCAAAAGATGAGGCTGTAAACCAATAAATATTTCACTATTTGCTTCAGGAAATTCTTGCACACCAGTAGTTCAGGGCAAAGAGTTTGCTCATCTGGGCAAATGGTTTCCCTACAAGATATTAGATTGCTCATCTGGGTAAACAGCTAGTTTGTCAAACAACTGTTTATTTATCATGACTCACTTCAAAATCATTGCCTCTCTATGTCTACCACAATTATGTCACAAACTTCTCTCAAAACCAAGCAGCTCTGTACCCTGAAAGAACCACCTTAAATCACTTGAGCCCAAACTCTAAAACCTATAAATGTCCTTTCTTTTTTTGGTAATTTTACCTATTAAACTGTGGTTGATTTAAAATACTGTGTTAGTTTCAGGGGTACAACTTTAGATTCTTCTCTATTACAGGTTATTACAGGATATTGAATATAGTTCCATGTGCTATACAGTAAATCCTTGTTGTTTATCTATTTTATATATAGTGGTATGTATCTATTAATCCCATACTCCTAATTTATCCCTCCCCCTCCCCTTTCCCCTTTGGCAACCATAAGTTTGTTTTCCACGTCTGGGAGTCTGTTTCTGTTTTATAAATTAGTTGATTTGTATTTATTTTAGATACCACATAAAAGTGATATCATATTTGTCTTTCTCTGCCTGACTTACTTCACTTAGTATCTTAGTATGATAATCTCTAGGTCTATCCATGTTGCTATAAATGGTAGTATTTCATTCTTTTTATGGCTGAGTAATATTCCATTATATACACACACATACACACACACATGCACACAAACACACACATACATACACACACACCACATCTTCTTTATCCATTCATCTGTTGATGGACATATAAATGCCCTTTCTTTTTTTTATTATTTTGAATTTTATTTTATTTATTTTTTTATACAGCAGGTTCTTATTAGTTATCCATTTTATACATATTAGTGTATATGTGTCAATCCCAATCTCCCAATTCCTCCCACCCCCACCCCCACGTCCCCCTTGGTATCCATATGTGTGTTCTCTAGTCTGTGTCTCTATTTCTGCCTTGCAAACCAGTTCATCTGTACCATTTTTCTAGATTCCACATATATGTGTTAATATACGATATTTGTTTTTCTGTTTCTGACTTACTTCACTCTGTATGACAGTCTCTAGGTCCATCCAGGTCTCTACAAAGGACGCAATTTCATTCCTTTTTATGACTGAGTAATATTCCATTGTATATATGTAGCACGTCTCCTTTATCCATTCATCAGTCGATGGGCATTTAGGTTGCTTCCATGAGCTGGCTATTGTAAATAGTGCTGCAATGAACATTGGGGTGCATGTGTCTTTTTGAATTATGGTTTTCTGTGGGTATATGCCCAGTAGTGGGATTGCTGGGTCATATGGTAATTCTATTTTTAGTTTTTTAAGGAGCCTCCATACTGTTCTCCACAGTGGCTGTATCAATTTACATTCCCACCAACAGTGCAAGAGTGTTCCCTTTTCTCCACACCCTCCCCAGCATTTGTTGTTTGTAGATTTTCTGATGATGCCCATTCTAACTGGTGTGAGCTGATACCTCATTGTAGTTTTGATTTGCATTTCTCTAATAATTAGTGGTGTTGAGCAGCTTTTCACGTGCCTCTTGGCCATCTGTATGCCTTCTTTGGAGAAATGTCTATTTAGTTGTTCTGCCCATTTTTTGATTGGGTTTGTTTTTTTAACATTGAGCTACATGAACTGTTTATATATTTTTGAGATTACTCCTTTGTCTGTTGATTTGTTTGCAAATATTTTCTCCCATTCTGAGGGATGTCTTTTCATCTTGTTTATAGTTTCCTTTGCTGTGCAAAAGTTTTTAAGTTTCATTAGGTCCCATTTGTTTATTTTTGTTTTTATTTCCTTTACTCTAGGAGGTGGGTCAAAAAAGATCTTGCTGTGATTTATGTCAAAGAGTGTTCTGCCTGTGTTTTCCTCTAAGAATTTTACAGTGTCTGGTGTTACATTTAGGTCTTTAATCCATTTTGAGTTTACTTTTGTGTATGGTGTTAGGGAGTGTTCTAATTTCATTCTTTTGTATGTAGCTGTCCAGTTTTCCCAGTATCACTTATTGAAGAGACTGTCTTTTCTCCATTGTATATCCTTGCCTCCTTTGTTATAGATTAGTTGTTATAGATTAGTATAGATTAGTGCGTGGGTTTATCTCTGGGCTTTCTATCCTGTTCCATTGATCTGTATTTCTGCTTTTGTGTCAGTACCATATTGTCTTAATTACTGTAGCTTTGTAGTATAGTCTGAAGTCAGGGAGCCTGATTCTTCCAGCTCCGTGTTTTTTTCCCTCAAGATTGCTTTGGCGATTTGGGGTCTTTTGTGTCTCCATACAAATTTTAAGATTTTTTAGTTCTAGTTCTGTACAAAATGCCATTGGCAATTTGATAGGGATTGCATTGAATCTGTAGATTGCTTTGGGTAGTATAGTCACTTTCACAATGTTGATTCTTCCAATCCAAGAACATGGTATATCTCTCCATCTGTTGGTATCATCTTTAATTTCTTTCATCATTGACATATAGTTTTCTGCATACAGGTCTTTTGTCTCCCTAGGTAGGTTTATTCCTAGGTATTTTATTCTTTATGTTGCAATGGTAAATGAGAGTGTTTCCTTAATTTCTCTTTCATATTTTTCATCATTAGTATATAGGAATGCAAGAGATTTCTGGACATTAATTTTGTATCCTGCAACTTTACCAAATTCATTGATTAGGTCTAGTAGTTTTCTGGTGGCCTCTTTAGGATTCTCTATGTATAGTATCATGTCATCTGCAAACAGTGGCAGTTTTATTTCTTCTTTTCCAATTTGCATTCCTTTTATTTCTTTTTCTTCTCTGATTACCGTGGCTAGGACTTCCAAAACTATGTTGAATAATAGTGGTGAGAGTGGACATCCTTGTTTTGTTCCTGATCTTAGAGGAAATTCTTTCAGTTTTTCGCCATTGAGAATGATGTTTGCTGTTTGTTTGTTGTATGTGGCCTTTATTATGTTGAGGTAGGTTCATTCTGTGCCCACTTTCTGGAGAGTTTGTATCATAAATGGGTGTTGAGTTTTTTCAAAAGCTTTTTCTGCATCTATTGAGATCATCATATGGTTTTTATTCTTCAATTTGTTAATATGGTGTATCACATTGATTGATTTGAATATATTGAAGAATCCTTGCATCCCTGGGATAAATCCCACTTGATCATGGTGTATGATTCTTTTAATGTGTAGTTGGATTCTGTTTGCTAGTATTTTGTTGAGGATTTTTGCATCTGTATTCATCAGCAATATTGGTCTGTAATTATCTTTTTTTTTTTGTAGTATCTTTGTCTGGTTTTGGTATCAGGGTGATGGTGGCCTCCTAATGAGTTTAGGAGTGTTTCTTCCTCTGCAATTTTTTGGAAGAGTTTGAGAAGGATGGGTGTTTGCTCTTCTCTAAATGTTCGATAGAATTCACCTGTGAAGCCATCTGGTCCTGGACTTTTGTTTCTTGGAATATTTTTAGTCACAGTCTGAATTTCATTACTTGTGATTGGTCTGTTCATACTTTCTATTTCTTCCTGGTTCAGTCTTGGAAGGTTATACGTTTCTAAGAATTTGTCCATTTCTTCCAGGTTGTCCATTTTATTGGCATAGAGTTGCTTGTAGTAGTCCCTTATGATGCTTTGTATTTCTGTGGTGTCCATCGTAACTTCTTCCTTTTCATTTCTAATTTTATTGATTTGAGTCCTCTCCCTCTTTTTCTTGATGAGTCTGGCTAAAAGGTTTATCAATTTTATCTTCTCAGAGTACCAACTTTTAGTTTTATTGATCTTTGCTCTTGTTTTCTTTTTTTCTGTTTCATTTATTTCTGCTCTGATATTTATGATTTCTTTCCTTCTACTAACTTTGTGTTTTGTTTGTTCTTTCTCTAGTTAATTTAGGTGTAAGGTTAGATTGTTTATTAGATATTTTTCTTGTTTCTTGAGGTAAGATTGTATTGCTATAAACTTCCCTCATAGAACTGCTTTTGCTGCATCCCATATGTTTTGGATCACTGTGTTTTCATTGTCATTTGTCTCTAGGTATTTTTTTATTTCCTCTTTGATTTCTTCAATGATCTCTTGGTTATTTAGTAATGTATTGTTCAGCTTCCATGAGTTTGTGTTTTTTATGGTTCTTTCCCTGTAATTTATTTCTAATCTCATACTGTTGTGGCTGGAAAAGATGTTTGATATGATTTCAATTTTCTTAAATTTACCAAGGCATGATTTTTGCCCCAAGATATGATCTATCCTGGAGAATGTTCCATGTGCACTTGAGAAGAAAGTGTAATCTCCTGTTTTTGGATGGAATGTCCTCTAAATATCAATTAAATCCATCTGTTCTATTGTGTCATTTAAAGCTTGTGTTTCCGTATTAATTTTCTGTCTAGATAATCTGTCCGTTGGTGTAACTGAGGTGTTAAAGTCCCGCACTATTGTTGTGTTACTGTTGATTTCCTCTTTTATAGCTGTTAGCATTTGCCTTATGTATTGAGGTGCTCCTATGTTGGGTGCATATATATTTATAATTGTTATATCTTCTTCTTGGATTGATCCCTTCATCATTATGTAGTGTCCTTCCTTGTCTCTTGTAACATTCTTTTTTTAAAGTCATTTTATCTGATATGAGTATTGCTACTCCAGCTTTCTTTTGATTTCCACTTGCATGGAGTATCTTTTTCCATCCCCTCACTTTCAGTCTGTATGTGTCCCTAGGTCTGAAGTGGGTCTGTTGTAGACAGCATATATTTGGTTCTTGTTTTTGTATCCATTCAATGAGTCTGTGTCTTTCGGTTGGAGCATTTAATCCATTCACATTTAAGGTAATTATCAATCTGTAAGTTCCTATTACCATTTTCTTAATTGTTTTGGGTTTGTTTTCATAGATCCTTTTCTTCTCTTGTGTTTCCCACTTAGAGAAGTTCCTGTAGCATTTGTTGTAGAGCTGGTTTGGTGGTGCTGAATTCTCTTAGGTTTTGCTTGTCTGTAAAGCTTTTGATTTCTCTGTCAAGTCTGAATGAGATCCTTGCCAGGTAGAGTAATCTTGGTTGTAGGCTCTTCCCTTTCATCACTTTAAATGTATCGTGCCACTCCCTTCTGGCTTGTAGAGTTTCTGCTGAGAAATCAGTTGTTTACTTTATGGGAGTTCCTTTGTATATCATTTGTCATTTTTCCCTTGTTGCTTTTAATAATTTTTCTTTGTCTTTAATTTTTGTCAGTTTGATTACTATGTGTCTCAGCATGTTTCTCCTTGGGTTTATCCTGCCTGGGACTCTCTTTGCTTCCTCGAGTTGGGTGGCTATTTCCTTTCCCATGTTGGGAAGTTTTTGAATATAATCTCTTCAGATATTTTCTCAGGTTCTTTCTCTCTCTCTTCTCCTTCTGGTACCCCTATAATGTGAATGTTCATGCACTTAATGTTGTCTCAGAAGTCTCTTAGGCTGTCTTCATTTCTTTCATTCTTATCTCTTTATTCTGTTCCAAGGCAGTGATTTCCACCCTTCTGTCTCCCGGTCATTTATCCGTTCTTCTGCCTCAGTTATTCTGCCATTGATTCATTCTAGTGTATTTTTTATTTCAGTTATTTTTTTGTTTATATTTGTTTGTTTGTTCTTTAATTCTTCTAGGTGTTTGTTCTTTAATTCTTCTAGGTCTTTGTTAAACCTTTCTTGCATCTTCTCGATCTTTGCCTCCATTCTTTTTCCAAGGTCCTGGATCATCTTCACTATCATTATTCTGAGTCCTTTTTCTGGAAGTTTTCCTATCTCCACTTCCTTTAGTTGTTTTTCTGGGGTTTTATGTTGGTCCTTCATCTGGTACATAGTCCTCTGCCTTTTCATTTTGTCTGTCTTTCTGCGAATGTGGTTTTTGTTCCCCAGGTTTCAGGATTGTATTTCTTCTTGCTTCTGCTATCTGCCCTCTGGTGGATGAGGCTATCTATGAGGCTTGTGCAAGCTTCCTGATGGGAGGGACTGGTGGTGGGTAGAGCTGGGTGTTCCTCTGGTGGGCAGAGCTCAGTGAAAGTTTAATCTGCTCTCTGCTTATGGGTGGGGCTGAGTTCTCTTCCTGTTGATTGTTTGGCCTGAGGTGACCTAGCACTGGAGCTTACAGGCCCTTTGGTCGGGCTAATGGTGGTCTCCAGGTGGGCTCACACCAAGGAGTACTTCCCAGTACTTCTACTGCCAGTGTCCTTGTCCCCACGGTGAGCCACAGCCATCCCCCACCTCTGCAGGAGACCTCCCAACATTAGCAGGTAGGTCTGGTTCAGTCTCCTATGGGGTCACTGCTCCTTCCCTCTGGGTCCTGATGCGCACACTACTTTGTGTGTGCCCTCCAAGAGTAGAGTCTGTTTCCCCCAGACCTGTTGAAGCCTTGCAGTCAAATTCCACTAGCCCTCAAAATCTGATTCTCTGGTAATTCCTCCTCCCATTGCCGGACCCTCAGTTTGTGAAGCCTGATGTAGGGCTCAGAAACTTCACTCCAGTGGGTGGACTTTTGTGGTTTAATTGTTTTCCAGTTTGTGAGTCACCCACCCAGCAATTATGGGATTTGACTTGATTGTGATTGCACCCCTCCTACCGTCTCATTGAGGCTTCTCCTTTGTATTTGGATATGGGGTATCTTTTTTGGTGAGTTCCAGTGTCTTCCTGTTGGTGATTGTTCAGCAGTTAGATGTGATTCTGGTGCTCTTGCAAGAGAGAGTGAGCGCAGTCCTTCTACCCTGCCATCTTCATAAATGTCCTTTCTTAATATCATTGCTTTGAGTCACTACCATGACTCTGATACATTTAGCCTTGGCAAAGCAAAAGGCTTATCGGTGGTCTTTGTGGAGTCAACAGTTGCCAACACTGAAGTAGAAAACATAATGTAATGATTTCTCCTCCCCATACACCTGTCATCCAACTTAAGTAATAAGCAATCTTGTTTCATCTATAGCCCTACTCACTTCCTCCTTCATGTCCAGATATTTTGAATTAATCTTTGACATATCATTTCAGCTAATCTGTTAATTAGATTCATATTTTCTTATTAAACAGTCAAATTCATTCTGGACACTTATACTTTTTCTATTTTTTGGTACTGCAATTATCTTCTTCAATTCAGTTGTTTGATTTTTTCTTTCTTTGTAATTTGTTAATATACAGAGGCTTTTTTTCTGAATAATTTTACAATGTATTTTACAATCCTAGTTTTTAAATATACATGGGAATTATTATTGTGTATGGGATTAGGTAGATAACTAAATTAATATTTTTTCATATGGAATTTAGTGGTCCCAGCACTATATTTGAACACATATTTTCTTTGTCATTGATTTGTAATGCTACCTTTGTCATCTACCAAGTTCCCATATGTGTTTGAGTCTAAATATTATCTGAGTATTCTGATCCATTGATCTCTTTGTCTATCCCCACATAAACACCTTTTGATTTTAATTAATACAACTTTATACTAATTATAGATATCTAGTATGGCATACACCAACATATTGTTCTGTTTTTAATCACAACATTTTTGTATGTTCTTGAATCTAAACTTAACTACAGTTAATTTAAAATCAGTTTGCCTATGTCTTTTAAAATTCTGTTTGAGTTTTTTTCTGAAATTATATTAATTTATAAAATAATTTCTGAACAAATGATATGTAAATGATAGTGAACATTCACAACCATGCACACAGAATGTCTTTTATTCAGATTTTATTTTATGCACCTTTAATAACATTTCATGATTTTTTTCAAAATATTTTTGTACATCTTTTCTCAAGATTTAGTTCTATGTGTCCTGTATATTTTCTAAGTAAGCTTTTTATTTTGGAATAGCTTTAGATTTGCAAGAACATTGCAAAGATACTACAGAGAGTGTCTATATATCCCACACTCATTTTCATCAATTATTAACATCTTACATTAGTTTGGCACATTTGTCACAATTGATGAACCAATATTTATATATTATTATTAACTAAAATGTATACTGTATTCACATTTCCATAGGTTAGTACGTTTTGGCACATTTTGCCCACTCCTCACCCTCTGCCTCTGGTAACCACAAATCTGTTCTTTTTTGTTTGTTTGTCTTTTTGTTTTTAGATTTCACATATAAGTGAGATCATACAGTATTTGTCTTTCTCTGTCTGATTTATTTCACTTAGCGTAATGTCCTCAAGGTCTATCCATATTGTTGCAAATAGCAAGATTTTATTTTTTAAAGGATGGATACCTGTATATGTGTATCACTTTCTTTATCCATCCATCACTTAGGTTGTTTCCATGTCTAGGCTATTGTAAATAATTCTGCCATGAACATGGAGGTGCAGATAACTCTTTGACACAGTGATTTTGTTTCCTTTAGATATATACCTAGAGGTGAGATTGCTGGATCATATGGTAGTTCCTCTTCTATTTTTTGAAAGTTTGAGAAGGATTGGTGTTGATTCTTCTTTAAATGTTTGGTAAAATTCGCCATTGAAGCCCTCTGGTCCTAGGCTTTTCTTTGTAGTGAGGTTTCTGTTCAGATTTTCTACTGTTTCTTGGTTCAGTTTTAGTGTGTTGTATGTTTCTAAAAATTTATTCATGTCTTCTACATTGTCCAGTTTGTTGTTCGTAGTAGTCTCTTATTGATCTTTGTATTTCTGTGGTATCAATTGTAATGTCTCCTTTTTCATTTATAATTTTATTAATTTTCATCTTAAATTTTATTAATTAAAATTTATAATTTTAATAAACTAATTTATTAATGTTATTAGCTTGGGTCTCCAAGCTAAAGGCTTTGTTAATTTTGTTTATCTTTTCAAAGAACCAACTCTTAGTTTTGTTAATCTTTTCTATTGTTTTCCTGTTTTCTATTTCATTTATTTCTGCTCTAATCTTTATTATTTCCTTTCTATGTATTATTTTATTCTCTTTGTTATTTTTCTTTCTTTTATTAGCTTTCCACTTCTTGAACTAATGGTACATCTTACAACTTTTAGAAATGAAATATTATAGTGCAGTATCAGTTTTAGGAGTATTCCATATAATTGAAAATAATATATATATATATATGTTACTTATTTGGTGAAGAGTCATTTTTATAGAGTCTCTGTAAAAATTAGATTAAGCTTTTAACATTCTTTTTTCAAAAGTTCTAGATTATTACTATTTTCATTTGCCTAAGAAATCTATTTCTGGAATAGATGATTAAAATTTCTTGCTGTGATTAATATTCTTTTTCGATTTCTACTTTAGTTCTATAATTTTGCTTTATTATTTCTGCATCTATAGGTCATTAAAGTTCACAATGGGTTTCTTTTCAGTGGATGTACTTTTAGCAATATATAGTTTCTCTCTTTACAGCCATAGCAATATATAGTTTCTCTCTTTATAACTATCGATACTTTTACTTTGAATTTTTTTTTCTGATATGGATGTTTTTCTACTAGCTTCCTTTTTAGTAAGATTGCCCTTTTATATATTTTTCTGTCCCTCAATATTGAACTTTTGGGTTCATTTTCTTCTAAAATTAACACTTTAAGCAGTTTATCTGGATTACAAATATATACATATGCACATATATATATTCTACTGAATGCAAATGAGTAAATAGGTATATATTTCCTTTATATTTGTAAGATTGCTACTATTTTGAATGTTTTGTTACTTTATTTCATGGTTTTACATTAGAACATCACTAAAATTAGACTGCTTCTTACAATTAATGGTTTTCTCTTATTTTCTGCCTTCTGGGGATTGATTTTGTTTTCATTACATTTATTTCTGTCTTTTCTATTGATTGCTTTCTATTATTCATTTTTCTTTTACTTATCTGGAAAGCACAGATTTTATTTCTGTTATTTTAGTGCCTACTGTTTGCGCTATGCTTGGTAGGTTCCTTGTATGTCTTATAGATAAGGTAATAAAATAATAAAATGGCATGAAAAAGGATATTGTTAATGTAAAAAAAATTAATTGAGGTCCAAAGAAACTCCATTTCAGAACCAATAAATAAAATATAAACCACAACGCAAAGAATAGACATATTTGAAAAGTGAATCTGTATGTTGAATAAAAAGAATGCAGAACACAAAGGCAAAGTACTCAAGATAATTACAAATAAGATAACAGCTAGAGAGGACAGAAATTTGTAATTAAATACAAGGACAATTGATTTCTTTTAATTAGAGAACACAATAAATGCAAACAAAACAAAAAATAAAATTGAGTATAATTTCATGAAATGAATAAGGAATTGAATATAGGCATAAAAGACATTGTTCTTATGTTCATAGGATGCATTGTTTAAAGACACGAGAAGATTAATATAACCATAATGAGTAATTAAGTACGTAATTACAAGAGGACAAATTTCTGTAAATAAGATATAAGGATATGTATGTACTGGGGCAACTCATTCAACATTGGAATTTAGGGAAAAACTTCCTGAGATCTGAAGAATAAATAGATGTTAACCTATTGAAGTGGAGAGGAAAATCACCCCAAAGTAGTAATAGCATGTGTGAAGACTCCAGTTAAGAAAAAAGATGGCATGTTTTAGGAAATGAAAAGAAATACATTGCTATGGGTTGAATTGTGTCTCCCCCTCCAAATTCAAATTTTGAAGCCCTGATGCCCACTATCTCAGAATGTTGACTGCATTTGGAGATAGGGTCTTTAAAGAGATAATTAAGTTAAAATGAAACCATTAGGTTAGGCCCTAATCCAATCTTATGTCTTTACCTGAAGAGAAAATTTGGACTCACAAAGATGCATCAGGGGTATATATGCACAGAAGAAAGACTATATGAGTACACAGTGAGAGGCCAAGGAGAGAGGCCTCAGGAGAAATCAAACCTGCCAACACTTTGATCTTGGAATTCTAGCCTCCAGAAATATGATAAAATAAATATCTATTTGAAGCCACCCAGTCTGTGGTATTTTGCAGTGGCAGTGCTGGTAAACTAATAGATGTGTGTAGGTGGAGTTGAGAGAGCAAGGAGGAGAAAGAAGCAAGATGAAACTGACACAAAACAAGGCTTGATCCTGCAGGTTTTACAAACCACACAAAGGGTGATTTTCTCTACTTTAAGTAGAGTGGGAAGCAATGGAATAGTTTAGAGCAGGGCTAAGACATAATCAGATCTACATTTTATGAAAATCAATCCAGGTACTTTATGGGAAATGGCTTGGAGAGAGACCAGATGGGTGAGAAGAAGAGTGAGAAGGGTTTTGCAGTGGTCCAGGGAAGAGATGAAGGTTGCAGTGGACTGAATGTTTGAGCCCTTTCCCTCCCACAGTTCATGTATTGAAACCCTAATCTCTAATGTGATAGTATTTGGAGATGGGGCCTTTGGAAGGTAATTAGGTCATCATGGTGGAGTGATTGGATTAGTATAAAAAGAGACAGGAGAGAACTTGCTTCTTCTTTCTCTCTCCATTGTGTGCTGATACAGCAAGAAGGTGGTGGTCTGTAAATCAGGAAGATGGTCCTCACCAGAACCTAATTGGCTGGCACCTTGACCTTGGACTTTCCAGCCTCCAGGACTGTGAGAAATACATTTCTGTTGTTTAAGCTAACTCAGTCTCTGGTATTTGTTAGAGTAGACCAAGCTGGCTAAACCAAAGGCAGTCTACACAGTTATTTAACCTCCTAATCTGCTACCATACCGTGTCTACTTAATATTTCACACTTCTGTCTTCTCATGGAAGTGTCCCTGCTTCCATTATGATACTTAAAACATTGTACAAAATTTAACTGTTTGTATATATGTTTATCCACATTAAACACTGTGCTCTCGTGGTAAGTGTGTTATCTGATTTATCTTGTTTTTTGGAGCAGTGCATGGCATCTGAGGTACTCAACAAAGACTTATTGAACTAATGAATAAGTAAATGAATGGATGAGTTATCTTTCTAGAAATTCTGCAATGTGGCTGTTGTATTTTGATTCTGAGCTCCTCTTGTCTACATTGTCATCCTTGTGGTTTGCCTAGTGATGACCTAAAGAAATGTGAAAATGTCATCCATCTGCCTGCCATAGACAAGTCAGTTCTGTCACCTTCTTTATTTGAGTCTCTAAAAAATTCTCCTACTTCTGCTTTGATTTATCCGTTTAATCTGATCTTTTTATGTCTCCAGGTACTATGAATCATGTGTTTTCTTACTTCTGGCTCTGCTTGGAAAATTGGTCTGCATCTTTGCTGATACCTTGTATTTGGGGCTTTGGACCATAGATCATGATTGATTTACCACATGTGAGTATTTGCATTTTGCATTCATCCTTTGATGTTTCTTTGTAGCTGGGTTTGCTCTAATGCAAGTAGGATTAGCATCTTCAGACACTTATATCTGAATTTTCCTGAGGTCCTCTTGATTCTTTACTTGAAACTTTCTTCACTGAGGTACGCTTGCCTTTCATGCAGGAAGATAGGTTGGATGAAGGAAGCTGTTGAGTATTATGGAGACTCTCATTGTTGATTTTAGATATCTTTGTCATTGATATCCCCAAATAGGATAAACAGTAACTTAGTCATCCTGTGGAGGTTTGAGTTTTCCTGGCTTGTAACAGTGGACACAGAAATAAATCCTGTGAGCCATTTAGCTTTGGTGGAAATGTTTTATTGTATGCTGCAGACTGAAAAAAGATTTTATTTCTAAGCTACATATCTGGATACATTGTTTCCTGAAAAGGATTTAGGAAAAGGAGCAAGGGGGCCTCAACTTTGCAAATTTCAGTCATTCATTTATATATCACACTTATTAGGGTCATACTCTGTGCTAAAACTATCCTAGTTACTTGAGTTACAGCATGAATAAGACACAGTGTCTGTCTGCAGGGGTATGTTCAGTATAGTGGAGAATATAGAAGTATTAAAATAACTGTAATATTTTGTGTCACTTCATCATGGAGGTATGCAGATGGAGATGACAACGTGCCCCCAGTCTCCACTTATTTCTTTATGCTGAACTGGCCTGGAGCATGTCAGAAGTCTGATCATTCTGGGCCCTTTGGACTTGGAAACAAAAGAATTTTGACCTGACCTAACATTAATCATTTTGAAAGGTAGCAAAGTAAAAGTTTAGGTTTCACACTCAGAATAATGAACAGAAGTGGAGAAGGAATTATAAAATAGAAGTGTCTCAGTGTTAATTTTATCACCCACCCACCTGCCCACCCTTCAGAGAAGTGAATATTTCAAAACTGGATGGAAGACTAAAGCTGTACCCAAAGGTCGTAGTGGGAAACCTAGTGATTCTCATTTTAGCATTTAAGACTAACTGGCATATGTTCCTGGCAATCTCATTGCATAAATTAGGTTTTAAATAAATGAAGTAGGAAACATTCTCAGAAAATGAGGACGTTCAAATTTAGAATTTCAAAATTGAGCATCACTTCTGACCTCTAAACAAGTTGCCTTTCTGTTTATAGAGTATGCTTTAATGTGTCAGCATACAAATTGAGAGATAAATGGTTGAGAGAAGTATCTCAGGTTGTACGATGGAGGTGAAGAAAGAAAGAGGAAGACATATTTGGAAGCGTCAGTGGGGAGTTAAACATATGGGGGAGTTTTGATGTAATGAACTTTCCATATTTTATGGAATTCAAGCACAAAACAATGTCAGTGTAATTTCTGTGGTTTGCAAGAGGAGACATGATAAAGTCGATAGGGTTGATGAAAGAAATACCTGAACCTGTGAGTAAGTGTGATTAAAAGACTGGCTCCCAGGCTTTTTGTTACCTCTTTCCAGAGATGTAAGAGACTTACCTCATAGGTGCTCCATCAATAATACTACTAAAAACTACTATTTATTGAGCTCTGACAATGAGCTAGGGATTATCCTGAGCTCTAGCACATATTAAGTCATTATATCTTTCCAACAGCTCCAGGAGTGGGGCTTATTATTCTCCCTTTTAGATGAGGAAACAGAGAGAATAAATAGCTACCCTCAAGTCACACAGCTGAAAAGTGGCCAAGCCAGGATTTAGTCCAAGGAAGCCCAGCTCCAGAGCTCACCTTGAGATTCTTAACCATTATGTGAAGGATCAGTGATACTTAGATGAAAAGTGTTTTCATGGAGCTCAGGATGCCATGGAAATCACTAAGTTAGATCTTTTTTTTTTTTAAACATCTTTATTGGAGTATAACTGCTTTGCAATGGTGTGTTAGTTTCTGCTTTATAACAAAGTGACTCAGTTATATATATACATATATCCCCATATCTCTTCCCTCTTGCATCTCCCTCCCTCCCATCCTCCCTATCCCACCCCTCTAGGTGGTCACAAAGCACCAAGCTGATCTCCCTGTGCTATGCGGCTGCCTCCCACTAGCTATCTATTTTACATTTGGTAGTGTATAAATGTCCGTGCCACTCTCTCACTTTGTCCCACCTTACCCTTCCCCCTCCCCATATCCTCAAGTCCATTCTCTAG
Organism: Balaenoptera acutorostrata; assembly: GCF_949987535.1. NCBI lineage: Eukaryota > Metazoa > Chordata > Mammalia > Artiodactyla > Balaenopteridae > Balaenoptera > Balaenoptera acutorostrata. Next base: position 76,860,013 of record NC_080075.1, read on the forward strand.
TAGGTCTGTGTCTTTATTCCCGTCTTGCCCCTAGGTTCTTCATGACCATTTTTTTGTTTTGTTTTTTAGATTCCATATATATGTGTTAGCATGCAGTTATTTGTTTTTCTCTTTCTGACTTACTTCACTCTGTATGACAGACTCTAGGTCCATCCACCTCACTACAAATATCTCAGTTTCGTTTCTTTTTATGGCTGAGTAATATTCCATTGTATATACGTGCCACATCTTCTTTATCCATTCATCTGTTGATGGACACTTAGGTTGCTTCCATGTCCTGACTATTGTAAATAGAGCTGCAATGAACATTGTGGTACATGACCCTTTTTGAATTATGGTTTTCTCAGGGTATATGCCCAGTAGTGGGATTGCTGTGTCATATGGTAGTTTTGTTTTTAGTTTTTTAAGGAACCTCCATACTGTCCTCCATAGTGGCTGTATCAATTTACATTCCCGCCAACAATGCAAGAGAGTTCCCTTTTCTCCACACCCTCTCCAGCATTTATTGTTTGTAGATTTTTTGATGATGGCCATTCTGACCGGTGTGAGATGATACCTCACTGTAGTTTTGATTTGCATTTCTCTAATGATTAATGATGTTGAGCATTCTTTCATGTGTTTGTTGGCAATCTGTATATCTTCTTTGGAGAAATGTCTATTTAGGTCTTCTGCCCATTTTTGGATTGGGTTATTTGTATTTTTGATATTGAGCTGCATGAGCTGAATAAGTTAGATCTTGGCTCACTTTTGGGAGACTGTGTCTACATGTGAAACCCAGAAATCCACTAGCCATAACAGGGTTCTTTTTTTTCTCTCAGCTCCAAATTCATCCTTTAGTACTTGCTCCGAAGGTTTCATGGATTAAACTTTTCTCCTTAATAGTGAGTGTGATGTGAAGTTTTGTCAGGAGAGAGCAGTGAGGGGCATTCTGTGAGGAGGGGACGTCTCTTCCTGGTTCTGGTTGCTGTGTTTGCTTCTGTCTGCTCTGGCTGCATGATGGGTCTGTGGTGTGGGTGTGCTCAGGTGTCCGGTGGGGCTCTGCCCTAGCCACACACCTGGAGCACAGGACCTCAGAAACCTCATAGCCCAAGCCCAGCCCAGGCCAGGTGCCCACTTTCTCACACTTCTCCTGACATGAACACCATGGCTCCAGGCCTTGTGCCTGGGGTAATGCCCGATTCCCTGTCTGTCAGCTCACCAGTGTTGGCTCACTTGTGACCTGGAGGATTGTTCCTACTTGCTCAGCAGTTATGGACAACTTTGGCCTGTGCAAACCAACCACCCAATAGTCTGGGTGGCATCTCCCTTCCAATTTTATCTTTCCTTGCACACTCACCATCAGCCCTAGAGTACCCTTCAGAGTTCTTTTTACATTTTTACAGTTATTCTCTAATCATAGCTTAATATTCTTTATATCAAGCTTCCCCTGTTTAAAATTACAGCATGTTTTCTCTTTCCTGATCAGACCTGAACTGATGTAAAAGCCCAGTAGCCTGAGTACTGTGGAGTACCATGACACACAGGAAATGCATGTGAAAGAGCATATTTCTCAGTCAATGGAAGAAATGATAGAAGAAGATCTATCACATTGTGTGTGTATGAGTGTGTATGTGTGTGCACCGGTCTGTCTGTCTAAGTTTTAAAGTTGAGAGTCGAATTTATACTTAGATATTCTGATGATGGATCTTTGTCCTGGGAAGAGGAGAATAAGGAACCAATTTCCCACGTGTTAGACAATATTTCCTATCTAAATGCCAGATTGAGCAACTCAAGGACACAAAGTGAATCTGAATCCCTCCTTTGAAAGATTCAAGTCCATAAATCAATGACTAGATTACACTTTGTGATGTCTTTTGAAATTTACAAGAAAGATAATGTGTGTAACATTCTTCAAAAATTGACTAATTCAAGTACAATTCAGAACAATTTACTAATGTGCAGTGATTTATAAAGAGACTTCGTTTTGCTTAAGAATTTCCAAATGGAATACATGAGAGAGAATAGCTGAATAGAAATGGCCCTTAGAAGTTATGAAACAGATGGTATATCATGAAAAATGCTATGACCAGGGCATTCAGAGTTGACATGCACTGATCTTTCAGTGTGACAACGTCCAGACTGTGTGAAGTGTGATTGGTTCTGTGTGCTGCATCCTCTTCCTGGGATCTGAAATGTGTCCATTTGCACAAGCAAGACAGGTGATGTGATAGGCAGAGCAAACAGCACAGCTTTTATTAAATGAAAATGGTCATGAGGCAAATAGTGTGTCCAAATACAATAATCATCATCTCAGAATTTTTGTTTTATCTTCCCCTATACATATATTCCACCTTCCCTACTGGACTATAATGAGTAAAATTCCAGATATTACATTAGGTTGAATTGTGAAATTGCTGATATTTGATAATTTTTGACCAATAAAGAGATCCATTTTATATGATTCAGTTTAATACCACCTTACCTAGGAATATTTCAGTACATCTTTCAAAAGACAAGAGTTGTTTTAAAATATGGTTGAAATACCATTATCACACCAAAACATAAAACAGTTTCTTTAATAAAATCAAATATCTAATTGGTGTTCAAATTACATTGAATTTCTGTCTTTTAATAGTTGTTTTGTCTGTAATTTTCTTTTCTTGTTGGGTCCTAGGCAAGTTTTGACAGCAGGGTCAGGTTGGCCTCATGAAGGGAGTTTTGAAGTGTTCTCTCAACTTTATTTTATGAAAGAGTTTGCATAAGCTACCAATCTTTGTAATTTAAATGGTTGATAGATTTTCCTAGTAAAGCCATCTGGGCCTGGAGTTTTCTTTTTGGGAAAATTTTAAATCACAAATTCGGTTTCTTTCAAAAGATGTAGGGCTATTCATGTTTTCTATTTCTACCTGTGGCCAATTTGATAAACTGTGTTTTTTTGAGGATTTTTTCCATTTCAGATTGTTGATTTCATTGGCATAAGTCTGCTCATAATATTCAGTTTTTCATTTTTAGATAAATTTGTGAGATCCGTAGTGGTTATTGCTATTGATTGTAATTTAATTCTGTTGTCAGAGAATAAACTGAGTTATTTCAATTTTTTAAAAGTAATGAGACTTGTTTTATAGGCTGGCACATGATCTTTTTTTGGTGTACTATCTACATCCACTTTAACAGAATGTGTTTAAATTTGTCAGATTCAGTATTGCATAAATGTTAATAAAATCAAGATAACCTCTATTGCTATTCAAATATTCTTTTTGTTATTGAATTTTTTTTGTCTACTGGTCTATCAGTTACTACAAAAGGAGTGTTAAAATCTCCAGCTATGTTTATTTCTCTCTTTAGGATTTTTCCTTTTAATTTTTCCTTTATGTATTTTAAAGATCTGTCAGATATATATTTGTTTTTATTCAGTATTCTGATGTTGTCTTGACAAAATTACCCTTCTATGCATATGAAATGCCTCCCTTTACTTCAAGTGATACTTTTTGTCTTAAAAGGCTGATATTAGAGTTACTCTACTTTCTTAAGTTTGATAGTTGAAACTTTGTATTTTCCATCCTTTTACTTCCAGCTGTATATAACTTTATATTACTATATTTGATATAGTGGATCCAGAAATTTTATCCAGTTTGACTGGATAACATATTCTCTTAATTGAGGAAATATACTTATTTATATGATTGGATTTAAATCTAGCGACTTGATTTTTTTTCTGCTTGTCCCCTCTCCTTTTTTTCTCCATTCTGCCTGCATGTACGTTAATCAGAAAGTGTTTTCTAGTACTTTAGTATATCTTCTCTAGTGGACTTTTTGCTTTAATTTTGTATTAACTTTTAGCGGTTGCTCGAGGAATTGTAACATGCATCCTGAACTTTTTAGTACTTCACCTATAATGTAAGAACTTTACAAAAATATAAATCAATGTACCTCTCCCTTCTCTGGTGATAAGTTAGTCATATACTTTTACATCTACATGTATTTTGAACCCCAATATAAAGTACAAATACCATTTTTCTTTAAACAAAGGTGTGGGGAGGGACAAATTGGGAGATTGGGATTGACATATACACACTACTATATATATAAAATAGATAAATAATAAGAACCTACTGTATAGCACAGGGAAGTCTATTCAGTGCTCTGTAATGACCTATATGGGAATAGAATCTAAAAAGGAGTGGATATATGTATATGTATAACTGATTCACTTTGCTGTAAGCAGAAACTAACACAACATTGTAAATCAACTATACTCCAATAAAAAATGAATTTAAAAAAACATTTAACCATTTGTAAAAGAATTTAAGAAACAAAAAAATTCAGTATACCCCAATTTTTACTATTTCCAGTGCTCTGCTCTTCATTTCTTCTTCTAGATCTGATTTCCCATCTGGTAAAATCTCCCTCCAACCTGAACAACTTTCCTTTGCATTTCTTGTAGTGAGGTTTTTCTGGCTGCAAATTGTCTCATATTTCATTTAACTGAAAAGAGGTTTACTTTAAAATGATTTTTGAAGAATATTTTCACTGGGTATAGAATTCTAGGAGGTTTTATTCATTCAGTATTTTAAAGATTTTGTTCCATCAGTTTTTCTTTCCTGTTGTTTCTGATAAGAAGTCAGCCATCCTTGTTTCTTTGGCTGCTCTTATGATTTTTTGTTATTTTTGTTTTTATGAGTTTGAGTATAATATGCTTTGGTGTGGTTTTCTTCATATTTACCTGATTGTGGTTTGCTGAGCATCTTGGATCTATTGGTTGATGTCTTTAATCAAATGCAGAGACAATTTAGCCAGTATTTTTTCAAGTTCTTTTTTCTGCCGCATTTTCTCTTTTCTTTCCTTTTGGGAATCCAATTACATGTATGTTGGAGGTCTTGATACTGTCCCACAGGTAATTGGGGATTTGTTTATTGGTTTAGTCTTTTCTTCTATTAATGCTTCTGGTTGGAGGATTTCCATTGACTTATCAATAAATTCACTGTTTCTTTACCTGCTGTGTTCAATCTACTTGATTTCATCCACTAATTTTTCTTATGTTAGATGTTGTATTTTTTTTTTTTATTCTAAGATTTCTGTTTGGTCCTTCTTTAGAGGTTTTATTACTTTTTAAAAATTCACCATTTCTTCATCTAATATATCGATCTTTTCCTGAGAAATGTTTTGACATATTTTACATTCATGTCCTTGTTTGCTAATTCCAATCTGGATCATTTTAGGTGGTCTTCTAATGGCATTTTTTTTTTTCTCTTGAGTATAGGTTACATTTTCCTGCTGCTTGGTATATACAATAATATTTGGTTGCAGTAGATACTATGAAATGTGGACACTGGATTCTGTTAAATTCTATATACTATTAAGTTTTATTTTTTAGACAGTTAAATTACTAAATTACTGGTAGTTTATCTTGACATTATGAAAGCTTAGATGTAAAATTTGTTATTTCAATTTTGTCTTTAATCCTAAGGTATGGTCCTTAGTTCTGGACATGTTCTTACTTTTATGGCATTGTCTTCCTAAATTTTAAGACTAACTCTGAGTTTGTCAATCCCTTCTAACATGGCAGGAGTTGAACTCTGAAGTTTTCCCACCCAGCACTGAGCAGCTATTGAAAATCTCTGCTCAACTCTTTTAGCCTTCCAACTCTTCTAATTCTTCCAATTCAGAACTTGGTTTCTATTCTTGCTCTGTGTGTATCCAGATCAGAAGTCAATCAAGATTTGAATGGTATGTGTATGCAGATTTTGGAGATTTCCCTGTTTTTGTTTCCTTTGAGGGGAATTTCTCTCTTCAATTTCTCACCTCCTTGGCAGCTCTGAACTTTTCCCTGACTCCTTATCAGAAAAGCTCTCATTTTTTGCTTGAGCTCTATCCGTAAAATGTGAACAGGAGAATGTCCTCAGGGAAAGAACTGGTTTAATGTGGATCTCACCTAGTTTGTTTCATTGCTTTCAAGGGTCGTATCCCCTCTAATTTATACCTGTTTTTGATTGGTCTCCAATGACTGCAACATGATTTTCTTTTATCTGATACAAGCTAGTCCATCATTATTGAAAGTGGTACTCCTTAACCATCTACTTAAGTCTTTCATCTGATCCATGGTAACATCCTCCTGTCTAGTCTCCCAGCTTATAGTCTTTCAACCCACTCCTCCCCACATACCTTTGCATATGGGACATTCAGAGTAGGTTTTCTAAAAAAACAAAAGCAAAATCAATTCTGCTTCTTTCCTGCCCTGTGTAAACTATTCTAAGGCTTCATTTTTCCTCCAGTTTAAAGTGTATACCACTTACTAGGGTACATGTATAAGAATAAGACTTAAAATATTTAGTAATTTATAAGTGCTCCAGACTGGGTGTACTGGGTAAGTGTCACCTCTGCACATGACTTTTTTTAATCCTTTGTACCAAGTTGACCTTTCCAGCCAAATTTCCTGATAATGTCTTCCACTTAAATCTCTCTATTTCTGGCTTCCTGAAAAACTCATTTTCTCCAAATATGGCAAGGTTTGGAACCATTCTTTGTTCTCATTATTATACATATCTATGTTAGTTTCCAAGGGCTGCCATAACAAAACAAACTGGAAGTCTAAAAACATTAAAAGTTATTGTCAGTTCTTGAGGCTAGAAATCCAAAATAAAGGTGTCAGCAAGGTCATGTTCTTTCTGAAAGCTCCAAGGGAGGAGACTTTCTTGCCTCTACCTAGGTTCTGGTGGTTTCCAGAGATCCTGAGTGTTTCTTGGTTTCTAGATGCATCATTCCAGTGTTTGCCTCCATCAACACATGACATTCTCCCTGTGTGTCTCTGTTCAAATTTTCCTCTTTTCATAAGGACATCATTTTTTTAAAATTAAGGACAACCATAATCCAGAATGACCTCATCTTAATTTCATCACATCTGCAAAGACCTTATTCCCAAATGAAGTCACATTTATAGCTTTTTCATAGATATGATTTGGGGGGGGAATTATTCAATCCAGTAGATTATCTAAATTTTATTTGTCATTTCCCAGTCAAATGATTCTCCTCTTTGAGTACTTTATAATTCATTCATAAAATATTTCTCTCTCCATGGAGTAGTGCTGTGTCCCTGCCATACAGCATGCTTTTGTTTACTTGGCTACCTCTCCCAACAATTTTGAGTCTTTGGAGAAAGACTGCTTTATTATTTATCTTTACATCTCCAGAGGCTTCTTCAATGCCTACCTCAGAATAAATGCTTAATAAATGTTTGATAAATGAATGATCTCTAAGGGAACAAAGGGCTGTCTTCTTCCTGGTTCCTTAAAGCCCTCAAGCACTATTAACTTTCATACTACCATCTCATCCCTGTTGACTACAATTTTGTTTTCACCAAGATGAAAAGAAATTGCAACTATATACTTGGAGAATTAGAAACATAAACTGTGTTATCAGGATGGACTCTGAGTCTAAAAAAATAAAAGATAGAAACGTAATGTAAATCTTAAAATGTTACTAGAATTTTAGTAATGATATTGACTTAATCCTGCTCACTAGGGGAGGACCATGACTAAACTCAATGTGTTGAAAAGTTCAGAGACATTAATCTTCTTATCTGTGCCCCAGAACTCCCCCTGCAAAGACAAATGAGCAAACATTGATGAATGCTGCTTCATTAGAAGAATTTAAAAATGCAATTTGTCTTCATGAAAAGGAAGTATTTTTACATTTTTCATTTTACAATGAATCAGTGAAAAGAATTTTTCAACCATTACCTTTTGACTTAGAATGGCCTTTATGAACAGCATATCAGTGCAGCAATAGACTTGCTTTAGGGGAAATCTTGACAAAATGGTACTTCCTGGTAAAGCAATATCTACAATCTACAGGGCTCTTCAAGGCTCTTATATAGTAATATTTTTAGGGTTTTAAATGTCCCCTTTTGTTTGCCTTCTAAGAGAGAAGAAACGTAAAAAGTAAAAATAATAAAAAACAAACACACACAGAAACAACATACCTTTAAAAGGAAGTTTTTAGGTTTGACATAAAGTAAGTATACAGCTGTCCTAATTTTTACTTTTTCTATATCCACATAATAAGATGTTAAACCGTTTTAGTCCCAGCAATTAGCATGAAAATATGCAAGGTCCCCAGTGACCCAAGCATAAGTATACCATGATTACTCTGCTCTTAGAGGGATCTAGAATTTAAACAAACAAAGCCTGAATATCAGAAAGTGTTTTTTGGTTAACTATCAAATAACTAGAAAATAAATTATTCACAAATCCCCATCCAATGATAAGTCTGATTAATGTTTTGTAGCTCCTTTATATGATGGTATCCTTGTAAGTAATTGTTTGCATTTGATTCTTACTCCTATTGTTAAATATATTTTAGTGTCCTTCAAAATCAGCCACAGGTTGGGGGATGGGGCACCAGGAACTTTCCCTTGTGTACTGGGATCTATCTGTTGACAGGAATATTTTCATTTTTAGTGACCATAAAAGTTTCCTGATGAACTTTTAGAAATTCTCCCCCAGCAAAGAATTTCTTTTCAGTAGGAAATGGATTGAGGCCTGGAATTCTGCATCTTGAAGTACGACTTCAGGTGATTCTAATGCAGGTAGTTGAGGGACCACATTTTGAGAAATAGTGATTATCCTTTCCTCTACTTAAGTAGTCTTTCTGTAAGTAGATCACACATTCTTTGTTCCAGAAGAACACATGAGATTTTTGTTGTTACATTAGTGAGTTTCCCTTATATCCTTTTAATTTTATATATACTGAGAAATCTTTTGGATACCACCAGCTGGTTCCACATCTCATCTCCTTCACCTAGACTCTTATGCACCATCGAATCCTTCATTTCCTTCGACGTTGAGATTCAATTCTGTACAGCTTCAAATTCCTTTTTCCCTGGGTCCTTGACCTCTACAAAATTCATCTCCTCAACTCAAGTGCCCACCATCTGGAAAAAAAATCCTGCTTACATTTCTCCACCTCATCAGCTCTCCATATGGCTTTGAAACTCAGTTAAAACACATCTACTTCTTCTCTGCTAAGGATCTCTTGATTTTTCACCTCTCTTTGAGTCATAACTTATTTTTATCTCAACGTCTGCTAACCTTGAAGACCATCTTTTAAAAAGATGCTTTAACTCTTGGTTGGTAGCAAAAATTTTAGGATTGATTAAAATACTAGTCATGCTGGAGAAAGACACACTCTCTCTCCTTTGCAGATTAACTGCATTTATGCAGACCGGTTCATCTTCATCATTGACCAAGATCTTCACCTTACTTTTGGTCAGTATAACGTCTTCTAGAGTCAGTCAGGTGTATAAACTGGCTTTGTGAAGATGGCACATCGTTTTTCTTCCTTTCCTTCTTTTCATGCGTGACTCTTCTGGAAAAGGATCTCCAGTCAGTGTCTTAAGGAGTGTGAAATGTGGTGTGATCAGAAAGGAAACGGAAATAAATTGCAAATTTGTATGAAAAATGAATGTCATGAAATATTGCACCAAAAAGTGATTCAAGGCCTAGGAAGCAAAAGATGTAAGAAAAAGACATAGGGAGCAATGATGCATGAAATGTCGGAAACCACAGAGGAAATGCCTGACAAGATAGGTAGTAACAAGGTGAACAACATATCAAAGACTGGGAAGGAATAGCCCTTGAGAAAAGACAAGATGGATGAAGAGAAGGAGTTACTGTGTGTCTGGGAAGGTGTTTAATATACTCAGCTCAGTAACACCCTTAAGGGAAAAGATCCCAGAATTTATCTGAAAATACACTGCCATTATGGACTAATGCTACCATCGGAGAAGGGTTGGTGGAATTACTTAGAGAGTTTTCTTCTCTCTGAGTCATAACTTTTTCTTACCAAGATATTGATCAGGAACCCCTAAGGAATTGGACTAAAGCTAACGATGTAATAATCATTTGGGGAGTGCATATTCTCTGGACCATAGCTGTTAAAATATTTTACTGTAGATTTCCATTCTTAAGGGATCAGGGGGAAAGAAAATGTTACCAGCATAGACCCTGGTGGTATACCCTCTGAATCAGGTGGGAAGAAGCTGGTAAATTCTGAAGTGACTGATTTATAGGGAGAGACCCTATTGCGACAGGCTGCCTGAAGTCTTTCATTTCAGTGAATATTTGAGTTTTGCCTGCTCCAGTTCCTGCTGCTGCTTCCAAATTTCCCAGCGCAGTGAGGCTCCCGCCCCTCCACTCTGTCTGCCTGTGTTCTCCGTAAGGGATGCAGGTATGTGTTTGTAGGGAGAGCAGCTCAACCACTGGGGCAGATGCGTGACTCCATCACACTGTGTAGCACTTCCCTCCCCACCACTTAGCCTGCCTGCCTGTGTGTGAAGATGGTCCTTCCTACATGGCAGCTCCTGATGGGAGTTAAATCATCTCACCTTCTTTACAAGGAGAGAATGAGGAGAGGCGGCGTGCATCCCAAGCAGGGTCAGAGCCTTAGCAGCTAGAATGATGGAGGATATTGAGGCCCTATTTAAGCTCCTGTAGTGTCAACTGGCTCCTATAGAACCCACATCTATTCCCCAGTTGGCTGACTGCCTCAGAACATCCATCGTAGAGTTCTGATTTTGAAAGCTAGAATCCTTTGACCTGTGGCCCTGGTTAATTCTCTTTTTGTTTCATTTAAATCAAAACTGACAGGAAGAAGAAAAGGCTAAAAGAGTTATTTCCCTTTGCTACTTAATGGGATATGAAGCCTCAGCTTATGACTGAAAATAAAACTTTCCACTTGGGTAAACATAATTTTCTCTTTTTTCCCCAGAAATAATCCCATTCACTTATAAGGATATAGTTATTTAGTACAAAATAATTCCCTTTCAACATCTTCTCTTGTAATTACTTGGCTATCTCCTTGCTTCCCTTCTTTTGTGAATTTTGGACCATTCAGAGCCCGAGCTGGCGGTATAAACTGTGTAGTAGGCTGAAGGGCTAGGCATGGAGCTCTCCAATGCCCACTGAAGCCACAGACTCTTAGTGCCACCCTGCTCAGACATCCTTGCAGGGTTGGTATTACATCCAAAGGTGGAGCAGCCCTTAGGCATCCCTTTTCAAGCCATAGGGCTTTGTTCTTCTTTGGGGGGAGGCCAGGAGCGCATCTCTGATGTTCAGAGACAGTGATGTGCATATCCAGGTGGAACTTTGGCTGGTCCAATGAGGAGCAAATGCATTCAATGCTGCTGTAAGGGAGCTTCCAATCAGATAACTTTTTGGCAATATTTTCTCTCTAGCTCATTGTTTTTTTCTTTCCCCATGTGCACCAGCTCTTCCTCAAATAATAAGGCGGAGGAGGCAGAGAATTTATCCTTTAAAATTATCTGCAAGTCCCTTATGAGGTTCAATTAGTCTTGGATTTTGTCATTCTTAACACTCATTAAGCCACAGTTTTTCTTTGGTGAGCTTATTTTACATATATTAATATGCATTAAAATGTAACAAACAGCTTGGGATAGGGTTGAAAACACCACATATTTATAGGTATATCAAGATTTCATTTCTCTTTTGTGGAAGAAACTCCAAAGTTTCCTACAGCTTGTTTAATGTTGAAACTTAATGAGTCTACCTAGTGCTTTACTGAGAAAGTAATGGTAGCCTCTGCCAAGGAAGGGGCCTGGCCCCAGGGCACTGGGGAGAGCAGCTAACCAGACTTTAATATAGAAAGATAGATAAAGAGGGTGATAATTCAATCGGAAGGCAATGTACCTATCATGCACCAGGAGAAAGCACAGCTGGAGGATTTGAAAGCGATTTGGAAACACAACCTCTCATTGAATTACAGATAAAAAATTAAGTTAGGGGTTGGCAGTGGAGTGAAACCTGGTTGTGAGGTTGTAGAAAAGGGACTGCCAGCTCTTCTGTTGTAAACTAGAATTCCTCAGAGTCCAGCCCACCTCAAAAGTTTGCTTTGGGTTAAATCCAAGCCAACATTCTTCTAAGCCACAAAAAAAGACATAATAAGAAAAATTGTTCTTTATTTACTTGGTTGTCACATCTCTGGGGATTGGTCCTGAAGCTGTCACTGAAATCAAGGGTTGTTCATAAGCCATTGTCAGATGATGGTTTAACCTGGCAGGTATATGATATCACAGAGCAACCACCGAAGTGCGAATTACTTTCAAAATAGACATTATAGTTTACATTGAGTTCTTACTATTATAGTTTAAGAAAGTTAGGGGAAAATAAATGTTTATAGGACACTTTAGAGGAGGCCAATTTGGGATTTTGACAGAAATCCTTTGTGTTACCTACATGGTACCAACTGATTTCTTGGTCTTACATTGTAGGTAAAATGAGCACTTATCTTGTGCTCATGTTCCAGGAAGATAAAAAATTGAGATGGACCCAGATCTTTATTCGAGGAGCTCAGGATTTAGGAGTGGGGAAAGAGCCCAGTATGAATATAAACCCCAATTCAGTCAGACCAGGATCAGTGTCGGAAGACAGGCAGCAACAAAATGCTATGAGAGTTTGGGAGAGTGAGATGTCGATTTTTTATTGCTGAGAAAGGTCAGACTCTTCGATAGCATTGTTTGCACTCTCTACTCTTCGTAGGTATTAAACTATAGCTTTTCTGAAAGTTGTTTTTGAAGGAGTTTAAAGAAAAGTTTACTAAACAATATTTACCCGTTTTTCTAGCATCTTCAAAGGCACTTCCTCCTCCTCTTTCTGCCACTAGAACACCCTGCTCACCTTCCATTGCTGATCATTGAAGGGTTGTGTGTAAGGCAATGTGTAGCGCTCATACCTCCTGAGATGGAGAAAGGTGGCCGTTGGCTCTTGGATTCCCAGTTCTTAGTTAGTCAGTGACTGGTAATGCAGAAGCTGGCTCAGTCTTTGCTCTCCAAAGACTTTAATTCTGTGTAGGAGAGCTTTGGGAATACTGGAAAGAGATTCATCTCCTGGTCTATGTTTGATCAGCAATGTGGTGGCCCTGGAGGTTAATTCACAGCTTGGTGTTCTACCCACAGAAGTAAAACCAGACCCCTTAAGGTTATCTGAACCCACAGGGCACTGTTTCTGTATTCACATTCCCATTTTTATGTACTTTCTTGAGTTATTCTCTTTGTGTGCACATTCTGTCTTTTGGTAGCTCCTTAAGGATAGGGTATATTGCTAAATTATTACTGTATCTCTTATAATTCCCGAAACAAAGAAGGGGCTTAGTTGTGTTCTGGAAGGGATGGGTAAGTGATGAGTGAATACAGAGTTTTATTCATGGGTATTTTTAGACCTTTACTTAGACTTTGAACCTTATTTAAAAATTGTCCTAAAAGGACCATTTTGACAACTAGGGTCACATTATTTCAACTCTCTGAGACTCAATTTTCTCATATGCAAAATGGAAGATTGAGACTTAACACATGGAGATGTTTTCCTAGTTCCCAGTATTGACGTTTTTGGACTTTGCAAGTCGCCATGAACAAAACAGCTTAAACAAATGTTGGAATATAGATTGCTTTTCCACACACTGGAAAACGGTGGTGTAAAGTGGTATTCTTCCACCTGGAATTAGCATTTACTTGGTCACATATGAAAACTGTCCAGAGCTATGTGGGAGTGTGTACTTTAAGGAAATCAGTTTTCAGATTCATATATCCTCTTTCCTAAAATTGATCCTCTAGAAAGTCCTTTGCACTGCCATCCTTTTTTCCCATTCACACTTTTCCTGTTTCCACTTTATAAAGAAAAACCAATTTTCCACCCGTAGTGACTCTCACTCCGATTCATTGCCCTGGGAGGTAAAAACTTCTGAGCCACAAAACAGGGGGCCAGAGGGAAATGTCTTGCTTCAAAGAGAAGCCCTGAGAAAGCAAAGCAAGACTATGGGGCCCTGCTTTATCCAGGTGACAAGCTCTTGGCAATCAATGCTCTGTGCTTTTTCTAGCTGTCAATCTATGTTTGAATTAGGACTCAGAAGAGAGATGCTGGCCATTAAGTCATTTACTAACTAGTTTATATGAACTCTGAGTTGAAGTCAGTCTTTTTCTGACAAAAAATAGTAATAATTCTTATTTGATTGATTGAATGGATGCAAAAGTTTGTTTTGCCAATTAGCTCAAGTAGGAGACATTATATACGTATGTATACCTCAGCGATATTGCTGGTTCAGTTCCAGACCACTGCAATAAAGCAAATATTGCAATAAAGAGAGACACAGAAATTTTTTAGTTTCTCATTGAATATAAAATTATGTTTACACTATGCCATAGTCTTTTAAGTGTGCAGTAGCATTATGTCTATAAAAACAATGCACATACCTTAATTTAAAAATTTTTTTAACTTATTTGCTGAAAAATGTTAACAATCATCTGAGCCTTCAGCAAATTGTAATTTATTTGCTGGTAGAGGGTTTTGTCTTGATGTTGATGCTTGCTGACTGATCAGGGCGGTGATTGCTGAAGGCTGGGATGGTCGTGGCAGTTTTTTGTTTGTTTGTTTGTTTGTTTGTTTTTGGCCACACCACACGGCTTGTGGGATCTTAAGTTCCCCGACCAGGGATTGAACCTGGGCCCCGGCAGTGAAAGTGTGGAGTCCTAACCACTGGACCGCCAGGGAATTCCTGGCAATTTCTTAAAATAAGACAACAACGAAGTTTGCCTCATCGACTGACTCCTCCTTTCACGAGTGATTTCTCTGTAGCATGCAATGTTTTTTGATAGCATTTTACCCACAGTAGAACTTCTTTCAAAATTCGAGTCAGTCCTCTCAAACCCTGCCACTGCTTTTTCAACTAATTTTATGTAATATTCTCAATCCTTTGTTGTCATTTCAACAGTCTTCACAGCATCTTCACCAAAAGTAGATTCCATCTCAAGAAGCTGCTTTCTTTGCTCACCTGTAAGAAGCAACTCCTTATCCATTAAAGTTTTATCAGAAAATTGCAACAATTCAGTTACATCTTCAGCCTCCACTTCTAATTCTAGTTCTCATGGTATTCCTACCACATCTGCATTTACTTCCTTCACTGACGTCTTGATCCCCTTAAAGTCATCCATGAAGGTTGGAATCAATTTCTTCCAAATTCCTGTTAATGTTAACATTTTGACCACTTCTCGTGAATCACTAAGCTTAACAATTTCTAGCTTTTGATTTAAAGTGAGAGACATGTGACTCTTCCTTTCACCTGATCACTTAAGAGGACATTGTAGGGTTATTAGTTGGCCTAATTTCAATTTTGTTCTGTCTCAGGAAATAAGGAGGCCCTAAGAGAGGGAGAGAGATGGGGGAATGGCTTGTCGGTGAAGCAGAAACACACAACACATATTCATTGTCTGCTGTTTTATATGGGTGCAGTTCATGGTGTCCCAAAACAATGACAATAGTAACATCAAAGATCCCTGATCACAGGTCACCATAACAAATATAATAATAATGAAAAATGTTTAAATATTGTGAGAATCTCTAAAATGTGGCACAGAGACAAGAAGTGATCAAATACTGTTAGAAAAATGGTGCTGATAGACTTGCCCAACATAAGGTTGCCACAAACATTCAATTTGTAAAAAATACAATATCTTTGAAGCATGATAAAGCGAAGCACAGTAAAAAGAGCTATACCTGTAAATTGAGATAAATTTTCAGCTCCAAAGTTGTAACAAGTAGCACATATTTAAAGCACGTCCAGAACATATAATAGACTGGAAATTATATCCTTTGCAACCCCATATTCTTATGATGAAAAAACTTAGATGTGCACTGAACACTATGGAAGAGGGTACATATATTTCCCAAAACTCTAGTGGGAGCTCTAGAAACAAAAGTTTGAAAATTCCTGAATGAACGTAAGATACTGCAGTTAGCATTAGTTATCTTTCTTGTAGGTAATGATAAACAGATGGGAAAGGCATGGTCCATATAGGTTTACCTAGTCGAGCAGACTTCAGATTAAATCTTCTGGGAAATAGATGTACCAACAGCCAGGTCACCTGATGACTACACTAGCAGCTGCACACACCTGTAGGAAAATCACTCAGCAGATAGATTGGGTCCACTACACATTCGTGATCTCAATCTCAAGTTGGCCCTCTGTAATTACCAGCAATTCTACCTACCATGTTTTTTTAATCTCCTATTCTCTACACTAATATTTTAAACCATTTTGACTTCTTCCAAGCCTAGTTTCACCTCCTCTTCCCTTCACTCTCAACAAATGAATTTGCTTCTTACTTCACAAGAAAAATAAAGATAATACAGCTGATGCATTCCTCACATTTTTGCTAGCTGCCCTATACACATATGTAAACCTGCAATGATTCTGTCTTCCATTCTTATTTTCCTCCAGTCATAACTAGGAAGGAGCCTTCCTCTTGTGTGAGACCAAGCTCCACTTGTGGCTGTATTCCCATTCCCATATGACTTTGCTTTTTCTTTTATCTTCATCTTTGTCCACTCTACTCTTTGCCAGCACCATTGAAACACTGAAGTTTCCCCTGTCTGTAACAAACAAATGAACAATAATTATTTTTCTGTACGACATTGTTTCTCAAATGCCATCTTCACTTTTCAGACATCACTTTTTTGTCTCTCTTTCCTCCTCACAGCTAATGCTCTAAAGTATTGTTAACCTTCACTTTTCATGTATTCTCAACTTCCATTCATTTCTTAGCCCACTCCAATCTGGCTCCCACCCCTGTCTCTCTACATAGAAAATATTTTTGCTTAGGTCACCATTGACCTACATGATATTAAATTCAATGAGAATGTTTTAGTCCTTAACCTACTAGATATCTCAGAAGTATTTGATTCTATCGCTATTCACTTTTTCTTTAAATCTTTTAATTTATTTATTTATGTTTGCTCTTGACTTCCATGATGTCACACTCACAGGCTTTCCTTCTATCTCCCTTCTTTGCTACACAGACATCCCCAAACACTCCATACTAGACCCAGAGCTGCCTGGCTTGAGTTGTGTTAACATTTGCCCACAACTAGGCCTCCATTTCTTTACATTCTATACTATCTTCCTAAATAATCTCATTCATTTTCATGGTTTCAATTGTTATTTATATGGAACTGGCCCCCAGATTTTAACCTCTAAGCTTCAAACCCATATATCTGCTTGCTGATGTGGCATCTTCTATTAGATATCCTGAAGGTACCTCAAACTCACGTTCAAGACTAAATTTATCTTCTTTGCCTGAACCTGGCTATCTTTCAGTGAATGACGCAAACATATGTCCATTTACAGGAGGCAGAAATCTAGTACTCTCTTGGTTCTTGATTTTCTTTCCACCTTCAGGTATAAACCATCTGGAAGATTTAAACTACTAAAATTCTCTTGCATCCTTCTCCTTCTCTACAGCTTACTTCCACCATCTCAGTTTAAGAAACCAATATGTTATGTGTGGGCCACTAAATAACACTTATTATTCTCTATACAGACACAAGTTCTGATCCATTTTCCATCGTAACCAGAGTGTTCTTTCAGAGAAAGAAAAGCAAAAAACAAAACCAAGCCTAACCATGTTACTTTCTTGGTGAAATCTTTTAAGTTTCCATTGTTCATAATATACACTCCAATAGCCTTACCATGGGTCCTGCATGATTGGTTTTGACAATTCTATTCTCATCCAGTGTCTTTGCTACAGTTATTCTAGCCTGATTATTTTCCTATTCCCAAACACTCCAAGCTCTCTCCTATACCAGTCTCTTTGAACCTGATCTTTCTTCTCTCTTACATGCTCTTATTAACAACCTTTGCACAGTGAATTTTCATTAATTCTAGAGCATGGCCTGAAAGTCTCTTCCTAACCAGCCTCCAAGATATACTGAATGACACTTTGCATTTTTACTTTAGGACAATTTATACTATAATATCTTTGTGATTTTTAGGTTGATGTTTGTGCCCTTGCTAGAATGCAAGCTCCATAAGGGAAGAATTGTGTTTATTTTGTTCACAACTGTTTGCCCAGTGTCTAACAGACTGCAACGCTCATTTTAGGCCCTCAGTAAATACTAGTGGAATTAATTAACTATAAGGATATCAACAACTACCATGGCAGTATTCTACAGATTTTGCACTTACACTTTTTATACCTCTATCCAGTCTTTTAATATGTGCAGTACTGTGTATTCAAGAGTCAATGAACCTTTATGTCAAACAGCTGGGTCTCAGAAACTGTCCAATGTAACAAACAGCCTAGTGGAACAGTATGGCTCAGAAAGCTTCTATCAGCCAACCCTTTTGCAGTAAACAACTATAAACTGTGGTTAAAATGTAAACAGCAATTACTTAAAGGCCCTGGAATGTGAACAAGAGCAGGAGTATTTTAGAAGAGAGTTGACATTTGGAAGAAGGAAAAAGTACAGAGTGAGTTATCTACTTTTACAGCCTTTAAACTGAGCCAGGCCACAGTTGGTGCTACATGGAGTGACTAAAACTCCAATACAAAACCCATATCTTTGTGGCCCCAAAAAGTCAAATTTGGGGCAATCATAGCCACTGGAAAATGGGAGGGGGAATCCCAGAAAGCCAATGTCCAGAGAGGGGCAGTCCCCAAGGCATGAACCAACTCTGCTCAAATATCTGCCTCCTGCCTAAAACTTGCATGCACAGATAGATTTAATGCAGCCTGGCCGAGAGTAAAATAACAGAGTTGACATTTTAGATGCAACCTAAGAGGCAAAATTGGTGGTGTGAGCCCATTTAAACTCTGCTAAGAGAAAATAACACAATACTCTTCACATGAATATAACAGAATCCAGAGACTATAACATAGCACTCACAATGTCCAGGATGCATGCTAACATTACACAACTTACAAAAAAAATCAGAAAAAATGTGACTCAGTCTCAAGAAAAATGACAAACAGCTGAGAGGATGAAATTAGCAGACAAGAATTTTAAAGCAGTTTCTATAACTATGTCCAATGATTAAAGGAAAATGTGTTCATAATGATTGAAAAGATAGTATATTTAATCAGAGAAAGAGAAACTGTAAAAAAGAACCAAATCAGATTCTAGAACCATAAATATAATACCTGGAATTAAAATGTTCACTGGATGGATATCGCAGTAGACTGGAAGTGACAAAAGACAGGGGCAGTGAACTTGAAGATAGAGAAACAATAATTATCTGATACGAAGAACATAGATAAAATATTGAGAAAATATAAACCAAACCTCAGGGACTTGTGGGACAATAACACATTGTCTAACATAAAGTCGGTTGTCTAACATATAGACAGGCGGGACAATAGGGCTTAAAGTTTATTGGAAGAAATAATTGCCACAAATTTATAGACTCAAGAAGCTCAACAAAGTCAAGAAATATAACTATAAAGAACATCACACCCAGTGAGGTCAAAGTCAACTACTGAAAACTAAAGAAAAGAGAAATGTTTGAAAAGCAACTGGAGAAAAAGGACATTACATAGTAGGGGGTCAGTGATCCAAATGTTGACTGATTTCTCATCAGAAACTATGCAGGCCAAAGGGCAATGCTGAAAGAAAGTAAACTATGTCAAGCTAAAATTCTGTACCCAGTGAAAATATCCTTCAAGAATGAAGGCAAAAATAAAGACATTTTCAGATAAAAGAAAATTAATGGTATCTATCATTAGTGGATCTACACTACAAGAAATCATAAAGGAATTTCTTCAGCATTATGGACTATGACACCTGATTGAAACTCAGATCTTTGGAAAAGAACAAAGAGATTGGAAGTAGTAAATGTAAATGACTATTTTGTAAATATAAATGACTATTTTTCTCAATTTTCTGTATGATACTTAGTTCTGTTTAAAGTAAGAATGATGGCATTGTCTTCTGGAGTTTACAGTGTATGTACATGTACTAACTATGGCAATTCTAGCGTAAAGGATGGAGAATAAAGAGATTTAAGATTCGTTTTCTACATTTTACATGAAGTAGTACAATATTAACTCTAAATATACTTTGAAACGTTAAGAAAGTTTATTTTAATCCTTAGAGAAACTATAAGAAGAAGAACGTAAAGAAGTATGATAAAAAGTCAAAAGATAAATTACAATAGGATTATAAAAAATATTCAAATAATCAAAAAAAGGCAGAAAAGAAGACCAGAGGAGCAAAAATGACAACAAGCAACATTTTAAAATGGTAACTTTGAATCTGTTGGTATCAATAATTGCATGAAGTATTACCAAAGTGAATGTTCCAAATGAAAGGCAGAGATGGTCAGAATGCATGAAATGGTAAGACCTGGCCCCAGTGCTGTCAAAAAGAGAGATACTTTAAATATAAAGGCACAGATAGTTTTAAAGTAGTTGGATGAAAAATACTATGCAGATAGGAAGCCTGAAGTGGCTATATTAACATCAATAAAATAAACTTTAAGGTAAAGAGTATTACCGAAAATAACAAGGGGCATTTCAGAATGATAAGTACATCCATTAATAAAAAGAACACAACAATCATAAACATCCTAGCCAGTTATCAGTGTGTGATCATAGGTAAGACTTGGAGCCTCAGTTTCCTTATCTGTAAAATGTACAATAGTGTATCTGGACACAGATGCTTAAGTAACATATATGTAAATAAATATTAATAAAGCAAACAAACAAATAACATTTATGTATGTCCCTTGGCAGTAGTAGGCGTTCAATAAACATTAATTATTTTTCTTTACTTTTTCTTATGTCAAGGTGCTTATTTTGGGCTCAGGAAGACTAAAAAGAATGATGAGCAATTTTGTTACAGAGATCATTCAAATCCATAAAAACAGAATAATATAAAGCACAAACAATAAGATCAAAACATATTTTATGCTGGCATGACTTAGAATGAGGTTTTAATGGTACTGTTTCCTAGAGAGATGAACCTCAACTTTACCTTGAGATGACTAGAGTTTTGCCTGCAAAACATGGGCTTTTAAAGACAAAACTAACAAAAACTAATCTTAACCCAAGTATATTATTTCTGGGATGCTTTTTCTTCTAGGCAAAATGATCAATAGTCACTTCGTCAGTACAACTGCTGATATCACAAACCACTATTGCATCAGAACCACCTTATATTTAATAAGTGTTGTATATTGTCATAAGTAATCCTAAACACAACTTCTTGAAATACATAAAATATTCTTTTAATTTGCACATGAATTGGGGTCCATTAAGTGTTTTCTTTTTTTAAAAAAAAATTGTTCAGGAGGGTTTTTTTTTTTTAATTATTTATTTATTTTTGGCTGCGTCGGGTCTTCGTTGCTGCACGCAGGCTTTCTCTAGTTGTGGCGAGTGGGGGCTACTCTTCATTGCGGTGTGCAGGCTTCTCACTGCAGTGGCTTCTCTTATTGAGGAGCACAGTCTCTAGGCACACGGGCTTTCAGTAGTTGTGGCTCGCGGACTCTAGAGCGCAGGCTCAGTAGTTGTGGCATGCAGGCTTAGTTGCTCTGTGGAATGTGGGATCTTCCTGGACCAG
Organism: Balaenoptera acutorostrata; assembly: GCF_949987535.1. Taxonomy (NCBI): domain Eukaryota; kingdom Metazoa; phylum Chordata; class Mammalia; order Artiodactyla; family Balaenopteridae; genus Balaenoptera; species Balaenoptera acutorostrata. The sequence continues at coordinate 76,881,387 of NC_080075.1, forward strand.
GGCTCGAACCCGTGCCCCTTGGATTAGCAGGCAGATTCTTAACCACTGCGCCACCAGGCAAGCCCAAGTGTTTTCTTCTAGTTTACACATCTCTGCCGTGTATACCAGAAACAGGATTTTAACACAAGGTAGATTCAACCTAAAGCTTAGCTCCTTAAACTATATTGCCTGCAGAAATGGTCTACATTTGCCCTGAATGTTTTAACATGTTTTTTAAAACTTGAAACTTTGTATGCACTCCAGAAATTTGATCATATTTTAAAACTATTTTAAATGAAAATTACAGTCATTTTTGAGGGATACTATGATAGGATTGTAAATAACAAAATCAAAGGTCAGGCTTTCCACTAAGTTCTGCAATGGAATTAAAGGAATGATATGGGGGAAAAAAAAATGGCCACATGTGGCCTAAAATATGGAAGAAAACATCTATGTTCAGTAAGGTAGTAACAAAACAATTTAATATTTAAAGTTGAATTTCATGCCTCCTTTTCCCTTAGAAAATTTTATGAATAAGAATTTCACAGTCAGCTGTGAAATTTAAGAGGAAATTCCTGAACTGGATCCATATTATGATTTGTTGATCTTGAGGTCACTTTTCTAATGCCATGGGAATTTAATGTCTGTAAATAAATTGTCCAAAGTGCAAAATTTCTTATTCTTTGATGATGATGATGATGATGATATATTACAGTTATAAACATTTCATTATCTACTGAACAATTATTATGTGCCATTCACTCTGTTAAGTGATCTATGTACATTGTTTGGTTTAAACTCATAAGTTCTCAATGAAGTAGGTATCCTTGTTATCCACATTTTAGAGATGATGGAATGCAATAACAACACAGGCTGCTTGACTAGGAAAGGCTCTATGTTGAAATATAGATAGAGATTAAGTATTTTCTTCATATAATCATACACTGAATCCTGTTTACATTTTTATACTGTTCTCTCTGGGCTGGCAGGGTTACATGGACTTGAAAGTTTAGAAAGTGTTACAGAATCAGAATAGGATTCAGGACAAGAATGACCCGGCAGAGTAGCTGAGTTCAGTTATGCCACAAGCCTTGAGAAGAATAGGTTGTGGGTCAATGGGTTCATCTTTCTGTGCTTCTTTTCAGCATCACAGTGGCAACGACAAAATGTGATTAGGGGTATGGGGCCAAGGTGGTCACTGACAAAGAAAGCTTGGGCCTCACGTGTAAGGTCTTTCCGTGTTAGAAAACTAATAATTTTATCTCTCTCCCCTAAACACACTGACATCAAAGGGACTGTGTAACTCATGTCTGTATTCTTGCTGTCTAGCATTTACCTCAATGAAATGCTGTTTCTTCTTTGAGTTGATATATAATTGGCATGACATTGTGTAAGTTTAAGGTTGTGTAATGTGTTGATTTGAAACATTTACATATTGCAGTATAATTACCACCGTTGAGCTAACACCTCTGTCACGTCACATAACTATTTCTTTTGTGGTATGAGAACATTTAAGGTCTAGTCTGTTAGCAATTTTGAAGTATATAATACAGTATTATTGATTATAATTGATATGCTGTGCATTAGATCTCCAGAACTTGTTGATCTACTAGTTGCAAGTTTGTACCTTTCAATAACATATCCACAGTGCCCCTCTGTCCCAACCCCTGGGAACCACTATTCTACTCTGTTTCTATGAGTTTGGCTTTTTAAACTTCCATTAAATAAGTGACATCATACAGTATTTGTTTTTCTGTGTCTGGCTTTTCTTATTAAGCATAATTCCCTCATTATCCATCCATGTTGTTCTTTCTTTTACATGGCTCAATAACATTTTACTGTATATAAATACCTCATCTTTATCCATTCATCCACTGATGGACACTTGGGTTGTTTCCAATACTTGGCTATTGTGAATAATGCTGAAATAAACATGGGAATGCAGAAAAAAAGAAAGAAAACTAATGCTAATTCTAATTTTATCCTAATTCTAACACATCCCACTAGATGTGAGTTTAGCAAATTATTTCTTGGAGTATCGATTTCCTCATCTGCAAAATGGGGATGATAATGTATCTCCTTAAAGAGGTATGATTATGATAAAGGAGGTAATTCATTCAATGGGCTTAGAATACCCTCGAGTGTATGGTAAGCATGCACAACACAAGCTAGCTATTATTATTATCATTACTAATGTTATTTTCATCATTGTTGCCATTTGCCTGGAGTACCATCTGTGTGATAAATGTCATAGATATAACTTAGGAATCTATGACAATTTTGGAAAATTGTTAAGCAATATGGGGATTCTACATACTTCCTGGGGACTTGACAATGCCTTGCAGTTGACTCTGATGTGTGATATGCCTTTGGTATCTTTGTACGCATTGTTTGGGTGAAGAAAGGCACAGAAAGCTCGTCATGGAGAAGATGGTTAAATACTGTCTAATGTGGTGGTTTATCCTGTTTCTTTACACATTTCTTCCTGAAGTGAGTTAGGATTTATTTTATAAGAATTCCTGGTATAAGTGGGAAATAGAAACTAATGGTGGGAGAAATAGCAGTGACTCTCACGTGGGTTGTCTTTCCGATCCTTGCTTTGAGACTGGCATGAAGGACAGGAGACCTGGCTGGAATCGTGTACTATGCACCGCAGTGCACGGTGCACACGAGCCACCCTGATACTTGATGTGCCAAAGCAAGACATCTTGCCAACCTTGCTGCAGGAATATGGAAGGGGCTAAAATTGTTTGGAACGGTAAAACACTTAGCACGTGGGGAGCTAGCTACTATAAGGAGACGTTGCTTTTTAAAATAAAGAGCTGTGAGCAGCCAGCAGAAAGCAGCAGTATCTTCAGCTTCTCAAAAAAGAAGGTGGGAGTGTGTCTGTGTGTGTTTGGAAGGGGAGGCTTCAATTTAGAACACAGATACTGATAACTTTATTAAATATTGATTTTTGAAAAAGAAATATATATATTCACTAAGCCATGAGCTGGAGAAGATCAGAGTTGGTGATAAAAATAATTATTAGTAGTATTTCAGTTCTACTGCAAACAAAATGAGTCAGTATAATCTATGTATATAACTACATAAAACTATAACTCCCATCTATATCCCACTTGGAAAGTGGGAGCCACTCTTTCTTCTGTGTGACAACAAGGCCCACTTGAGAGTGGAGTAATATTTTGTTTCTTTTGTGGCTTCAGGGGCTGGCAAAGTCAGAATTTCTGGCCTTCTAACACACTTTCAAAGACTATTAACCCAGGCTCAGAGACAAGGGTGCAGAATTTGTGGCAAGCAGGGCCTGGGAAAATGTTCTGTGCAGTGAAATGAGACAGGAAAGGGACACTTGAACAAAGACCAGGAGTAAACCGTGGCCTTGCTAACTCAACGCAACATTTATTTGGCATCAAGAGTGCATCAGACTCTGGGGAGCCTGGGAGCCTTCAACATCAGTCACCTCTTCAGAGTTTAATGAGGAGAAACTATTGATTCATGTGAGAAGTGTTTCCCAAACTCAAAGATGCAAATGTAAACATAGGGAGGGCCTGCTTCTGGTTAGAGAGCATCATCTTTGGATGCAGCTGCCTTGAAAATGATGAGCTACTTGTCACTACAGGTGTTCAGCCAGAGGCTAGACGAGCTACCTCTTGGGGCTATGCTATGGGCGGGGTATTGAGTTAGGTCAGGCGTCTCTGCAGCGTTAAGCATCCTATAATTCTTCTATGGGTACAGATCTTCTTTATATACTCTATGCTTTTAGGAATGTATTGAGAACCATGCTCATGTTGTTGAGGATAATGATACTGGCTACCATTTACTGAAATGGAGTATATTCTAGGTACTGTGGCAAATGTTCAGCCATCCGCGCATATAATCCTTACCACTACCCTAAGACACTGATATTATGTCCATTTTAAGGATATGGAAACTGAGGCTTAGAAGGATGAGATGGTTCCTGCCCTTAAATAGTTCAGAGTGAAATAAGACTCACAAACACAAATAGTTACTGAAAAACCTAACAAGTTCCCGCTGATACATGGCAGAGTGAGGACTGTTACAAGACAGTACAAATGATGCACATGGCAAGCGTTCATTAACCAGAGACACAACTGGGGGCAGAGAAGAAGCGTTATGGTGGAGGTGGGAACTGCATTACTAAAGAGGATGGTCTATTTGGTCAAGTAAGTGGAAGGTTTATGCTTCGTTTGAAATAAAATCTTTAAAAAAAGAATGTGCTAACTGGAGTTTTACTATGGTGTCAATAACTTCCCATGCTATAGCTATCACATTGGCTTTGCACTATGGATAAATATCTTTCCCATTTTATTTGACTTTAAACCTGAGTTACAGGAGATACAAATCACTATAAGCAGGAATACCCAAATTAAATGAGAGTTCGGTTTTGAGTCTACCTGCTTCAGTGTTCTTAAGCCACACATTTTAAAATTCCTTTAGATTATGTTGGGGGGATTGTAAGTAAATCCAGATAAGAAAATCGATATTTCTTATCCCTTTCTGAACTCTTAACCTTGCTAAACTGTTCTGTGAGAGAGTAGATACTGACTAAACTTTGAAATCAGCTGACACTTGTGTGTGCACATACAACCATATATAGAGAGACTTTCTTTGACTTTTCATGAGTTAATGTGAATTGTGAGTTGGAAGATGTGGATTTTGGTGAAGACTTTGCCATTGTGACCATCTGTTTAATCTTAACGTTCTGATCTGGGAAATGTGACCTTTAGACAGGACATTATAATGGACTCATCCTGTTATAGGATCCCTTGATTTTGTGGGTTTTGACATAAGAAAAGGAGTAGAAGAAACTGAATGTCGTCCTTGAGTGCAATCCATCTTCTACAATATTACTTTATGGAGCAATTTTGGAGGTTGTGTCAAGTATTCATTCAAGGAAGAAACAATTCTAATGCAAATTAAACGAAATAACCAGTCACTGGCATCCTCAAGGAGAAGGAAGTTTAGAAAACCTCAATTAAAAACAAATATCACTATAAATCATTTTTTCCACTTCTTGAACTTCATAGAAGTGCTGGTACACTATGTGCTCTTTTGTGCCTGACTTCATTTGCTCAACATAGTTTCTTTGTTTATCCATGTTGTTGCATGTATCAGCAATTAAGAGTTGGCATTTTTCTAAATAGAAACTGTACCTCAGTAAAAAAAGAAATGAAAACATTTAAAAGGGAAGAAGCAAACAAATAGATGTTATTTCCAAAATAATCACTTCCTGGGTCTTGGTACAGGCTGAGATTAGGAGAGATGATATTATGGGATAGGAGAGATTAGTTGGGGAATATTCTTCTATGTCAGCAGTCATTCTTCTCTATGCAGGGCCCTTCCTTTTGCATAATCAGAAGGAAAGGGAAACTATATTAGGTTTGTGGTATATCAGTTTTCTTCTTCGCAATCTCACTTAGGACAATATTAAATGCCCCTGTCTCCTGCAATATGAAGATGGCTTCTCACCTGCAATAGCAAGGCACCTGTGTGGATCTGCTCTTCTAGCGTGAGGTGGGGATGAGACTGACCACAAAGGTAAAGTCTAGACTCCAAGCCTGGCACTTCAAGCTGTTCAGAGCCAGGCCCTGATTCAGACTAGTGTGCTCCCACTCCATTCTGATTCTGGGTGGCTTGCAGAGGAGCAGAGAGCTCTTCACTGTGGCACCCCAGGGCTAAATTTAAGGTAGTCGGTTTTCCAGAGTGATAATTCATTCAAGTCAGCTAGCATTTATTTACTGGTTACTGCACACCCATCTGTTTTCAGGTAGAAATAAATCATGGTGCGTTATTTTCAACTCTTTACCTTGTGTTCTCTTATTCCCTATCATCACTGCTGATATGAGCACCATTTGATATATTATAGACTTAGAGATACTAATCTCTCTGAAGAGAGAGAACCTTCCAATTTTCATTTTATTCCTGACAGGCTCTTTCCCTGGGATATCTTTACTCATTCACTCACTCACTCCTTAAGGAAATGTTCTATTCAGGGTGATGAGGATACATCATAAGACAAAAATACAAGATTTTCTTTCTTATTTTCCACAACTGTACCTGCTACCCATGGTTCAAGAACCAGCTTAATTCCCATCTCCTTCAGGAATTCTTCCCTCTTCTGAGCTTCTGCAGGCCTTACCATCAGCATTGTCCTTGGATACTGCTTGCTTGCACCTACCTTGTGACTTTTCCTATACGAGATTAGATTGTTATCTAATTCTTGGTATGATATTTTCGTCTCTCAGCAGCATAATCATCTCCAAGGGATCATGCATTATATAATATATTGCTGGACTCCTGACCATTTCTGTCTCAATACATTGTACATAGTGAGTCTCAAGTGGACAAGGGAACAGATGTTTGCTCTCTAGCAATTGTACGAAGGAGTGGATCTTGATGTCCAGAGGTATCCTAGATTTCAGGCTGAACTTCAATATCTCTCAAGACGTGGGAGTGATTCTAAATGTAATTGCATTTAAAACAGTCTATTAATTTGAAACTGAAGATGCCTCAGCACTACCTTAGGGCTTGGCATATCTCTGTCACTCAAAAAATGTTAATTGTCTGACTTTGTCTTGAAGATACCATGGGTGTTGCATATGTAAAGAACTAGAAGCCTGCTAAACGGTTTCTGAAATTCATAGACTGGGGCAGGGTTGCGGGAGGGCTCCTTATTGGATTGGGTGCATTCAAACAATAGAGAATATTGAGTTGCCTGGAGTGGTTCTTCCTGAAGCCAATGTCACGAGCATGATCTTATTCCCAGTATCACTGTCTTTCTCCCTAAATGCAACCCCAAGGGAAGAGACTGGTTTGGCAGCAATAACATAAATCACTGCTCTCTGGATAAGTATATTTAGCATCGGAGAGTTGAGGAAAACTCATGAATTTTGAAAGTTGCCTTGGTTCCTGAGTTCTACCCAATTTTCCCTCAGTCAGCAAGTCCGTAATAGATTCCCTGCCCTCATTCTTCTACTTACAGCAGGAATAAGTTGCCACAGGAGTGTGAGCTTCTTATGAACCCAAGTATTCAAGCAGAGGCTATATAAGCACCTCACAGGGCCTATACTGTGCGTGGGCCACTGAGTTACATCAGACAGCCCCCTCTCTAGGATTCTTCAACGTACACACATTTTCTCTGGATGTTTTGTGAGAAGAAGGGTCCCTGAGGGGTGGGGGAGGGGAAGGCTGCAGGGAGAGGCTGCAGGTGGTCTTCTCAAGCTCCATCACTGTGCAGTGGGAATCCTGCGTAAGCTGTCCAAGGATAACCAGTGTACCCAAGTGCAACACTGACTTGCAGCCTTGAGTATTTCCACTTAACACTTTCCTTTCCATTTTCATTTCCTGAAAAGGGAACTCTAACTGTGGGGTATGTGCTTACCACCCACGTACCCCACAGGCTTCTGTGAGGTTGAATGTGTTAATGGTTGTAAAGTGCTTTGACCTTCTCTCCTGGAAAACGCTGCAAGAGTACAAAATATTATTATTACCATTTCACAGACATTCTGCAGTTCCCACTGGTTAGTTTCATTCTCCCCTTTAATCTTGAATGCATTAAAATGGCTAAATGAAAAATATTTTGAGTAAATTAAGATACCCATGATTTTTAAAAGTTCTTTATTATATATTTTGATATGCATCATCACCTTCTCCTGACTTTCCACATAAACCGCTATGGCTAAACAGCCCTATAATGATATGGCTACTTGGCTATAATTTAGAATGCTATAAAGATTATTTAGCACAGAGAAGTATTTCCAGTTAAAATTTAGCAACTCCTCTCAAATAGATTTACATTAAATCTTAGACTGAATTTTAGAAACATTGAGCAGAGCAAAAGTAAAATCTAGTTCACGTTCTCCTAAAATATCTGCTCTTCCACTGGCTCTTTACCTTCTGTTTTTGTTTGTGGCAGATGCCTTTGTAGTTAGAACCAACCTACCTCTCTTTCCTTTCCTTCCCTCGTGCTTTTATCCTCTCTCTTACTCCCTCCCCACTTCTCTTTCATCTTGTCTTCCAGAAAAACCCCGCAAATGAACAACACACTTCTTTAGTGTCTGACATCCTAGATAAATATTCACTGTTGTTGTTTTATACCAGACACTGTTTAAGTTCTTGAGAAGACAAAAGAGAATGAGTTCCTGCCCTTAAGAATTATACAATCTAGGGAAATAGATGCATAGACATATAAGCACATAAGTAACAGTGTATTATTATAATGCTAATGTAGGGGATATAAAAACTGTTGTGAGACTTAATAATTTCTTCGGGAGCCAGTAAACCATAACAGTTAATTGTAGAGACTTTGGAACCAAACTACCTGCGATAAATCATTGGTCTTTCTACTTACTTTCTATGTGACCTTAAGCAAGTTGACAATCTCTCTGTGGTTCATTTTCTCTTCTGTAAAAAGAGGATAATAATGCCTTCCTCATATGGTTGTTTTGTCTTAAAGGAGTTTTTGTATGTAGAGAACATAGGCCTGTACCTGCAATGCAAAAAAACATTCAATAAATGTTAGCTATTATTTTTCCTGGGAATAGGAAAAGAGCACACACACATCATTCACTTGGACTTCTTTTCAAATTATTGTCTGGTGTCTTCCATATCTTTGCTGGCTAGATTTTGTGAATGGGTTTTTACATTTTCTTTCCTGGACCCTCCTTTTACCCCATTAATCCTTCTTTTTCAATTAATTTCATAGACATAGTATTTAATCAAAGAACCTGGGTCCTTCTGAATTCTGGCAGTTGTATAGGGTGAAGATTCCAGGCATCCCTTGACAACAGTGAGTGAAGACTGACCCAAGGGCTCCTGCTGCTTCCCACTTCCCAATTACAGTACATCATTTTACTAGGAGACTGGAATGTCCCATTTGCATTTCAACCCACTCCATTTGGGCTTTCATTCTCATCACTGTACTTAACGAGGTCACCAACTACCTTCATCTTGTCAAATCCAGTGTCCAGTTCTCCGCTGTCCTCTGACTTCAACCCTGCATCTCAGTCATTGTGAAAGGCCAAGTTTTAGGGAATATGAAGCAGTTTCTTTTTGATATCTTCTCCTTTCCCATTGTGTGTGCTTCCTGGGTTCATGTTAAACGTTTTCGTAGCAGCTGTCTCTCCTGTTTTCCTCCTCCCATTGCTAGTGCTTTTAGTCACTGAGGAAAGACTCCAATAAACCTATCCATGTTGATTTAATACACTGACCTTTCCAGGGGCACTAGGAGTTTAAAAGAAAAATTCAGAGAGACAATCCATACACAAAGGGATAAATCCATAATGCTAAAATTTCAGGCTCTGAATTAGGCATCAGGAGAAATTTGTGAGCATGGAGGCTCTCCCGTGTTTCCTAAAGCAGGCAGTATGGACCACCATGAAACTCCTTTAAACCCCTGTCAGCCTGGCTGGAGATTTATCTCCACTTTGAGTTTACCTGTTCAGATTGAGTAAGACAGGAAGTTCAAGGGACTGGAGGAGTAGCCAGAAAATGACATACATAAGAGGTAATAAGGGAAGAAAAGGGGCTCTTGCTCGCTCCTGTATCCCGGTATCTCTTTTTGACCTTTTGTTGTTGGTCTCATCTCCTAAATGTCAAACTCTTTTAGAAAAGTCTTGAGCATGGATCAATAAATAAGTGTGCTGCCAGTTAATTCTTTTTAATCTAAGAAAATAACTTGAATAATTGGAGATTTTGCAGGGAGGAAACCCTCAGCACGGGCTTAAATGTTGTCCAAGAAGGAAAGAGCGTACAACTGAATTTATTCACAAAGTTAACTGGTAGACTCAAGGCAAAGTTTTTAAAATATCATATAGTATATATTAAAACATCAGAATTAATTAAACTTGCATAATGATGAGAAAGCTGTGTATATGTTTGTGTGTGTCTCCACATGCTGCAAAGTTTTCTGGGATCACATCAAGTTTTATTATAGAAGATGTATAACTCACAAATCAGTGGCTGGAATAGTCAAAGCTCACTGAGGAGCTATTGTGATATGGTTACAACAAGCATTTTCGATTTTGGCATCTTCTGAAAAGAAAATTATGGTGACATGGTGCTACTGCCAATTGTCTGAATACGACTGACAGTTAAAGCATCCAAGGATAAAGTCAGGCTCATGATTTCCCTGAGACTACCAATTTTTTAACTCCAGGGGGTTGAGTTCCCAGTCAGATTTTCTTGTTTCCCAGACTCAGCCTGGGCAAAGCTGCGTTTTCCTTACTATGCATTTGTCATCATCTGGCCGCAGGGCCTGTTGTACCCTAAGTACAGTGGGCTTTCTTTCTGACTTGGATAAGGAAACACAGAATTATAGGTGAACCATCTCCCATGGTGTTGTAGGGAGTTGCCTTGTGACTTACCAACCGTTGAGGCCTATATGTACTGAAGGCTGCTAGGTTAGACTCTTCAGATGTGCCTTCATTACTTTACACGCAACCCAATACCTCAGTCATTCCATGGTCCCAAGTGCTGGCAGGATCACATTTTCTGGGATTTCACTGGTACTTGCTGTCCCCCTTTGCCAAGCATTCATCTTCTGGAAACACTCATGGAGAGAACTTTACTCTTTGTGGTGCCATATCAACCCACCAGCAAATCCTGTTAGCTACACCTGTAGGATACGTGCACAAGCGGATCTTTTACCATCTCTGTCACTACCTTGTGAGTCCAAAGCACCATCATCGCTGCCTTGGCATATTGCAGTAGCCTCCTAAATGCACCTTCCTCTTAGATGCTTGCTTCTGTGAAATCCAGTCTCTATAAAACATCCAGAGCAGTCTTTCTAAGACTTAAGTTAGAACATGCTGCTAGTCTACTCTAAAAGTCTTGTAAGGGTTTCCTACCCAACTCAGAGCGTAAGCCATGGCCCTTGTCAGCAGTGGAGCCACCACATTGTCCTGTGTAAGCTGGACGCCTGCTCTGCCCCCCTTCCTCCCCTTGTTGACCTCCCGCCTCCCTGAGCCACGTTGCTCTCCTTAAGATTCCTCAAAGTCACCAAGCACGTTCCAGTCCAGGGCTTAATTTGCACTTTCCGATTCTCCAGGCTGGAATGATTTTTCTGTGTCATCCACATGGCTGCTTACTCATTTCCTGCAGATCTCTGCTCAGACATCACCTCCTCAGAAAGGCCTTTGCCAGGGCGATCAGCTCGGTGCTTTGTGTCCACCTAGAGGGGTGGGATGGGGGGGGAGGAGAAGCAGGAGGGAGGAGATATGGGGATATATGTATATGTATAGTTGATTCACTTTGTTATACAGCAGAAAGTAACACAACATTGAAAAGCAATTATACTCCAATAAAGATGTAAAAAAAAAAAGAAAAAGAAAGGCCTGTGCCAAGCAGCCCAGGTGCTCACAGTCTCTCCCTTCAGCCCGCGTCCTTCCTCTTCCTGTCACTTACCCTGGCCCCCCACACCGCTCGTTTTTGCTTTATTGTCTTGTCTGTCTTCACTAGAACTGGGCATTATGAGCACAGGACCTTTTTCTGTTTAGTTTACTATGGAACTCACTCATCTAGAATGATCTCCGACACCGCATTCAGCAGATAAATGGCTGAGTTAATATCCACAGCCCGTAGCACACGGACTTCCTCATTTTCCTTATTCTTGTGCATTTGGCCGCTTCAGTGCCTCCCTCTGACAAAAGAGCTGCTGCATCTGCCTTCCTAATTGGACCTTCATCTTACCAGGAATTTAAGTTTGATATTTGTGTAACTCATGTTTGATAATTCTGTTATTCCTGCTTTTAAAAATGCTCACCTGGAAGCAAACTTTCCTTTCTGGGAAGTTTTAGAATTATGGTAGAGAATAGGGGAGAAGAAATAACCTCTAGTGTCATTAAATATAATCAGGGCATTACCTAAGCCATTTATTTCAAAACCTTTCTTTAGCAGTTTAGTGGCCTGGAGAAGGGAAGCAATTTTCCTGTTGTCACACAGCAAGTTAAATTCGGAGGTAGAATTCAAATACGGTGTTTTTTCCCTTTATTGCCTGTCCTTAGAATCAATTCCTGGGGCCATCTGTCTATGATCTCCTCGCATGGGAGGGCAGGAGAGGTGCCTGTTCCTAGGCATTGCACTCTCAAGGGACAAAATAGGATGAGCTTCATGCTTTTATCTATGGATCATCCCCTAGGACCTCTAGTTTCCCTATTGTCTATTTTGTCTTGGAAACATTAGTCATTTCTCTCCTGTCTCTGGTTGTGTGGGGCATCATTTAATTCATTTAACTTGTCCAAATTACGCATAAAATTCTAAGTTCTGACTACTTAGGTCATGGAATTCAATGCAAAAATGTAACTGAACACCTACTATGTGCTACATACCCATTGTCTTTAATTGCATAGACAGTTTGAATTAACAATTGTGTTCATGGAGACACGAATTTCTATACTGAAACATTTTCTTCCTGCCAAAGCCAAATGTTAAATACATTCATTCTCAGCTGAAGTTTTAGAAAGCAAAATTGCATGGTTTGAGAGTGAAAAATCAAAGTATCATTTTAGGATATGTCAGGTACAATTCTAAATCTGTGTGCAAGGCTTGGAGATTTGCTAAGTACAGATCCAGGCTGGTATTAACATTAGCATTCCTGTAGAATACGGAGGAGCAGGCAAGGCTAGCTTGGCTGTGCCTCAGAGGGCTGCAGAGGCTTGATTGTTCACCTGACTTCTGTGTTTCTCGGAATATTTAGCCAGGCTTTGCCAGCACCAGGTTATCTCCTAGCTGAGCTACCTCTCTGCATCCGTAAGCTCCGGAAGTCTGAATGCACAAGGCACTTTTCATTTCACAGTTTAGGAGAGCTGATTAGGTACACAAAAAAATGTACACAAAAAGATCAGAAGTCACAGCCTATTATCATAATTTGTATCCAAACAGACCCTTGCATGAGCTATAATTCTTTTTCCATATTTTCTTTTACTTGGTGATCGGGTGACTCAATGATTGTTTACCCTTTGACTGAAATTCCTAAAAGAGGCATCATAAGGCATTTGTTTCAAGACAATGATAACTGTCACAGGCGGCCACCATGCTTCCCATGGCCTTAGCTCACTCACCGCCATGCCTATTATTACAGCATCCTCATAAACATAATGCTTTTTTATGCAAAAGTGAAAGAAGTCAGCACACAAAAAAATCTCTTATTAGGGTTTCAAAGGAGTCGATTTTCAGTATCTAAGAAACGTATGAAGTAGATGAAAGGAGACACAATCAGAAATGACATATCTTCATGATTAATCAAAGACAAATAATTCCATCATTGAAAAATGACTCAATGTTTAAGGTTTTTCTCTATTCCTGAACATCAGAATTATGCAAGACTTTGAACTCTCAGTATTGGAAATGGAATTACAGAAAATGTTCACTCCATAATTTTTTTTAACCAAGTGGAATATTGTACTTAAAAGCATAAAATAATTACTCCTTACTAACTGTCAGTTGAAAGTCCCGACTCCTAGGCCTGGACTCAGAAGCCCTCCATAGCTGGATCTCTCTTCCCTAGCCAACTTCATCTCCCGAAATTCTTAGCAGGGACCTTCTGTTCCAGTCATCCTCATCACGAGCTTCTCCCTCCATCTGAAATACGTTCTCTGTACCTCTCTCTCTGAACATCTTGATTGTCAAGAACCTACTGAAGTCTGTAAACTACTGTCAGCCACTTCTTAATGCTTGGGTACAGAAATTAATATTAAATGGAGGTTTAGTCCCTATCTTCAAGGAACCTTTCCTACCTGCTCAAGTTCAGGTTTGTCTCCACCTTCCTTAAGCTGCAGTATCTCCTATCAACTCCTACAGCTGTCTCATCCAGCCCACTGTGACAGTCTAGGCTATTCTTTTTTTAACATCTTTATTGGAGTATAATTGCTTTACAGTGCTGTGTTAGTTTCTGCTTTATAACAAAGTGAATCAGCTATACATATACATATATCCCCATACCTCCTCCCTCTTGCGTCTCCCTCCCACGCTCCCTATCCCACCCCTTTAGGTGGTCACAAAGCGCAGAGCTGATCTCCCTGTGCTATGTGGCTGCTTCCCACTAGCTATCTGTTTTACATTTGGGAGTGTATATATGTCCATGCCACTCTCTCACTTCGTCCCATCTTACCCTTCCCCCTCCCCGTGTCCTCAAGTCCATTCTCTACGTCTGCGTCTTTATTCCTGTCCTGACCTTAGGTTCTTCATAACCTTTTTTTTTTTTTTTTTTAGATTCCAAATATATGTGTTAGCATACGGTATTTGTTTTTCTGACTTACTTCACTCTGTATGACAGACTCTAGGTCCATCCACCTCACTACAAATAACTCAATTTCGTTTCTCTTTAGGACTGAGTAATATTCCATTGTATATATGTGCCACATCTTCTTTATCCATTCATTTCTGGATGGACATTTAGGTTGCTTCTATGTCCTGGCTATTGTAAATAGTGCTGCAATGAATGTTGTGGTACATGTAACTTTTTGAATTATGGTTATCTCAGGGTATATGCCCAGTAGTGGGATTGCTGGGTCATATGGTAGTTCTATTTTTAGTTTTTTAAGGAACCGCCATATTGTTCTCCATAGCGGCTGTATCAGTTTACATTCCCACCAACAGTGCAAGAGGGTTCCCTTTTCTCCACACCGTCTCCAGCATTTATTGTTTGTAGGTTTTCTGTTGATGGCCATTCTGACCGGTGTGAGATGATACCTCACTGTAGTTTTGATTTGCATTTCTCTAATGGTTAGTGATGTTGAGCATCCTTTCAAGTGTTTGTTGACAATCTGTATATCTTCTTTGGACAAATGTCTATTTAGGTCTTCTTCTGCCCATTTTTGGATTGGGTTGTATCTTTTTTTGATATGGAGCTGCATGAGTTGCTTGTAAATTTTGGAGGTTAATCCCTTGTCAGTTGCTTCATTTGCAAATATTTTCTCCCTGTCTGAGGGTTGTCTTCATCTTGTTTATGGTTTCCTTTGCTGTGCAAAAGCTTTTGAGTTTCATTAGGTCCCATTTGTTTATTTTTGTTTTTATTTCCTTTGCTCAAGGAGGTGGGTCAAAAAGGATCTTTCTGTGACTTATGTCATAGAGTGTTCTGCCTATGATTTCCTCTAACAGTTTTTTAGTGTCTGGCTTTACATTTAGGTCTTTAATACATTTTGAGTTTATTTTTGTGTATGGTGTTAAGGAGTGTTCTAATTTCATTCTTTTACATGTAGCTGTCCAGTTTTCCCAGCACCACTTATTGAAGAGGCTGTCTTTTCTCCATTGTATATTCTTGCCTCCTTTATCAAAGATAAGGTGACCATATGTGCATGGGTTTATCTCTGGGCTTTCTATCCTGTTCCATTGATCTATATTTCTGTTTTTGTGCCAGTACCATACTGTCTTAATTACTGTAGCTTTGTAGTATAGTCTGAAGTCAGGGAGCCTGATTCCTCCATCTCTGTTTTTCTTTCTCAAGATTGCTTTGGTTATTCGGGGTCATTTGTGTTTTCATACAAATTGTGAAATTTTTTGTTCTAGTTCTGTGAAAAATGCCAGTGGTAGTTTGATAGGGATTGCATTGAATCTGTAGACTGCTTTGGGTAATATAGTCATTTTCACAATGTTTATTCTTCCAATCCAAGAACATGGCATATCTCTCCATCTGTTTGTATCATATTTAATTTCTTTCATCAGTGTCTTATAGTTTTCTGCATACAGGTCTTTGTCTCCTTAGGTAGGTTTATTCCTAGGTATTTTATTCTTTTTGTTGCAGTGGTAAATGGGAGTGTTTCCTTAATTTCTCTTTCAGATTTTTCATCATTAGTGTATAGGAATGCAAGAGATTTCTGTGCATTAATTTTGTATCCTGCTACTTTACCAGATTCATTGATTAGCTCTAGTAGTTTTCTGGTATCATCTTTAGGATTCTCAATGTATTGTATCATGTCATCTGCAAACAGTGACAGCTTGACTTCTTCTTTTCTGATTTGGATTCCTTTTCTTTCTTTTTCTTCTCTGATTGCTGTGGCTAAAACTTCCAAAACTATGTTGAATAATAGTGGTGAGAGTGGGCAACCTTGTCTTTTTCCTGGTCTTAGGAGAAATGGTTTCAGTTTTTCACCATTGAGAACGATGTTGGCTGTGGGTTTGTCACATATGGCCTTTATTATGTTGAGGTAAGTTCCCTCCATGCCTATTTTCTGGAAGATTTTTATCATAAATGGTTTTTGAATTTTGTCAAAAGCTTTTTCTGCATCTATTGAGATGATCATATGGTTTTTCTCCTTCAATTTGTTAATATGGTTTATCACATTGATCGATTTGCGTATATTGAAGAATCCTTGCATTCCTCAGATAAATCCCACGTGATCATGGTGTATGATCCTTTTAATGTGCTGTTGGATTCTGTTTGCTAGTATTTTGTTGAGGATTTTTGCATCTATGTTCATCAGTGATATTGGCCTGTAGTTTTCTTTCTTTGTGACATCTTTGTTTGGTTTTGGTATCAGTGTGATGGTGGCCTCATAGAATGACTTTGGGAGTGTTCCTCCCTCTGCTATATTTTGGAAGAATTTGAGAAGGATAGGTGTTAGCTCTTCTCTAAATGTTTGTTAGAATTTACCTGTGAAGCCATCTGGTCCTGGTCTTTTGTTTGTTGAAATATTTTTAATCACAGTTTCAATCTCAGTGCTTATGACTGGTCTGTTTATATTTTCTATTTCTTCCTGGCTCAGTCTCAGAAGGTTGTGCTTTTCTAAGAATTTGTCCACTTCTTCCAGGTTGTCCATTTTGTTTGCCTGTAGTTGCTTGTAGTAATCTCTCATGATCGTTTGTATTTCTGCAGTGTCAGTTGTTACTTCTCCTTTTTCATTTCTAATTCTATTGATTTGAGTCTTCTCACTTTTTTTCTTGGTGAGTCTGGCTAATGGTTTATCAATTTTGTTTATCTTCTCGAAGAACCAGCTTTTAGTTTTATTGATCTTTGCTATTGTTTCCTTCTTTTCTTTTTCATTTATTTCTGATCTGATCTTTATGATTTCTCTTGTTTTGCTGACCTTTGGTTTTTTTTGTTCTTCTTTCTCTAATTGCTTTAGGTGTAAGGTTACGTTGTTTATTTGAGATTTTTCTTGTTTCTTGAGGTAAGATTGTATTGCTATAAACTTCCCTCTTAGAACTGCTTTTGTTGCATCCCATAGGTTTTGGGTCATCGTCTTTTCATTGTCATTTGATTTTAGGTATTTTTTGATTTCCTCTTTCATTTCTTCAGTGATCTCTTGGTTATTTAGTAGTGTAGTGTTTAGCCTCCATGTGTTTATATTTTTTGCAGAACACCTGATTAACGCTGGTAGAAGACCTCAGACTTCTCATAAGGCAGGACAGTCCCCATGTACCTTACTAGGGCAAAAGAAAAAACAGAGACAAAAGAATAGGGATGGACCTGCACCTCTGGGAGGGAGCTGTGAAGGAGGAAATGTTTCCACACACTAGGAAGCCCCTTCACTGGCGGAGACAGTGGGTGGCTGGGGGGGAAGCTTTGGAGCCACAGGGGAGAGCGCAGCAATAGAGGTGCAGAGGGCAAAGCAGAGATATTCCCGCACAGAGGGTCGGTGCAGACCAGCACTCCCCAGCCTGAGTGGCTTGTCTGCTCACCCGCTGGGGCGGGTGGCGGCTGAGAGCTGAGGCTCCAGCTTTGCAGTTCAGACCCCAGGGAGAGGACTGGGCTTGGCTGTGTGAACACAGCCTGAAGGGGGCTAGTGTGCCACAGCCAGCTGTGAGGGAGTCCGGGAAAAGTCTGGAAATGCCTAAGAGGCAAGAGACCATTGTTTCGGGTGTGCGAGAAGAGGGCATTCAGAGCACTGCCTGAACGAGCTCCAGGGATGGGCACGAGCAGTGGCTATCAGTGCAGTCACCAGAGATGGGCATGAGATGCTAAGGCTGCTGATGCCGCCACCAAGAAGCCTGTGTACAAGCACAGGTCACTATCCACACATTCCTTCCTGGGAGCCTGTGCAGCCCACCACTGCCAGTCTAGGCTATTTTGAAGAGGTAACAGATCATACCCTCCTCAAGAACTCTGAATAGAGCTTATGCTTCTTTTACATCTCCCAGAGTGCCCAAGGATGTGTGAAGCACAGGACTTAGTCAAGGTTTCATAATTTGATATTTTTATAGATAAATCTACATTACTTACGAAAAAGGACATGTTCTCATCTTTAGGCATGGTCAGGTGAGGTTCGGATAATTACCATTGGCATGAGTTTTCTTAATGAAAGTGTCAAGTGGCCTGGTGACACTGTACTCCATGTTCAGCATCTCTCAACTAGCTTTTCTCACCCACAATTTACATTTATTGTGGATACTTCTTTATCCTCTGTAAAAATCCTAAAATTTTTTCTTTTTACAGAGTACTCAAAAACACCTGCAATAAGAGTTACAGCAGTAGAACTCTGCAGTCCCAGTGTGTGAGATCATCAGGCAAAGCATTTGCCAGAAACAAAACAAAAGAAAACTGATGGAGTAGTTTAAAATAGATCATTATAGACCATCATTATGAAACGGTACTTTTGTATAATACTTTACAGTATATGGTACACTTCACATTTTTTTTTTCTTCCAGTTTTACTGAACTGTAATTGACATACCGTACTGTATAAGTTTAAGGTGTACAGCATAAATGATTTGACTCACATACATCATGAAATGATGACCACAATAAGCTTATGAAACATCCATCATCTCATAGAGATACAAAATTAAAGAAATAGAAAAAATATATTTTTCCTTATGATGAGAACTCTCAGGATTTACTCTCGTAATTTACTCTTCAATTATGTACAGCAGTGTTAATTATATTTATCATGTTGTACATTACATCCCTTAGTACTTATTTGTCTTATAACTGGAAGTTTGTACCTTTTGACCCCTTCCTCCACTTCCACCTCTCCCCACCCCCTGCCTCTGGAAGCCACAAACCCAATCTCTTTTTCTACCAGTTTGCTTGTTAGTTTTTGAAGTAAAATTGACCTACCACACTCTGTTAGTTCCCATTACAAAACATAGTGATTCGATACTTCTGTACATTTCAAAATGATCGGCACTGTAAGTCTAGTTACCATCTGTCACATTTCTTATTTTGTCCTATTTTACTTATTTTATTTCATCTCCCTTAATCTTTATATCTAGATTATCAAATACGGAGAAACTGAGGCCTAGAGGTGGTGGTGGTGGTGACCCATCTGAGATGAATAAAAAACATCTATGGCAGAAACTCAGTTAAGGCCACTTGTTCTTTCTACAAGTGGAGCAGCTCTCCTCTTCCATAATTCCATACACAAATCTTGGAGGGCTTTATTAGTTAGAGGAGAAAACAAAGCTGAGAAATCTTCTTTAAACTACTTTTCCCAGATAGTTCAAATGCACACGAGATCAATATTTGAAGACTCTGCTTTAGTTACAATTCCCTTTTAACACACATCATTGTACCTTATGTACCATGTACTGCACAGCAGAGGGACAATATACATTTGGTGAGTAAGCAAATGAGAGAGTTTGTAAGTTAAGTAAACATTGTATTGAGGCAGGGAAACTGAAGTGGATCTATAAGCTTCTGCCTTGTAACTTTCCCTTCATAAAGCATTCATTTCAAAAACTTGGAGAAAAATGCCCCCACCTTTCACATTATGTGGATACTATTACTCTGTGTTCTTTGGTAAGTTTTAAGTCTGGGATAACATGAATTCTGTTGCAAGGTGTTTACTTTTTAGGGTCATCATGGGCCTCTGTTAGAGACTGCTGTGTGAACATAGTTCAAAATCTGAAAAATTACTGTTTTTGTCAAACGTCAGTCATCTCTTTTATAGACAGGTGGGGTAGATTGTTACTTTGATGACTCCAGTGAACCATATCTTCCAATATCCATCTCTTGTGTGGTGCCTTCCCTTGCATCTGGGTCCTGACCTACTTTAATAGTTGAACTGTGGCAAGAAATCATGTGATGCCTGTTTCAAGCCTAAACATTAAGACCTGGATACTTTCACTTTTGTGGCATGGGAGAATCCAGCCTCCATGTAAGACATTCAACTACCCTGAGACCACCAGGCCATGAGAAGCCCACCCATGTGCAAGGTCATCAAAGACGTGGAGTCGGGCTTCCCTGGTGGCGCAGTGGTTGAGAATCTGCCTGCTAATGCAGGGGACACGGGTTCGAGCCCTGGTCTGGGAAGATCCCACATGCCACGGAGCAGCTGGGCCCGTGAGCCACAATTGCTGAGCCTGCGCGTCTGGAGCCTGTGCCCCGCGACGGGAGGGGCCGCGATAGAGAAAGGCCCGCGCACCGCGATGAAGAGCGGTCCCCGCACCGCGATGAAGAGTGGCCCCCGCTTGCCGCAACTGGAGAAAGCCCTCGCACGAACCGAAGACCCAACACAGCCAAAAATAAATAAATAAATAAATAAATAAATAAGAAAATCCTTTAAAAAAAAAAAAAAAAGACGTGGAGTCTTTATCCTTAGTCGGGACACTCCAGCTGATGCCCCATGAAACAGAGATAGACTGCCTTTGCTGGGCTCTGCTCGAATGGTAGAATTGTAGCAAACTAATAAAATTGTTGTTGCTAAGATCTACTAAGGTTGGGATAGTTAGTTATGCAGTAATATATAACCAAAACAACAAATAACCAGAAAATCGAGAGCTATCCAAAGAAGCAGAACAGATAACCCTGCTTTGAAAAAAAAATAATGCATTAAAGAAAAAAAAAGCTGTTGTTATTTACTGCGCTATATTCCTTTAGCCTCTGTCCACATTCTCTCCTTCATTCCTCTCCCCGACTCCCCAGCTTGCCCCACTTCCCTCTTTCCCTGATGACATTAGCACCTCTGCTCACACAGAACAAGATATATAGTATTACAACGCAGGAAAATAATTAAAAATACCCAAATAACAGCAACCAAAAACTAGTGTAAACGTTTTATATACAAATGGGCAAGAGGAACAATTTCCAATTAATTCCACTAATTGTTGCCAGCATTTAAGAATAAGATTTGCTTCTGTTTTATTGACTGTTTTTGTCATCCTGCTAATTAGTCTTATCTGAAGCCACCATATTTTAAATGAAACCCATTTGATCTGTATTTACTATCTACACCAGCAGTAATTCTGGTCCTTTAGCTCATATTCTTGAAAGGATTTTAAAATCTGTATTAATTAATGAAGTTGGCACCCAGAGCTACAAATCATACAATTTTTACTTTTTACTGCCACAGTCTATTTTGCTTTGTAATGTTTTTCTTTAGCTAGTAAACAAAGTCTCTAGCTTCCCAGAATCACTTTCAGGCTTTTCCATAAAAACTCATTACCACGAACTCTAATCAGTGGCTTGCAATTTCATAGATTTTTAGTAAAATGCACAAGAAAATGTTCCAGGTCACATCAACCTAATGTTTACCACTAAGGTTGTTACAAAATGTTTATTAATCAATAGTTTATTTTTTTATAATATGAATGGTCCTGGTAATTACTCATTTATTTTTATTCTCTAATAAAATATTTTCTTTCTACCTTTCCTCAAATTACAAAACTCAATTAATAGTAGATTTTGACGTTTATAACTTAATGGAAACATGCCCAAGAGACACTGATCTAAACATTCTCTTGTATATTATTAGGCATTTCATATATATATAATAATTTTTATAAATAATTATTATTATTAAATAAATATAAATTATGCATAATAAAAACAATAAATCCTATTTACATTTATTTCTCAGAATATAAAGAATTTACTCTGGTGTGGTAAGAAGGGGACCTCAAGTTGAAATCAAAATAATTGTCTTTATATCTGCCACTTAACAATTATGTCTCTTAATCTTTCTCAGCCTCAGTTACCTTGTCTCTAAAATGCAGGTAATAATCCACTATCCCACATAGTTTTTCTGACCATCAAATGAGACCACAGGTGTGAAAGTGCTCAGCACAGGCATCTTGGGCAGAATAGTCACTCAGAAAATGTGTGTTGTCTAACTGTGAAAGGTTTTGAATACTGGTATTTATAGAGTCAATAAAAGAGGATGCTATCTGGTAAAAATCTAAATTTCTGCAAATATTTGGCTATTCCATTGGTTCTTGCATAATTATGTTGCACCTTACTGCTGTGTGTCATCTGGATGGTAAAATGATCTCTCCTTTTCAGATGCATGAGCGTGCAGGTACAGGTTATATGGACACACTGAAAGCGGTAAGAATATACAGGGTAGTTTTCACACCCAGCATAGCTCCCTGAAATGCTGAGTTACTCAGATGATGGGTGCAATTATTTACATCCAATTTAACAAAAAGTAGGTGATTGTTATTCACGCTGGGCACTGGAAATGCAAAGGTGACTCAGGCACATAACTTTCTTCCTAGAAGATCTCAGAACCTGTTTACAGAGACAAATACACACCCAACTGTCCATGAAACATGTCACAATGAAATAAGCATTAAATGTAAAGAAAAGAACATTCTTTGGATCACAAAAAGTAGTAACTGATCCTCTGGAGAGGCTTCAGGAAGAGGTAAACTATTAAGAGACTTCAACGATGAAATAATTCAGAGATTACCTCTCTTGGGACTGATCCCAGTCTATGCACCTCTGTGCTGGGTAATTTAGATTGTCCTCCAGACCTACACTCCGCCCTTCTCTAGTGTGTTCTGCGTGGAGGGCTTCTGACTGGAAGAGACTGTGTCAGTTGGCTCCTTTGCCCTGCAGCTTCAGGTAGGCTTTGACCACGGAGGGTGGGGAACCAGTGAAGACAAGGGGTGAGTGAAGAGTGAGGTCAGGAGTACTTACCCTCCTGATTCCCTCCCTGTAGGCTTGCAGGGGGCTGGCTGCACCCTCAGATTTAGTCTCAGGTCTTCTGGGCTGCAAGCAGCCCTTCTGCTTCTGGAATGCAATTATTTCTTCCTCCTATGCTTTCTTTAGTCTGGGATACCTGCATTATCCCTCATCATTTCTCAACCCCTGCATACACCTTTATAAATAAACTTTTTATTGAATTTGACTTAGAGTATCCTACTCTATATTACATATTTTATATATATATTTATATATATTTTGTTTGACTAGTCTCTCCTATTAAAATGTGAGTTCCTCAAGAGTAGAAATCCCTTTTCCATCTTCATATAATAGTGGTTCCTATAGTTCTCATAATGCAGCTTTATTCTCATAATGCAGTGATACTTCATGGGATGATTTAGCATTTTATTCAGTAATCAGTTAGAATCTTAGTTTTTCTTGTTCACTGGATTATTTTTTAAAAAATCATGGACTTCATATGTGCAAGTTCAAAACAGAAGTTGATTCTTTTAGATAAGAACTTTGTTCTGGGGTTAAACTAGCCTAGTAAGTGTTCTCTGTATCTTTGCTAGTTTGACATGCAAATTTTATGATGAGGATGGGGGTGTTTAATTCTTCGTGCTGTTATGTATCAGCTATCTCCGTTTTCCTTCACAGTCCTTCTTCCTTTAACTGAAGTTAGCATGCCGTATCTTTTTTCCTACTAGGATTCACATGACAGATGTATGTCATTCATACGCATAACATACTTCATGGACTGTAACATAGATGAGCGAGTGTGGGTTTTGCAAAATTTCATACTTTCTCATGTTCAGTAAAGCATGTCACCATTAAACTGAAAGAGAGTGACATCATAGAACTCAACTAGTCTCAGCCATGTTCTAATTCATTTTACAAGGAAAATCAAAGACAGAATTTAGTACTATAGCTAGATTTGCTTGTTTGCTTGCTTTGTAAAAATTTCTTGGGCATACGGTATAATTGTCCACATGGGTAAGCCCTTTCCAGTTCCTTGGAGATTGGCTTTCCTGTTTAACTTTACCCATCTTTAAGGTCATGAAAAGACAGGAAATGACAAGCCATTTCTGTTTCTTCTTAAAATATATTACTAAGTAGGATATGACAAAGAAGTTACAAAGTCTCTCCCTTTTCTTAATTTTACATTCTTTGCTCTGCTTCATTGCCTGCGAGGAAGAGGAAGTTGAGAGAAGAGAGACTGAGCACTTTGAGTCTTTTGGGTGGAAAACTTTCACTTATGCAAAGAACTGATAGTCATTGGTTCTAGGACCTCCTTGGATTCTTTTTTCTTTTTTTTTTTAAGGGTGATGCTATCCGAATTTTGAATTTTATTTATTTATTTATTATAGAGCAGGTTCTTATTAGTTACCTATTTTATACACATTAGTGTTTATATATGTCAATCCCAATCTCCCAATTCATCCCACCACCACCACCCCCAACCCCGCTCCTTGGATTTTATACTTCAAAATCACCCCAGAAATGTTGCCACCATGATTCCTGTTTGTTCTCTGTCTCTATCTCTGTGTTGGATTTTAAGAGAGCCCAGTGACATGGTTTCTAAGCCCAGAATCTTTTGTAGTAAAACCACAGGTGAAAGTGCCATCAATTTCTTGTTGCCTTGTTTCCAGGAACAAACTAGTTTGATGTTATTTCTTCTTCGATTTTTCCAGAACATCACATTCAATTCTCAACTGTCCTGTTTTTGAAGAAAGATAAGACTTTGGTTTTGATTGAATTTTCCTTGAGATCAGTTATTTCCAAGTCCAGTTTATTAAAGGACTAATGTAGCATCAGTTGTGAATTCTCTGAGATCATACTCAAATTCAACTTTGAATTAAAGAGTTTTTTTTAAGTGTGAATCCTGAGTTATAGTATTTGTTTCCTATGCAAGGGGAGAGAGGATAAGTAAGAGTAGATTGAGAAGATTATTCTTCCTCCATTTTTGTATTTAATGCCTTTTCCTTAAATTTGCACAGATGTTGATACAAATCTATTAAAATACATACTTGTTAAGCTTACTGTTGTGTTTGTTTCTTTGTTATTTACATGTTGCTGATTTCTGCAGTTGATTTAGAATAAAAGTTTGGAATGTGAGACTCTTAGAAGGAAATATTTTTTCCCTTTCTTTTAGGACTTGAAAGATGAGTCAAGAAGAAAGTGTGGTTTGGTACCTAACATTGCTCCTCACCTTTAGTGTCTCATAGTGCTGTGGAGGAGAATTCAATATACTTTGCTTTATTGGAAAGCATTCCATGTGGACAGATATTGGAGATACAGGAGCTACATATGCCCCATTTAACAACACAGATTAGTTCGCTATTGCACACCTATGTTCATGACACAGCTTGGTAGATGGCACACCTGTGCAGATGGAACGCCTGATTTGATGGATAGAACAAATGGATGGTACATACTTGTACATGTAGGATTTTAGGAGACATCTGTGCTGAAACACTTCTGTGTGGATGACACATGAGGGGATCCTGATGTCTGAGCTTTGGTTGGGCAATTGGTCCATGCCTTCCTAAGATGTGCAGGATGTACATTTCCTAAAATGTATACCACTTACGACTCTGAAACTCTGGAAAATACTTCCTTTACTATTATCTCCCCCACATCTGAAAATTGTCAGGATCTTAGGGTGAGGAGTCATGATCAGAATCATATGCAAAAGATGGAAAGATTAAAACAATCCATCTTAATGTCAAATTTCTGCTCAGAAATGTTTAATAGTATCTACTTGTTTGGTTGCAGGAGGTCTAACATGTTTAACATCGAATTCAAGGCCAACCACAGCCTAGTTTTATCACCCCACTCCAACTCTCTCCATCATCCCCAGAGGCACCAAGCAGTCTGTCAGGTGCAGTCTTTACTATCATTATATCTACTCTACTCATCTTTGACTCACTTTGTATTCCTTCTCAGGTCGCTGTCCTTGCTAAGAGTTTTAATTTTCCCATCTCTCCGATATCTGTTCATCCTTTGACTCCAGCTAGGAACTTCTCTCATCTGAGGAGATTTCACTGGACATCTCAAGATCCAATGATTTTTTACCTTTTTAAGCTTCTACAGAACATATTTTTTTGATGAGGAATTTTTCTGTTCCAAACAACTCATTGTTGTTTCATGGGTGTGATTCTCTTTTCTCTCACCAAATAGTGATCGTTCCTTCTTCCGCCTGCCTCAGTGGTTGACTTTGTTGATTGTAGAGACAATGTCTCCTATTTTTCTACTCCCAGACTTCAAGAGATGAATGCCTGTAACTAGCTGGGCTTCTCTTGTGTCTCCTTTCCAAGGTCCTCCTGGCAGGACTTGGGTCTTCCCAAACTCCGGTGTGTTTAGTCT
Organism: Balaenoptera acutorostrata; assembly: GCF_949987535.1. Taxonomy (NCBI): domain Eukaryota; kingdom Metazoa; phylum Chordata; class Mammalia; order Artiodactyla; family Balaenopteridae; genus Balaenoptera; species Balaenoptera acutorostrata. Next base: position 76,907,554 of record NC_080075.1, read on the forward strand.
GTCAGTTTCCTGAAAGTCAGGTCTTCTTTTTCCTTCCTCCTCAGTTTCTCAAACTGTGAATTCTCTGTAGTACAATCTGGGTCATCTGCTCCTCTGTTTGAACATTCATGCCTATATTCGCTCCCTTTGGTCTCTGTTTCTAAAACTCTACAGCATATCAGGGTTTAAATCATATACTGTCATCAGAACCACGGAGCAGATTGTGTTGGCACGGATGGGAACTATGTGTGTTTGGGGTGTTACGGTGCACAGGTCACCTGGTAAACCTCCTCTTATAAGAAATAGAAGCAGCCCTGTGGCTGCTTAGTTGATGCATATTGATGGAACATTTAAGGAATGATGATTCTGCTTTACTGATTATCGTGTCTTGCTTCTCCAACAGGCTATTCCCAGATATTCAACGATTCAACTTTCAATTTTTTTGTTATGTGTCTGAGCCACTTATTACCTGTCTCCTTCCTTAATTTTTATGTCCTTGAAAGTCTTCCTCTAACCTTAACACTTATACCTTGTGCATGCTTTGCTGTCTGATGATATCTGTATTTCCTACAATTCTCATTTGACCTGAAATCCCACACCAGCACCCATGTTCAATAAGTTTAAATGGAACTTTGTGATTACCTCTCAAGCCCTTCCTAGCCCCTTGTCCTAATACCTTAAATACTAATTTTCAGACTTTACTTTAGTCTATTTTGGTGACTTATTAGATTTTTCTTTTAGCTTTCCTCCAGGGGACATCAATTTCAAACCATCACAAGCACAGGTGCAACTTCTGCTCTTGCAATTCCCACCCACACTCCTAACTCTACTTTATCTCCTGATAACACCATATTAAGTCACTAATGGCTTGAGTTTGAAAGATTGAATGTTAAAAGCATAATTAGAGACTTAGGGAAACAAATTGTACCCATAAAATTTAGAATTAATTTCAGGAAATTAGGGCAATTGAAGCACCTCGTGCAATTTGAAATGACTTTTCTAAATGAGCAACTGTGCCAGAAATCAGCCCCTTCCTGACGTCCTCTGTTTCCTTTTTATTTTCTTCCAAGAATAAGGGCAGTTCAGTGGGGGTAGGTTTGGCAAACAGCAATGTACATTTCTTGTCAGAATATCAAAGGCAAAGAGCTCACCTTAAAGTTAAGCTTTCTCTCTTTAGTGGAAATGGAAAATGGGAGGAGGTGTGTAGGTGAGACCAATCATTGCCCTTGGGCAAGCTTGAGAAATTGCAAGACCAGAACCTAGACCTTCAAAGCGGGAGTATACCTGAGCCCAGGCTAATCACATCAGTCAGTAATTTCTCATTTCTTACATCCAGTGTTGGCTAACGGCACCATCCTAGTTCACACGCGGTCATGTTACATGCCTTCAGCCCCCTGTGCCTTTGCCCAGGCAAACTTCCCCTTATGGACATAAATGCTGGGCAGCTTAAGTTGGTCAACCCAAACGCATCCATTCTTCTAGACACATCTATACCTCCTCCCCTCCCCACACATTCAGGAAGCCTTCTTTGATGGCCCCAGCCCCACCTGTATCTCCTTTCTCAAGTCCACACAGAGACTAAAACAAACAGTAGCAGTTCCATGAAAGGCCCTGTGTTAGCCACTGTAAGTGCAAAGAAGAAAACATATGATCCTACTTGTGGGAGGCAGCAGCTAATGGGGTAATAATAGAGGTACCTGTGGATAGGATGCCCTGGGGTCACAATAGGGTTGTTGCCGGGCACTGCCCCTCCCCCTCCTGGCTATGTGGTTACAGAGAGGTCATTGCTCTGGCCTTCAGCTTTTTCATTTTTAAAATGATAAAATTAACAATTATTCTGTAGTGTGATTTTATATGTTAAATGAGCTAACGAATGTAAAATGCATGGTAAAGGTCTTACCTGTAGTAGGTGCTAAATAATTATTTCCTAGTTAGTATTCGGGTTAGCAAATGGTTAAAGAGATTCCAATTACAGGTTTGGTCACAATTTGAGGCTGTTGGTGACTCCAGGTCAGACTTGTCTGCCATGCTGTGTTTAGTCCTCTCAAGAGAGCAAGAATGAAGATTATGGATGAATCAGGGCATCTTCAACTTAGCCTTAAAAACCCATGGCTATGGATAGCAACTAGGGTTTTTCTTTGGTTAGAAAATTTAGGACAGCAGACCCATGGGATCTGAGTTAGCTCAGGATGGTGACGCTGGGTTGGCAGTAAACGTCTGGAAAATGTGAGTAAAACCAACGCAAATTCAGAGAACCACAAGGTTCTCTAAAAGATTAACCGTACAAATTTCCACTCTGGGGGCTTACTAGAAAATATTCTTCCAAACTGTCTTATTCCCTGTGGTCCCCAGCTGTCTCTCTTTTGGTGTTACTGAAGCAAAAGGAATAGAACAAAGAAAATCTCTAAAATTCAATTGAAAATACAGATTTAAAGCAAGCAAAAGGAGGCCCTTTAACAGTCCTTCTCACTGGCCATGTAGTTATTTCATGCACTGTGCGTGAGTTTTAATAAGACCTTGTTTCTGTCTTTGGTGAGAGATGGAAAAACTATTGCTTTGTTTGGAGAATTCTCATTTAGTGTCCTCTTACACTGATCTCAGTGCCCAAGGAGATTAGGAACTCATGTTCCTTACACTTAGAAGTAAAAATAACTTAAGGGCTAGGCACACTGAGAGGTAGAATGAGCTTTACCCACTGGTGGGAACTTGCCATGGTTCTTGGACTGCACCTGAAGGCTCACATCACTACCAGCCTGCTCGGGTAGAGTTGTCAGCAGGCACATGAAATGTATTCCCTTCTTGTATCTTGTGGAAGCCCTTAGTCCTAATTCATATTTGATCATATTAGAACTAGCATCAGTAGGTCGTAAAACTGTAGAATGCCAGAGCCAGAGGTTCCCTGAGATCAGTTATTGCCCATCCCTTGCTTCTCTAGAGGAGGAAATAATCCCAGAGAGAGAAAGTGATATAAGATGCCTTTAGCTAATTTAAAAGTAAAGAGTAGAAACATGGGCTCTTGACACTCAGTCCAGTAATTTGTCTATTAAGATATGCTGTTGTAACAAACACAGAAGTGCAGGAACTATCAGAGATGAGAGAACATTGTCCTGGCCACAAAGTAGTTGCCTCTCCATTGAGTAAAACAGCTTTAGGCGGGTAATGCTGATGAAATACTGCAAATATCGCCTATGTTGCATTTAACTATAAGGAACACATTGAGCACTTACAATGAGCATATGTAATAAGACACGGTGGAGGGTTAAATAAGGGAAGGAAAATGAAAAAGAGTATGTCCCCTGCCCTCTAATAGCTACAATCTAGAGGGGAAATTGTACTTCTGACTCTTACACCAGTGGAACAGTGACATGTGCTCAATATTAAATTATGTAAGGGGAATGATTAAGCTGTGTACAATCTAAGAGTTCATGAAGAGGGTGGCAAAAAGAATACAACAGATATAAAGATCGTGCTATGGAGGGGAATCTGGGGAGACTTCTCAGAGGAGATGGCATTTTCTGTGGAATTTGCATAGAGGCAGAACTTTGATAAAAATTGAGAGAGAAATATTTCCTTTGAGTGGAAAACTTGGTAAATAGCCTTTCTCTCCATATTATCCGAATGATAATTGCATCCAGAAAAAGCTATGTTACATTTATTGAGGGAAACATCTAGAGGTGAGAGGAGGAGGCAGCGACTTAGGGGAATAGAGCTGAGAGTAGATTCATACAGCTAATATCCAGGCACAATTTGGGATGACGTCTTGTGCAAGATGATGCCGAAAAGTCTGGTAGGGACCAGATTCTAAGATGTGTTATATTTGTCTTTTGTATCCACTATCAGCAAATAAAACTCTAAGGCCTCAGAATAGTGGAGTGGCAGAGATACGATTTTGATTTCAGAAAGTTTCCTTCGGAACAGAACCATATTATGAATTTCTTGAGTTCTAGGCACTTTTGCCTTATGGGCATTTTCTTCTGTTAAAAATTTTGTTTAAAAATTAAAAATTTTTAAATTTATATTTTATGACTGCATTGGTATAAAGGCGAACATATTAATATTATACATTAAGACATTTTCTTTGACCTAAAAGTTCATTTTTTAAAATTCTGATTTCAAAGGAAATTAAACTGTTTCCCTGGCCCTCTAAAAGTAATGTGAGCTTAAACATTTTTCCTTTGAGCCTAATGAATAAGTTGGCCCTGATTCTAAAACAACACTTGAATTGTTTTAAGGGGCAAGTATTGGAAACAGAAACCAAGGAAGAGATTTTATCAGTGGTCTAAATGAAATTATAACTAACGGTTACAAGTTGTAATCCATGCAAAAACAAAAATTGATTGTTCTGAATTAGTCTTTTACAAAACACACAAAGACAATCCAAATGTAATACATAAAAGCAGGAATACCCAATTCTTTTAAATCATTGTAAGGCTAAGAAATAACTGCAAAAGAACTGTATATCATTATCCACATTAATTTGAATTTTGTGGCTTATATTTTGTCAAATATTGTTTACTATATAAGGTTTTAATAATACTTTTCTGTTTCTCCTACTCAGACCTCTACTACTTAAAAGTATGCTAGTGTGTACATGCAACCTTGTTAATTTTTCAGTTACTGGGTTATTCTAAGATGGATCTAGATCAAGGTCATCGATTTGACCTCCCAAGGTGCTTTATCTAATTCTTTGAGATTTCAGAGCTATCACCTAAGACTGTTATTTTTTCTGATCTCTGGTAAAATCCCCTGTCTGTCATTGTAGGATGCTCTCTTGTGAGTCAGTCTGGCTTCTTTCTTGATCTCTTGTGGAATTGATGGTTTTGTGTGAAAATCCCATAGGCCCTAGGTTTTGCAGCTACCCTGGAGGTGGGGGCTTGGTGGGATGCTGATGTGTTCACTTTGGGGAGACTTCCCTCTCATATCGCCAGAAGCATATTTTCTATTGCCAGTTCTTTTTAAGCCTTGACTGTGTACCTTCAGATGAAGTAATATATTGCTGTCCCCATGCATTTTTAATTTTTTACTCAACTCTTTATCTCTTTAGTTTTTACTTAACTCCTTAGGGTTAAATATTCCCAATCACACAACATATTTGAATAAACTCTAGCTTTCTAAATAACATTTAGCTCTATGTGGGAGGACTTATCAATTCATGTTTAACAAGTTCTCTGCCCTTGTAAAACTTAATGGTATTAGGAGAAGAGATAAAAAACAAGTCTTAACAGATATAAGAAGATTGGCATCATGTCAAGCATGTTTTCTGACCAAAGTGGTATGAAACTAGATGTTAACAACAGGAGGAAAATTGGAAAATAAACAAATATGAGTAAATTAAAGAACACACTCCTGAAGGACCCATGAGTCAAAGAAGAAATCAAAAGTGAAGTAAAAAATTCCTTATAACAAATGAAAATGGAAACACAATGTACCAAAATTTATGGGAAGCAGCAAAAGTAGTACTAAGAGGGAAATATACAGTGATAAATGCCTATGTTAAAAAAAAGAAAGATTTCAAATAGCAATCTAACTTTATACCTCAGAGAACTAGAAAAAGAACAAATAAGCCCAAGGTTATCAGAAAGAAGGCAATAATAAGGATTAAAGCCAAAATAAATGAAATAGAGTCTAGAAACACAATAAAAAAGATCCATGAAATTATGAGGTTTTTTTAAAAATAAAGATAAACAAAACTGACAAACATTTAGCTTGACTAACCAAGAAAAAAAGAGAAATGACTCAAATAAATAAACCAAGCTTGACTAACCAAGAAAAAAAGAGAAATGACTCAAATAAATAAAATTATAATTGAAAGAGGAAACTACAGCTGATACCACAGAAATACAAAAATCATACAAGACTACTATGAATAATTATACATCAAAAAGTGGATAACCTAGAAGAAATGGCTAAATTCCTAGAAACATACAACATACCAAGACTGAATCATTAAGAAATATAAAATCTTAACAGACCAGTAATGAGTAAGGAGATTGAACCAGTAATCAAAAATCTCCCAACAAAGAAAAAACCTAGGACTATATGGCTTCAATGCTGAATTTTACCAAACATTTAAAGGAGAATTAAAGACAGTCCTTCTCAAACTCTTCCAAAAAATTGAAAAGGAGGGAACATTTCCAAACTTATTATATGAGGCCAACATTACCCTGATACCAAATCTAGATAAAACACCTCAGGCCAATATCTCTGATGAATATAAATGCAAAAATCTTCAAAAAAAAAAAAAAAACACTTGCAATCTAAATTCAACATCACAGTAAAAGGATCAAACACCATGCTCAAGTGGTATTTGTTCCTGGGATACAGGGATGGTTCAACATACACAAATCAATAAACTTAATACACCACCTTAACAGAATGAAGGATTAAAAATTACATTTTTATCTCAATAGATGTAGAGGAAGCATTTGACAAAATTCAACAACGATTCATGATCCAAAAAAAAAAACTCTCAACAAATTAGGTATAGAAGGAATGTACCTCAACATAATAAGGGACATATCTGACAAGCCCACAGCTAACATCATACCCAGTGATGAAAAGCTGAAAGCTTTTCCTCTGAGATCAGGAACAAGACAAGGGTGTCCACTCTTTTCACTCCTATTCAACATAATACTGCAAGTCCTAGCCAGAACAATTAGGCAAGAAAAAGAAATTAAAGTCATCCAAATCAGAAAGGAAGAAGTAAAATTGTCTCTGTTTGCAGATGAAATGATCTTATATATATATAACACCCTAAATACTTCACCAAAAACCTGCTAGAACTAATAAATTTAGTAAAGTTTCAGGACACAAAATCAACATACAAAAATCAGCTCTGTTTCTCTGCACTAACAACAAATTATCTGAAAAAGAAATTAAGAAAACAATCCCATTCAATAATAACAACAAAAAGAATAAAATAATTACAAATAAATTTAACCAAAGAGGTGAAAGATCTGTACACTGAATATTATAAAACATTGATGAAAAAAATTGAAGAAGACACAAATAAATGAAAAAATCATTGCCTGTTTATAGGTTGGAAGAATTTATGTTGTTAAAATGCCTATACTTCCTAAAGAGATCTACAGATTCAGTGTAATTCCTACACAAATTCCATGATATTTTTAACATAAATAGAAAAAATTATTCTAAAATTCATGTGGAGCCACAAAGGCTCTGAATAGACAAACAATCTTGAGAAAGGAAAACTGGAGGGATCCCACTTCCTGATTTCATAAGATATTACATAGACAAATGGAATGGAATAGAGAGCCCAGAAAGAAATCCATGGATTTATGGTCAGCTGATCTTTGACAAGGGTGCCAGAAACATACACTCGGGAAAGCTGGTCTCTTTATTAAATGGTGCTGGGAAAACTGGATATCTATATGAAGAAGAATGAAATTGAATGCTTATCTGACACCATAAATAAAAATCAACTCAAAATCGATTAAAGCCTTAAACATAAGACTTGAATCTCTAAAACTACTAGAAGAAAGCATAGAGAAAAATCTCTTGACATTGGTCTGGGCAATATTTTTTTTTTTCCTTTGATATGACCTGTAAACACAGGCAGCAAGAGCCAAAATAAACAAGATTGAATAAAATTGAAAAGCTTCTACACAGCAAAGGAAACAATCACTAGATGACAGATAACCTATGGAGTGGGTGAAAGTAATTGCAAACTGTAAGTAAGTAAGTAAATAAATAAATAACCAGCCCAATTTAAAAATGGGCAAAGGACCAGAATATACATTTCTCAAAAGAAGGTATAAAATGTCCAAAGGTATTCACATCACTGATTATTGGGGAAATGCAATTCGAAACTGGAATGAGATATTACCTCACACCTGTAGAATGGCTATTATAAAAAGACAAAAAATAGACCTCGAAGATAGTGGAGGAGTAAGACGTGGAGATCACACTCCTCCCCACAAATACATCAGAAATACATCTACATGTGGAACAACTCCTACAGAACACCTACTGAACACTTGCAGAAGACCTCAGACTTCCGAAAAGGCAACAAACTCTCCACGTACCTGGGTAGGGTAAAAGAAAAAAGAAAAAACAGAGACAAAAGAATAGGGACGGGACCTGCACCTCGGGGAGGGAGCTGTGAAGGAGGAAAAGTTTCCACACACTAGGAATCCCCTTCACTGGCGAAAACGGGGGGTGGGCGGGGGGGAATCTTCAGAGCCACAGAGGAGAGTGCAGGAACAGTGGTGCAGAGGGCAAAGCTGCGAGATTCCCGCACAGAGGATCGGTGCCGACCAGCACTCACCAGCCTGAGAGGCTTGTCTGCTCACTCGCTGGGACAGGTGGGGGCTGGGAGCTGAGGCTTGTTACCAATGGTGGATTTGTTTTTGGTTTGGTTGTCTTCTTCTTTCTTCCTTTCTTTTTTCTTTATTTTATTTTTAATTTTTTAAAAATAATTAAAAAAATTTTTTTATTTTAATAACTTTATTTCTTGTTATTTTATTTTTTTCTTTCTTTCTTTCTTTTGTTCTCCTTTTTCTTCTGAGCTGTGTGGATTACAGGGTCTTGGTGTTCCGGCCGGGTGTCAGGCCTGTGCCGCTGAGGTGGGAGAGCCGATTTCAGGACATTGCTCCAGCAGAGACTTCCCAGCTCCATGTAATATCAAACAGTGAAACCTCTCCCAGAGATCTCCATCTCAACGCTAAGACCCAGGTCCACTCAACAACCAGCAAGCTACAGTGCTGGACACCCTATGCCAAACAACTAACAAGACAGGAACACAATCCCACCCATTAGCAGAGAGGCTGCCTAAAATCATACTAAGGTCACAGACACCCCAGAACACACCACCAGACATGCTCCTGCCCACCAGAAAGACAAGATCCAGCCTCATACACTAGAAAACAGGCACCAGTTTCCTCCACCAGGAAGCCTACACAACCCACTGAACCAACCTTAGCCACTGGGGGCAGACACCAAAAACAACGGGAACTATGAACCTGCAGCCTGTGAAAAGGAGACCCCAAACACAGTAATTTAAGCAAAATGAGAAGACAGAGAAACACACAGCAGATGAAGAAGCAGGTAAAAACCCACTAGACCAAACAAATGAAGAGGAAATAGGAAGTCTACCTGAAAAAAAATTTTATGGAACCAAAAAAAAGGTTTTGAAGAACCTAGGAGCAGGACAGGAATAAAGACACAGAAGTAGAGAATGGACTTGAGGACACGTGGAGGACGAAGGGTAAGCTGGGACGAAGTGAGAGAATGGCCTGGACATATATACACTACCAAATGTAAAACAGATAGCTAGTGGGAAGCAGCCACATAGCACAGAGAGATCAGCTTGGTGCTTTGTGACCACCTGGGGTGGGATAGGGAGGGTGGGAGAGTGACGCAAGAGGGAGGAGATATGGGTCTATATGTATATTTATAGCTGATTCACTTTGTTATAAAGCTGAAACAACACACCATTGTAAAGCAATTATACTCCAATAAAGATGTTAAAAAAAACAAAAAGACAAAAGATACCCAGTTTTGGTGAGGATGTAGAGTAAAGAGACCCCCTTACACCTTGTTGGTACACAATTGAATGTAAATTGGTGTAGCTATTATGCAATACAATATGGAGTTTCCTCAAAAAGTAAAATTAGAACTATCTTATGATCCAGTAATCCCACTTCTGTGTATATAGTCAAAGGAAGTGAAATCAGGATCTTGAACAGTTCACTGCAGTATTATTCACCATAGCCAAGATGTGGAAACAACCCAAGTGCTTGTCAGTGGATGAATGGTTAAAAATATATGGTACAGAAATACACACACACACAAAGAAACATTTTGCTGCCTTAAGAAAGAAGGATATCCTGCCATTTGTGAACACATTGATGAACCTGGGGGACATTATGCTAATTGAAATAAGCCAGGCACAGAAAGATAAATACTGCATGATCTCACTTATATGTGGAAATTTTAAAAGTCAAACTCATAAAAGCAGAGAGTAGAATGGTGGTTGCTAGAAGAAGAGGTGTGGGAGAAAATGAAGAGATGTTGGTTGCTCAAACTGTACAAAATTTTAGTTATGTAGAATGAATGATTTCCAGAGATCTAATGTACAGCACGGTGACTATACTTATCCTGTATTGCATACTTGAAATTTGATAAGAAAGTAGATCTTAAGTGTTCTCACCACATACACACTTAACAAGGGAACTATGTGAGGTGATGAATGTATTAATTACCTTGATTGTGGTAACCATTTCACAATGTATATCAAAACATCATGTTGCACACCGTACATATGTACAATTTTTACTTGTCAACTATACCTCAATAAAACTGGGGAAATAAAAAGGTTGTGGGCAGGAATTTAGCTCTAAAATAGAGCATGCATACCCCCAAAATCCATTCAATGAAAAAAATAAATATTAGAACTTATAATTATGGTTATTTATCTTATCCTTTAAAATATTCTGACATATTCACTTTACATAATAGTCTATTTGGACAGTAATGCATATGTATAATTTAGATGTGAACAAATGTACATATTCTCGGGGCACCAGCTAAATTCTTTGTACTGATGGACTGTACAATTAAGATAATGAGATCTCTGATTTAGGTGGATCATTACTTTTTGGACTGTCTCTTTCGTTAGTCCTAAAGCATTAACAACTTATTTCAGCCAAAGGAATGTCCTCACACCATGTGAATGTCCTTGAAAACACCATGATTTTTTCCACTTCTGCCATCTGACCTTTGTGGCTCTTAATATTCTGAAGATTCTATCACTATCTCTCTGTCTCCCCAAATAATAACCAACTTTCAGAGACCTGTTCAAAGATTCTCATCCATGCGTCATTCCCTGGACACTCTAACCTCTAACTCAAACTGGTCTCCTTCTCCTGGGCACTTAACCAAGAATTTGTAGTCACTCAGTCCAACATCTCTTGTGTTGATCTCTTTGTCCTAGGGTGGTGTTATTCTCTCTGTGAGTCTTTGCACATCATCCCAACTTGATTGCCAGCTTCTGAGAGCTCTTGTGTGTCTTTCATTTCCCAGAACCTCCCTTTTGCGGTGGTTACAGAGATGCGCCGTGGTGGGGATAAGAACAATGTCTGGTTGAACAGACTTTTGTCAACTTCGTTGTGGTAGGTGTTAGCCAGTGTTTGGCAAACCACTGAGTAGTGTTTTCCTGTGAGAGTGAGTGTTCAACATAGATGCCTACAGAAAGGATGGTCCTTGGGTAGGGTGCAGGAACATGGCATGGTAGAGAGCATAGACTTTAAAAAAAAATTTTTTTTTTTTTTTTCATTGAAGTATAGTTGATTTACAATATTGTGTTAGTTTCTGGTGCATAGCAAAGCGATTCAGTTATATATTGTTTCATACTCTTTTCCATTATGGTTTATTACAGGATATTGAATATAGTTCCCTGTGCTATACAGTGTGTCCTTCTTGTTTATCTATTTCATATAGAGTAGTTTGTATCTGCTAATCCCAAACTCCTAATTTATCCTCTCCCTCCTTCCCCCTTTGGTAACCTTAAGTTTGTTTTCTATGTATGTGAGTCTGTTTCTGTTTTGTAAATAAATTCATTTGTGTCATATTTTAGATCCTACATGTAAGTGATATATGATATTTGTCTTTCTCTGACTTACTTCACTTAAGAAACAGGTTCAAATCCCAGCTCTACTATTTATAAATTTTGGATAAGTCTCTTAAATAGTCTAAGTCTGTTTCTTCATTTGTAAAACAGAAATAGATCCAGGTATGCAATTAAGATATATCATGTAAGTAAATCCTATAGTAAGTGTTCAGTGTATGGTTGGTACGATAATGACCTCCGAGGTACACACTAGTAGCTCAGTAAGTCCTGTCTGTTCCTTAATAGTTGGGAATCTCCATGCACTGATTACTTGTCACCTCAGGGCCTCACACAGTGTCCCCGGTTCACATGATCCGACTAGTCATGCCTCCTTAAGGTTTTTAAAGGATTTATCGGCCTGCCACTTACAGACTAAGACTTTGCTCTCACTTGTGCTCTAGCAGAAGCCCCTCAAAGGGCTCTGACACATCCCCTTTAACTCAGCCACCTCCTTCTTTCTCACCCAGAGACCTTTCTCTGTGCCCTGCCTTTGCAGTTAATGGAGAGGAAATCTCCGATGCTTGTGTGGCTGCTCTTTGTTTTTGTATTTTGTTTTGCTTTGTTTTTGCACTTGACAACAAGCAGAGGGCCTAGGTTTTCTCCAGGCAGCTTGGAATGAGCAGGATTTAATTACTGCTGAAGGGCTGGTACAAAAGGTTATCCAACAGTGTGCAATCTTATTTGGCACTGAACTTTGAAGTTGAGAATTATGGATTGTGGAGCAAGATACAACTGTCTGCTGCTGTCCCAGAGCCAGGAATATAGAATTTAGAGGAAACTGGGTTAGAGCTGATGGGACCTCTCAGGGAGGTCAGGAAGAAACTAACTAGCCATCCATAAAGCTGTCGAAGCAGTTATTTGAAGGAAAAGGCTCAGCCTTCTCTTCCATGTTTCTAAAAACTTCAAATAAAAATAGACAATTCTGCATCAACATAGATAGGAAATGGGCAGCAATTGAGGTCATCAAACTCAGAAATGAACCTGAGGTAACCTGTCATTGCTCGGAGGAAAAACTGTGAAATTGGTAGCCACAGCCCAGGCTGGGGAGATGGTAAAGGAGGGAAGAATTTTTCTTTCAGATTTATCTAAAGCCATGAGAGAAAGGGGGTGACCAGAGAGTTGAGGAAGGGAAGGTAGTCAAGACACCATTGTTACAAATGCAGGGCAGAGCTGGGAGCCAAGTGTCCAGCACTCCTTTGGTTTTACCTTGAAAAGGCAGAGCTGGGATGTCTGCTGACTTGGAGAATTGTACTTCTCATGCTTCTTTGCTAGCAGCCAGACTGTTTGGCATTTTGTGACATGGTATCTGGAAGCCTAGTCTGGGTCTTGATAAAATTGGGAAGTTGGCATATAGGTCCTTCTCTCTACCATTCTTTGGGCAAGTATTATTCTTCAAACCTCTGCTCTTCCCAGGTATCCAATCTATTGAATATTCCTGCAAGTCTGTATTGGCTATGAGGCAAGCTGTTAATTATCTAACCTACCTCAAGTCAGCAAAGTTTCATATCCCTAGGGTCTTTTCGGTGCTTGGAATGGTGATAGTTAAAGGTAGTTGAACTAGATAGAGCCTCCAACATCTAGCTGAATTCTGCTATGGCCAATTGACCTTGGGAAAGCTCCTCAAAGACAGAATTTATTCTCTCTTCTTCAGCTGTCATCTATATCCACTACAGTTTTCCAACTGGGATTATCAGGCTTGCTCCTGCTTCTTAGGCTAGTTTATAAGTACTTTCCATGTCAGGAATCTCACCCTCCCTAGAGTAGCTCACATCATCTTTGGACAGGTCTGACTATTACAAAGGTTTCCCTGCTGGTAGAGTAAAAGTTTGCAAATTTACTGATTCATCAAGCCTGTACAAAGGGATGCTGTTAGAATTCATCAAATTGTAACATTTTCTTGGATGCTCATTTTTAACGAAAACATATCCAATGGCTACAAGGATGACCTTTTCAGCCTCCTCACCCCTGCATGCTGGAAGTCTTCATTTCCTGATGGCTGCTGCTAATATAGGACACATGTTGAAATGTTTATGCTAATTAGGCTTTGATTGGAATCTCAGAAACAAGTTAAAATGACAAGTTTTATCCCATTGATGAATTAATTAATAAAATGAAGTCGCTGTTACGCTGTTTGAAATCAGCCCTCTGATTTTTGCAGGAAACAGGAGGATTTTCTACTCTAAAACCCAGTAGTTTTTATGCAAAAAGCTGTGGAGGAGTTACATGTTTTCAGGTAGAAGTACTGAGGGATGAAGAGGAATCTTTCTTTTGGTGAATAAATGACTAGGAATGACAGATGATAAGAGTAGGCATTTTTTCACATGACTGTGTGTATGAATGAGAAGGAGATATTGAAAGAGCAGGTGATATAGAGGAATCACTGGCCTTATGTCTGTGATTCTAATAAGCTAACATTTTCCCAACTGAGCCCTTTTTGGAAATTCAGCTTTTCATTTATGTCTTAGAGTGTATTAGTCAGGTTTCTCCAGAGAAATAGTACCAAGGAGATTTATCTATCTATCTATCTATCTATCTATCTATCTATCATCTATCTATCTATCTATCTATCTATGTATCTATCTATCTAATCTATCTCCTGTTGAGGAATTGGCTTACACAATTATGGAGGTTGAGAAGTACCATGATCTGCCATCTGCAAGCTGGTGGTGCACATCTGGTCAGCATCTGAAGGCCTAAGAACCAGGGGAACCCATGATGTAAGTCTCATTCTAAGGATAGAGGAAGACAGATGTTCCAGCTCAACAGGCAGGTAGGAAGCAAAAAAGGCAAATTCCTCCTTCCTAGCCCCTCAGGTCCTCAAGGTATTGGATGATGCTAATCAGTACTGGGCAGGGTAATCTGCTTTAAGGAGTCCACTGATTCAAATGCTCATCTCATCTGGGAACACCCTCAGACACACTGAGAAAGAATGCTTAATCATGGCACCTGCTGGACCAAGCAAACTGACACATGAAAGGAACCATCATGCAGTGTGTCCTGGATAACATGCTGGTGAGGTCAATCATTGTTCACGGTTGGTCAGGGTCCTGAAAAAACTCACTTTTTAAAAAATTTAAAATAATTTTTGTCTAGGTAGGAACATATATATTCTCAAGGAAGTAAACATGAAATAGACTATCTATCCAGGGCATTAGTCCTTCTTTGGAATCAGTTGACCTTCAGAAATCATATCATGAGAGGCTCATCCTGTGATGAACAGTGGGTGCACTGATACATGTTAGTTTAATAACCTCAGATTCCAGAGCATCCTGGAGAGTGCAAAGGGCTTACCCCAAATGACACAGTCTGCCCATGGTGAAATGGGACAAAATGCATATTTCCTCTTCTGGTTTAGGATTTTTCTACCATTTTGATTAAGTGAAACAAGGCATTGTAATGATGTCAGAAAAAATAATAAATCAAGGAAGTCGAAGTCTAAAGACAAGACATGAATTGCCGAAGACCACCCAACAAATTTGTGTCAGACAGCTGATAAGGCAAGTCTTTCACCAAAACCATTGATGAACAAACTCGGACTTTATTTCTGTTGGCCTATCTAGTCTCTGAGTTAATGTTTAAAATCAGAATTTTAAAATGTGTCCCCAGTACATGACAGTTTGTATGTTCACTTTGGTCAATCAGGCTGATGAAACACACTTTGTCCTCAATGACTGTGATTTAGATAGACCTTGTATAAGTAGTAATTCCTTATTTTGCAAGTCTTGAGATTGCAAAGTCTTTAATAGATTCATTAATGTTCTTTCTTCACAGGGAAAATAACCAAAGTTTAATACAGTTTAATTCTAATATGCATATAATTTGGATTTAGGATATGCATGTCATTATGTGAGCTAAAATACAAAGATGAGTAAGTTCTGGACCCTGCATTCCTTGGACTGATTGTGTATTTATGAGAATAGATGTATTTTTTTTTAAAAAAGTAACTTTGATACAAAGCAGAATGAACCCTGTTCTCCAGGAGAGGAACATACAGGAGGCTATGGGAGTTTCTAATTAGGAACAATTTAATGGGCCAGGGAGTGTCTAAAAAGCTGCATGAAACAACTGGTATTTATGTAAAGCTTAAAGAATTAGTGAGATTTTTAAATGGAGAAAAGGGAAAGGCGGCCCTTTAAAGCCACAGGAACAACACTGAAAAGAACCAATGTACAAGAAAAGGAAATACACGCATGGGTGAAGTACAGATAACCAGTCAAGACTATGATATTGTTTGTGAGATACACACATATACAGAGGCACAAACACCCATGCATATTTATTTATTTATTTATTTTATTTATTTTATTTTTATTTATTTTTGGCTGCATTGGGTCTTTGTTGCTGCCCACGGGCTTTCTCTAGTTGCAGCCAGCGAGGGCTACTCTTTGTTGTGCGCGGGCTTCTCATTGCGGTGGCTTCTCTTGAGGCGGGAGCACGGGCTCTAGGCGCGTGGGCTTCAGTAGTTGTGGCTCGCAGGCTCTAGAGCGCAGGCTCAGTAGTTGTGGCGCACGGGCTTAGTTGCTCCTCAGCATGTGGGATCTTCCTGGACCAGGGCTCGAACCAGTGTCCTCTGCGTTGGTAGGCGGATTCTTAACCACTGCGCCACCAGGGATCCCATGCATATTTATATATCCTGGACTGAAGTTTATAAGTTGCTTCAGTTGCCAAGATATACCTATGGAGGTCAGAAAGAGACAACTTTTTTGTGTAATGATCACTTATTATCTAGACTTGAGAATGAGCTCAGCATGCACTTAGTCATATGTCTCCTCCCCTGTCCTAAAATGACACAATTATAGCCTGTGGCTGCAACACAGTGGTGGTAAATGGAAGAAAGACTCATATCGCTTCTGCTACGTGCTCTCAGGTAGCCTTGCCATCTTCATTATATTAAAGGAATGGATAAATTTAGCATGGACCTATAATTTAAATAACTGGCAATTCACTATTTAAGTGCATTTGGCAGAAAACATATTTATTTTCTGGCTTCAAACTGCAGTAGAGTCTTTATAATTCACACCAGATTTAGAACCTGTTCAGAAACACTTAAATTAATGAGATATTACCTATGTCTGTTTTTCAATAGCTACAGTCATGCCACCTAGTGCAAGTCATTGTCTTTTTTTGAGACCCCCCCCCCCGTTAGATCAAAGCCCAGCTCAGGGAAATGTTTATCTAGTTGGTAAGAATGGCACAGGATTGATTCAAGCAGTTCTTTCTGAGAACTCTATATAATGCTCACTTGCTACGTTTTTTTAAGTTGGGGTCACATACTTAACTAGTAGGTGCCAGGGTTTTTACGCTCATTGACATCTCACACTCACTTCCTTCCTAGTCAGTTTATTTTGCATGCTTTTCTTTTGTACATAAACTACGAATGAAAGCTCAGCAGAGATTAGCTAAATGGGATGTTATGCTAATGAGAACAGTCATGTGGTTAGTGTCCAATGGTCCTTCATGGTTATGGGGTAAATGTCTTGTGTACTTTTCTCATAACATTACAGAATGTTCTCTTCCAAGCAGGTTAGCAACTGCATCACATTCAGCTATATTTTTAGACTCTGGGTAATTTAAAAGTTTGCTTCCCAAGACAACCTTCAGTGTGAAACACTCACAACTGTAACAGTATTCCATTTAATATTTTTATATGTAGATATTCTTCTTCCACCATTCAGAAAAAATAAATAGAATGATACAATATGGAAATATGATATCAGTTTTGTAATAGTCATTATTCATTATAAAACATTCTTCTTGTATTAGAAAGAAATAAATGCTAACTGTAAAGATGACAACTTAGATTAGGCTTCCCTATTCCACTCTACCCTGTAATATCAGAAAATATCTGTACAAAAATTTGTCAAATTAAATTACAAATTTTTGTTCATAGCTGAGGAGTAACTCTAAGGTTGAAATATTATGATTGGCTGTAAGAACAAGTATTTTGTTTTTACTGGTATCTGTAATATCAGAAAAGGATTTTCTTCCTTGAAAGCCCTTTGATGACAACAGCATACTTACTTTTACATCCTGTATCCAGCAAGAGAATATTTTATTTGATTAAGAAGAAAGGGAACTGGAGAAGGGGGAGTATAAATTTGTTAAGGAGCAAAATAATAGGTTCTTATAGGAAAAGTAAAATCATAAATCTGCCATTTTTTACTCCTCAAACCCTGTCCAAGGTTTTGGCCCAGCAGATGTCATGGAGACATCATGGAGTGCATTTGGAGTTCAAGGCCTAGACTTACCAAGTTGCATTTCCAGCTTTGAGCCTGCCGGCTGATAGAAGAGAGGAGTGGAAGACAGTTGGGAACACATGCTACTCAGCACAGGTTCCACTGGATGTAATAGGAAGTAGGAGCACGACACCCAGGTCCCAGTTAATGAGGAATAGTTCCCACAGGGTCCTGAAGCAGCAGGAAGAAATAGGCACACAAGGGGTGGAGATCTTCAATTCGAGATTGAGTAATAGACACATTGAGTAATAAGACTCATTTCCCCCATCCCACCGGATTCCATAGCACACATTTCTATTTTAAATTTTGTGCAATAAGGCAGGAAGAATTTGGTAATCATTAGGAAGGAAATTTGAATTAAGCTCTTATTCTATTTTCTTTTGCTCTTAAGACCAAAATTCTGCCCAATTTGTCAATTCCAAAGAAAAAGACAACTAATCCTTCTAACAGAAATCATCAGGATTTCTTAAGCATAAAAATGAATAAGAGAGATGGAAAAAAGGGTTTCTGCATGAAAGTTAATTTTATGATATTGTAGCATAAATTGTGACCTGGCAGTTCCTTCTGCAGTTTAATAGAACTGGCAGCAGGCACCACGACTTAAGCAGACTCTCTATAATGAGAAGCAAAGACAAATCAGTGTGAAGGACAGGGAGAAGGGCATTACTGCCTCCCTCCTGGAAGATTAAAAATAGTAAAATATTGCAACCAGAATTTATCTAACGGGAGATACTATCTCAGAAAGAGAGGAAAAAAAAAAAAGATTTTAAGAGACCGCCGTAACCCAGTGTCTGACGAACAGAGTCAGAGAGCCTGGTGCTGGCATTTGAAAGAAGTCTGTGAGGGCTGACCATTCTCCTTCCAAAGACCTGGTGGCAGGTAATTTTTGACATTATAATTTTGAAATGGGACAATTTTCTAAAGCATTATTAGAGTAAAATGAGCATGTTACTTCTTCTGCACTGTTAAATGCAGGCAAGAGACTTGGGCGCACTAAATAAATGAGAGAATGTATTATCAGAGGACAAGAGCCAGCCTGTGCTGCCAAACAGGCAGGTGACTTCCTCAAAGAGCGCTGTCCTGAGGAGCCCAAGCACGTGTGATGGGTCTTCTCTGAGCTCTGTATCCACAGGAGCTAGATTAGAGCAATTTCCAAAATTACACAGGGCAGGCAGCTTCTAAATCTCCTAGCAGAGCAGCCATATTATCCTGAGGACTTGCAATAACAGGAATTATATGCAATTTTCTGATAATGACTCCATTAATGTGAGTCACTGCTGACAATACAATTTGTTTAACATCACTGGATTCCTAAATCTTATATTCCATCGCTCTGAAATCCATCTCTACCACCAC
Organism: Balaenoptera acutorostrata; assembly: GCF_949987535.1. NCBI lineage: Eukaryota > Metazoa > Chordata > Mammalia > Artiodactyla > Balaenopteridae > Balaenoptera > Balaenoptera acutorostrata. The sequence continues at coordinate 76,926,754 of NC_080075.1, forward strand.
TGCCATCATCATAATGGTTGTCGTCATCATCTTCATCATCATCATCATCCTCATCGTTATCAGCAGCGGCAGCAGCGGCAGAATAGCTATGGACATGTTGAGGTTCACCAATATTATCTTTTCTTAATTTCACTAACATTTAAAAGGGAAAGAAAAAAAGCATGTCTTTACCTATTCAGGTGTCAGTTTTGTATTCAATGTGCTTGATTTCTTCTTTGAGAAAATAGGACCCCAAATTAATTAAATTTGGACCAGGTATAGCTTAACTTTAAACTGTCTTTTGTATCAAGGGAAACTGCCTTGGCAATTAGGGTGCTTCACATGAGCGCTTGTAAATGTCCATTATTGTACATTCTAATATACCTGGACATAGAATAGAACCTATAGCTCATGGTCTATCTGATTTACTAATTGGGAGCAGCAACTGCTCCTTGTGTTTTGAACCTGAATTAATTAACCAAAACAGATTAAATTGTCTGAGCTATTCAAGGGAGTGACACCAAAGGCAGAAGTGAAGTGAGGAAAGGACTATTTAACGTTTTTTAATCACAAAGGTCAGCTTTTTTTTATGTAGCAGATCATTAGAAAGTCTTCAGAGGTGGAAAGAAACTAACAAAACAGTCTTAGCTTCCCACACAAATATGTAATATGCTTTTCCTTCAACCAGCTTTTCTTCTGGTGATAGGGGCTTTTCCCCGGACATGAAGAGTTGTATTTTTATCTATAAAATTTGCTCAATCAACAGAGTTTTTTAGTCTGTACATGAAAATATCACTTGAGTTTTATTCCCTCATTATTCCTGAAACCACCACCAACTCCTGGTCCTTGTGACATTCCTGGATTACTGCATTTATCTCCTAAGTGGCCACATTCTCTATTTTCTTCTTCTTCCATCTCAAAGTCAAAAGTAGACCAAACTAACACACCGCAAGCATTTCACCTCATTATCCCCTTGCTCAGGAAAATATCATAGCTCTCTCATTGCCTAGCGAACACGATTATAACCTCCTTCCCTGGCTTCCAGAGCTCTTTGGAAGCTGGGTTCAGAGTCACACAGTTCTAGCAGATCTCTGTTCCCTTCCATGGTCATGTTGGCTTTTATTGCATACACACTTTGGGTCCTTTTCTTCATCCCCCCACTATTAATATGCCCTAATCTGCCTTCCACCACATCTCCACTGAAATGGTTCTTGTACAGTCATTAGTAATTTCCACATTAGAAGAGTTCTTCCCTGTCTCTACCATACTCAGCTTTTCATTGTTTGATCCTCTCTTGAACTATTCACCTATCTTAGCTCTTTTGACAAAAATCTCTTCTGGTTTTTCTGCTACCTCACTGGATACTCCTTCTGGGCCTCTTTTGCTGGCTCCTCCTCCTCCTCCTCTGTCTCTAAAAGTTGGGTTTCTTGGATTTTAGTCCTGGACCCTCTTATCTTCACTCTCTGAACTTCCTGCTTAAATCATTGCTGTGTCTTTTCATGTGTTTCCATTTGAATCATTGTTTTAATAGTAATGGTATTCAATAACAATTTCAATTCCCAGCTCTCCTTGAAGACTTCCTGATTCATCCTATCTTATTTTCATCCTTCTTGTTTTGAATTCCTATCTCAGACTAAATTATTACATACAGTCTCACTGAACAAATAATCCCCAGCTAGTGATCACCTATGTGCACACAGCCCTGTGCTAGCAATTTGATTATATTAATTTACATAGTTTTCTCAAAGATCCTGAGATTCAATATATTTCCCATTTTACAGGTGCAAAAATTGAGATTGTGTGCAACTAGAATGTTCATCCACAGCTAGTGGGAATATAAAAATGATACAAGCACTTTAGAAAACTGTCAGTTTTCTAAAAAAGTTAAATATACATCTACCATATGATCCAGGCTTTCCACTTCTAGATATTTATGGAAAAGTATGAGAATATATATCTACACACAAATTTGTATATGAACATTCATACAATTTTTATTCATAATAACCCAAAATTGGAAATAACACAAATGTCTGTCAGTAAGTTAGTGGATAAACAAATGTGTTATGTCTATACAATGGAATGCTAGTCAATAATTAAAAGGAAAGAAATATGGATGCACACAATAACACTGATGAACCTCAAAAATCAATATGCTAACTAAAAGAAGCCTGATGTAAAAAATATATATATATATAAAACATAAGATTTTATCTATTAAAAATTCTAGAAAATGCAAACTAATCTATAGTTGTTGAAAGTAGATCAGTAGTTGTTTAGAGCCAGGTGTTGAAGAGCCAGGGGTGGAAGAAAGGATGGATTGAAAGAAAGCACAAGAAAATTTAGGAGGCAGAAAGTAATGTTCTGTATCTTGGTTGTGACATTGGTTTCACTGAGTATAAATTTCATTGGTTTCATAGGTATATATATCTGTCAAAACTCACCAAAGTTTATGCTTGTAATGGGTTCAGTCTACTCTATATAAATAATATGTCAGTAAAGTTGTTCAAAAGAAACCCTGAAGCTTTGTGAGTCTGAATGAGTTGATTAAAGTTTCATAGCTTCATAACAGACATAGAACCACAAAGCTCATGCTCTTAGCTACTGTGGATTACTGCCTTGAAATTATCATTATATGTTATAATTATATTTTTTCCTTGAAAATTTCCTTGACTGTTTGACATAAGAAAATACAAACTAAACTGTAAATCTATTCAGGGCAATCTGAACATAAATCTCATACATATCTTAGGGCAACTTACATTATGCTAAGTGTGTGGTAGATGAGTGTGTGTGTGTGTGTGTGTGTGTGTGTGTGTGTGTGTGTATGATATGAATAAGCTAATTTTCTACTAAACACATACTTGACTAATTTATTGATGAATTATTGAGTTATTTTTTCCAAATATGGCCATAATGATATTTCTTACTCTACATGTGACCTCTATTAATAATTGATCTAATTTCCCTCCCTGGAATCTGGGTGGATTTGCGATAGTTTCATCCAAAAGAGTACAGTAGAAGTGTAGCTATGTGACTTCCAAGACTTCGTCATAAGAGATGTCACAACTTCTACCTTGTCTCCTGGAATATTCACACTTGGAGATTCAAGCTGCCATGTAAGAGGTCCAGCAGTACTAAAGTTGCTGGGCTGTGAAGAAGGCAAGCCACGTAGAGAGGCCATGTGTAGGCACACTGACTGGCACCCCAGTTATTCAAGCGTTCCCAGCCAAGGCACCAGCCATGTGAGTAAACAAGCCTTCAGATCATTCTAGTCCCCAGCTGTATTGTCACTCCCGATCTTATAGCTTCCCATCAGAGGCCCTAGACATGACGGACCAGAGATCAACAAATCTCACTGAGCTCTGTCTTCATTCCTGTCTTGCAAAGTCTTTGACCATAAAAAAATAATTATTTTGGGACTTCCCCGGTTAAGACTCCAGGCTTTCACTGCCGAGGGCCCAGGTTCAATCCCTGGTCAGGGAACCAAGACACCACATGCCATGTGGCAAAAAAAAAAAAAAAAAGGAAAAAATAATGATTTTAAGCTGCTAAGTTAATTATTATAAACTTAAAATATAAATTTAGTACCATAAGTGGGGTTGTGCTATTGCAAAACTTAGAACATGTAGTACTGGTTTTGGAACTGGGCACCTGGTATAGGCTGAAAGCTCCTTTAATTATAGTTATGCAAGTTAGTAAGTTAGTTAAAACAAGGAGGAACTTGAGAAGACCTTTCATCACATCTAAAAGGGTCTCAGAAAGATTGGAAGTCAAGGCTGTTAGGATAGGGAGGAAATTGTTATTGGAGGGTGGAAAATAAATGGACCCTTGTGAAGTAGTGACAGAAATTTTAGCAAAACTATTATCTGTGCTGATGTGAAAAATATAATATTTACATATATTAATCAATGGCTTTGGTTCAGTAAATTTTCAGGCAGTTATTGAGAGTGCCCACTGAGTTCTTTTAGCTGGGTATAAGAAGACAGAGGAGAGAGAAGAAAAAAGAAGAAACTCTTTACATTTTCAAGCAAAGTTTAGAGCAAGGATAATGGAGTTAAGACTTGCTAGCCTCAGAAACAAAACTATTTTTCACTCCCTCTCTCAGCAAATTTTTCTAATAGACTTTATTTTTAAAGCAGTTTTATCATCACAGCAAAATGGAGTGGAAGGTACAGATATTTTCCACATACCTCATGCATAGCTTCCCCCATTATCAGCATCCACCATCACAGTGGTACATCTGTTACAACTGATGAGCCTTCATTCACACATCATAATCACCCAGAATCCACAGTTTACATTAGGATTGACTCTTGCTGTTGCACCTTTTATGGATTTGGACAAATGTATAATGACTTGCATCCAACATTATAGTACCAGATACAGTCGTTTTTCAGTTTGCTAAGCTTTTTACTTATTTTTAGGATGGAGTGGTGACTTCCCTGCTTCTTACGTGCCAGACTGGAATCAGGAGGTCCCTAGGGTCCAAATTTTTTTTCTTCAAAGTAAGAAAGGACTTCAGGAAAAAATAAAACCCAGGGTGATATCAGAAATATATCTTGGGATAAAGATAAAGCAAAGGTATAACTGTAAAACCCTTTGTTAGAACCTCAGAAAGATTTGATAAGAAGATTTCATAAACCCTTTCAATTAAATAAATGGCCTTCTAAGGATCTCTAGCCTCTCTTTAACAGTAGACTTTCAAAGAACCTTAAAGGCGTTACACTACAATTGCCTCGTAAGAAGCCCAAAGTAAGAGAAGGACCTATCGTTAAGAGAATTGTGGATATGAGTTTTGTTTGATGGAGTGGATTATAAATGGATACACAAAATATCCACAACGTTTTTAAAGATAGTTTTAGACTCAGTTTGGACTAAAAGAGACAAAGACGGTACAAGATGAAAAAAAAAAAAGAAGACTTGGGATACCACCCTTCTCAGCTTTTTACATGCAGGATGCAGGCAGAGAAGTCTACCTGGTATAGTAAACATAAGCTCTTTCTTATGAAAAAAAAAAAAAAAAAAAAAAGTTGGCCCAGGGGATGAAACCAAGAATCCAAGATGTGGGACTAAGGATCAGAGCAAATAACTTCCTGGGAGGAGGACTGCGCCTTATCCAAAGAACAGACCTGTGTCCTGCTGAATTGCACAGTTGCTTTGAACAAGTGACTGTCATATGCATCCCACAGAGTGTGTACAGCAGTTATCTCTGTCTGCCCCGACATTGTGTTTTGGGTGTGAATGCATAAAATGATTTGTTCTTTTTAGTTTACAGTTCTTCAAATTGAGAGCTACAGTACTAAATGCCTCATTGTATCTAGACCTGATTTAAATGACAAGATCCTGGAATTTGTTATAGGATGAGACTTTGGGATCTTGAAGGAGGGATGTCAAAGATAAACAAAGCTGTACATTAATTAAAGTGGTGAAAACAGATTTTATTCAGTCACTGCTGACATTAAGGAGAAGAACTGAGCTCCATTTCCACGTGTGCAGATGTGATGGGGTGTTTTAAAGGGATAGTGAGGGAGTAGGGAAGGGAGAGAGCAGGGGCTCAAGTGAAAACTCATAGGCCAGCTGTGCCTGCTAACCTTGCAATTTCTGCAGTTAGGATTCTGCCCTCCCACAGAGACTGGGAGACAGAGACCCTATCCTTCCTGATGTTCACCTTTCAAAGGAGCGGCTTCTTTCAGGTCCTTGCGAAAGACACTCCTGAGATGTAAGAGATGCATATCCATCTCAAAGGAAGACAGGAAGGTTTCACTACTGTGAGCCCTTTCTAGTAAATGCTGTCAGAAACTGAGGTTGGGGCCTATCTTCGAGTGTTGGCTAGGACGAGCAGTAAATTCTCTTGGCAGCCTGGAGCTTTCTCAGGCAGGCACTTTAATGGAGGGCTGGGGCCATCCCAGGGACACAGCTTTGTGCTGCTTTCTCAGGCAGGCATTTTACTGGAAGCCTGCGGTCATCTTAGGACACAGCCTTATGCTTGGTCCTCTCTTAATGCAGAGGTTTGAATGGAGTCATACTGTGCCAGGAGTTCCACAGTCCTCAGGGGGTGAGAGTATTTTGTGTGTGAGAGGTATATAAATAACTGATGGCCAGAGGCCAGACTGGAAGTTTTAAAACATAGCCTGTAAATTCTCTGATACTCCTACTATCAAGAGAAGGCTATAATTGGCCTTCTCCTGAATCTGGGTGAGCTAGTGACTGACCAGTAGGGTATGTGGCAGAAGCGGTGCCAGGGACTTCCAAGGCTAGGTCATAAAGTCTTTATCCACTGGGAGAAGCCAGCCTTGGTGATCTGATCTCCATGTGAGAAGAATGTGGACAACAATTTCCAGAAGGACGGAAGGTTGAACAGATTAGAGACTGTAGGATGATTACTAGGTGTCAACCAGTAAGGGACCGGTGGAGGTAGAGGTCACTGAAGCAGTATTGGTAGAATGAATAAAACCTGATTGAATAAGTGGACTGATCAATGGGTCTCTTCATAAAGGGTAATACTGTATCTGAATTGGAACAAAATTAGAATTAAAATAAATTTAAATAATTAATGATAAATTCCTGACTGGTACATTAAAACATGACAAGAGAATGTATCTTGTTATGTAATGGTCATGTTAGAAACTCGAAAACTATTTAGAATTTTTCTGCTGAAAAGGAAAAAGGTCAGAGTACCATGAACAGAATTATTTTAATTCATGATCATTATTATCATTCTATAAATATTTGTTGTATGAATGGACAACTCACTTTTGTTTAATATGCACTGTCCCAAGTCTTGTGAGGAGAGTTTTTTCATGCGACATACACCTAAATGGTAGATCTTATTTGAAAGCCCATTATTCAGATGAGAAAAATGCATGAATTTTCCCAGGGAAAGAGGTTTAAGACAGATTTTAGTATGCCTTTACTGTGACTTTTAAAAAGTGCTTTCTTCCAAAATACACATTCTGTTTTTTAAGTATAGTTATTTTATTTTAAAAATTGATAAAATTTACTTTGGAAATTGACATCCTGGAAAGATAGTTAATTAAATTTCCTCAGATAGTTGCACTTTACTCCCTCAGCATGTTCATGCCTTTACCCAAATATCACCTTCCCAATAGGATCTTCCCTAAAAACTCCATATTTTAATTGTATCCCTGTTCTTGGCAAGTCTCGCTCTCTCTTAACCTGATCTAATTTTTTTTCCATAGCAGTGAGCACCTTTTAACAGTATGTTAAAACTGTTATGTTTTTGAGAGTTATGTTTACATTCTCAACATAACTGTTATGTTATGTAATTGAGTATGTTGGTTGTAGGTTTCCCAGCTCTAGAATGTATAGTTCACAAGGTCAAGTGTTTCTATCTATTCCATTCACTGATGTGTACCTAGAACTTCTCGAACAGTCCCTGAGACATAGCAGGTGTTCAGTATTGCTGAAAGAATGAATGCGTGCATGCTGTATCATGTCTTTGTCCAAAATGACACAGAAGGATACAACCCTTGCTTGTAGGGAATTTACCCTGTAACATGAGAAAAATATCTACAGGAGATTTTGCCCCATGTTTCAGTAGGTTAATTCAGCTCAGCCAAGTCTTCCTCCCTTCTTGAGGGACTGGTCATTCTTTCTGTTTTCTTCATCCCCTCTTTGTCTGTATTTTCTCTAGTGTTCCTATTTACTTGGTCCAATTTTTCACTCTTATCTCCTGCATAATATCTTTAAGAAATATTAAGTAATTAAATTTGAAAGGAAAATCTCTCTTTTAATGAAGAGAAAGGGTAGAACAGGGATAACTTCCAGTGCTTTTCTCTCTGTACTTTTGCAAACCCTTCATTTCTCTTGTCCCATCTAGTATAGCTTAAGTCTACATTTACCAAAGACATTCCTTTCCTATTGGCCCTCACTCACCCACCTTCAAATTTCATCAGACCTTACTGGACCTGTGTTTACTCATGGCACATTTGTTTGTCCCCCACCCTGTCCTGTTTCTACTGTTACTCTTATGTTTAGTGAGTGGCACTATTTCCCACTCTTAGGTATCACCCTCAAACAGGAGCAAACAATGTAAATAATCCAGAAAACTTGATGTGTCTGGTTTACTCCAAATAGATGAATGCTTATTTCCTTTTGGATCAAACTGCTAATACGGACACTTCAGAGGATGTCAAGTTAGTACAAGAGACTATCCATTGGGAAGATAAAATTGGAGATGGAGATCAGTTAGACTGAGGGCATTTAAAGAACAACAAGTAAAGTATAAATTATAACCTCAATTTCTGCAAGACCTTCAGAAATAGAAAAGCTGATAGGAGTAAGAAGTTTTGTTAGGCAGCCTGGATGCCAGACAAATGGGTGGGAGCTCTCTCCCTCTCTCTCTCAAACACATACACACACACACACACACACACACACACACAGACACACCATCAGAAAAGAAAACACAGCACACATGAACATACAAAAACAAGCTTACAGAAGACACTTCTTATTGCTTAGAATTAAAAAAAATAAACCCCTTTAACTAGTAAGGATGGTGCAGAACTGTCAGAGAAAGAAATAGGTAACTCAGATCCTGGAGAATTCTTTGGGTTGGTAGCAGTTTCACAACAAAGTATTATTCTTATTTAATTGTAGCAGATTTTATTAATATATTTCTAACTATTTTAGTTATCATTTATCATACATCATCCAAGTTTTATTCTAATTTCTCTCACTGTCATGTTATTTTTGTGCTTATGTACTTTTATTTATTTTTTATGATATATTTTAGTATTTATTTATTATACTTTTACAATATAAGCTTGAAGGTTACTTTACCTTCCTTCATGTTTACATTCTCATCTGATTATCTTTTCCAAATAAAAATAAAATTTGCTTCATCTATTCATGAAAAACAGACAAAAACAAGCAAGTAAAAGTACCTATAGGATTTTAATGGGACTGTGCTCAATTTCTAAATACTTCAAATACAAAATAGTAAATTAGAGATATCTCTAATCTACTAATATGCTGATGATTAATAAGCTTATAGAAGAAAAATACACATTCTAATACAAAATAATTTGGTAAAATTTAACTGCTATTAACAACAAAAATTCATCTGGAAGATACACATTACTTATATAAGGTGATAAAGTTGATGTATGTTAAATCATGAATCTATTTTTTTAACTTGTAGAGTAAAATCCTAAGCGTTCCTTTTGCAAATAGACACATAAAAATCACTTCTAGTCTCATTATTCTTATTGAATTCTTTAAAAATTTTTAATTGTTAGATTAAAACATGGACAGACTAATGATAAATATCAAAAGGACAATTTAAATAGTAAATATGTCAAATTAATATCAAAGAATAAGCTAAAATGTATTGGGTTTTGCAAGGGGGTTAATATATCAAGAAGTTCGTATGATACATATTCCAAAGCCACAATCTGCTAGAAAAAAAAGGAAACTGATATTTCACTCACATTAGTAACAAAAATGTAAAATACACGAAAATACTCTTAATAAGAGATGCAGGAGAACAGTATAAATACAGCTGTGAAGATGGAATTGCAGGTTACCAAAGACACATAACCGGAGCAGTCATGTTGTTTAATGTAAAAGCCTAGTATATAATACCTTTGTATTTTGCCTGAAATCCTTTATGAAAATGATGCAGAGAACACTTAAATAATTAATTATGTTATTAATTCTGTAGTTTTTTTTCTATCTCTTTTTTAAATAATTTGTATTATTCATGAGTTAGACACCCACATTCTTTTCTCCATGACTTAAAGTTTGGCATTTTCCTTTTTTCTTTCTACTGTTTTTCTGTACTTCTTATTATACTTTTTGATGCTTCCAGTGATTATGCTAATTGTTCTATTGCATATTTTTTATTTGTAAAAATGCATTGCCTTCTCTTGTTGAATAGTGCCAATGAGTTCTTCTGTTTCTTTAAGATAGATTTCAGAGGATCTCTAAGGTCTTTTGTATATAGTATGGAAAATCTTTCCAAGGTGCAAGTTAGCTCTGGTCCATCCATTCTTGTTATTCTTTTGTGCTACAAAATGTTTTTCATTTTCAAGTTGATATTTGCTCTGAGTTTTAATTTGCACACATGTCCTCGGGAATACTCTGTTATTTGTTAATGTTATCATTCCTTTGTATCTGGGGGTGCTGAGGCTAGTATAGTTCAGTGATGGTAGCCTGCTGATATTTCAGAAATCCTTGGGTAATCTTTTCCATATTTTCTCAAGCCTTCTTCTAACCAAGGTAGCAGCCCTTTGGCAGGGAATTCAAGGCCACTGCTGAGAATATGACTCGGGTTAGAGCCATAGTACCTATAAATGATACATTCACTATAGGTTCATCAAGGAATAGCTGGACAGTCTGTGAAAATGATGCTCCAGCTAAAAAGTAGGCCATAAATAATTCATTAACCAGATATACTTTAAAAATTTATGAAAGTTAAAATTCAAGAATATTTGAATGATAATACCAGAAGAGAAATTTCAATGACAATCGTTTTGTTAAAAAAAAAATGAAATCACATAAAGAGGTAAAATAAGAGGAATTAAAGAATTAAGATTAAAAACATAAGTTTTAGAGGTGCCTAACAAAATGGAGCAGAATGTACAAAATAATAGCAAAACACGAACTCAGTTATCTGATCTGATATATATAAAAATAGAAATCTCAGATATGAAAAACAAATATGGCTTTGAATGCAGGAATTGTGCCAGGAGAATACTAGCATGCCAATTAAGAAACAATGTGTTTCTAGAATGAGACCAAAATAAGATACCCAAACCCAAATGGTTTTAGGAAGAGATAAGAGCTGGTGATGCTGCCTGTACATCATCATAGCATTCTGCAGATATAATTTCTGGATAATGTATTTTAAAGAAAATAAGCAATAATTAATGGGTAGTATATAAAATTATACTGACAAAGAATCCTAATTAGGACATGCTATTTCATTTCATCAAAATCATTATCATTTTTGTCCTAATGAATTACTATACTCAGCCCAGATGGTTCCCTCAGAAATAGAAGGAAACAGATAAAGGGGAATAAAATAAACCCACTTTTATATGTCAATTCATTAACTATATACATAAGTGAAATTGAACACACACATAAATTAATAGATATCAAAGAGCTCTAAACTGCCTTTCAGGTACAATTGTAGGATAGATTATAATTAGATTATGTTACCTTCAATTTATCTTAGAATATCTATTTCATATATTTCTTCTCATACCATCATTATCTAAACATTCATAGCACTGCCAGCACTATCCTTTTTGGTTCTCTCTAGGATTTTTTATTTTTTTAAATAATAATTTATTCTGATCTCTATGAGGACCTCTGGGAGTATTTGAGACAAGGGAAAGATTTCCTAAAAATGGTGATTATGCCCAGTTGTCCTTGGCCTGTGGAAATATTTTGTCACAATCTGTTTTACTCACTAATAAACTGAATCATAAAGTTTCTGCCTGACAAGCAAGATAGAAGAAAAATGCCCTTTGGCTGAGCAGCAGTATGCATTCTGGTTTGCAGTGTATGGAATTAAAGGTTTTGTGGAATTTGTAGAACATAGTTATAGTGATGAATATTTTTCTCTATATCCAGTACATACTCAGTTAAGGAAGTCTTACTCAAATCATTTAATAAATTGGTTGCTACAAACAGCACCAATTCAAATTCCTGGGCATCCTTTGAAATAACACCAAACAAGTTCTGGCACTGATGCAGTGGGCTATACGTAATGGAGTGTAGGTGTAACGGATACATGTCCCAGGGTCCCTGGTGTCTGATATATTCTGCATCATGCACACATTCATCTAATGTTTGTGAACACCTTCTTAAAGTCTAATGGGGAATATAAGCAAGGACACAGGCAATGGTTATAATGCGGTGCTGCTCACAGTCTCACGGGGGGAGAAGACCAATGTAAACATGATTTCTGGGACACACAGGCCCATTGCTCTCCAAACATCTCTTCAGTCCCCCTGCTCATGCTTTAAATTCCCGAACTTCTGCAACTCTTTAACTAATCTTGTCTGAACATGGCCTGGAATTTTAATTTCTTTCACAGACTACCCCTTGGCTTCCTACACCATTCCTCTGGCATCCAACTCAGAACCCATTCCTTGTTTTGACTTTACTCCTTTCATTTGCATATTGTCCCTTTATACTATATTTTCATCCCTATTTATTTAAGCTACTCCATCACATGTAGGTGGACGAACGCCTTATTTTTATATGTGCTTTTTTTTTTCCTTACAAAATTGGCCCACTAGATAGAAACCTTGATTTTAATAAATTACTTAATACTTTTTGATTGTTATAATTCTCAAAAAACAATATACAGCCACATACTCATTCCCCCTAACTACTTAGTTTAGTGCTAAGAGATTAGGTTTAATCATCTTAGGTAATAGTTTCAACATTTTATTGGGTTCTGTAATTGTAATTGAACTGTCTAATTTTTATTCAATTGATATATGTGTCATGTTTCACTTTAAATAGGACATGAGATTTGCAATGCTTTTAGGAAAGAATAAGCAAATAAAGTAATAATTTTTAGCTTATAATTAGTTTGAAGTATTCAGCACTTAATTTCAAAATAGCATTGACTTTGTTAGGCCCTCGGTTTGGATTTTAGAACTATTATTAGGCTGTTCCATTAAAGAGTTTTCAAGTTGGTTTATCATGAACTTCGTAGTGTGATTGGATTCAATCAGATTTTTTTTTTTTCTGAGAAGGGACAAGGAAGGAGAAATCTGAGGGCACTAATTCCTGACAGGATGAGAGAGAAGCTACTCATGTCATGGACTTCCCATTTCTGTGGAGGGAGGGCCAGGAAACACTCAGACTGGAGCATCTCAAGCTCTTCCTTCTCTTAAAAATTCTTCTCCTTTCCTTCTTCTTGATTCAGTACTCCTCATTCTTAAAGACCTGGTTTAAATGTAGCATCCTATTTAAAATCCTCCTTTACTCCCATTTTTCCTCCAGGTAGACTCAATCCTTCAACTGAATACATTGAAAACAATTGAATACAGTACAATAGTGTCAGTTCTTATTGCCATAGGGATAATGCTATGCTTTATTAGTTGTGTTTGTTTTTACTTCTCCAACTTAAAGAAAGAAGGGAAAGAACAAACATTCATTGAACATTCATTAGCTATCAGGTCCCATAACAGTTACATATTATAATACATATTGTCCTTACAAAAGCCTTGTGAGTTAAGGACTCCCGTTATATTTTATAGCGCCCTGCATTTCCTTTATAATAATTTGCAAAAATATATTTATTGGCACATTATTTTAAGTATTTATCTTCTCTGCTAAGCTCCAAGAGAGCATGCACTGTGTTTTCTTTATGTCTTTAGTATCCAACACAGGGGTAGTACCTAGTAACCAATCAATAAATATCTGGTGAATGAATGGATAGATCAATAAATACATATTTTATTTATGCCTATTTTATAAGTGAGGAAACCCAGTCTCAATAAAAGTAAACAACTCAAGGTCACTTAGCAAGTAGGGACAGAATTGTGACCACACTAACAACTATTGATTCCAATGCCAGTCAAATCTCAGCCAGACCTCATGGCATTTAACAATCATAGGGTGAGGGATGGTCATGGAGTTCTCGAAACAGAACAGGGTCAAGTCAAATATTTGTTACTTGCAAGACATTACTTTATCATTCATTTCTTCATTCAGAAATTATTTATCATGCATGTAACTGCCTACTTCTCTTATTTTGACCTGGGTTCCATCTGCTGCTGTTGCCCTGATCATTCAACATGACTTCCTAATGACAACAGACATCTCTTTAAGTCTCCTGTATCTGAAACTGTCAGTTGCCTCTCAGTATCTCTTCTTTTGATTTTCCATGAAATGTACTGTTGATTTTTCCTGGCTGCCTATGTGTTTACCCAAAAGTGTATTTCCAAACCTCTCTTGAATGTAGGTGTGGTCCTGAGACCAATTTTTGTAAATAAGATATAAGGAGAAATGTTAGATGGGACTTCTGGGACCCCCTCTTAGAAGGTAGAGAGAGATGGCATGCTTTTCTTTCTCTCTGAATCTGTCCTGCTGTGGATGTGGTTCTGAGCTCTTGCATCCATCTTGGAGCAGGAGGATAAATGCCACAGCCTAGTGCAACTCTAGAAGTAGCCTGAGTCCATGCTGGCAACTCTGCTAACCCTGGATATCACTGAGCTTATTTTACTAAAGAGAAAAATGATTGCTCTCTTATTTAAGCCGTTGTTTCCTCGAGCGTCTTTTTTTCCCTTACTTGCTGCCAAATGTAATCCTAACTGATACCCGTCCTAAAAGAAATAAAGATGTTTAAACATTAGCAAGTTTTCTGGCTTCAGAAGACATCAAAATAGAAACCACATATGCCAATAAAATGTCTTTCAATCGAGTAAGTGATTTTTAAGGCAAACTTTTCTATAAATAAGGTATAATTCATAAAATAGAGTGCTCAAAATAAAAGTATTCACCAAAACAAATTTGATATATGGGAGACTTTCATTTCCATTTAAGACCATTTATTCCATCTTTTAGTGTAGTATGAATTATGTATTATGAAAATGATCTCATAACTAAATATGTAAAGAATAAAGAAAAAAGTCAAATTTAAAACAAAACAAAACAAATTGAAAGTATAGATAATCCCATTAGATGATTCTAAGGCATTATGGTATGAAACATTTTTTAAAATATGAAACAGAATGTGTCATCTGAGTTTGAAGAATAATGTCATGTGATTATGAATGTTCTCCTGCACAAAGTCAGCATGTTGTCTTGAAGAGCTCAAGGGGGAGTTCACAGTTAGATCATGTTTATATTTTTCTTTCTCACTGCTTCCAAATCAAAAGGCCTAATACCTGAGCCTGCAACAGAAGAAATGACCCCACCATCACAACTGCCTATAAGGCAGGCCTCAACTCCTGGCTCCTTTGGACAGGCTGAGGCACGCAGGGCTAATTGTGCCAGTTCCGACTTTTGAGGGCAACTTGCATCAAAGCTGAGCCTTAAATGGACATATTCAACAGGCATTGATTCTCCTGAGTTTGGTTGCTTGCACTCTTGAGGTTTCAAAACTATCTGCCTGCTCACTTTCAGCTGCCCACAGGTCTCCTGTTCCTGTAGTTTATTACCCTGACCTCATCTCCTGCAACGTTGTCCTTATGAGGAACTGAGTGTGCTTCTCCCTCACGGTCATCTGACTGTCATTTGTACTTCATTTCCACTTGCAGAGTTCAGACTATATGTGACATCTAAGGTTGATGGTCTCCTCTGCCAAATTACTTTCTTAGAGCACTTGTTCTTAAAATACTAGCTAAGTGGATTCAGAAAGTGTATATCAAGGGCCTGCTGCATGCTGGGGGCTCTTCTAGGGACTGGTTGGGATCTATTGGGTCTGTACAGTCTAAATAACCCAGAGAAGGGATTCAAGTCCGTGTTAAAAACCAGTCAACCCAATGTTTAACACCCTTCGAATTTTTTTGGAAATTACACTTAAATAATGTGAACCTCTGTTGCCCCGTTTTATAGATGAGAAGGTATTTGTCTGAGTGCATGACCTTTTTTTTAAGGAATATTCTCATAGAAAAGAAAGAAAGAGAAATTTCTCTTATTACAACAAATGGTGAACTGGGAGAAAAAGAACAACAGGTATCAATATCTGGAGTGAATGCCTGAGATCACCCCACCTGTTGAGGAGACCTCAGCTACTAGATGTGGAAGCAGAGAATAGAACTAACACCAGGCCTGGTCACTAGTTACCTTGGTCTGGGTCTGATGGTTCTCAGTGAAGTAAGGGATTCTCTCATCTCCTGAGACCAAAAACGTTTGTTTCTATTTCACTATAAGTTTTAAATATTAAAGGAAAAATAAAAGGATTAAATTCAAAATCTTCCCAATTGGGAAAAAAAGGTGTTTTTTCCATTTTTGTGAGAGTATAATGCTACTTATTTTCAAAATGTTAATTTGCTTTTACATAATATACTTAGTAATTAGTGAACAAAACCCTAATGTACTGTGGGTGTGATTTGTAAAGGCTTAAATGACAGACTTTAACTAGGGTAATTTCAGTCCTGATGTGTTGTGAAATAACAATATATTCTAAATGAGTAAACTTGAAATAAGTAAGCCATTGGGGACTATTGGCCACCTGATAATTAAACTTGATCTAACATGGACATCAAAAATAATTATGTGTACTAAACATAAAGAGACAGTCAGCTCCTCAGAGAGATGAAGTGAACTTGGACAGATGGACAGAATGCAAATCATGACGGGTTTCTTAATGAAAGAGAAATGAAATGCAATTTAAAGCCCTATGCAAAATTTGGATAGTTACTCCTAGTGTACAAATTACTGAAAAAAAATTACACTGAAGCAAGATAGATTACTGTATTTCCAACAACCAGGAAAACCATTCCTCTAGAGAATTTAGATTTTCAAGTTTCCTGGGCAATGAGGTTAAGAACAAAATTACTTTTATAGTATATTTGTATTCCTCTCCTAGGGCTGCCATAACAAAGTACCGAAGACTGGGGCACTTAGCAGAAATGTATTTCTTCACAATTGTGGAGACTAGAAGTCCAAGACCAAGGTTTTGGCAAAGTTGGTTTCTTATGAGGCCTGTATCCTTGGCTTGTAAATGGCTGTCCTTCAGACATCCTCACATGACCTTCTTTCTGTGTGTCTCTGATGTCCCTTCCTCTTCTCATGAGGACACCAGCCGTATTGGATTTGGGCCCCACCCAAATGACCCCATTTCACCTAATTACCTCTTTAAGGACCCAATTTCCAAATTCAGTCACATCTGAGGTACTGGGGATTAGGACTTCAACATACAAATTGTTGGAGGAACGCAATTCAGTCCATAACAATGTTCAATGCACAAATTATACACAGTTTAGAGAACAAAAATATCAATACAGAGATGAATAGAGGGGAGATGCATTGAATACCTTACATGAGAGAGATCCTGATCAGCTGGTAGGGTGACCAACCTTCCTGGTGTGCCTGGTTTTAGCACCGAAAGTCCTATACCCTGGAAAAGTTCTCAAATCAGAATGGTTGGTCACCCAGCGTCATGTGCTGGATACCCGACAACCACTGCTAAGGGTAACATTTGTGACCTAATATAGTATGGTAGTATAGTAAACAACATCATTCTTGAGTTCTTAAGATTTTACCAGAAGTGTGAATTATGCTCAAGCAAGCAGGCCTCCTTAGGATCATGGAATAGAATCATATGAATAGAATCCAGAATAGATAGAATAGAATCATATGAATAGAAGCCAGAATTCCCAACATCATTGGGAAGTTAAACAGATCTCCAGTTTGCTGTAAGGATGGCACATTCTTAGTTGATAGACTGTGTCACCCAAATGTAACCTACCTCCTTTCTTCTTAGATTTGATTCAGAGAGAATAACATTCTTTTTCCAAACTCCAGGACTTATATTTGGAATGACCATAAGTCCTGCTTTTCCTTAGACAGTCTCATTTTACCTGTTGTTTCAGCATAATTATTGGTAAGTCGTCCTTCATTCTCAGAAGGCCCCTGTTCGAAGCATAAAATATATGGTCACCCAATTTATACTGCTCAGTTCTTCTGGTCCCAATACGTCTCTGCTTTCCTTTTCCTATAACACACCAGTCTCTGAGCTTGCCATTCACAGACACATAGGTTCTTTGATCCTCTGTGTGACTCTTCTCTTTACTTTCTGACTAGAACAATGAAGATGGGGCTCACAAATTTTGTTTTGGACCCTCCTACTTAACCAGGTTTTATAATATGATCATAAAACAGGAAGCATAATTTTTCCATCATGTAAGAATCAGGGTATAGGAGCTTACAACGGAAGTAGGAAAAAAATTAGAGAATTTAAACCAATACAAATAAATTATGTGTGTGCACAAAATATTTTTTTAACTTTTTATTTTATAACGGAATATAGCCTATTCACCAAATATTTTTAATAATCACGGACTCTCAAAGGATTTCAGGGATTATCTAGTTGAATCCTCTCCTTTTGCAAAGGAATAAACTGAGGCTTAGAAACAGGAAGTGATTTGCCAGAGGGCATAACCTAACTTGATCCAGTTAAAAAAGAATTCATGACCAGCAATGAATTAGATATTTCTATTCCCAAGTCAGGTATTTTTACCATATGAGAACATAATAACTGTTCCCTTATAACATCTTTTCTGGTCTTCTTACTTAAAATAACGTATTTGTTATTCTAAATGTGAAACTAGTTTGCATACTTTAGAAAACTTATAAAATAGACATAAGCAAAATTTTTTAAAAAGAATTGCAAGTCACTTCCCAGAAATAATCACAATTATTTCCTTCCATTATCATTCCATTTTGGTACATATGAGGGGTGTTTTTGTGTGTGTGCGTGTGTGCGTGTGTGTATGTATGTGTATGCATACATTTATACTTCCACCTGTGTATATCATGCAAATTGAGAGCATTTCATTTGATGATATGCATTACCCAAATCTTTAAGCCTAAAATATATATCATGAGCATATTTCCAGGCCCTTAAGTATTTTTTATATAATACCATTTTTAATGGCTGCATATTTTTCCATTACATGATATGGCAACATTTATTCAACCATCATGACATTACCATTGAAGATGTAATAGGTTTCCTTTTTTTTTTTTTGTATTTAAGCTATGTTGCTAGAAAAACCCTTGTCATGGTATTTGGAAATTATTACTTATAGCTGTATCACTAATCAACTGAAGTGAAAAATTGCTAATCAGAAGACTATACATTCTTAGTCTTTTAAAAACTGTGTTGCACATGACCACTCAAGAAGGTTGTGCCTGCAGCCACATAGCACAGGGAGATCAGCTCGGTGCTTTGTGACCATCTAGAGGGGTGGGATAGGGAGGGTGGGAGGGAGACGCAGGAGAGAGGAGATGTGGGTCTATATGTATATGTATAGCTGATTCACTTTGTTATAAAGCAGAAACTAACACACAATTGTAAAGCAATTATACTCCAATAAAGATGTTTAAAATATATATATAAAAATAATAATAATAAATAATTTTTTAAAAAAAGAACATTGTGCTGACTTATACACCTCAGTACTATGGAAGCATTTCTGTTTTTCTCTAACCCTTGACAACATTGGCAGTTATCTTTTCCTTGTCTTTTGACAGTTTGACAGAGAAAAATAGTGTATTATGGTCTTAATTTGCATTCATTTTATTACGATTGCACTGGTATAGTTTTTATATGTTTATAGGTCTTCTGTGAAATGCTTATTTCTATTTTTTAAACTTTTTAATCCTTTTGGGTTGTTTACATTTATCTTACCTCTTAGCAATAGATCTTTATAATAATACAGTAATGTATTAACATAAAAACTCGGACTGAATATATGTTATAAAATTTTTACATGGAAAATAATATTTTTCCATTTCATTTCAATTATCTGTCTTTTTTTAAATTTCATATAAATGGAGACATACATGAAGTATTCTTTTGTGCATGGCTTTTATCACTCAGCACTTTTTTTATGTATCCACTTTGTTGCATGTATAGCTAATTTATTCTTTTATTACTTTTTTTTTGAATTTTTGAATTTTATTTTATTTTATTTTTTTTGAATTTTTGAATTTTATTTTATTTTTTTATACAGCAGATTCTTATTAATCATCAATTTTATACACATCAGTGTATATATGTCAATCTCAATCGACCAGTTCATCACACCACCATCCACACCCCACTGCCACTTTCCCCCCTTGGTGTCCATAAGTTTGTTTTCTACATCTGTGTCTCAATTTCTGCCCTACAAACCGGTTCATCTTTACCATTTTCCTAGGTTCCACATATATGCATTAATATACAATATTTGTTTTTCTCTGACTTACTTCACTCTGTATGACAGTCTCTAGGTCCATCCACGTCTCAACAAATGACCCAATTTCATTCCTTAGTAAAGCTGAGTAGTATGCTGTTGTATATATGTACCACATCTTCTTTATCCATTCATCTGTCGATGGACATTTAGGTTGCTTCCATGACCTGACTATTGTAAATAGTGCTACAATGAATATTGGCGTGCATGTGTCTTTTTGAATTATGGTTTTCTGTGGGTATATGCCCAGTAGTGGGATTGCTGGGTCACATGGTAATTCTATTTTTAGTTTTTTAAGGAACCTCCATACTGTTCTCCATGGTGGCTGTATCAATTTACATTCCCACCAACAGTGCAAGGGGGTTCCCTTTTCTCCACACCCTCTCCAGCATTTGTTGTTTGTAGATTTTCTGGTAATGGCCATTCTGACAGGTGTGAGGGGATACCTCATTGTAGTTTTGATTTGCATTTCTCTAATAATTAGTGATGTTGAGCAGCTTCTCATGTGCTTCTTGGCCATCTGTATGTCTTCTTTGGAGAAATGTCTGTTAAGGTCTTCTGCCCATTTTTGGATTAGGTTGTTTGTTTTTTTAATATTGAACTGCATGAGCTGTTTATATATTTTAGAGATTAATCCTTGGTCCGTTGATTTGTTTGCAAATATTTTCTCCCATTCTGAAGGTTGTCTTTTCATCTTGTTTATGGTTTCCTTTGCTGTGCAAAAGCTGTGAAGTTTCATTAGGTCCCATTTGTTTATTTTTGTTTTTATTTCCATTACTCTGGAAGGTGGATCAAAAAAGGTCTTGCTGTGATTTATGTCAAAGAGTGTTCTTCCTATGTTTTCCTCTAAGAGTTTTATACTCTCCAGTCTTACATTTAGGTCTCTAATCCATTTTGAGTTTGTTTTTGTGTATGATGTTAGGGAGTGTTCTAATTTCATTCTTTTACATGTAGCTGTGCAGTTTTCCCAGCACCACTTATTGAAGAGACTGTCTTTTCTCCATTGTATATTCTTGCCTCCTTTGTCATAGTTTAGTTGACCATATGTGCATGGGTTTATCTCTGGGCTTTCTATCCTGTTCCATTGATCTATAGTTCTGTTTTTGTGCCAGTACCATATTGTCTTGATTACTGTAGCTTTGTAGTATAGTCTGAAGTCAGGGAGTCTGATTCCTCCAGCTCTGCTTTTTTCCCTCAAGACTGCTTTGGCTATTTGGTTTCTTTTGTGTCTCCATACAAATTTTAAGATTTTTGGTTCTAGTTCTGTAAACAATGCCATTGGTAATTTGATAGGGATTGCATTGAATCTGTAGATTGCTTTGGGTATTATAGTCATTTTCACAGTATTGATACTTTCAATCCAAGAACATGGTATATCTCTCCATCTGTTGGTATCATCTTTAATTTCTTTCATCATTGTCTTACAGTTTTCTGCATACATGTCTTTTGTCTCCCTAGGTAGGTTTATTCCTAGGTATTTTATTCTTTTTGTTGCAGTGGTAAATGGGAGTGTTTCCTTAATTTCTCTTTCAGATTTTTCATCATTAGTGTATAGGAATGCAGGAGATTTCTGTGCATTAATTCTGTATCCTACAACTTTACCAAATTCATTGATTAGCTCTAGTAGTTTTCTGGTGGCATCTTTAGGATTCTTTATGTATATAGTATTATGTCATCTGCAAACAGTGACAGTTTTACTTCTTCTTTTCCAATTTGTATTCCTTTTATTTCTTTTTCTTCTCTGATTGCCATGGCTAGGACTTCCAAAACTATGTTGAATAATGGTGGTGAGAGTGTACATCCTTGTCTCGTTCCTGATCTTAGAGGAAATGATTTCAGTTTTTCACCATTGAGAATGATGTTTGCTGTGGGCTTGTCCTGTATGGCCTTTATTATGTTGAGGTGGGTTCCCTCTATGCCCACTTTCTGGAGAGTTTTTATCATAAATTGGTGTTGAATTCTGTCAAAAGCTGTTTCTGCATCTATTGAGATGATCATATGGTTTTTCCTCTTCAATTTGTTAATATGGTGTATCACATTGATTGATTTGCATATATTGAAGAATCCTTGCATCCCTGGGATAAATCCCACTTGATCATCGTGTATGACCCTTTTAATGTGTTGTTGGGTTCTGTTTGTTAGTATTTTGTTGAGGATTTTTGCATGTATATTCATTAGTGATATTGTTCTGTAATTTTCTTTTTTTGTAGTATCTTTGCCAGGTTTTGGTATCAGGGTGATCGTGGCCTCATAGAATGACTTTGGGAGTGTTCCTTCCTCTGCAGTTTTTTGGAAGAGTTTGAGAAGGATGGGTGTTAGCTCTTCTCTAAATGTTTGATAGAATTCACCTGTGAAGCCATCTGGTCCTGGACTTTTGTTTGTTGGAAGATTTTTAATCACAGTTTGAATTTCATTACTTATGATTGGTCTGTTCATATTTTCTGTTTCTTCCTGGTTCAGTCTTGGAAGGTTATACCTTTCTAAGAATTTGTCCATTTCTTCCAGGTTGTCCATATTATTGGCATAGAGTTGCTCGTAGTAGTCTCTTAGGATGCTTTGTATTTCTGTGGTGTCTGTTGTAACTTCTTCTTTTTCATTTTTAATTTTATTGATTTGAGTCTTCTCCCTCTTTTTCTTGATGAGTCTGGCTAATGGTTTATCAATTTTGTTTATCTTCTCAAAGAACCAGTTTTTAGTTTTATTGATCTTTGCTATTGTTTTCTTTGTTTCTATTTCATTTGTTTCTGCTCCGATCTTTATGATTTCTTTCCTTCTGCTAACTTTGGATTTTGTTTGTTCTTCTTTCTCTAGTTCCTTCAGGTGTAAGGTTAGATTGTTTATTTGAGATTTTTCTTATTTCTTGAGGTAGGCTTGTATAGCTGTAAACGTCCCTCTTAGAACTGCTTTTGCTGCATCCCATAGGTTTTGGATCATCATGTTTTCATTGTCATTTGTCTCTAGGTATTTTCTGATTTCCTCTTTGATTTCTTCAGTGATCTCTTGGTTATTTAGTAACGTATTGTTTATCCTCCATGTGTTTGTGTTTTTTACGTTTTGTTCCCTTTAATTCATTTCTAATCTCGTAGCGTTGTGGTCAGAAAAGATGATTGATATGATTTCAATTTTCTTAAACTTACTGAGGCTTGATTTGTGACCCAAGATGTGATCTATCCTGGAGAATGTTCCGTGCACACTTGAGAAGAAAGTGTAATCTGCTGGTTTTGGATGGAATGTCCTATAAATAAATAAATAAATAAATAAATGTCCTGTAAATAATCAATTAAATCTATCTGGTCTATTGTGTCATTTAAAGCATCTGTTTCCTTATTTATTTTCATTTTGGGTGATCTGTCCATTGGTGTAAGTGAGGTGTTAAAGTCCCCCACTATTATTGTGTTACTGTCAATTTCCTCTTTTACAGCTGTTAGCACTTGCCTTATGTATTGAAGTGCTCCTATGTTGGGTGCATATATATTTATAATTGTTATATCTTCTTCTTGGATTGATCCCTTGATCATTGTGTAGTGTCCTTCCTTGTCTCTTGTAACATTCTTTATTTTAAAGTCTATTTATCTGATATGAGTATTGCTACTCCAGCTTTCTTTTGATTTCCATTTGCATGGAGTATCTTTTTCCATCCCCTCACTTTCAGTCTGTATGTGTCCCTAGGTCTGAAGTGGGTCTCTTGTAGACAGCATATAGATGGGTCTTGTTTTTGTATCCATTCAGCAAGCCTGTGTCTTTTGGTTGGTGCATTTAATCCATTCACCTTTAAGGTAATTATCGATATGTGTGTTCCTATGACAGTTTTCTTAATTGTTTGGGGTTTGTTTTTGTAGCTCCTTTTCTTTACTTGTGTTTCCCACTTAGAGAAGTTCCTTTAACATTTGTTGTAGAGCTGGTTTGGTGATGCTGATTTCTCTTAGCTTTTGGTTCTCTGTAAAGCTTTTGATTTCTCTGTCGAATGTGAATGAGATCCTTGCCGGGTAGAGTAATCTTGGTTGTAGGTTCTTCCCTTTCATCACTTTAAGTATATCATGCCACTCCCTTGTGGCTTGCAGAGTTTCTGCTGAGAAATCAGCTGTTAACCTTATGGGAGTTCCCTTGTATGTTATTTGTCGTTTTTCCCTTGCTGCTTTCAATAATTTTTCTTTGTCTATAATTTTTGCCAATTTGATTATTATGTGTCTTGGCGTGTTTCTCCTTGGGTTTATCCTGTATGGGACTCTCTGTGCTTCCTGGACTTGGGTGGCTATTTCCTTTCCCATGTTAGGGAAGTTTTCAACTATAATCACTTCAAAAATTTTCTCAGGTCTTTCTCTTCTCCTTCTGGGACCCCTATAATGTGAATGTTGTTGTGTTTAATGTTATCCCAGAGGTCTCTTAGGCTGTCTTCATTTCTTTTCATCCTTTTTTCTTTATTCTGTTCCACAGCAGTGATTTCTGCCATTCTGTCTTCCAGGTCACTTATGCGTTCTTCTGCCTCATTTATTCTGCTATTGATTCCTTCTAGTGTAGTTTTCATTTCAGTTATTGTATTGTTCATCTCTGTTTGTTTGTTCTTTAATTCTTCTAGGTCTTTGTTAAACGTTTCTTGCATCTTCTGGATCTTTGCCTCCATTCTTTTTCCGAGGTCCTGGATCATCTTCACTATCATTATTATGAATTCTTTTTCTGGAAGGTTGCCTCTCTCCAATTCTTTTAGTTGTGTTTCTGGGGTTTAATCTTGTTCCTTCATCTGGTACATAGCCCTCTGCCTTTTCATCTTGTCTATCTTTCTGTGAATGTGGTTTTTTCCCCACAGGCTGCAGGATTGTAGTGCTTGCTTCTGCTCTCTGCCCTGTGGTGGATGAGGCTATCTAAGAGGCTTTTGCAAGTTTCCTGATAGGAGGGACTGGTGGTGGGTAGAGCTGGGTGTTGCTCTGGTGGGCAGAGCTCAGTAAAACTTTAATCTGCTTGTCTGCTGATGGGTGGGGCTGAGTTCCCTCCCTGTTGGTTGTTTGGCCTGAGGCGACCCAACACTGAAGCCTGCAGGCTCTTTGTTGGGGCTAATGGTGGACTCTGGGAGGGCTCAAACCAAGTAGTACTTCCCAGAACTTCTGCTGCCAGTGTCCTTGTGCTCACGGTGAGACACAGCCACCCCCCCCACCTCTGCAGGAGACCCTCCAACATCAGCAGGTAGGTCTAGTTCAGTCTCCCCTGGGGTCACTGCTCCTTCCCCTGGGTCCCGATGTGCACACTACTTTGTGTGTGCCCTCCAAGAGTGGAGTCTCTGTTGCCCCCAGTCTTGTCAGAGTCCTGCAATCAAATCCCGCTAGCCTTCAAAGACTGATTCTCTAGGAATGCCTCCTCCCATTTCCGGACCCCCAGGTTCAGAAGCCTGACGTGGGGCTCAGAACCTTCACTCCAATGGGTGTACTTCTGTGGTACAAGTGTTCTCCAGTTTGTGAGTCACCCACCCAGCAGTTATGGGATTTGATTTTATTGTGATTGCGCCCCTCCTACTGTCTCATTGTGGCTTCTCCTTTGTCTTTGGATGTGGGGTATCTTTTTTGGTGAGTTCCAGTGTCTTCCTGTCGATGATTGTTCAGCAGTTAGTTATGATTCTGGTGTTTTTTCAAGAGGGAGAGAGAGCACATCCTTCTACTCTGCCATCTTGGTTCAGGCTCCTATCTGTCTTTTTTTAATTTGAAGAAGTTTCTAAAGTATTGTTATGTTATTATTTTATCTTTTTCACTCCATCCTGAGTATTATAGAAATACCTACCCTATGCTAGTGAATGCATTTTTATTGGTTGATTCTTTCATTTTTGCATTTACATATTACTTCATTTAGAAATTTACATGTAAATAATATGTGAGGTAGGGATGTTATTTTATTTCTTTTTCTAAACATTAGCTATTTATGTCATAATAATCATTGAAAAATCTACCTTTCTTATTTGAAATGACCCATTCTTTACTTCAGTTACTAAAGCCCTACAATACATTTTAATATATTCTGCAGTAAACTTCAGTGTCCTACATAGACTTTTTGTTTTAGAAATGATTTTGGATATTTCATGCTTATTTATGTGTATGTGTGTGTGTTGGGGGGCGGTACGTGTATGTGTGTTTCTTAGTAAGCTGCTGAAGAATTTATTATTGTTTAAGCAACTAGTGTCCAGAAATATTACATAGTAATTCCACTTATTTTTTCAGTTGATTATCTTGTATAGGATACCAATCATATCTATAAATATTGAAATTTGATCTTCAGGTTTTTCTTGTGTTATTTATCTTTTTTTCATCTTGAAAATTCGTAAAGTTACAGAATAGTAATGGTGATAAGAAGCACCCTTATCTCATTTTAGACTTAAATATATGTGAGTGCCTCTATTGTGACATTCACTGTTAGTACCATGTATATATTCTTTATCAAATTAATGGCATCCTGTTCTTTTTTACTAAGAGAATTTTTTTAAATTAAGAGATAAATTTTATCTTCTATCATATATCTTTTAATCTTCTTTTCTCTCTCTTTTGATCTTCTTTAAGATGATATTGTAGTTCTTCTTATTTAACCAATTAAGGTAATAAAATATATTAAAATTTTATAATTTTGTGCCATCCTTTCTTGCATAGAATAAATTTTACAGTTGTGAATTATAGTCCCTAAAATTTTATTTATAAAATTATAGCTATATCACATTTATGAACACCTATATTAATAAATTATATTGTTTCATAAACACATATAAATATATTGTCAGTCTTTGGTAGCTTCTATAATTGATTAGGGTATTTTCTCAAAACCTAGGTATTTTAGTTATTATTCAGAATTATCTGTTTCTTGAGAACTTAGCAGAACAGGCTTATCTTACTGATCAAATCAGTGTCTGACTGGTAGTTCTTGTACATATTTTTCCATGTCAGTCAGGGTAAGCTAATGTACTCGAAGAGCTTAACATAACAAGCATTTAATCATCCTTCAAGTCACTATCTAATGCTGCATATCAGTGTGGGGGAGACTGTGCTCCCCTGTCATTCAGAGTTCTGTGCGCCTTCCACCGTGTGGTTTTGTCCTCCTATAGATTCTGAGCTGATGTGTTTAGCTAGCTCGTGGGGAGACAGAGAACCACTTGTGGGAGGTTATTATGGGCCATGAGGTAATGCTCAAATCCATCCCTGTGATCAGAAAGAAGAGGAGAACATAGGTATTTATGAACATTGATATTCTCTGTCAAATGAATTAATTTAATCATTTCTATTTTTCTAGGAAATAATATGATGCTTTAAAATAATTAGAGGTATTAGGAGAGAGTTGTATGGATTATTTTTTATTTATTGTTTTTTGTCTATGGTTAAATCCTTTTTTTTTTTAATAAATTTATTTGTTTATTTATTTTTGGCTGCACTGGATCTTTCATTGCAGTGCACGGGCTCTCTAGCTGCGGCGAGCAGGGGCCACTCCTAACTGAGGTGCACAGGCCTCCCTTTTCTTACCTTCCTCAGACCCATTGTTCCTTACTTTCTGCCTGGTTTTCATCTTCTCTTCCATGTTTTCTTCTCCTTCCATGTTACCTTGCTTCCTGCCTCCTGATCTGGCTGCTTTCTTGTTTCTCCCAACACTAAATATATAAACTTTCTGTGACTTGAGAAAGCAACAAAGACTGTCTTATCACTGATGCCTACATAGTGTCTAGCACTGTGCCCTTTAGGCATTTACAAAATTGCTGTATTGGACTTAAATTGAATCAGCCATTTCCTGGGTTGCTCTAATAGCCTCTCATTTGTTTGCTCTACCTGCAGTTAATATCCCCAATATCCTTCAAGCACTGCCAGATCCACATTCCTGCAACACCATCCTGATCAGCTCTAGCCTCCAAACACAAATATTCAAAAGCTCCCACCACCTCTCAAATTACGTAGATGTGGCCATGCTCCTCACCAGTGCAAGGGCTCGCTGTTCTGAGGTGATAAGCTCTATTTCTCTTTACTCAAGATACTAGCTTTGTGTTTTAACCATACCTAGACCATTTTAATACTTCCCTTACAATTGTACTGTTTGTTTGTTTGTTTTAATTTACAATATGCTTTCATCCTCCTTCAGCAAATTGTTCAGGTAGTCTCTTCACCTAAAATGTTATTATATTGCTAATTCTGCCTCTTATTGTTTTCCTCATTCTTTAAGGACTTACTGTTTCCTCCCTGAAATCCACAACTCAATGGACTGTCTCTCCTCTTTCTCTCACAATGGGTGGCATGTTAGAGGAGACTCTAACAAGAGAGAAAATTTATACTAATATCCTCTGTGCCCCTGATCATTCAAAGAAGAAGCATACATTTTGTCAGCTTTCTCTGCTATTAATCTGCCTTTTCTATGTTTAGAATAAGCCTAAAGACCAAATCAAAGCATCTATTTGGGGAATCCTAGTCTCAGATGAAGCTGATGGAGAGGTAATTTTGCCAGATTCAAGAACATAGCTGAGTTCTCGGAGTGGTACTAAAAATAAAAGCATAGGCTCTCATAATTCTTTCCGGGACTTCTGACTCTTAATTCCAAATGAAAAAGGGGAGAATTTAAACCAACTTTTGATAAAGAGTATCTCCTTAACCCAGAAAAAATTTATTGTGAGAAAGGCAGTGTGACCGTAGACCTCCTTACTAAATTAAATGGTAATGTCCATTTCTAATTAAAAAAAGGTTTATATTTTATTTATACTTGATATTTCAGTAGATCTAACATAATTTCCAGTTTAGATATGGAAAACTCAAAATGTGCAGAAATTACAGCTTAATGCCTGGGGTAAGAAGGGAAGGAATTCATCTTTTTTACAATTCAATCAAATGCAGAATAGGAGCAGTTAATAATTGTAGAATATGGATAATCAGATAAGACATTTTCTAGCAAAAACTCATAAATTTTATTTTCAGAATACATTAAAATTCAGTTAAATTTTAAAATCATAGCATATCTTGAGCCACTGTTGAATAGTTGCTGTATCTATAGAAATCTATTTTAGAGATATGCAAGTACAAATTATAGAATGTCAGCATGCAATTTGATTTTATGTGCTTTTCTACTAATATAAATAATGAAGCATGTTGAGAGCATTCAGATACATTCAGCTGAGTATAATTAAAATACTGAGGTGTAACATGTTAAAAAAAAAAAGAAATTAAGTACTAAAATGAAGTAGGTAGAAATACCAGCAATTCAAAGCGATAACTATGTTGTGATTACAGTATTGTGAATAGACCAAATCTAATATTTTGGTTTAAAGGAAATCAGTGATAGCTGGAAAGTTAATAGAAGCAGTGACTTTATATTTTCTGTGAATAACGGAGAGGCTTCATTTCAGGAGTACATGATTTTTTGCAACCTCTGGAATTAAGTCTCCATGGTACTCTGAATAAGCATTCTTGCCAAAATGGAACAAACTCTCTGATGAAATTGGCCACTAGGGCCTACAACAAATAATTAAAATGGGATTTGGGAATCAGTTGGTTTTTTTGTGTCTAACACTCCCCATTGGGTTAGCTGAATGAGGGCAAATCAGCTTCTTCAGACCATGTAAAAAACACAGTTGAGCTTCCTTCTGGTCACCACTAATTACACAGTGACTGTGGCTGCCCACTCCAGGCTGAAGGCGAACTTTCTCTCTGGTTTTGTTGCTGAGGCCCCACCAAAGGGCCAACTGTTTATTTGGGCTTGCCAGGCCCAATTTAGAGTAAGAGGTACTGATATTGTGATAACAAGGGGTATTTGACCAAATTTTGTTCTATCCTGTCACATGTATCAGTTACTTAGTCCTTCTATGCTACAAAGAGTCCTGGGTTCCTGTGTGATCCATACTGTGATCTCTAATCTCAAGCTTCATCTTGATTTCCTAATAGTCAGTAGGGATTTATGAGAACTGATATGTAAGAAATGGGTAAGAAGGTGATCTCATTTTACATCTACCAACAAAATACCAAATGTTTACAGTTTGGGGAAAAAAAGATTGGAGCAAATGAGTCAGTCATTCCCATAGGAGCAGAATTTTACTAGTGCTAAATTTGGGGCTAAAATTCTAAAGTTGGAGCTAGAATCTTTGTAAGGTAAATACAGGCCTCTACATTGTTTGACCTTGCTGGGCCCACTTATTCCTGGATGCAAAGTCTTCCTCTTTTTTGAGTAATCCCTATCTATCTATCTATCTATCTATCTATCTATCTACCTATCTGTCGACTCCTATCCTAAGTAACTTCCTGAGAAACAGTGGATGGAAAGCAAAATTACTTAGTCCTTACATATATCCTCTTTTGGACGTAAAAGTGCATTCCCCTCTAGTTGATTGAACTTGTCTATGGACGATGCTTAACTACCACTTGTATTAAATTTCCGTGACTATATCTGTCCTTCTTGGAACTTCCATTCCAAGTTATTTATACACAAAGCAAAGAATGATATAAAACATGATTTATCAAAATGCCACATATAGAAGTGGACAGCATGGATTCTGCCAATTAACAAACTGTGACCTTCTATAAAATTTTTAATCTCTCTGAGCTTTAGTTTTCTCATCTGTATATAGAAATAGCTATAGATAATCCAGAAAGTTTTTGTGACAGCTACACAAAAATCATGTGCAATACCCAGTACAATGCCTGGCACAGATAACCAGTAAATGACAGTTGATATTTTGTTATTGTGATTTGGGATTGATGAAAAGGGCATTAAACTTCCCTTAATATCATAAAATTTTTACTACTCTCTTCTCTTATATAACTTTTTCTTTGGTTATACAAAAGCTATGTATGATTTTTTTTAAATTCCTTGAATATCTACTTAAATTTAAAATTTAAAACAAGCTTTCCCTAATTGAAAATTTGGAAAACACTGAATACCAAGAAGTCTTGAAATAGTCATCTTTAACTTTGTTTACTCATTGCTTTCCAGGCGTATTGACAAAGGAACACTTGTGTGCGTGTCTACTATACTTATTAACAAACTGCATGTGGGATGTTATACCTGATGATACCTCACACATAGAATCACTACAGTCCACATGTAATAGAAGCCTAATAGTGAATGGATGAATCTGTGCATGAAAGAAACATGCTTTGCTCACCTTCATTCTAGGTTACAGATGTAGGATGTCTCCTACACTTCAACCATCCACATTCTACCCATTCTCCTTCCCAGATTAAGTGCCATCCATATACTTGCCCTCAGAGAAAGGAATGTCCCTTCCTCTGACTTACAGAATATACTATTGGTGCCCTGCCATTTAGCATTTGGTTATATTCTGTCTTGCTTTGTTTTATTATTGTCTGTGTATAATGGCAGTTCCAAGGAATAGAGGAGCATGTTTGTCATTGCTTTTATCCCATTCTAACAAAACCTGACACGGAACCGGGAAAAATACGCTATTATGGATTTGTGCCTTTTATCTTGTCCTTCTGTAAGCCCTGTACTTTCCCCTTACCATCCAAGGACTTATTGCCCAAAATGGTGCTCAAAGACCTCTCACATCAGCAGAAGAACAAAATAGTGAGTGAAATTACCCAATTTCTGCAGAACTCATAAACATCCTGAATGTAGGTCACAGTCATTGCCTGATGTGCTGTGTTTGTCATGTTCCAACAAAGCAGCTGCCACGAGTACCTAAACCCCCAGAAAGCAACACGGCCCCAAAAAGAGCAGCCATTTGCAAACATGTTTTCATTGACAATTTGGGGAAGTTGGGCATTCACTTAAGAAAAAGCCATAATTCTGTAAGAAATGAGCAATTTATGCACATTATAATCAAATTTATTTTTATATCCAGCTACTCCTACATGTGGCATAATTCAGTCTGGGAAATCATGCTAATTAGTTAGAAATCCATTACATTGTAAGTCTTATAGCAGGTGCAAATACTGTTTCAAGTGTTCTCACCTCCATAATGCATGTGCTTTTATTAGAATGCATTCCCAATGTGGACAGTTTGTAGGTGAACCAGGCTCTAAAGTGCATTTGAGGAGAAAACACTCACGAAAACCATTGATAGAATTTCTTTTCATGCGTTTTTAAAAAACGCATTGTGCTTTAAAATATAAGGACAATTCCATTCGCCAGAAGATTGATCAGAGCAGTGAACTTTCCTAGTCAAAATAATAATGATGATAGTAATAGTGCTAAGTTCTAATGACCAATGAGATATGCATCTTTGCTGAACTCAACATCTGGGCATGCCTTGTGCCACTGGGGGGGAGTAATGAGCCCCAGACTAGGAGCAAAAAGGCTGAGCTCCAGAGGCAAGAACACTGATGTGGATCATCCTCGTCAAGTCACTAACCTTTTAGATGCTGGGCTTCATCCACTATAACTCGAAATGATATAATACAATACAATAATATAATATAATACACTGTTTTCATCACAGAGCTTTTGTGAATTTAAATTAAGATTGATATGTAGTCTTTAATTAAAAAATAAACACTCCAGTGAGTTTTACTTTTGGATTATTGAAAATATCCTAGCCCCTTTAAAAAGTGAAACTAATCATATAATAGCTGTTAAGGACATCATAAACTGTACATTAATTGTATTTTAAGATAAGTGATAAATAACAAGGTCTAATTGAGTAACTCTACTGATCAAACTACTACCTGATAGAAGATGGTGTGCTGAGTTAGGGCTTTGGGATCCAGAGGCTAAGATGTGAGAAGGGTGAATTTGGTGGAATTCATGTTTTAGATCAATATTTAAAAAAAAAAAATCAACAGAACTGAACATGTTCACTCTCCTCCTTTCACCTCCCAAACACCACCACCAGCACCAAGGTCCTGGGCAGTTCCCCCGTCTTCCTATACGCCGAGCCCCAGTGATTGGCACCACAACCGGCTAGTAGTAGAAGCCCTAAGCCAGAGACTTAGAGTGATCTTTGCCCTTTCCATCTGCCTTTCTGTCTAGTCTAACAGAGCATCCCCTTAATTCTATATCCTGACATCCTTAAAACCGACCTCCTCTCCTGTGCCCTCCCTCTGCATTATACTTTCTCAGGCAAAAGTCTAACTTCCTCCAGAAGTCCTTTATCACCTCCTCACCGGTCTCCGTGCCTCTGGGGCTTCTCCACCCACCACCACTCCCTTCAAAGCCATCACTGTTCTTCTAAAGTTCTATTTTAAGTGTTTACTTTTAAACTTTAAACTATTGAAGTGGCCCCAAGGAGCCTCAAGATAAAGTACCTTTGTGAATGGTCCCTATTTGTTTCTCCAGCTCCTTCTCTTTTTTGCCACAGGCTCTCTGTAAGCTGGTGCAAGTGGCTTTCCTGGAGTTTCTGAAAGTCCCATGCTCTCTCTCACTTTAAGGCTTTTGCATAACTTAATTCTGACTACAGTGATTTCAATCCTCTCTTATCAGGTTGGCTTCTTCTTTTTCCTTCAGTTTTCAGCTAAAAGGTTCATTCATCTGAGTAGCATGCCCTTTTCTCACCAATGCTTCATTGACCTGTGCTTTCAGTGAGCCTCAGCATGACCCTTTGCACTCCCATATCACGTATCACACTTCCCTGCATCACCTGTATCACACTTCTCAGTCTCCTAGGGAGCTAGGAGGACTGTAGGGAAGATTGTGTCTACCTTACCATTCTTTTCCCAGAGTTTGGCATGAGCAGGTATTTATTTTCTTGAATAAAATGTATTTTCTTGACTGAAATGAATGAATAAAGAAAATGATCTCAATTAAATAACAGATTTAAATCCTTTTCAGAATGCTCCTTCAGCCTGCTCCAGAAGCTCAGTGATGTCAATGGGAACTTTCAAAACACTGCAATAACACAGGTTCTTCTGTAACATTGTGAATTCACTTGTATAGTGAGAAAGACTTCGGAAATCCAGGCTCAGATGTTACATATGTTCACTGGGGTTCTGAGTCCCCATCTATGGATCCAACCTGAAAGAGAAAAAAAGGGATCTCTTAGCACCCCTCCTTGCCCTACAGACACATCTACACCCACCTTCAAAACAAAAAAAAAACACTACCACTTACAAGATCTATTTTCTACAGGTAATCAGTCAATTCTAGAATTTTAGTAATAAAACAGTAACTAAGATTTAAAGTATTAGAAGTGTCCTTCTGAGCCAGTTGAGGAGTGTTTAGTAAGTCATTATTCCTTTCCGTCTTCATCATCTTTGACCTTTGAGAATATAGGCAATCTGCACACATCACAAAGAACTCCTAGTGCAGGAGTTAATTAAGCCTTGCAAAGCCTATAGAGATAAGTATTTGCTGGCCTCTTGCCTTGGTTTCACAGTTGAGGCTTGTGAGCTTGTACACTCTTGCTGTCAGACACTCAGGGTGGGTACTGGCTTGGCTGACAGAAACCAAACAAAGCAAATGAAAACATGGTTGCCAGTGTATATGCACAGTTTCTTGGTTAATTCAGGTCTGGGTGACAATTTTTGTTCCTTTCAGTTAATTCAATCAAGAAGAATTACAGGTGACTGTAGCTGGTGGCTCTTTATTCTGTGTTTCAGGACTACAGCAAAGGGTCATCACACCCCCAGAGTATTCCCTTATTTCTGAATAGATCTGGAAATCTCTCTCTTGGGAGCAGAAAGGAGAGAGGCCCTTCCTCCCATGAAGATCATAGGTGGGAACTTGCTCAAGAGAACTTACCAACTCCACTCATTACACTAATGAAACTCCTTCCCAGGTGACTTTCGGTAGGGTAAAGGGGCCGGGAGCATGAGGCTAGCCCTCTGGGGGTTGTCAGAGAGAGGGGAAGCGCTCAGAAGGAGGTCCTGGTAACTGACAACCATGCTAAAGACCTCCTGATAGTGTTCCTGCAGGTCTTGAAATATGGAACCTACCTATCCACCAACATGCACTTACCTTGTCTATAGAACAACCAGGTGTACGCTGCACCCAGTTATGAGCTAGGTCCAGAGAGGGACGTAAAAAAGAATGCACGATGCATGTGCCCTCTGCCCTGTGAGGCTTGCAGATTCTCTGAGGGCACAACACTCTAAGAAACAAGGCAGGGACTTCCCTGGTGGTCCAGTTGTAAAGAATCCGCCTTACAATGCAGGGGACATGGGTTTGATCCCTGGTCAGGGAACTAAGATCCCATATGCTGTGGGGCAACTAAGCCCACACCACAACTACTGAGCTCACGCACCTCAACTAGAGAGGCCGTGTGCCACAAACTACAGAGCCCACGCACCACAGCTAGAGAAGAGAAAACCCACATGCCACAACTGGAGAGGAGCCCGTGCACCACAACAAAAGATCCCACATGCCTCAATGAAGACCCCGCATGCCGCAACTAAGACCCAATGCAGCCAAAATAAATAAATAAAATAAATAAATAATAAATCTTTAAAAAAAACAACAACAACAAGGCAGCACAGAAAGACTAAGCAATATGTTATCTATTTCCCTATCCATTTATTTGACAGATATTCCATTAATACTCTTCTAAGAGGGAAGTACCTTATTGGGACATAATATAGAAAGTGGACACAAATAAAAATAAAACATGGTTGTTTCAATGAGTGTTCAGTTTAGAACTGAACTAAGGAGCTAACTAGGAGAATACATACCAAAGGGCAGGGATTCGGATGGCCTGGGGAGAGCTGTAGGTTAGGGAAGGAAGCCAGGAATAAGAGAGAGGTTTAAGGTATGTGAAAGATAAGCTTGTAAAGCCTGTTCCCATCCTGAGTCATCACTTGGGTTGGGGGACTTCTGGAATGAGATTGGGAAGGGAGGCCACTATTTTCCAGATAAACCATTATTATCTCTTTTTTTCCTCCAGTGACACATGGAAATTTTATAATTCTGCTTTTGATTCCTTCTTTTGATAATTGCTGAGTAGCAGTCAGTGTTTTGGTGTTTTGTTTTGTTTTACTCATGTATTCATTCCTTCAAGTATAGACTCATTTTTCTATCATGTTTCCAACATGCAACATGCTTTGCCACTTAGCTATGAAAGAGTAGACAAGTTGTTTAAATTCTCAGTGCCTTAGTTAATTACTCTAAAAATGAAAAAAATACATATATACCTATTTTTAGATTTGTGAGCATTACATGAATGACTGCACTGTTTAAAGCACAATGATGTTCTTGGTGCATAATTTGGGATCTGAAAATTGTAGGTATATTTTGAATCTTAGTATCAAAGGCATACAGTCTACCTGGGACAACAATATAATTACTTAAAAACACAGGGATTGAAAGACAGGGCTGGAGAGTATCAGAGCTTTTATTAAAGAGTGATGATTATAGATGATTAGTGCAATGTTGTCACAAAGGGATTGGTCATTCTCAAGAAA
Source organism: Balaenoptera acutorostrata (assembly GCF_949987535.1). NCBI lineage: Eukaryota > Metazoa > Chordata > Mammalia > Artiodactyla > Balaenopteridae > Balaenoptera > Balaenoptera acutorostrata. The sequence goes on from NC_080075.1 coordinate 76,962,920, forward strand.
ATGGCAAACGGAAAGGCAGGGAAATCTCTATGGCTCTGTGCCCTTCCCCTTCCATACAGGCAGCTTCTAAAGTCTTAGAATGGGATTTGTTTTCATCGTGTGTGTGTGTGTGTGTGTGTGTGTGTGTGTGTGTGTGTATGTGTATGTGTGCTTGATTTGGATTTTAGGTAATTTCAGGTTAGTTCAGACGAAGTTGATAAGCATTTCTGTGTATGCCACCTCTTGGCCCAGCTCAGACATCCTGAGCTATTGAAAATGTGTATCAGGCTTTTCCGAACAAACATACACCTACACAAAGATGTCATGTGAAGAAAAAAAAAAATGAGTGCCAACAGATTCTAGACAGATCTGAGAATGGCACCTGTGGCTGCTTTAAAGCTCAACGCATAAGTAGAATGTCTTAAATCATTTCCATCTCTTTTTTCTTTGTCCTCCTCCTCTCTGTCTCTCTCTTTTTCTTTTCTCCCTTCATTTCTTCCTCTTTAACAAAAGTGTATTTTTCTTAGAGTCTATGTAAATTCCGCAACCTGAAACATTTGTATCATATTGACATTCCATACTGTTTATGCACACTTTAAACAAAGCCTAATATATAAGCCTATTAACTCATGAAACAAGTCCATTAATAGGGATTGTTTGCATATCAGCAACATTCTTATATTTGCAAAGGAGAGTCTATCAGATTGCCTTTTAATAGGAAGTTTCCCCAGCACATATAAAATGTGAGTTCCTTTTCAGTAATTTCTATGTATCTTTTTAGGAAGACATCTGTTGTGTGAAACAAGACACACCTGCATATCTAACTTCGAATGTCAATTTAGTAAGCACTTATAAATTACTGATGAAAAAGAAAATGTATTCTCAGTCATATATTCCATCTTTCATTCTTGTTATCAGAGGGATTTTTAATAAAATGCCTTACATTCAGCATCACTTCACAAGTCACTTTGCTATTGTTTTAGCAGGCAGGACACTTACCTAGTTTGCACCTCAGGAGTGAATGATTCAATGTGACTTGTACTCACCACAGTTGTACATTATCATAAAACTATTATTCAAATGCCCTGAACAAAGGTTCCTCGTCTTCAACAAAAGGCACACACTTCACTGCCAGTTTTGACATCTTAAGAAATTAATCAAGATTTTGTAGGTGTCTAAAGATGCGTAGGTAGGATGGTTCTTTCAAGTTTCTTTTTTAGTCAGTGAAGTAAATTGCTGACTCCTCACTTTTAACTTCCAAGAAAATTTGCAAACTGTATTGTAAGTGCATGCCTTAAAGTCTAAAGACTTATCTTAGAATATGAAAATGGGGTCACAAAAGAAAAAAGTAATTACTTCATGCAGATAACTCCATTGGATAATCCTAGGTGGTTGATCTGGAGTTATGCTAAGATAGAAGAATTGGGCTCTGTTAGGGAAATTATAAAATGAATTTAAGAAGGAATAAGAAGAAAGGCTATTTTCGAGTTAAAAAATAATGAGTTTGATCCGAACATAAAGTTTTATGTTAGCACTTGAATCCCTGAGGCATGGATCATGTCAATTAAAATTTGCCTGGGATGGAGTAATCTTGGGTAAAGGTGAAAGAATCAGATTTCTCTTTTGGAACAGGCAGCACAGCATCTATGAAACCCCATGACAACTATGTCATTTTCTTTGACCTCTGGGTCTTCACAAGTGAGATTCTTGGGTACCTAGAACACTCTTCCCTCTCCTCTTCACATGCCCAGCTCTGACTCTCCTTTCAGTGTCTGTGGAAGTGGCCAGGACTACATTTCTGGCTCCTTCTACCTCCAGCCATGATTAAAGGCCACGTAATGGGCCCCAGAAATCCCATATTTCTCTTTCTCAGCACTTTGTTCACTTGAAATCATCTAAGAACTTATTTGTAGTTAGTGCCACTGTTTTAAATATCTGTTTTCACTGCTGACAAGGACTGTGCTTGTCGTATATGTTGGCATAAACTCAGCACCTAGCACAGTGCTGGGTGCCTCACAGAGACATGAAATTTTGCTCTTTGGCCAATTGGAAGAAATTCAAAATTAATTAAATATTAAGCACACACACACTTATTTGAAGAGGGTATATTTCAAGGTCAATGATCTCTTGGCTTCTGATCACTCTTATGGGAAAGTGTTGGCAATAGCAGTCATTTAGCCATCATAGAGAACACGTATTCGAACAATAAGGCTGTAGCTATGGAGTCCAGGCTTTGTGGTTAAAAAGTAAAATCGGGTGGACTCACATCAAAACTTCATTTTATCCACCACTGGGTTGGTCAGTTTAGGAGGAGCTTTTCCCAGGCCTGCTGATGTGATGTAGGAAGCCATTCCATTTAAGCATCTCTCCCTTAGGAGGACCACATGCAGTAGACACAGTGCCTGGAGAGAACACTTGAGTACTTGCTCTGGTGTGAAATTGCCCTTTCTTGGCCTTTGGCTTGTCTTTTGCTATGCATGAGGCTGCATTTTAAAGTTATACCAAGAGAGAATGTTCCCTGCATAGCAGTATAATCTAGGGATCACATTCTCCTAATGGTATTGCCTAACTTTACTCTTTAAAAATAGAATCAGCAGCCTATATAATAGAATTTCCTTGGTTGTTAGAATGTTACTTCCTTGGCTATACATTAGTAAATCTTCAGTAACTCTAAAGAACCATAGTTCTTTCTGGATCCATCCCTGCTTTGAAAAAGTGATTCTTTTTCTTAAGAGTAAACTTTTATTTCCTTATTAATCAATTTTAGCTTTCCTTTCCTTAGGCTCCCCGAGCTAATTTGCCAGTCTCAGCCTCTGTGAATGATGCTGTTTTAGAAAGTACAAATAAATGCATGGGTTCATTTCATAAATGATTCCAGAAGAATGCTATCCTTTCCTTTAATTTCAAGTGCCACTTAACTTTTGCAGCTTTGTACAGAGATCTCTTTAAGGCTGTCTGTTTTTCTGAAGATGATGAAATTATTAGCCAAAAATCTAGTGATCTCTTTTTAAAACATGGTGGAGGGACATTGCCTAGAAAAGTGCATTTGGCTAAATCTTCTCGTCTGGGTTTCCTGCCATTCAGAATCAGTCTTATCTGCCAATCCACAATGCTCAACACTTGCTCCCATTCTCCAGTCAAAGGAAATAAGTGTTACAACTTGAAAAGAAGATGACTGAAATTTGTTGATGAATTTTTATCCCTTTAGGGATGGGTTTAGGGTTTAGGGTAATTTGGGGAGGTAGTTCAAGAATAACAAAAGTTTCCCTAATTTCTCTGTGTAAGGATTTGTTTTCTGCCATTTTATGAGCCATGTTCAAGATATATAGAAAATATAGTCAATGACCTTTCACCTGTATAATTTCAGGGCTGGGAAACGTTTGAAAAATCATTTCCCCATTTTTATTCCCTTAGGCATGCTTAATCCAGGTGATATAATCAATTATGATTTGAACAAGTCATACAAAAGACAATGTGACCACCTCTGATTGAATTTGGACATTCTGTCCTTCTGTAAACTTATGTGATAAATTTTAGTTCATGTTTTCTATAGCATATCCTAATAGGACTAAAATAGATTGTAAACTTTTATACTATAGTATTCAGTGTAGTACTGAAGCCCCTGGCAAATGCTAGGACAAGGGCAAGAAATAATAAAGATTGAAAGAGAAAGAAAACCTTCATGGAAGGAACAATTTAACTTAATTAAAGAGGATAAAAGAAAACCTGAATGAATAATGAGATATATTTGTTTAAGGGTGGAAAATTTAACCTTATAAAGATGTCACTATCCTGAATTTATGCTATAGAAGTTCCATGCAACTTTAATCAAACTTCTGCCAAGATTTGGGGAGGACGTTACAAGAAGATTCTAAGAAGTACATAGACTAATAGAGCTTATAAAATAGCTAGTTTGGGAGGGAAATGTAAACTCTCATAGTTTTTGGGACTTACTATATAGGCATAGTGATAAAAGGAGTATAGTATTGACACAGGATGAAGTAGATCAGCTGAACACATTAGAAGCCCAGAGAGAGATTTACATATATGTGGGAACAGGTGGTACAGAATGGCATCACAAAGAAGTGAGGAAATAATGAATTATTTAGACGATGGTATTGAAAAGTTGCTTAGTATATATTGTAGTTAAGATTTACAATATAGTGAAACTATACTGGAACTTGAAAAGGAAAAACTCCCGCTTTTCTGTCTACTCACAGAACACTCTACTTCTCTTTCAACACTTCCCAGAACACCACTGATACTTCTGGTTGTCAGATGTGCCAGGGTTTTCCCCCACTAAGCAATTTGTAGACACCAGCTGGATGTCCTACAGTTTAACTGAATTCTGACTCCATCTATCTGGACATGAAAGACTGCCATTCCACTGCCCTCAGATGTCAGTTACAAGTCCAGGTTGTTACCTGTGCTTCTGACCAACTGGCTATAAATTGAAGGTTCCCACAAATCCCTCCTCTAACCATTTGCTAGAGAGGCTCACAAAACTCAGGAAAAGAGTTCACTTACTAGATTACTGGTTTATTATAAAAGGAGTCAGATGGAAGAGATGCATAGGGCAAAGTATGAGGGAAGGGGCATGGAGCTTCTATGCCCTCTCCAGGCACACCACCCTTCCAGAACGACATGTGTTCATCAACCCAGAAGCTCCCCAACCCTATCTTTTTAAATTTTTGTGGCAGCTTCATTACATAGGCATGATTGACTAAATCTTTGGCCGTTAGTGATTACCTCATTCTCCAGCACTCCCTCTCCAACCTAAAGATAGGGGAGTCTGGCTGAAAGTTCCAACCCTCTAATCACATGGTTGGTTCCCCTGGCAACCAGCCCCCATCCTTAGGGACCTTCCAAAAGTTGTCCCATTAACATAAACTCAGGTATGATTAAAAGGAGCTTGTAATTAATAACAGACAGAATCTTTTTCACTCTTATCACTCAGGAAATTCCAAGAGTTTAGGAGCTCTGGCCAGGAACAAGGATGAAGACTATATATATATATTTTATAAATCACATCACAGAATCCTATATAACAACATATCAAATAAAATGAAACTAAATGTGAAAGAGAAAAATTATAAAGCTAATAAAACAAAAGTGTAGGAGAATATTTCTTCATCTTTGGATGGGAAAAAATAAAAAAGAACTTTAAAAACACTAAAAAATGTCATATATACATCATAAAAGAAATCAACAAATACTACCAGGGAAAAGTTAACAGAAGGATGACAACTGAGTGATGATATTTTCAAAGTGTAAAATTGGCAATTTATTTATTATATAGAAAAGGAAAGAACAACAGTAAATAAGCAAGAAAAGGGCAAATTGAGTAAAGAATATAAAAAGGCAATTCTATATGAATAGAGAGGAAAATCCAAATAACTTATGAGATAATGTTCATCCCCTTAGTAACCAGAGAAACGTAGATTAAAACAAGGAGACATTACTTCATTTACTTCCAAATGGTAAAAATCAAAGCTTCATAATATTAAGGGCATAAGATCATGTGGCAACTTCCATGCAATGCTGCTAAGAGTATAAACTGGTATAGCCATCCTAGCAGGGTTTGTTAAAATTGAGTATGTATGTACCTGGGGGCTCAGCAAGATTACAGAGAAAATCATAAATCCATAGCAAGATATTTTGTAGAAAATGGTTGGAAGCTTGGCTATTGATAAATAAAATATGCAATATGCATGCTCCAGAATATAACGTACCAATCCCAAGGAACGTATTTCTGTAAACCAACATGGGCAACTCCCAAAAACATAGAAATTAGTTTTTAAAAGGGTAGGAAAAAAGTATAAGAATTGTAGCATAATACCATTTATGTACATTAAAAAGCCACTGTCTTTCTGTCTATCATCTATCTATCTATCTATCTAGTTTTAAAATAATACGAATATACAGAAAATTATAGAGAGCAATACAATATCAATTTATCTATGCATCTCCAGCATAAAATTAGTATTTTATAATAATTCCCTCAGATTAGTTTTAAAGATAAGAAATAACAGATTCATATTTTCAAGGAAATATCTATATCTAAATAAACATATGGAAGGCAGACATGAAGGACATAATCAGTATATGAGAGGGAGAGAATGCAGAGTGGAATGGATTTGGTGATAGGACATGAAAGGCTAAAAAAAATAACACAATGAAAGCAGTGGTCTTACTTGGACTGCTAATTATAGTGTGCTAGTGACTAATAAGTGTAAATAGCTCAATTCTGTGTATCTTAGGTCCAGAAAGGTGAAAAACCAAAGAAATAAAGAACTGTGAGTACACGTGTGTGTATATGTGTGTACAAGCATGCATGCGTTTATTTTGCTTCAGGTCATTTCCATGCCTATGTAAATTTTTCTCACGTTTGTCTAAGTTTTCTCTTCCAATCTGTGAAGCTTGGAATCAGACCCTTCACTTGGTGTCGCTCAAAACGTGGCCTGGAACTTACCTCCTGCTCCCCAAGTTATCATCCTGATTAAAATCTTGCCTGCCTTTCTAGGCTTGGCCCTGAAATATTATTTCACCACTCCACTTGGAAGCAACATTTTTGACCTGGATCTTTTTCATTCCTGATTTCATCTTCTTGGCCTTTCTCATTTATCTGCAGCACCAACACAGACACCTTTACCTTTCTTATCATCTCCTTTTTCCTCTTTTCTATGTAAGCTTTGACCTTGCTTTTCTGTAATTCAGGATTATATTGCTCATAAGACCTAAGGACCTCTCCCTATTTCAAAGAGCATCTCATTTACTCTTGATAGAAATGTGAGTTCCTTGCTGTGTCCTGTCTCCCCTTTCCCTGTGCCCGCCACACACACGCAGAGATGTGTCTTCTAAATAATCAGAGGCCTCCCCTCCTGCAAGGCTGGATCAACATGAACAAGGTGGAGGAAGACATCTCCCGTGCTAGGACAGTAAGCTTCAGAAGAGGAATGAAGCTTGGGCTGGCTGTGGAAGAAGACACGTTTGTTTGCCAAGATATCCCCACACAGAAAATGGGGGAGAATTCTCCTGCAATTTCCAGAAATGGAATTAGTGAGTTAAAGGAAATGAATACTTTTAAGGCTTTTTGAAAATAGATATTGACAGATGTCTTTCCAATAAGGTCATTAAGTAATTTGCATTCACACTTCTGTTGCTATAAATGTGCCTCTTTCACCTTCTACCAACTGGCATTTCTATGTGTGTATTAACTTTAAATGATTGCTAATTTGTTGGAATTAATAAATATATATTGTTATTTTATTTATTTATTTGGTTCCACATGAGTGTAAACACTTTTCTTTCAATAGGTTTGTTAAAATGTTCTATTTCCATTTTGGCAAATTATCCTTTCATATCCATTGCTCGTTTAATTAGTGGATTCTTTATATATTTATTATTTACTTTTTAGAATTTAGCTCCCTATTGCATCTGTAACGTGTTTGGAGGTATAGTCTAAGAGTAAGATCTATTTTTTTTTAAATAAATTTGTTATTACCCTAGCTCTATTTATTGTTCTTATCCTTCTACATTATTTGTGAATGTCTCATTTATTGCATAATAACTTATTTTATATATATTCAGATTGGCTTATTACCTGCATATAACAGTATTCTTTGGTTGACAGGAAGAACACTCCTTTTTTTGATGGTATCTATTTAAAGCTAATAATGGAAAATATAATCATATCTGAAAATATTTTTAAATTGGTCTTTAATTTTCAAAACTGTGTTCTATTTCTGTCTTCTTGCTTTTTTTCATGCACAGTAAGTAACTGAAGAAATATTCTGCTTATTGATTTAAAAACTTGGCAGAAAACTTTATTATATTTCAGGGGAAAGTGAAGCAAAATAAATGTTATCACCTTCTTGTAATGTGTTAAAGCAAAGAGTATATTAACTGAATTCAAATATAAGTGTTTGAATTTTTAGTGTTGATTAACAGAATTGGGTTTTCTGGTTGAGGATACTTCATACATTTGTTAGTTCATTCATTCATTCATTCACTAATTTAACAGATGTGACTCCTCAGAGTTTGTACTGGTTATAAAATATGGAGTGGTTAGTATATTATCTTTCCTTGTATCTTCCTTTTGTTGTTGTTGTTTTTTATTTGTCTGTAGATTGGTGTTCTGTTAAGGAGATGCCTAAAAGGAAATAGAGAATGACTCAATATAATGAAATATAAAAATAAATATGCGTAGATGGAATGAACTACCTTGGGAAGCAAGGTGACCATTGCAAAATGTATGAAGAGATTGCCAGTGAGTCCTGGCCTGAGAGTTGCAAACAGTGATCTTTGATGAGCAGTGCAGAATGGGGGAGTAGACACAGGACTGGAAATGAAAATTCATATTCAATAAAAGGAAGAAGATAGAATAGTAAGTTGACAAGCATGACCTTTATGCCAACTTATGGCATTATCATAAAGCCATAAAACAATGGCCTCTGAGCCCCTAAAAGAAAAACAAATAGGAAGATAATATCTCCAGGAATCAAAACGGGCTCTCTAAGAAGACGTCATGTCCAAAAGAGTCTTTTTTCCTTTTTTAACTTAACAATACTAAGGTTGGCAGTGCAAGAAAATGCAACTTGACGTAACTCAAGTGTTTTCATATCCTTGTAGATAAGAGATACATAGGATGGAAAAGGAGAAAATAAAGAGAAGTATTAGGTGGTAGAAGGTCTGTTTGAAAAGAGTTTGTAAAAGTATAAATCCGGAGAGATTGGTGAAAGCCACCAGGATGCAGTCCAACATATTTTCCATTTTAGCCTGTCTATCAGTAACTTGGAAGGCAATAGTAATTTGGAAGTTAATAGATTTTTTTTTAATTGTATAAGATGGTGTCTCTGTCAGATATGTTAATTATCTAAATACTTACTGAAAAAGATCTAAACAGAGTGGAGAAAACCAGATGGATGTAAAGCTATGAAATTATTAATAATAAATGTACAGATGCAGATTTAGATCTGAAAAACAACTGTATGAGTATAGGATGGTGGAGACATGATGTGTTAGTTGTCTGTTACTGTATAACAAATTAGCCTAAAATTAGCAGCTAAAACACAAAAATTCATTTTTTCACATAGTTCCTGAGAGTAGAAATCCAGCAGAGACATAGCTGGGTGGTTCTTGCTTAGGGTTTCTCATGAGGTTGAACTCAAGGCTTACTTGAGGCTGGAGGTTTTGCTTCTGAGATGACTCATTCACTTGGCTGTTGTCAGAAGGACCTTAACCACTGGAGTCTCTCCATGAGGATGGTATGTCCTCATGACATAGAACCTCGCTTTCTCCAGAGCAAGTGAGCTAAGATAGAGCAAGGCAGACATCAAAAATGTCTTTTATAACATAGTCTGAGACATGACATACCATCACTTGTGCCATATTGTACTGGTCACACAGACCAGCCTTGATACAATACGGCAGGGGACTGCAATAGGGCTTTAAATACTAGGAGGCCAGGATCACTAGTGGCCATCTTGGAGCTCCGTCATCATACATGACTTGCTGCAGGTCTTTAAAAATGGCTTGGGGATTTCTTAGCTCATAAACAGCTTAAGTCTTTGGTGTGATGTAGCTGCCAACAAAGTTCATGGGATATTAAGTGGCATCAAATACATATATGAGCTCACACACACACAGTCTATTCTGTATCAGTGAAAACACACTTGTGATTTTTGTTATCAACTTAAAGCTCCATATTTTGTAAGAAATAAATACAAATTGGAATATATTTAGAAGAAAAATTAGGTATATTTGGAAGTACAAAGTATGAAATAGAAGAAAGATCTGATGTTCTTAGCCTGCATAAAAGAATCTGTACAGAGCATTTGAAGGCAATAATCAAAGAACTGTGATGGGGAAAAGAACGTTGACTGGCTTTGTTTATAAGGAGTGAGAATATTCATTAACAAGAAGAATATTTCAGAAAGACAAACATCAGCTGCATAAGGGAAATCTTAGGTAACAATTGGTATAAAGTAGAGAACCACTGTTTTTTTTGTTTTGTTTTGTTTTTTATCATGTTCTACTCCAGGAAAAATAAGAGTAACACTTGGTTAAGACACCAGTAAGTGTATTTGAGAGAGTTTAAGCATTAAATGAATTATTAATTCCTTTAGTCATTGTTTCAGAGGAGAGTGAATGGAATATCCACTTTATAAGCTTAGAGTTGATTTTAAGGCCTAGATTTAGAGATTGGTGAATGAGCAGGCCAGATTCTGTTCTTAGCAGGCTTCTACCAGATTGCAGGAAGTATACAATAAACAAGAAAACAAACCAAAAACATAAGTTTTTTTCACTAAGATAAAACAAGTACGGTAATAGAATGTGATAAGGTATTTGTGAACAGGCGTATAAGCTAGAGTAGGTGGGGAATTCCTCTCCAGGGAAGAGACTTTTTAGCCAAGGATCTGAATGGCAGAAGGATCCAGTCCTGTGGGGACTGGGGGAAGAGAGTTTCTGGCAGAGGGAACCAGAAATGAAAGGACCATTGGCTTAAGTGTAGCGTGTTCTATCTGCAAGAAGGTGGCCCCTCTGACTAGACCATCACCAGTGATGGGAAGGTGGGAGGAGACCAAGCAAAAGAGATAATAATCTCAGCTTCAAAGTATATGGCTTCTAGATAGTAGTACTGAGTTTAGATTTTATGTTTGTATGTTCAAGGAAATATATAGGTTTTAAGCAGGGACTGGGGGCATTGTCTGATTTACTTTTATAAAGTCCCTTTCTTTCTTTCTTTCTTTCTTTCTTTTCCTTCCTTCCTTCCTTCCTTCCTTCCTCCCTCCCTCCCTCCCTCCCTCCCTCCCTCCCTTTCTTTCTTTCTTTCTTTCTTTCTTTCTTTCTTTCTTTCTTTGTGGATAATATGGTTGAACTAAAGGCAACCAGTAGGTGTAAGTAGGGGAACTAATAGAAGGCTATTGCTTTCGTTTGGGTGAGAAGAGAAGCTGTCAAATTATTTATTGACACATCTTCTGGGCCAGGCATTGGCTGGTTCCTAGAAATACAAAGGCAAAATATAAAATGAGTACCTTTAAAGAGCATGCTGCCTATTGAGGGGGTTAGGCATGCACAATTGTGATATAACTTTGGCCATTGATGGTGGGATAGCGATAATGTTGTCAGATCAGGAGCAAAGACTGAGTGAATGAGAGGGTACCATATAAGATGCGTTGGTACCATATAAGATGCAGTGGTACCATATAAGATGCACTGGTACCATAAAAATGCATTGGTACCATATAAGATGCATTGGTACCATAAAAGATGCACTGGTACCATATAAGATGCATTTGTACCATATAAGCTGCATTGGTACCATATAAGATGCTTTGGCCTGAAAGCTACACAGATAACCTATGAGATTCTTTTCAAATATGGGCTTCTGTGATTCTATTAACATTTCCAAAAACCTTTGTTTCAGCTGGTCCTGACGGTGACAGATTAGGATTGTGGGATCTCTGTTCTGCAGAGCCATGAAGAAACAGGAATCTGATATATTTTTAGATACTTAAGAAGCAGTGACTCCTCTTCTTCTCACTCATGTGCCCCGATGGTCCATTCGTAAAGTGGAAAGAGGCTACTGTAAGACCACTTACAGGTACGTGCGTGCATGAGATAGTGCCTCTTTTTCAGGAGCCAAATCTGAGGCCAGTACTCCTGAGTCTTTGCTGACCTACTCCCCATAATTCCTTTGAGTTTATTTTTTCTTCTCTGAAAAACAAATACAAATCTCTAAGAATCTAATGCTGGTTCTACCCAAATCACAAAGCTGTTGAAGTGATCAAGTTGTCATAATTGCAGAAAGACTTTGAAACCTATTTGATATCCGTGGAAGAGCAAATAGCTATCTAAGAGACTGGAAACGTGAATGGCTATCTGAGAGACCTTGTTTTTACTTAATGCTTAATTTGAATAGGCCAGAGTTCTAGTTGGACCTCACGTTTGGTTGTACACACACAAAGAGAGAATGACCTCTCAGTAAGATGGGTTTTTTCAGTGCCCCTAGACAAGCACAAGTCTCCCTGAGGGAGGGGAAAGGATAAATGGGGCAACAAGACAGAGTTAGTCTTGTTAGCACAGATCACTAGTATTTCAAATTTGCAAAGAGCTTGAAATCATTTATGTTAATTTCATTCCCATGCCTGTCGTGGGTGTGCACTACTAGCCTAATTTTATAGATCAGCAAGCCAAAGATAGTAATACTAAGTAGCTTACACTTGGTTTCACAGTGAATAATCACAAAGCTGGGGAAAAAACACCTGGGTCAGATTGTGTTTACACCACCTGGGACCCACAGGCATCTGATAAGGTGGACCTGATATTCTCGCTTAATCACTTGTGAGTGGTTTTGACAGTGTTAGTCATTCTAGCCCTTGAACAGATTCTAACAGAAACAAATTTATTTCTTTTTCCTTCTTGGGATTGCTTTTCACCCGTCCTTTTATTCAGATTGTCCAAATATTGAGCCTGACTTTTTTATGCAACTGTATGCATGACATCAGGTCACTAATTATTTCATTCATAAAACTACGTGTTGAGAAATAACTGAATTCTGAGGCAAGATGAACATAAGTCAGCTGATAGATTGACATTTCATAGAAACCAAGGACAGCAGCATAGTGTTTCTAAGAATGCATGGATAACATTGTTTCCCAATGCATGTTTCATGGAACCCAGATCTGGGGAACATTAATTTGTGTTAATAAAACGATGAAAGTACAGAACTTAAACAAAAAGATGGTGCATTTCTAGTCAAGAAGATTTAACCTTTATTGCAGGTCTTCTGGGAGCATTTAAAATAATTCCTGAGATAGCTGTGAGTAGGGGATATAGTATAGAATATTTCCCAAGCTTATCTGGAAATGGAAATTTTTCTCTTCTTTTCTGAGGAGCTTGAAACAGTACTATGTTTCATAGATCGGTTGGGAAATATTAGGAAGTAAATCCTCCTGTTTTGGTTTCTTATCTGTTTTTGTAGTTTTGATCTCAGATTTTGCCCACAAAGTTGGATTTCTATGTTTGCCCTAGAAAAGCCATCTGCTTCTGTGTTAATCTATACTCCACTCTTCCTTGTCCCAACTCTAAGTCCGAATTTTCAGAAGACTGTGTGGTGTCTGCTCATGCTTTCCTGTTATACCTATTTTAACTTTTTAACTATTTTAACTTTTCTTTTTCTCTTGCTGACGGCTTCTCTGAGTTACTTGGTAGGTGACAGATGGAAGGCCGTTATCGCAGCCAGGCAGGTTGATACACTCGCGACGAGCCTGTGTCCTGCAGGAGTGCACATTTGCTTGGGAATAGAATGCATATCCCTAAATGGTGATCCTTTAAGGTGACCAGTCTTAAGCATCCTAGTTGAAGCACAGAGAAGAGAGGCAGGGTGCTCAAAGGAGCAAGGGAACTTGCAGGCTGGGACTTGGGGAAGGTTTCTTGAAAGAAGCTCTACCACAATCAGTTAGTTTAGAAAAGAAGAAAATGGAGCTTAGGCAGATGAATGGAAATGAGAAGGGAGAGCGTGGCCAAAGCTGTTTCCATTCATCTTTGAGAGAAGAGAGTGGAAGTTACACTAATGCACTAGAGCCTTGGCACTAACTGCATTATCTTCTGATTCCTGGGGTCCAAAAGTGTGGGTGGAAAAAACTAGGGTGCCCCGTCAGAGTGGCTTAATGAAGTCAGCTGTGCCCTGCCATTGGTCACCATGGGGAAAACTCAAACCATATAAAACAGGGAGTCTGGTAGGGGAGTTCCAAATTTTTGGAACTCCTCTGAGCCCCCTTTTGCTAGTTTGAACTGAGAGTTTCAGTAAATTTTCCCAAAGTATATTTAAACATTTTCTCAAAAGGTTTCAAATTATACCTGAAACACCAGAAGATCCAAAATTATGTGGAGCAGCTCCTGTTATAAACACTGACTCTTTTATAATTCCTTCATCCTGCTTTCCTTAAAGCATTTGTATAAAGAACAGGAAACATGTTTTCCAAATGTGAATAGGAAAGGATATGGAAGTAATGTCTCCTTGAAGCTCTGCACACGCTATGGAAGGAAATCAGCCACAGGCCCATGGGGCTGTGCAGACATGAGTTCATGCAGCAGGCTGGAGACTGCCCAACCTGGCAGAGGCCTGCTTACAGGTGTGGTCCCTGCTCCTATCTGGGAACTTGGCTGGTAAACAGATCCCTACACTGATAAATAAATCTTTCCCTAAATTGTAGGAGTGACTCATTGTGCTGAAACTGTTTTATAAATAATTTGGTTTGCCTCTGGGGGTCTGGAACTTTGGTGTGTGCTAGGTAGAAGGTGCCTACGTGACCAGGCTTCAATAAACACCTAGGACATTGAGTCCCCAACGTATGTCCCTGATAGATAACACTTCTCACGTGTTGCCACAGCTCATTGCTGGGGGAATTAAGTCCTGGGTGACTCTACTGGGAGAAGAATCTTGGAAGCTAGGGCCTGGGTTCATCCAGACTTCACCCCATGTGTCATTCCCCCTCCCCCTTTTTTGCATTTGCTTTGTGTCCTCTCACTTGTAATAAATCTTAGCCATAAGTACAACTATAGAAGAATCCTATAAGTACTTCTAGCAGATCACTGGATCTGGAGGGCAGTCTGTGAGATTTCCAACACAGGACCCCTCTCCCGACATGTAAGGACAAAGCCACTCACTTTCTTTTCCTAAATTCACTTTGCTTTTCCCCATGCACATTTTAGTTTAACTAATTTAAAAGAAACACTAGACCTGCAAAAAATTAGTGTCCCATTTAGACCTTTTTTTTTCAAATTTCTAGACTCTGCTGTGTTTGTCTCCTTCAGTTTCTCCACCCCAACTGCAGCGTATGTTTATCTCTCATGATGATCTGCAGTAGAAGTGACAAAAGTCACAAAATCCCGTGAAAATACATACAGACACACAGGGGGAGAGGAAAAATAGAAAGTGATTCTCATATTCTTGTAGTATTTTCAGCTCAGTTGGGAGCAAAACATTGTAAAGTCTCACAAGGGTGCTTGCTATCCTGAGATATGAGGCCAGGTTGGTTGATTAGAGAGGTTTGAATCTCAGGGTGCTGGAAATAAGCTTCTAAACCTTTACCTTTTTCACTGGGTTTGAACGTGAATTATAGAGGTTTGAAACTGACTCAGGGGTCAGGAAAGTCTGCACAAAATGAGACGCTTTTGGCATTTTCAAATATACACAAAGGATATGAACATTTGTAAAGTTCTGCCAAACCCAGAATTTTGTTCCTGGAAAATATCATGAGTTCCAGCTGTGCAGAACAGGGGCCATGATGTAGGAAGACCTTAGACCAAAGTTTATTTGTCCTCCTTCCCCTCTACATTTTCAGCTCCCCATTGCCATTTGTGATATTAACTTTGTGCTGGGGTAAATGAAGTGGAGAAAACAAAGTGAAGCAAATGTCATTCTTTGTGTGGGCAGAGGAAAGGGATGCGCATGCGTACCATGCGGTTTTGGAGGTAAGATGCCGAGAGCAGACACCTTCCTGAAAACAGTGACGTGGTTGGGGAGGGGTCATACTGCCTCTCTGTCCTCTTACAGAAACGTATAGAGCCTTCCTACTCCATCACAGAGCGGTTGTCCTCAGTGAGTGTCAGTGAGTCCAGTACAGGGCCACGATGCTTGGGGTAGACTCTGCCCCCAAATAACAAACTGTACTTGCAGCTATTTGCTGTCTCTGAGTTGAGGCTTGCTGTCCTATGCAATTCCATGCAGTTACAAAAAATAAAATCACTTTGGCTTTTTTAAAGAAATGAGAATATTTGCGCAAAAAGTGGTCCTCTGTGATCTGTTTAAAAATCTTATCAACAGTTCTGACAGTTCTACAAAATGATATTTCTGGGTGCACGACTGAACCACCAATAGGAATAATTATTTTCTTCTTCTTTTAGCTCTTGTAATGAGCAGCTTTCTCCAGAAACCAAAGGAGTATATTAAACTCCACACTGCCCTGGAATTTTAAAAAGCTGAATATGACTTCATTTGTACTAAAAGTCTTTAATTTTCACTGGTGATAAAAACAGAACCAAAGGATTTCAGTACCAAAAAAAAAAAAAAAGTTTTCTTTCCAGCCATTATAATCCCTACTCAGGGTTTAATGGCTTTGAACTCTGCTAGGTAATCAAAAATATTAAATTTGCTTTGTGTAGTTTAAGATTTAAATTTCTGTTTGTTTAAAAATATTTCTTGTCTGATTATTTGCATAAAATATAGAGTATGACTAGATATGTTATGTAGCAGTACACTTTTCTAACATTTCAATAGTTTACTTAGCTTATCTTTAATGCCTCATTACAAATCTCATCAAGACTAATTTATTGGGTGTCTTGATGGCTTTATTTTTGTAAACATGATGGATTGCAAAACAACATTTGTATATTTCAGTTATTTCCAATTTTATTTAATATGTTACACTTTATATCCTTGTGGTAACCTAGATACCTAGGAATCTTCCCTCCTATGTAGATATTGATATGGAAATTAATGAACACTGGTGAGAGGACCATGGTAGATCTTTGTCATATTTCTCACCTCTTTTTCTCTTCCCTCTGGCTTGACAGCACATTGTATGGTTGAGAGTATTTTTATGGGTATCATGTGTTTGACCATGTTAGTTAAAGGAGTAAGTGTGCTGAACAAAATAACTTCCTGGAAACTGCAATCTTTTTTGACAAATGCTTCTTGGGAAAGCTAAAGAAATCTAAGTCCTGAATAAATCCAATTGGCACTGACTATGGGAGTGCTAGTTCTAGAGAGAGATGACATTTATGCTACCTTTACTAAACATTATGAAAACCTTTAAGCTTCAAATCCAAACTGTGACCTTCGAGCAATGTCCTACTTCCTTAATAATATGTTAAATGTCAGATAAATCATTCTGATGGTGAATCTTTGGAAAACTCTATCATAATAATCAAATAGTCAAGTAATCTTAACAGGGCAAAAAATAAATAAATAAAGAAAAAAAGATGGAAAAGAGCAAGAAGGAGGGTAAAGGGGGGTAGAAGGCAGAAAAGTGAACAGACTAAGGAATGAGGGTAGAAGTTAACTGCTACGAATTCCACATATTTCCACGTCTAAGCCTTTGTGCAGAAGGGCTAGAGCATCTTGATGAAATTAGAGTGTTACCAATTGAAATAAGTGCATTGAAATAATCACTCAGTCAAAATAACACCTTGTAAAAGGCATATAACCATCAGCTTCAGTGCCATCAAATACCTCTATCTTTGTGGAGCTTATGAAATCACTTTAAATGAACAAATCCTAAAGGTGAAGATCACGTCTAAATAGTCATCAGACTTTTGAAAATCGTTTAGTTCTCCCAGTGTTGTAAGAGGTGTCATGGAAACAAAGATAGATATATTTAAATCCCTTCCTTGAAAAGTTCAGAGGTTAGTTAGGAAACTGACAATTAACTAGGAGTTGTAATCCAGCCTGACATAGTATGAAATGGGTATATAAGTAGAAAGAGAGTTGACTAAACTAGCTGAGAGAGGTTTTAGGTAGGTCTTTGGTCTCCTTGGAGATACGGATGACTGATTATTAGGAGCCTTATAATCCATGTTACAGGTTCAGACTGTCATCCAAAGAGCAATGGGTAGTGTTTAAAAAAAATTATTTGTGACACTTGTTAAAGATGGTAAGGAAGACTTTATTCAAGAAGGACTACTACAATTGGGTTTTTGCAGTGGGGGAGAAAGATTGGGCTTAAATCTGAATACAGTAAGAACAAGTGGAGATTTATAGCCAAAAATTGAAGATTTTTGTCCAATGAAGAGCAGATAAAAACCCAGATCACGTCAAGAACAGAGGGTATAGGAAGCAAATAAATGATTATAGAAACATTAAGGAGGTTAAATGAATATATTCCCAGCAATTTACACAGTGCCTGGCACGTAAGAGGTAGGTGCTCCAAAAATATTTATTAGATGAAGGAACAAATATGGCATGTAATATATATATGTTAGTGTTAATATCGTGGTTATCATTACTACCTGGCCATCCCCAAATCAGTGAGGGTCCAGTCCTGATATATATTATTATATGTCAGACGGCATCATAATTACCAACTTTACCATCTCTGATTGTAACATGTTAATCATCTCATTCCCGGTCATGACTGGTATCTGAGAATATTTTTATTTTATATCCCAAGCCTTTGATCACAACAAATACTTAGTATTTAATTCCTGGGGTCAAAGGAAGTATTTTTCATTTAAAACTATGTGACAGATCATTAGCAGGAAATGTGTTTGCACTGACAATCATTCAAAACTTTCAGTATAATCTCTGAGTCTAGAGTCTAGTTACCATGAGCCATTAAAAAAATTCTGGCTGTCATTTACTAGACGTAGCTAAAATCTGTGTGATTGTGAAAATCTCTCTGTGCTTCAATTCCATCACCTATAAAACAGATATAATTATACTTATTTTGCAGGGTTTTGGGGAAAATCAAATGAGTTTTTATTTATAAAGTGCTTAGCAAGTGCCTAAAAAAGGAGTAGGTGTTCAAGAACTTTAAATGTTATTTCATTTAAAGTCACCAACTAGCAATAATGACAAGTGATTAGTGGGACTGTCTTCCTTTTAGTTATCAAGTAAATTTCCCTGTTGAAACCAAGTAAACTGTTAAACTCCCCCACATAATAGGAACATGTAATAGGAAAACATTCTTCGGGGGAACTGAGAGCTTCAGAAGTCTCAGTAATTATGACTCCCTTCACTCCTGACACTTCCTTAGGAAAACAGAAACCTTTCAGAACCAGTAAAACATTATGGTCCAGAACTCTAAATTTCCATTCATGCAGAATGAGTCCAATAAACACCACATTCTTTATCCTTGCATTCAGTCATTCAATGATCATTTAATGAGCATCTCTCAGTCATCATGCACTGTCCTAGGTACCCACTTGCATAGGTTACTGAGACACATGCGCTGCCCTCAGGTAATTTGCAATCTAATAAGAGGCACTGGAACAGAAACAGATGGTTATGTTACAGAGGATTTAGAAGTTTGTACAAGAAATGGTAAAAGCACAAAGGACTCTCTGATCTGTTCTGATAATGGAGTCATGAAAATTCCAAGCCATGGGTTATCCTTGAGGATCTAGCTCTCAGAGGAGGGATAGGAAGCGTGAGTGGCTGATCACAGCTAAGAGCAGCTGTTGATGTCCTTTTAAATTTTTTTAAACATTTGTCACTTCCTGCGTGCCGCCGTCTCCCACACTTGCAGGTTTATATGGTTATGGCACCCTATAGTTTGTCACTTCCAAACTACCGCTGCCCTTAGGTGGGAGAGGCATGAAGGACCCAGGTCCCTTCTCTAGCCTCTTGCATCCGTACCGTACACCTGCTGCCTTATATCTGGAGTATCCTTTCTGTACACATGCCCTGATAATCCAGGCTCTCCAGGCTCCTTTGATCTAACCCTTAAAGAGAAGTTCATGACTCATTCCTAAGTCAAATTTCTGTATGTCTCTGTAGAGTAGATGAACATAGATTCTTGTAGAGGGCGGACATCAGATGGAAAATGGAAATAATTTTTGTCCTACATTATACAATGGGAGGAAGAAGAAGAGGTGCATTTAGCACTCACAAGGTGAGGTGAACACTCAAAAGAATATGAAGCAAAGATGTAATATTTGGGTTTGGGCCCAGCATGTAGATCCCAGACATTGAATAAAGGGGAAGGAAAGCTATGCCATGATGTCAAAGATGTTATTTTTTCATGTTTCTTGCGAGCTAGTTTTCTCAGTATAGTACCGTGGACAGGGTTGAGGTGGGCAATGATGCTGAGGGAAGTTCTGTAATCATCTCATGAAACAAATGTGTTCGGAACTTGCCATATACAAAGGGGAAATGAAAGGAGCAGAGGAGTTGGAAGCTATGAACGTGGTCCATTTTTTACCTGCCACCTATATTGCTTTTTAGTATGAGCTTCCTTAGGTTGTGACTTACTTCTTTGCAGCCACGTTTTCCAGTGAAATGCTAAGACTCTAAGACCAGGAGGCAAGTTAGTTCATTTTCATAGCTAATTGCTCTCTCCCACTCATCCCTACAGGTATTATCACAATGCAGTAGGATTTATTATTTATCCTTTGTGAAGGCAGGAAAAATTGGATGTGAAGAGGCTAGTATCAGAGCGTGCGATCCCTAGACAAGTGGGACATGGAGGGCTTTGGACAGGTGAAATGGGTGATCAGGAGAAGATCAAAGGAGAAAGTAACAGGAAGCAGGAAGAGAAAGGAGGGTGGTAAGAGCTGGTGACAGTGGCTCAGGCAGACTGGAGCCCGGGAGGTCTATTGTAGGTGGTAGCTGGTCAACTAGATGGTGCACAGCATGATGGGGAGTGGGATCCAGTCCTCGGTTGACAGTCCCGGGGGGAAGAATGTGGTACTTACTGGAGAGACCTGACCACAGATCCAGGGACCGTTCCCCAGAAGGATTGGTAAGAGCAAAACCAGTTTCTATAGTTAGAAAAGTGGGGGTGAAAAGTCTCAAGCTGGAGAGAAAACTGAGGCATTACTAAAAGTGGAACTAAAAGAGATGAGGAGACCTTGGCCCACAGAAATAGTGAAAGGTCTTCCTGGGACTAGGGTCCAAGTCCAAAGCCAAAACTGATGCCAGGCTGGGTTGATGTTAGTCTGTCAAGCTCCTAGATAGGGAACTCATCAATTCTCTCCACCATAGGACAGGATTGTTCTCAGGCCTAAGATGGTGTTGAGCAGGCATGTGGGAGCCAAGGGTGCCAATATATGATGAAAAAGCTGTGGGAAAGATACTAGGTAGTTCCCTCTAATAAGATTCTGATACACATCTGGTAAGAATGATGGTAATAACCTCGGTTCTCTGACAACAACATCTGACTCAGCCTACTCAGAGGGGGCCCACGCAGGGGAGCTAATCATGAGGCAGTTTTGCACTTTAGCCATAATGAAGATCATTGCAGAATGGGTTCCAGACACAACCAGAGACAGACACGCTAGGTGCACCAAGGTGTTTTTGCCACTTAAAACTCATTCTGACCTTAGGCAATTGGTCTGTGTGTGAAATGAAAGTCAACTCCACTTTACCAGCTTTCTGTGACCTTCAACATCCTATTTAATTTTCAACCATTGAACTTAAATTTTCTCCCTTTCTCCTTCCATGATTTCCATTTTAAAAGTAAAAGTAGTTCCTTGATTAAAGTTAGTCTTGGGGGCTTCCCTGGTGGCGCAGTGGTTAAGAATCCATCTGCCATTGCAGGGGACACGGGTTGGAGCAGTGGTCCGGGAAGATCCCCCATGCCTCAGAGCAACTTAGCCTGTGTTCCATGGCTACTGAGCCTGCACTCTAGAGCCTGCGAGCCACAACTGCTGAGCCCACAGGCCACAACTACTGAAACCCGCATGCCTGGAGGCTGTGCTCTGCAACAAGAGAGGCCACCACAATGAGAGGCCCGCACACCACAACTAAGAGTGGTCCCTGCTCACCGCAACTGGAGAGAGCCCGTGCGCAGCAAAGAAAACCCATAACACAGGCAAAAAAAAAAAAAAAAAAAAATTAAGTTAGTCTTGGACTAAATCTGAGAATTTTCAGCCCTTCATACTCAAAGGTGTATTGTCTCTAGCACAGCTGTTTTTCTGAGTACCTGATTATGTTGATAAGGATATTTGGAGAAGTTTCCCAGGCTGCTTGAGAAAAGTATAATTGGCTAATATATTTCAGAACTCTATTAATGGATATTGCATTGGGGACTGTAGTTTCTGCTGATTCCTTTAATTTGTGAAATTAAAGCACTCATAACCAAGGGACTTTCCTCTCCCTTTGACTCTCTGCTACTTTCTACTCTTTTCTTACATGAGATCCAGCAAAGAACAGGACTGGGGGGACCTATGCCCTCCTTTCAGCTCCACACAGAAGAGAAGAGTGCTCTAGTCCTCAACACTCCTAATGCCCCACCCCACCCCAAACCAGCCTCCCAGATCCTTTACCCTGGGAGTATAGACCTGAGCTCTAGTCCTGACTCTGCTTTCAATAAAATATGGAATATTAAGCAATATTTTCTCAAGTAAAGGGAAAGACCTGGTTCCTGAGAGCCTTTTCAATTCTACATATACAAGATAGGAGGAATGGGAGGAGTAGGATTGATCTAATTAAAATGCTTCTAGTTAAAAAAAAAAGAAAGATCTTCAGTAGATTCACATGTATGTTTAAGTACATGCATGATAATATCAGCATTTCAGACCAGTAGAGAAATGATGGCCTTATCAATAAATTAGTGCAAATGCAAGCCATGAACACACTTATATGTCATACACCTTGTATCAAAGTAAATTCAAGACAAATCTGATCTTAATGTAACAAATGGAACCTTAAAAATACTTAAATATTTGCTGGTCTGGAAAAAATAATTAATTAATTAAAAAAAATAAAGGCTTTGAAAACTACTGAGACAAGTATTTTAAAGCAAGAATTATGATCCAAGTTCATTCATACTCATAAAGGTAGACTCTGATAAATAGTTTTGTGCTTTTGGAATAAGAAAAAATAAATACGATGCTTCTACTAGATGATAGAGGTATCTATAAAACAAATGATAGTTCAGATTTTATTTTAATTTCTATTTATTGAGTGTTTATGGCAACTTCTGTGCTACATTTTTTATATATGTCATCTCATTTAATCTTACAGCATCCCTATGAAGTTGATATTTGTATCCTCAGGTTTGACTTGAGGAAATAGAAGAAATGAGTGATGGTCCAAGTTCATTATACCATAATGAAACCAGATATGTAAGCTCGGTCTACCTCTAATGTTGTGCCTCTCTTTATGACTATGACATACGATGGCTGAAGTGTTAAACGGCTTTTTGCTTCCTACTGTGCTTAAAGCTAGAAAAAGAGACACTGTGTCATTACAAAAGCAATATCTAGAAATTGTCATGATGGACCAGGACAAAGGAAAGCAGTAACGAAAGATAAGGAGGATGAAAAAAGAAATTGATCTGCTTAGAAGCTATGATTCCTGAGGAGAAATCCCAGAAACCCATTGTTAGCAAGTCTAGTCTTATGGTGGTAGGATCTATTACTTACAGCACTAGGACGGTGAGGGGAGGCAGAGCTGTTGGAACGCAGCTACAGAAGGCATCTGAGGTCTGGCCATTAGTCTGCTATGACAGGACCTCCATCAGTAGCTAAGGGTACAGAGAGCACCCTTCTCATGAGAATAGGATGATGAGAAGGTCAAAATTTGGCTAAATGATGCTGACATTTGCCAAGATTGTAGGCACAGAGAGAACCTCAATTACTAGACATGAAAGCAAGCTGACCAACATGGGTGATGATGAGTGAAAATGTATGACCAGAGCTCCCTAAACTCACTGTTAATAGGCATTGCACTACCTCCAACCCTTACTCTCATCAGCTAGTGGGCTGAGGCTGATGTTGTGCTACTTGTCTTATCTAGTCTGGTTTAGGAGGGCAGAGCCTGTGTGAGATTTGGCAGTTTGTGTCTTTCAAGGAACTGGCTAATTTCATCTAAGTTATCAAATTTATGGACATAGAATTGTTCATAGTATTTATTTTCTTTTTATTGTTCATGGGATCAGTATTGATGACCCTTATTTTATTTCTGATATTGATAATTTGTGTCTTCTTTATCAGTAGTCTACTTTGAGAAGCAGACAGAGGCCAGGGTTGATGCGCTGCTATAGCTATGTGATGGGCTAAGGTCAGCATATGTTAAAAACACTGCGCTTTCATTCTCTATTGTTCAGTTGATGGTACAGAATAGACATAATTGGCAAGATGAATAAAGAGAAGTGGAATCCAACCAGAGGTAAGTGATGGTGAAAAACAAGGAAGCGTGAGATTTAGAGATCAGAGTTGTGTGGCACAGACGTTCTAATAGGAAGTGCCATCCACAGACCAATAACCCATGCATCACACTAGATTAGAGATAGTACTGAGTGACCCTAAATGCCTCTTAGGGATCCCTAGCTTTGCTTCCTCAAGGTGATAGAATAAGTCATTATTTTCTATGTAGAGCTCTATCTTCAATTATATTACCAACCACTTTGGGGAAGCACTTGGGGACAGGCATCATGTACTTATAATACAAATGTTGAAAAAAATCCAGCAAAGGTTTACCTTATACTGAACACCGCAGAAGAGGAATAACTTACTCTAAGACTTTATTTGATCTTCAGAAATATATATGAGTTTGTGACATATTTGATAATTGAATTGTAGAATTGGAAGGGGCCTTTACTGCAAGATCCTTTTAATTTAAAAATCAGTTGACTGAGGTCCAAAGGGTTAAGTGAAACACCTGTAAGAGGATAAGCCAGGCTTAAACTTAAGTCTCCAAACCCCAGTTCCAGTGTTCTTTCTACAGAGAACATAGTTCATCCTCAAATTTGCATTCTTTTTATGTATGTATGTATGTATTTGTTTATTATAATTAATTTATTTATTGCAATTCTAATTTTTTTAACATCTTTATTGGAGTATAATTGCTTTACAATGGTGTGTTAGTTTCTGCTTTATAACAAAGTGAATCAGCTGTACATATACATACCTCCCCATATCTCCTCCCTCTTGTTTCTCCCTCCCACCCTCCCTATCCCCCCCCCCAGGTGGACACAAATAACCAAGCTGATCTCCCTGTGCTATGAGGCTTCTTCCAACTAGCTATCTGTTTTACATCTGGTAGTGTATATATCTCCGTGCCACTCTTGCACTTCGTCCCAGCTTACCCTTCCCCCTCCCTGTGTCCTCAAGTCCATTTTCTATGTCTGGGTCTTTATTCCTGTCCTGTCCGTAGGTTCTTCAGAGCCTTTTTTTTTTTTTTTAGATTCCATATATATGTGTTAGCATATGGTATTTGTTTTTCTCTTTCTGACTTACTTCACTCTGTATAACAGTCTCTAAGTCCATCCACCTCACTACAAATACTCAATTTCGTTTCTTTTTATGGCTGAGTAATATTCCACCGTATATATGTGCCACATCTTCTTTATCCATTCATCTTTTGATGGACATTTAGGTTGCTTCCATGTCCTGGCTATTGTAAATCGAGCTGCAATGAACATTGTGGTACATGACTCTTTTTGAATTATGGTTTTTTCAGGGTATATGCCCAGTAGTGGGATTGCTAGGTCATATGGTAGTGCTGTTTTTAGTTTTTTAAGGAACCTCCATATTGCTCTCCATAGTGGCTGTATCAATTTACATTCCAACCAACAGTGCAAGAGGGTTCCCTTTTCTCCACACCCTTTCCAGCATTTATTGTTTGTAGATTTTTTGATGAAGGCCATTCTGACGGGTGTGACGTGGTACCTCATTGTAGTTTTGATTTGCATTTCTCTAATGATTAGTGATGTTGGGCATCCTTTCATGTGTTTGTTGGCAATCTGTATATCTTCTTTGGAGAAAAGTCTCTTTAGGTCTTCTGCCCATTTTTGAGTTGGGTTGTTGGTTTTTTTGATATTGAGCTGCATGAGTTGCTTGTAAATTTTGGAGATTAATCCTTTGTCAGTTGCTTCATTTGCAAATATGAAGATATTTGCAAATATCTCAAAATATGAGATCCTTTCTGGGTAAAGTAATCTTGGTTATAGTTTTTTACCTTTCATCACTTTAAATATGTCCTGCCACTCCCTTCTGGCTTGCAGAGTTTCTGCTGAAAGATCAGCTGTTAACCTTATGGGGATTCCCTTGTATGTTATTTGTTGTTTTTCCCTTGCTGCTTTTAATATTTTTTCTTTGTATTTAATTTTTGATAGTTTGATTAATATGTGTCTTGGCATGTTTCTCCTTGCATTTATCCTGTATAGGACTCTCTGTGCTTCCTTGAGTTGATTGACTATTTCCTTTCCCATATTAGGGAAGTTTTCAACTATAATCTCTTCAAATATTTTCTCAGTCCCTTTCTTTTTCTCTTCTTCTTCTGGGACCCCTATAATTCAAATGTTGTTGTGTTTAATGTTGTCCCAGAGGTCCCTGAGGTTGTCTTCAATTCTTTTCGTTCTTTTTTCTTTATTCTGCTCTGCAGTAGTTATTTCCACTATTTTATCTTCCAGGTCACTTATCCGTTCTTCTGCCTCAGTTATTCTGCTATTGATTCCTTCTGGAGAATTTTTAGTTTCACTTATTGTGTTGTGCCTCATTGTTTGTTTGCTCTTTAGTTATTCTAGGTCCTTGTTAAATGTTTCTTGTATTTTCTCCATTCTATTTCCAAGATTTTAGATCATCTTTACTATCATTACTCTGAATTCTTTTTCAGGTAGACTGCCTATTTCCTCATCATTTGTTTGATCTGGTGGGTTTTTACCTTGCTCTTTCATCTGCTGTGTGTTTCTCTATCTTCTCATTTTGCTTAACTTACTGTGTTTGGGTCTCCATTTCACAGGCTGCAGGTTTGTAGTTCCCATTCTTTTTGGTGTCTGCTCCCAGTGGGTAAGGTTGGTTCAGTGGGTTGTGTAGGCTTCCTGGTGAAGGGGACTGGTGCCTGTTTTCTGGTGGATGAGGCTGGATCTTGTCTTTCTGGTGGGCAGGACCCTGTCCGGTGGTGATTTTTTGGGTGTCTGTGAACTTATTATGATTTTAGGCAGCCTCTCTGCTAATGGGTGGAATTGTGTTCCTGTCTTGCTAGTTGTTTGGCATAGGGTGTCCAGCACTGTAGCTTGCTGGTTGTTGAGTAGAGCTGGTTCTTAGCATTGAGGTGGAGATCTCTGAGAGATCTTTCGCTGTTTGATATTACATGGGGCTGGGAGGTCTCTGGTGGACCAGTGTCCTGAACTCGGCTCCTCCACCTCAGAGGCTCAGGCCTGACACCTGGCCAGAGCACCAAGACCCTGTCAGCCACACAGCTCAGAAGAAAAGTGAGGAAAAAGAAAGAAAGAAAGAAAGAAAAATAAAATAAAGTAAAATAAATTTATTAAAATAGAAAAAAATTATTAAAAATAAAAACATTAAAAAGTAATTTTAAAAAAAGAAAGAGAGCAACCAAACCAAAAAACTAATCCACCACTGATAACAAGTGCTAAAAACTACACTAAAAAAAAAAAAAAAACAAAGGACAGTCAGAACCCTAGCACAAATGGTAAAAGCAAAGCTATACAGACAAAATCACACAAAGAAGCATACACATACACACTCACAAAAAGAGAAGAAGGAAAAACATATATATATAAAATAAAAAAAGGAAAGAGCAACCAAATCAATAAACAGATCTACCAATGATAATAAGCTCTAAATACTAAACTATGTTAAACATAAAACCAGAAACAAATCAGATGCAGAAGGTAAACCCCAAGTCTACAGTTGCTTCCAAAGTCCACCGCCTCAATTTTGGGATGATTTGTTGTCTGTTGAGGTATTCCACAGATGCAGGGTACATCAAATTGATTATGGAGATGTAATCCACTGCTCCTGAGGCTACTGGGAGAAACTTCCCTTTCTCTTCTTTGTTTGCACAGCTCCTGAGGTTCAGCTTTGGATTTGGCCCCACCTCTGCGTGTAGGTCACCTGAGGGCGTCTTTTGGGAAGTCTGAGGTCTTTCGCCAGTGTTCCGTAGGAGTTGTTCCACATGTAGATGTAGTTTTGATGTATTTGTGGAGAGGAAGTTGATCTCCACGTCTTTCTCCTCTGCCATCTTGAAGGCGCCCCACAATGCTAATTTTTTTATGTCCCTCTATTTTCACAGTTTTCAGGCAATGAAAGCATTTTAGGAAATTTAGAAGACTGGCAAGCCGCCTGAGACTTACAACCAATATATTTTGAACCAGTTGGTCTCCTTGTAAGTTTTGAAACCGTATCAGTTAAAATTAGGTTTCACATAAAATGGCAGAAACATCAAGGTAATAATATCAAATTTGCATTCTTGAACACATGTTTTTGCTTCCATCAAATACACATACATGAATTCTTGCTGAACCATCCAATTATCTAATCTACTCCCTTACTCAGAATAAAGGCCTGCTGGCTGAGGCTATGAAGGACTGTTCGATGTTCATGTCAGTCATACTATAGTAACTCCAGGTGCCTCAAGCCTCCAAGTGACAATCTCTAATACAGCACCTTTCAGAGCCACCAGAGAAATGATGCGTTAAGGATGCAAACCTGAATGACAACCTGAAATTAAGGTTCACATTCAGTGACTATATATATTACAGTAATTCAGGACTTTAAAAGTATGTGTTTGTCTGCTCTGTCGGTCATGTTAATAACCAATTTTGTCCGAAGGACTCCCATTTATCTTTCTTACCAAAAACTCAGTGCAATGAATTCCTTAATTTTTGTGATACATTTTAAATCTTATTTTCATGTTTAATACATATTAAAATTACAGTGTTCTATGACTGATTAGGTGGTTTAAGAAATGGATTTGAATCCAAATTATATGTGTATATATGTATATACACATACATATATATACACACACACATACACACATTTGCATGCATGTAATACATATATATGTGTATGTGTGTATAAATGCATAATTATATATGTTTATTATTTTTTAATTTGGGAAATTTTTATTGAGCATTTTCTATGTGCCAGGCATTGTTACAGACCCTGGAGATATAGCTGTTAATAAGACCAACAAGTTTTCCTGTTTCAGGAAGTTATATTCTAAAGAGAAGGAGATAGAAAATGACCCAAAAAAATAAATAAATAAATAAAAGAAAAAAAACACCCAAAAGAGAATTTGACATAATGATACATGCTCTGGAGAAAATTTAAAGCTTATCTGGAAGTATGGAAGTTTAGATGTACAGCAAGTATCTTCTGGTAAGTCACACCTAAATATACATTTTTCAGTTCATTGTTGATCTGGTAGAAAAGTAAAGAAATGAAATTTGAGAAAGCCCAAATCAAAGGGAGAAAGCAAGAACTGATATTGCTCTGAGGGCGATTGTGTTCATTCTTGACGACCTAACACACGAAAAATTGGAACAACTATATGAATCTAGGTGCATTAAAGGTCAACACTCTCAGTGGCAAATTAGAAAGCATAAGTGTACCCTACAGTGGGAGATATGTGGACTTGTACCCCTTTTGGCACACTGTCTAAATGGTAATATTTTTAAAAAACAACAAAAAAACCTAATGAGAATTCTAAGCCACAAATCTTCTCTTTAGAGTTTTGAGGCTTAGTATTCATACTTTCTGTGCCTCCTAACCCACTTCCCAAAAGAAACGTGGTTTAAAGTGGCTCTAAATCATAGTCCTCCAGGCATTAGTCAGAAGCAAATGATTATTCTCTCTGGATTAACATATTTTAAACCTAGATCTCATCTCAACAAACCCTAACAGATAGAGTTCTAAGGGACATGTGTTCACAATAAGGAGTTATTCAGCAAATCATGACACTAACCACCAAGAGCAAGAGATAACAGAAATAACTAATTACACAGTCAGGACATCAAAGACTACCAATTTGTAGATTATCAGTAGATTTGATATTTTTAAAGAGCTAAAGAGACTATTAAAAATATCATAAATGGGTAGATGATATTTAAATCAACAGGGATATATTTGCAAAAGAACTGATTACAATTGGAAAGCACAACGATTGAAGTTAAAATTCAATGGACAGAATACACATTCAGTTAGACACAGCTAAAGAGGGAATTAGCAAACTGGATTATAGATCTGACAATATAGAATGACAATAGAATGAAGCACAGAGTGATGAGGAGATAGAAAATTTGAAAGAGAAGTTAAAAGACATAGAAGTTTAAGCAAGCAATTTCTAATTATATTGCAATGGTTAGGGTACAAGCCAAGCTGCTATGATCAAGAGACTGTAAAAGACAGTGGCTTAAATAAAATAGAGTTTATATTTCCCTCCCATAAAGTTCTGGATAGAAGTGGTTTAGAAGTGGAAGGAAGCCTCTGCTATTTCCAATATGTTTTCCAAGGTTATTTAAATATTCACTATATCTTACCAATAGGAATACGTGGGAATGAGAAATTCCAGAGACAGCATCGTGCCTCTCATGCTAATGGCCAGAACTCAGAACTCAGATACATTCACATTTAGTTGCATTTATAATCCCAGCAATAGCACATCAAATTGCCCTCATGCTTCCACTCTCTGTCTCTTCTGCTACAAGCTGTAGAAAGTCTCTGCCTTTAAAAGGCTTATGGGATTATATCATACACATTCAGATAATCTCCTTAAGTTCAGCTGTGCCATATAGCATAATATGATTATGGGAGTGCCATCTCATCATATTTACCAGTTCAGGGGACTAGGGCATGGAACCATTTTTAGACTTCTCCCCACCACATAAAATAAGCAAAAATTTAAGAAGAAAATATTTTTTTAACAAATAATGGTAGTAGGAACTTCCCTTGTGGTCCAGTGGTTAAGACTTCACACTCTCAATACAGGGCCTGGGTTTGATCCCTGGTCAGGAAACTAGATCCCGCATGCCGCAACTAAAATATCCCACATGCCTGCAACTAAAAACAAAAGAGATCCCTCATGCTGCAACAAAGATCCCACGTGCTGCAACTAAGACCCAGCGCAGGAAAATAAATAAATAAATAAATGTTTACAAAAATAATGGTAGTAAATTAATGAAATAGTAAAACAAAGATATAATGGAGAAAGGATCAATAAAGACAAAGTGTGTTCTTTGAGTAGACAGATAATTGGACAATTAAATTTTCCAGATAAAGCAGAGAGAAAAACCTAAATAAACAATATTAGGTGTGAAAAATGGGCCATAACCACAGAGATTAAAGTAATAATATGCTAATAAATTCAAAGAGTATCTGTAGGGAAAGAATTCCTAGAAAATATAAGTAGCAAAAATAAATCTAAGAAGAAATAGAAAATATCAATAGTCTTAAACTTATTAAACACATTATTTTAAATCTTCTCCTAAAGAAAACTTTAATAGTTTCATAGGCTAATTCTACCAAATATTCATGAAACACAGAATTCCAATATCACACATTTTTTTTCAGAAAATAAAAATTGAAATAATTCTTCCCAATTCTTATAACAGTTTAACGTAACTCTGAGATGAAAACCCAACATAAAGCAGCATCAGATAGAAACCAACCAAATAATATTATTGAGAATTATAGATGCAACATTCTTAAACAACCATATTACAAATAGAATGTATACGTATATCAAAAAATACATTATTACAATGTTGAGTTTATTTCAGAAATTCATCCTTTTTTTTTTTTTTTTCAAACATCTTTATTGAAGTATAATTGCCTTACAATAGTGTGTTAGCATCTGCTTTATAACAAAGTGAATCTGTTATACATATACAATATGTTCCCATTTCTCTTCCCTCTTGCATCTCCCTCCCTCCCACCCTCCCCATCCCACCCCTCTAGGTGGTCACAAAGCACCGAGCTGATCTCCCTGTGCTATGCGGCTGCTTCCCACTAGTTATCTATTTTACATTTGGTAGTGTATATATGTCCATGACACTCTCTTACCCTGTCACATCTCACCCCACTCCCTCCCCATATCCTCAAGTCCATTCTCTAGTAGGTCTGTGTCTTTATTCCCGTCTTGCCACTAGGTTCTTCATGGCCTTTTTTTTTTTTTTTTCCCTTAGATTCCATATATATGTGTTAGCATACTGTATTTGTTTTTCTCTTTCTGACTTACTTCACTCTGTATGACAGACTCTAACTCCATCCACCTCATTACAAATACCTCCATTTCATTTCTTTTTATGGCTGAGTAATATTCCATTGTATATATGTGCCACATCTTCTTCATCCATTCATCTGTCGATGGACATTTAGGTTGCTTCCATGTCCTGGCTATTGTAAATAGAGCTGCAATGAACATTTTGGTACATGACTCTTTTTGACCTATGGTTTTCTCAGGGTATATGCCCAGTAGTGGGATTGCTGGGTCGTATGGTAGTTCTATTTGTAGTTTTTTAAGGAACCTCCATACTGTTCTCCATAGTGGCTGTATCAATTTACATTCCCACCAACAGTGCAAGAGTGTTCCCTTTCCTCCACACCCTCTCCAGCATTTATTGTTTCTAGATTTTTTGATGATGGCCATTCTGACCGGTGTGAGATGATATCTCATTGTAGTTTTGATTTGCATTTCTCTAATGATTAATGATGTTGAGCATTCTTTCATGTGTCTGTAGGCCATCTGTATATCTTCTTTGGAGAAATGTCTATTTAGATCTTCTGCCCATTTTTGGATTGGGTTGTTTGTTTTTTTGTTATTGAGCTGCATGAGCTGCTTGTAAATCTTGGAGATTAATCCTTTGTCAGTTGCTTCATTTGCAAATATTTTCTCCCATTCTGAGGGTTGTCTTTTGGTCTTGTTTATGGTTTCCTTTGCTGTGCAAAAGCTTTTCAGTTTCATTAGGTCCCATTTGTTTATTTGTGTTCTTATTTCCATTTCTCTGGGAGCTGGGTCAGAAAGAATCTTGCTGTGATGTATGTCATAGAGTGTTCTGCCTATGTTTTCCTCTAAGAGTTTGATAGTGTCTGCCCTTACACTTAGGTCTTTAATCCATTTTGAGTTTATTTTTGTGCATGGTGTCAGGGAGTGTTCTAATTTCATACTTTTACATGTTCCTGTCCAATTTTCCCAGCACCACTTATTGAAGAGGCTGTCTTTTCTCCACTGTATATGCTTGCCTCCTTTATCAAAGATAAGTTGACCATATGTGTGTGGGTTTATCTCTGGGCTTTCTATCCTGTTCCATTGATCTATATTTCTGTTTTTGTGCCAATACCAAACTGTCTTGATTACTGAAGCTTTGTAATATAGTCTGAAGTCAGGGAGCCTGATTCCCCCAGCTCCATTTTTCGTTCTCAAGATTGCTTTGGCTATTCGGGGTCTTTTGTGTTTCCATACAAATTGTGAAATGTTTTGTTCTAGTTCTGTGAAAAATGCCAGTGGTAGTTTGATAGGGATTGCATTGAATCTGTAGATTGCTTTGGGTAGTAGAGACATTTTCACAATGTTGATTCTTCCAATCCAGGAACATGGTATATCTCTCCATCTATTTGTATCATCTTTAATTTCTTTCATCAGTGTCTTATAATTTTCTGCATACAGGTCTTTTGTCTCCTTAGGTAGGTTTATTCCTAGATATTTTATTCTTTTTGTTGCAATGGTAAATGGGAGTGTTTTCTTAATTTCACTTTCATATTTTTCGTCATTAGTGTATAGAAATGCAAGAGATTTCTGTGCATTAATTTTGTATCCTGCTACTTTACCAAATTCATTGATTAGCTCTAGGAGTTTTCTGGTAGCATCTTTAGGATTCTCTATGTATAGTATCATGTCATCTGCAAATAGTGACAGCTTTACTTCTTCTTTTCCGATTTGGATTCCTTTTATTTCTTTGTCTTCTCTGATTGCTGTGGCTAGGACTTCCAGAACTATGTTGAATAATAGTGGTGAGAGTGGGCAACCCTGTCTTGTTCCTGATCTTAGTGGAAATGGTTTCAGTTTTTCACCATTGAGGACAATGTTGGCTGTGGGTTTGTCATATATGGCCTTTATTATGTTGAGGAAAGTTCCCTCTATGCCTACTTTCTGCAGGGCTTTTATCATAAATGGGTGTTGAATTTTGTCAAAAGCTTTCTCTGCATCTATTGAGATGATCATATGGTTTTTCTCCTTCAATTTGTTAATATGGTGTATCACATTGATTGATTTGCGTATATTAAAGAATCCTTGCATTCCTGGGATAAACCCCACTTGATCATGGTGTATGATCCTTTTAATGTGCTGTTGGATTCTGTTTGCTAGTATTTTGTTGAGGATTTTTGCATCTATGTTCATCAGTGATATTGGCCTGTAGTTTTCTTTCTTTGTGACATCTTTGTCTGGTTTTGGTATCAGGGTGATGGTGGCCTCGTAGAATGAGTTTGGGAGTGTTCCTCCCTCTGCAATATTTTGGAAGAGTTTGAGAAGGATAGGTGTTAGCTCTTCTCTAAATGTTTGATAGAATTCGCCTGTGAAGCCATCTGGTCCTGGGCTTTTGTTTGTTGGAAGGTTTTTAATCACAGTTTCAATTTCAGTGCTTGTGATTGGTCTGTTCATATTTTCTATTTCTTCCTGGTTCAGTCTCGGCAGTTTGTGCATTTCTAAGAATCTGTCCATTTCTTCCAGGTTGTCCATTTTATTGGCATAGAGTTGCTTGTAGTAATCTCTCATGATCTTTTGTATTTCTGCAGTGTCAGTGGTTACTTCTCCTTTTTCATTTCTAATTCTATTGATCTGAGTCTTCTCCCTTTTTCTCTTGATGAGTCTGGCTAATGGTTTATCAATTTTGTTTATCTTCTCAAAGAACCAGCTTTTAGTTTCATTGATTTTTGCTATTGTTTCCTTCATTTCTTTTTCATTTATTTCTGACCTGATCTTTATAATTTCTTTCCTTCTGCTGGCTTTGGGGTTTTTTTGTTCTTCTTTCTCTACTTGCTTTAGGTGCAAGGTTAGGTTGTTTATTCGAGATGTTGCCTGTTTCTTGAGGTAGGCTTGTATTGCTATAAACTTCCCTCTTAGCACTGCTTTTGCTGTGTCCCATAGGTTTTGGGTCGTCGTGTCTACATTGTCATTTGTTTCTAGGTATTTTTTGATTTCCCCTTTGATTTCTTCAGTAATCACTTCGTTATTAAGTAATGTATTGTGTAGCCTCCATGTGTTTGTATTTTTTACAGATCTTTTCCTGTAATTGATATCTAGTTTCATAGCGTTGTGGTCGGAAAAGATACTTGATACGATTTCAATTTTCTTAAATTTACCAAGGCTTGATTTGTGACCCAAGATATGATCTATCCTGGAGAATGTTCCATGAGCACTTGAGAAAAATGTGTATTCTGTTGTTTTTGGGTGGAATGTCCTATAAATATCAATTAAGTCCATATTGTTTAATGTATCATTTAAAGCTTGTGTTTCCTTATTTATTTTCATTTTGGATGATCTGTCCATTGGTGAAAGTGGGGTGTTAAAGTCCCCTACTATGATTGTGTTGCTGTCAATTTCCCCTTTCATGGCTGTTAGTATTTGCCTTATGTATTGAGGTGCTCCTATGTTGGGTGCATAAATATTTACAATTGTTATACCTTCCTCTTGGATCGATCCCTTGATCATTATATAGTGTCCTTCTTTGTCTCTTGTAATAGTCTTTATTTTAAAGTCTATTTTGTCTGATATGAGAATTGCTACTCCAGCTTTCTTTTGATTTCCATTTGCATGGAATATCTTTTTCCATCCCCTCACTTTCAGTCTGTATGTGTCCCTAGGTCTGAAGTGGGTCTCTTGTAGACAGCATATGTATGGGTCTTGTTTTTGTATCCATTCAGCCAGCCTGTGTCTTTTGGTGGGAGCATTTAATCCATTTACATTCAAGGTAATTATCGATATGTATGTTCCTATTCCCATTTTCTTAAATGTATTGGGTTTGTTATTGTAGGTGTTTTCCTTCTCTTGTGTTTCTTGCCTAGAGAATTTCCTTTAGCATTTGTTGTAAAGCTGGTTTGGTGGTGCTGAACTCTCTCAGCTTTTGCTTGTCTGTAAAGGTTTTAATTTCTCCATCGAATCTGAATGAGATCCTTGCTGGGTAGAGTAATCTTGGTTGTAGGTTTTTCTCCTTCATGACTTTAAGTATATCCTGCCACTCCCTTCTGGCTTGCAGAGTTTCTGCTGAGAGATCAGATGTTAACCTTATGGGGATTCCCTTGTGTGTTATTTGTTTTTTTTCCCTTGCTGCCTTTAATATGTTTTCCTTATATTTAATTTTTGACAGTTTGATTAATATGTGTCTTGGCGTGTTCCTCCTTGGGTTTATCCTGTATGGGACTCTCTGTGCTTCCAGGACTTGATTAACTATTTCCTTTCCCATATTAGGGAAGTTTTCAACTATAATCTCTTCAAATATTTTCTCAGTCCCTTTCTTTTTCTCTTCTTCTTCTGGTACCCCTATAATTCGAATGTTGGAGCGTTTAATGTTGTCCCAGAGGTCCCTGAGACTGTCCTCAGTTCTTTTCATTCTTTTTTCTTTATCCTGCTCTGTAGTAGTTATTTCCACCATTTTATCTTCCAGGTCACTTATCCTTTCTTCTGCCTCAGTTATTCTACTATTGATCCCATCTAGAGTATTTTTAATTTCATTTATTGTGTTTTTCATCATTGCTTGGTTCCTCTTTAGTTCTTCTACATCCTTGTTAAATGTTTCTTGCATTTTGTCTATTCTATTTCCAAGATTTTGGATCATCCTTACTATCATTATTCTGAATTCTTTTTCAGGTAGACTACCTATTTCCTCTTCATTTGTTAAGTCCAGTGTGTTTTGAGCCTGCTCCTTCATCTGCTGTGTGTTTTTCTGTCGTCTCATTTTGCCTATCTTACTGTGTTTGGGGTCTCCTTTTCACAGGCTGCAGGTTCGTAGTTCCCGTTGTTTTTGGTATCTGTCCCCAGCGGCTAAGGTTGGTTCAGTGGGTTGTGTAGGCTTCCTGGTGGAGGGAACTAGTGCCTGAGTTCTGGTGGATGAGGCTAGATCTTGTCTTTCTGGTGGGCACGTCCACGTCTGGTGGTGTGTTTTGGGGTGTCTGTGGCCTTATTATGATTTTAGGCAGCCTCTCTGCTAATGGATGGGGTTGTGTTCCTGTCTAGCTAGTTGTTTGGCATAGGGTGTCCAGCACTGTAGCTTGCTGGTCGTTGGGTGAAGCTGGGTCTTGATGTTGAGATGGAGATCTCTGGGAGATTTTTGCCGTTTGGTATTACGTGGAGCTGGGAGGTCTCTTGTGGACCAGTGTTCTGAAGTTGGCTCTCCCACCTCAGAGGCACGGCCCTGATGCCTGGCTGGAGCACCAAGAGCCTTTCGTCCACACGGCTCAGAGTAAAAGGGAGAAAAAATAGAAAGAAAGAAAGAAAGAGGCTATAATATAGTGAAGTAAAATAAAGCTATTGTAAAGCAAAGCTATACAGACAAAATCTCACCCAGAAGCATATACATATACACTCACTAAAAAAAGGAAAAGGGGAAAAATTAATATCTCCTGCTCCCAGAGTCCACCTCCTGAATTTGGGATGATTCGTTGTCTATTCAGGTATTCCACAGATGCAGGTACATCAAGTTGTTTGTGGAGCTTTAATCCGCTGCTCCCGAGGCTGCTGGGAGAGATTTCCCCTTCTCTTCCCTGTTCGCACAGCTCCTGGGGTTCAGCTTTGGATTTGGACCCGCCTCTGCGTGTAGGTCGCCTGAGGGCGTCTGTTCCCCGCCCAGACAGGACGGGGTTAAAGGAGCAGCTGCTTCGGGGGCTCTGGCTCACCCAGGCCGCGGGGAGGGAGGGGTACGGAGGAGGCGGGGCGAGCCTGCGGCGTCAGAGGCCGGCGTGACGTTGCACCAGCCTGAGGCGCGCAGTGCGTTCTCCCGGGGATGTTGTCCCCGGATCCCGGGACCCTGGCAGTGGCGGGCTGCACAGGCTCCCGGGAGGGTTGGTGTGGAGAGTGACCTGTGCTCGCACACAGGCTTTTTGGAGGCGGCAGCAGCAGCCCCAGCGTCTCACGCCCGTCTCTGGGGTCCGCGCTGATCGCCGTCGCTTGCGCCCTTCTCTGGAGTTCGTTTAGGCGGCGCTCTGAATCCCCTCTCCTTGCGCGCAGCGAAACAAAGAGGCAAGAAAAAGTCTCTTGCCTCTTTGGCAGCTGCAGACCTTTTCCCGGTCTCCCTCCCGGCTAGCTGTGGTGCGCCAACCCCTTCAGGCTGTGTTCACGCCGCCAGCCCCAGTCCTCTCCCTGCGATCCAACCGCAGCCCGAGCCTCAGCTCCCAGCCCCGCCCGCCCCGGCGGGGGAGCAGACAAGCCTCTCGGGCTGGTGAGCGCCGCTCGGCGCCGAGCCTCTGTGCGGGAACCTCTCCGCTTTGCCCTCCGCACCTCTGTGGCTGCGCTCTCCTCCGTGGCTCTGAAGCTTCCCCCCTCCTCCCCCCGCAGTCTCCGCCCGCGAAGGGGCTCCTAGTGCGTGGAAACCTTTCCTCCTTCACGGCTCCCTCCCACTGGTGCAGGTGCCGTCCCTATTCTTTTGTCTCTGTTATTTCTTTTTTCTTTTGCCCTACCCAAGTACGGGGGGAGTTTCTTGCCTTTTTGGAGGTCGGACGTTTTCTGCCAGCGTTCAGTGGGTGTTCTTTAGGAGCAGTTCCACGTGTAGGTGTATTTCTACTGTATCTGTGGGAAGGAATGTGATCTCCGCGTCTTACTCTTCCGCCATCTTCCCTCCATCCTTTTTTTGAAACATAGGAAAACCTTGTAGTATGATTCAGCATGTTTGCTGATTAAGGGGAAAAAAATCATACACAACTCTCATTCATTTCCTCATTTCTTAACTACCTAAGGAAACAGCAGTGAATAAAATAAATGCAAATCCCTTCTCCAATCTAGTGGGAGAGAGAGTTGTTCAAGAGGGTGAAAACCAGCTTCGGGCCTGTAAATTTTTAACACCCGGGGGGGGGGGGGGGGAAAGCTCTGGTTTGTAGCATTTGCTGATTTCTGTGATGTAATACCCCTACCATGGCCAATTTCAAGCTACCAAATGACAGAAAGTTGGTAAGAAATGCATTCAGTCAGATCTCTTGAGCAGGTCTGAGCCAGGTCCAGCACACCACTGGGAAGACAGACAGTGACTGTAATAATTTAGTAAGTTGTATATTATATTGCAAGGTGAGCAATGTTGTGAAGGATAACAAACAGGGTCAGTGGGTTAGTGGGTGCTAAGAGGAGGGGTTCATTTTAATTTTCAATTTTCAAAATTGTGTTATTCCTCACTGACAAGGTGACCTTTGAGTAAAACTTGTCAGAGGTGAGGGGAGCCTGTTACGTGACTTACTACAGAACAAAAATGCTCCGTAAGAGTGCGCCTGGCTTTTTCAAGGAAGTAGGCTGGAGTGGAGAGGGAAGTGGAGAGAGTAGCAGAGATTAAGTCAGGGAGAGAGAACAGGATCACAGAAGTCTTGGTAGGCCGTGGTGAACGATTCGGCTTTTACTCTATGAAATGGGGCATCATTGGAAGATTTTGATAGGTAAGCGACGTGACCAGATTTACATGTTGAAAAGATCACTAAAGTCACTGTGTTGATAATAGATCATAGGAGAGCAAGGGTGAAGAGAGGGACAATCCAGGCAAGAGGTGGGGGCAGCTCAGACCAGAGAGACAACTGTGAAGGCAGAAATGATTGTCGGATTCTGGATATATTTGAAGACAGAGCCAACGGTCTCTTTTGGTGATTTATACGAAACACATAAAGAAAAGAGTAAAGGTTACTGTGGCCGGTCATTGATGTGGTTTAACTTTAAGAGGTCAGGAATAAGAGAAGGAGCCACAAAAACGATGTTTCAGGAACAGCCAATGATACAGGACAAGGACCAGCAGAGCCCAGTGTTCTGGAAGTGAGAGGGTATTTCAGAGAGAGAGTGATCAGTCTTCCCAAATCTACTTTGTGTCGTATGTGTCAAGATATAGGCCATTGGTGATCTTTATAAGAGCAGTTTCAGAACGATGGAATTGAATGTTTGAATGGCGTGAGTCTGAAAGAGGTTAGGACTAGAGGTATTAAAGCAGTGAGTCCAATCAACTCTTTCAAAGAGTGTTGCTATAAAGGAAAGCAGAGAAATGGGTGTAGCTAGAGGATGTAAGTGTTCAAGAGATGGGTCTTATTTTGTTTCTTTTAAGGAAGAAGAAAGTATACTCAAATGCTGATGAGAATGACTCTTTAGAGAAGGAAACATTGATGAATTAAGAGAAAAAGAAGGGAGAATTGCTGGTGTGATGTCCTTAAGTAAAAGAAAGTTTACAAACACGGAACAACACAGATAAATTCTCAATTCTAATGTAATAAGCAAAGATGAAAGTTGTTATTTCTTTTAGCAGATGCTGGTATGGAGAGGAGATTTGATGGCAGGAATCTCTGGAACTTGAATTCTGATTGCTTCAGTTTTCTCTGTAGAGCAGGAAGTAAGCTATTTAAACTGGACGAACAACTGGATAGGCAAATGCAACGGAATAGAATTCCCAGAAACAGATCTACACATATATTGACTCTTGACATGGGAAAAGTTAGCCCTGAAAAATCTTTGCTCACTGCATTGTGGTGAGGAGAGCTATGTACTAAATTGAAGAGAGAAAAATGATTTTGCACATGGAAAAATAACAATAAAAATGCATCTCTCTTTCACATCACACACAATGCCAATTGAATTAAAGACTAAAGTGTGAAAGGAAAAACTTTAAAACTTTTAGAAGAAAATATCTTTATAATTTTGTGTATGAAATAAGTTTTTAAACTCATGGTACAAAAGGGAAACCATAGAAAAAATATTAATATGTTTCATATAGAGATTAAAAATACAAGCCACACACTCTAAGAAATATTTTCTATGAATGAAGGATTAGTATCAAAAATAACTTATATAAATTAATAAGAAAAAACAAGCAACCCAATGTAAAATAACTACCAGGGAAGGGAATTCCAAAGGTCATTTAAACCTGTGAAAGGATGTTCCATTTTATTAGTAATCTGGAAAGTATAACTTAAAATCACGTTGAGATACCCTTTCATATCTACCAGATTTACAAAACTTTACAATAAATGTTAGTAGGCTGTATGCAACAGGAACTCTCATACACTGCTAATAGAAGAGTAAATTGGTACACTTTTGAGGGTGATTTTCATTTTCATTTTAATATGTAAATGTGCATACTCTACATTTCAAGAATTTCACCTCATGATACATGCCATAGAGAATTTCATATATATCAGAAGGTGTGGTACATATCTTTATGTTATATATAAATTTATATAAATATAAGTAAATATATATTTAAAAAACTTGATATAGTATTTTCAAAATTGCAGAAAAATCCCCAAAAACATGATACATGCCATAGAGAATTTCATATGTATCAGAAAGTGTGGTACATATCTTTATATTATATATAAATTTATATAAATATAAGTAAATATATATTTATAAAACTTGATATAGTATTTTCAAAATTGCAAAAAAATTTTCAACTGTCAATCAGCAATAAAATCAACAGATAATTTGTGGTATATAAATTACAGATA
This sequence comes from Balaenoptera acutorostrata, assembly GCF_949987535.1. NCBI lineage: Eukaryota > Metazoa > Chordata > Mammalia > Artiodactyla > Balaenopteridae > Balaenoptera > Balaenoptera acutorostrata. The sequence continues at coordinate 77,003,993 of NC_080075.1, forward strand.
CATACAGATGAACCTTACAAAAATAATGTTGAGTAAAAAATTTTAAATGGTTAAATATATAAAAGTACATACAGTATAAATGTATTTACGTAAAGTTAAAAAATTCAAAACTAGGTAAAAATAATATATTTTAAGGATATATTTATGCATGCTAAACTGTATAAAATAATACAAATTTAGGATAATGGTTAAATCTGGGAGAGAGAGAAATATGGTTAAGGAGGAGCACACAGGATTCTTCTAAAGTACTATTACTTTTTTATTCTTTAACCTAGATGATGAGTTTCTGTTCATCATTTTATCATTATCTTTTTTTTTTTTTTTTTTAAGGATTTTCTTATTTATTTATTTATTTATTTATTTATTTATTTATTTTTGGCTGTGTTGGGTCTTCGGTTCGTGCGAGGGCTTTCTCCAGTTGCGGCAAGCGGGGGCCACTCTTCATCGCGGTGCGCGGGCCTTTCTCTATCGCGGCCCCTCCCGTCGCGGGCACAGGCTCCAGACGCGCAGGCTCAGCAATTGTGGCTCATGGGCCCAGCTGCTCCGTGGCATGTGGGATCTTCCCAGACCAGGGCTCGAACCCGTGTCCCCTGCATTAGCAGGCAGATTCTCAACCACTGCGCCACCAGGGAAGCCCTATCATTATCTTTTATAACTCTAAACCAGCATATTAAATGTATTCTTTTGGATCCTGGCATCATTATTCATTCTTTAATCTTTGGATCGAAGGTTTTTCTTTGGTCTGGTCTTGATTTCCCATTTGTTTCACTTTTAATGTGAACAGCTAAAACTGCATTCATTTATTCAAAATCTATAGGCACTGGATCCATAGATAGCACAAATCAAAAAGAAACAATGGCTAATGTCTGCATAAGGGAAAGAAGTTAGCGTATGTTTGAACAACTATTTATTTATCCTGCCAATGTAAAGAACTGTAATCTTTTATTACTTAAAGACACTTCAATTTGGTTAAGGGATCGGTATGTGGGCAAATAGGTGGAATTGTGGCTTGGGGGAGTGGATCCATGGCCACCAAGGAGGCTTGAAGGCACTTAGGTGTGCCTCTAATCTTCAGAAGTGGCCGTGCATCTTCTGAACACTCATAGGGGAGAATATTATATGGATAATAGAACAGCTTTGAAGGAGAGCGAGCAGCAGGTGTTAAAAGATATGTATAAAGAGGGCCATCCACTCTTACATTTTGGTAATGGTGCATGTTTGAGCTGACTTCATATAATGGACACCAGCCCCAGGGTTTTCTGGATTTGTTTTTATGTTTTGTTTTGTTCATTTGCTTATTTTTTTGTTTTTGTTTAAGTACTAATTATAGTCAAGGTAATTTCTTCTACTTCCCCAGAAATCTTTGTGTATCCTTGTTCCTCTTTCTTTTGGGTCAAGATCCCCCAAATTATGAATTTTTTATAGGTCCTGGGAATAATTAAATCCAGGTAGGAAACTATGTCAAACCTCTGGTGTTTAGTTTATTCTCATCAAGTAAATTATGATTATATCATACTATCTAATAACCTGAAATAGCTCATGTGTTTCTGTTCCCTCATCCCATCCATCCATATCTCCTCTCATCTAGTGCGTAATTCAATTATCAATACAGAGCTTCTCCACTGGCAAAGAAACTTTCATTTTATTGCATGGTGCAACAGAAAGAAAGTATGACTTCTGGATTGAAGATCCAATTTGATTCCCACATCTTATTAAATTTATGAACAAATTACTTATCTTGCCAAGCTTCAGAAACATACATAACTGAACCACATTGGAAACGAGAAGTATAGTAGTTTATGAAACTAGTTGCCAGACTGTAGTCAATAGATAAGATTAGACCTGACCTGGATAACAGTGGGGGACACCAAGATCCCCAAAAAGGTGATCCTGAAAGTTACAGTCTAAAAAGGAAGCCAACAATTGAGGATTAGTAGACATAACCTACGTATTTGGAGGCATGCATATAGTAGAGTTTAGAGCAAAATGCAACTCCTTCTACCAAATGGCATCTTTTTTGCCCAGGAGCATTTGAGGTTTGTCATCTACTCAAGTTGTAAAGCATTGTTACCTACAGGCTTTTAAAGACATCAAATGGAACGCTGAAAGTAACCAAGTGGAGTTGGATTAGATTCTCTTTTACAGTCTTTCTCACTCAGGCATTCTGTGATATACAAACGACTTTTACTAAAAATCTATGAGCACCTGGATATGCACGTTGCAAATCCTGATTACTCACATATATACTAAAAAAAATTCTGGATGAGATTATGAAAGGAGAGATCAATTTTATTGGCAAAATTCAATCTTCCCTACTGAGCATTGAAAAATCTTGAAAAGGATGCCTTCAAAATCCCACTTTGACCAACATTCTGGAGATTAGGGGGCAGAAATATAATAATTTTTCTACCTCTAATATGCATAGCCCTGAGACAGTTTCTTTTCTCTAAAATTCAGTTTTATTCTGTGGAGAGAATGTTCTTTCTCTTTCATAAGTGTTTTGTATAAATTAAATTAATCATTAAGATTAAATATATAACGTCTATTGAAGTTCCTGGCAATTTTATAAATATTCTTTAAAGGATATTTTTATCATCATGATTATTATTATTCCCAGTTATAGTCATTTCATAAATCTATCAATTAATTAGCAAACATTTATGGATGCCTAAAAAGGTACTGCCCTGAATACTGGGGATGGCAGGAGGAAATTTGCATAAGTTCCGTGCCTCAGTTAACTTGTTATTTAACTGGACTAACACATCACCTAGACATGTGTAAGTTGAGCTGCAGGCAATAGGAAACAGAATAATAGCACAGAAAGTTAAGCTCAATCTATTTCAATCCTATGAGGCAACAAGCATGGAGAGGTCCCTAAAGGCTGGATCTCAGATGAGGTAAATCCTGAGGTCTTGAGTTAACTGGCAGCTGAGGCTGTTTGTTAAGGGGCATTTGTGTATGTGGGTGGAAGAGAGAGGGGACACATATAATTCCACCCTCTGTCATTGGTTTTCTGTGTTCATTAATTTAGTAGACACCCTGCTTTATAAGTTACATGGTTTCCCTGGTGAAAAGGAAGTTTCACAGCAATATCTCCCAGATAAAGATGTGTCTCAGTGTAATTTCAACCACAGTTGGAGAGAGCCAAGCTCATAGAAGGTTGGATTACAGGATCTGTGTGGCTGATAAGAACGGTGTTTGAAGAGGTCTGGAGAAAGCTTTCCCAGAGCAGAACCCAGGCTGGAAATGAGAGAGAACCTGGAGGAGGCTTGAGTGCACAGTCACAAAGCACATCGTGGCCACAAAGCAAATGACTTCCTCCTGTGGAATGTACCCAGCTTGAAAATTCAACTCTCTCTTCAGTATGGGGTCATATTTCAGCAGCCAAGGGGCTTCAAGCTAATATTTGTGGAAAAGCCTCAGGAGCTAGACCATGTTACCTGGTCAGTGACAAGCAAGTGACCCCTGCATGCTGGTAGGATGCATGAATCTGAAGATGAACATTGTTTCTATCTTGACCACATCTACCTCATGACCTGGAAAGCTGGAGGCTACATCCTGATGTGCTGGGGGAAAATTATATACGTAGATGTTTTGTTCCAGAGCTCTGTCAGTAGGTATGTCTTGCCTGAAAGAGAGGAGGGAGGTGTTCCTGCATGCAGAGGGATGGGAGGAGCCAGGGAGGGAGAAGGAGAGCCAGGGAACACAAAGGAGCAGGAGGAGAGCAGTGAGAGAGAACACATTTGTTCCAAAAACAATTTACTCAGCCAGTCACTTACTCTTCTTGCTATTACTGAGGCAGAGGAAGAAATATGATGCTCAAAGGGAACTTTTTCATTCTTTGCCTCAGCCAAACCTCCTGCTGGCAGGCTCTGCCCAGGAGCCATTTTTCTCCAGCAACGGTCTCTTAGAGTCTAGTGGATGACCAAGGGCTGAGTGCCTAAGCAGTGAGGTGGACAGAGGTCCTCCACCTTGCCGAAGTCCCTATTCCCTTCTGCACCTGCTGAGGTTATCAGATAGCAAGGGCAAACGAGGGTGGGGCACCCCCATCAGACTGATGCAGGGTTCCACAGAAGGCAGTTATACCCAGGGAAGAGCACGGCTCCACAGCCACGGTCTCACAGAGCTTTGTGGGGCATCTTACTATTTGTGTTATCTTTACCCAGGCCCTGCCTCTGAGGATTCCAAATGCTATACAAATGTATTAAAAATAATCATTCTGCTTTCACTCATTCATTTACACCCGTGGTTTGTAGCATGTGGTAGGTCAATATTGGGCTGTTTATTGTTTGTTTTGCCTTTTGTTTGCTTTAGAAAAACAGATGTGGAATCAGCATATGAGGGTCAAGTCTCAGGCACTAGGCCTCTGGATCAGCTTCTCTAGTCCATCTGCCATTGGCTGAGCAAGGATCTACTTTAATGCCCAAATCTTCTATCCTTGGTTTGTGTAGTAGCTTCTCAAAGACCCCACTCTCCAAGCTACAAAGAAATACACCATGTCCTCCATTCTGCTTACTTCTTGAGTTCTTAGTCAAAATGTTGTCTCTCTCATGGATTTTTTTGATGATCCAGAAACTTGTGTCTTTACTGCATTTGCTTATGGATGGGATGGAGTGAGGAAGGCAGGAAAACTGTTTTCCAGAGTAGTGTAAATACCATGTGAGTAAAGAGAAAGGATATATGTGTGAAATGTTACTTATGTCAATTTTGAAAGCCACTAGCAAATTCTGGGTGACAGTAATGTTTGAGCATAATGTTCTTCAAATCAAGCTTCAGAATTTCCACAGAAAGTGGTGAGTGGGGCTGGGACAGCTTGAGATGAGTGAATAGACACTTCACTTCCACTTTAATAGTAGACAGTCTACTTTATATATACTACACACACTCATAAAACTTACACATACTATATTATATATAAAAAAGATCAAGAGGATAAAAAGAGAAACCACAGACTGGTAGAAAATATTTGCAAAAGACACATCTGATAAAGGAGGATTATCCAAAATATATAAAGAATTCTTAAAACTCAACAATAAGAATACAAACAACCCGATAAATGGGCTAAAGACCTTAAAAGACACTTCACCAATGACGATATACAGATGGCAAATAAGCATATGAAAAAGTGCCCCACCTTATATGTCATTAGGGAAAGGCAAATTAAAATGAGATACCGTTACAGACCTATTAGAATGACAAAATCCAGAGCACTGACCAGGATGTGGAGCAACAGGAATGCTCATTCATTGCTGGCGAGACTACAAAGTGGTACAATAACTTTGGAAGACAGTTTGGGGTTTCTTACAAAACTACACATGCTTTTACCATAGGATCCAGAAATTGACCTCCCTGGTATTGCCCAAAGGAGTTGAAAACTTATATACAGGCAAAGACCTGCACATGGATGTTTATAGCAGCTTTATTCGTAATTGTCAAAACTTGAAAGAAACCAAGTTGCTCTTAAGTAGGTGAATGGATAATGGAGCCAATTATCCATGGAGCCAATGGAATATTATTCAGCACTAAGAAGAAATGAGCTATTAAGCCATGAAAAGACATAGAGGAAACTTAATTGCATAGTACTAAGTAAAAGAAGCCAATCTGAAAAGCCTACATACTGTTTAACAACTATATGACGTTCTGGAAAAGGCAAAACTATGGAGACAATAGAAAGATCTGAGTTTGGTGGGGGCTGAATAGGCAGAGCACAGAGGATTTTTAGAACAGTGAAAATATTGTGTATGATATTGTAATGGTGAAGACATGTCATAATACATTTGCCCAAACCCATAGAATGTACAACACCAAGAGTAAACCCTAATGTGAACTGTGGACTCTGGGTGATAATGATGTCAATGTAGGTTCATCAGTTGCAACAAATGTACCACTTTGGTGGGGAATGTTGGTAATGGAGAGGCTATGCATGTGTGGGGACATGGTCTAAATGGGAAATATCTATACCTTGTGCTTAATTTTGTTGTGAACTTAAAACTGCTCTAAACATATTCTATTTTTTTAAAAAAGAATTCAGTTACTAAAACATAAAATAACATTTAAATATTTAGAAACTACATTTTTTAAAACAATTACTAATATTTTATCAAACAATAACAGTAGCTCTAAGAGCTTATTAGTAGTGGCTGACACATAGTAGGTATTGAATAAACATTTATTGACTAAATGTGTGTGTATATGTATGAGTGTCTGCTCACTCCTGCACACACACCACTCAATAACTGAAAATAATTTTAGTCTATAACCTGAGGGACACTCTAATTTAATCCAAGTTGGCCCTTTCAGACATAGTTCTACTCTACTAGATGAAGCAATTTCACTGCAAGAGGCTTTCCTAGAAGTTTTGTTTTTTAATGATCATCTCTGTGTTTTGTTTTGTTTTTAAGCTAGCCAGTAGTTTTGTAATCAGACTTTGTGTTATAGATTTTGCTTTTAAAAATCCACTGAGTATTTCTGTATCCCTTGAAAGTTGACAGCAGAACTGGCAAAATGTCAAGAATGATTCACAAAAATGCCAATACAGGATATTCTTCAATAGAAGGAATACATCTTTGGAAGATTCTCTGTCTGGGTTAATTAGTGTTCTTTCTGAAACTCTCACAGAAATATCTTAGAAGTGGTTTTATTAGTGGGTTTATCCAAAGCATAGAAGTCCTGACTGGGCTTTTAGTCTGGCCTTAATATAGTGATATCTGTTCTGACAATCCCTGTCTTTTGATTGGAAAAGGGATTTCAAGAAGACTCATTATTAGCTATTGTTATGAGAAATTGGCTCCTCAGCATGGAGTTTAATCTTTGAAGTGATTTTTTCCTAGTCCTAGAGTACAGATGGCATTGAAAGAAATGCCCTGTATTATATGGAGTCAGATGGAGCATCAGCCCAGAATTATACACCGTGGAAGTCCTGGTTATTGGTCTTTCCCTCTCTGCACTGCTCCCCAAAATCTCCCTACATGAACGTATCCTTTTAATCAGGGTAATAAGCTCTCTTCGCTGTTAAAATACATCAGATGGCATGCTGAAGGTTGAGTGAGGCTGACAGATTCTGGAATATCACTCCCCATAAATGCCCTTTTGTAGCTGCGGATCCCTTTGTCCCTTTGCCTGCTTCCATTCTGGAGTTTTTGATGTGGGTGGTAGGTGAGATAAGATGGGGAGCACTTTGTATCTTGAGGAGCTGTACGTTTTCTGCATTGTATACTGTTTAAAGCCATTTCATCGAGGTGGGACAGACAAAAATAGCTTCTCCATATTTTTCCTTCTGCTCTCCTCTCATTGCCCTGAGAAGTACAAGTCATACTTACTTTCTAAATAATAGTTCTTAGATTTATTACATTTCTGTTTTAATAATCACAGATCATGTTTGTGTAACACTTTTTTAAAAAGCATATTCTCAAACATCAGTTCATTTGATGTAGCAGGGTAAGGTAGGAAGAGAAGGGAGCTTTTAAAAAATTATTTCCACTTTTTCTGGAAACAGTGAGGACTAGAGAGGTGAAGTGGCTTCCAAAACTACAACAATGGCAGAAAAGTCAGAACCATTGTCCACTGATGTTAAATTTCCCTGTGCACCACCTGTGATGGAAACTCACAGAAAGGCTTCTGCCTTGTTAGCAGATAACAGTTCATTTACACCTAAGTTATTAAGCCCAAATTTCATCCCATCTCAAAGGAAGCATCAAAGAACTGAAGAACATAAAGGGAGAGCAAGACAGGATCAAGCTGCTGAGTCAGAGAATGGATGGAGATGAAGAAATGCAGGATTGCCATACAAGATTTAAGTTTTTATCATCATGAAATGTTTGGACAGAGAAGAACCAAATCATTAATGCGACTAATTAATAATTTGAACATTTATTGAGCACATACTACTATATGACTCTTCCAGGAACAATATTACATGCTTAGGATACAAGAATGATACATAGTCCCTTTGGGAGAAACACCCTTAAACAAATATGGAAAGACCACACGTATAAGTCTTCTGGTTCAAGATGAAAATTTGAGCCCTATGCATTTAATTTAATTCCATTCTCTGCCAAATTCACATTTATATGAATATATATAAAATATATCTAGTGAGTGTATGTATATAACATGCATATATACATATATGCAACTATGAATGAATATAAGTGTGTATATATGTGTATTTATGTATGTGTACATGTCTATGTATATATACACACACAAACACACATTAGAGAAATTTGCTTCAGCATGAATAAGTAAAGAAAGAATTGTGTACAAAATATCATGTTGACAGTATCAAATTGAAGGCTGGATTGATAAACCCAAGATCCAATAATTGTGAAGCCATATTACAAAGGATTATAACTGGGACAAAGGGAAATTTTTGGAACAATAAATAAGTTTATCGTACGTGGCCAACCACAACTTGTATAGATATCTGTTTTTTTCCTAAAATAATTCATAAGGTTAGAACTATATCCCAACCACCTCAATCATTACCCACCCCTTCCTGTCTCCTTTGTTCTTATTCATTTGGAGTCCCATCCACCTCAACCTCGGTGGGCTTAACCATAGGGCTTGTGGCCAATGGAATGTATTCAGTGGTGACAGTGTACCTGTTTCAAGCTTGGGCCTGAAGAAGTATTAGTATCTTCTGCTTTGGCTCACCATCTTGTGGTCCTGTGATTCACCCTGGGAAGCGCGTACCTCAGATAGCTGCTGTCCCAGAAAGGGATGTTTAGGACAGTCTGAGTCTGACTTGCAGCCAAGCCCATCCTATCCCAGAAAAGCCATAGCTTACTCACAAAAGTAAGACAAATAAGTGCTTGCTATGGTAACATATTAAGATCTTGAGGCTGCTTGTCACACAAAATTATTGTGGCAATAATTTACTGATACACCACGGGTTCTCCCTTACTATACTCGGCATGGGGCACACATGCTGTTTAAAGCAGGGCATTAAAGAGGATTTGTTAATGTGCAAAGTCATGTCCATTAGCGAGAGGGAGGAGTAACCCCACTAACTTCATTGTGTCACAACCAACTTGAGGGGGAAAAACATCCAACTTTTTGCAAGTAGCAGCAAGGTTTTTTGTTTTTGTTTTTGTTTTAACCATAGATTGCTCTCTCCAGTTGTTGGAATGCAATCAGGCAGAGCCACTCATCAGGGCAGGCAGCAGGGGCTGGCAGAGAAGGGTTGGAGAGACTGGGGGCAAATTTTAATTTTTGGAAATGGAATTGGTGTATACCGTGGACAGAAGTGCGCAGAGCCTGCTCTGGATGTACACCTGGTAAGAAGCAGGCCTTGAAACCATCTCACAACTTGGACATTTGCACCACATAGTAAACAAGGACCAGGTCTCTGCTGAGCTGCTACAACAAGCATAAATGACAAACAGATACAGAGAAACAAGCTCATGTGAGAAGAGTAAAACTTTCTCGCTGAACAAATGCCTGTAGTAATAGTTTCCTTCCCACTCCTCACTTACAACTCGTATCTGGCAAAATAAAAGTGCAGAAGAGAGCACGAAGCAGCCAAGTCATTGTCAATGTGTTGCTGAGGAAATTTCCCTATTTTAATTGGTGTTTTTTGAGTGGCTGCCAAAGCACTCTGGAGGGAGAGTCCAAGCCTGGTGCCCTCAGTCCTTTCCGTGCCGTCCATCCTGAAGTCACTCACATTGTGAGATTCAGGCTCACTTGATGATTGCCCAGGTCCTCCCCATCCCTTCAGTCCCTGCCTCTGTGTTTCAAAGAACTGGCGAGTTTGCCTTCCATGTATTGAATCTAAGCATAGTAAGTAATTTTTCTATCTAGTAATTCAAGCCTATATTATATCTTGGAAAAATGTTCTCACAATATTGAGAATGTGAATCGCATCCTTCCCTGTTTGGTCACACTGATACAGTTTTCTAAAACATACATATTTTTATATAACATTGTAAATATAAATGAAAATTTAGCAATGGTGTAGTCAGATATACGGGCTCAGTTTACCATCTCTAATGGAAACTTGGAAGCATTTCCAGAATCTAATGAACAGAATTGACAATGGATTATATATGGGAGAGATTTGGAGGTTTGGTTTTGTGTGGGAGGCTGAGCGATGGGATTGTATAAGGAAAGCACATGTAGAGATAATTGAATCCTATTCTATGTAGCCCTAACATTTGAGGACCAAATAATGGAAAAGACTACTCAAGAAAATTTAGAAGGAATTTTCAAGGTGGTAAGGAGAAAAATCAAGATATTGCACAGTCCTAGAAACAGATAAAAGAGATGGTTCAGAAAATTAGTGGGCAACACAGAATGAAAAATGCTGTTGGAAAGTGGGTATGATAAGGATTAAACTGGCCATCAGATTGGAATGTTGAGTAGTCCTCGTGATCTTGGGGAGATTAATATCAGGAAAGGGCCTGGGCCAGACTGCAGAGGGTGAAGGCTGCAAAAGTCAACCACCCTTTAAGGAATTAACCGGCCATCTCTCTTTACTGTATTCTGATTATTTGTCTACTTTGTTGTCTTCCCCAAAGGACAATAAAATCTTGAGGGCAGGCATTATGTCTTTAATTTTTGTGTCACCTGCATCTCACACAGAGCCTGGCACATTATAAGCATTCACTAACTGTTCCTAAATGAATGAATTTCCAGCTTGGGTGGTTGGTAAGCACCATGTTGACAGATATTCATATCACCTTTAGCAAAGGAGCAGAGAAAGCCTGATCCCCCTGGAGAGAGTTCTCTAAACGCCTCAGCAAAGCTTTTCTGTACAACCTAGAATAGACGCATTGCTGAAGCTATAGTCTGCAGAAACTGCAAGGGTAATTTTAGGTCATCACGATGTCATTTCCCTAAATGGAATAACTAGTCTCTTGCTGGTTGGAAATCAAGTGTATTTTTGTCAGAGAGCTTTCGGTGCAGATACTGGTGATGGCCTTGCTGGTTTGAATTGAAGCTTTTAGCCCTCATTCTATAAGCATTGGGTTTGGATCCACATCTAAAATGGAAAAGGCTATTTAAAAATATCTGATAGCCCATTAAAGTTCATCGTTCTGTCATCTTACCATCTCCTCTCAAAAACAAGTGCTGGGCTGTGCTCTTCTCCACTGGAAGCAGCTTTTACACTGACACAGCACACAAAAGCTGATTGTCTCTTTTTGAAGGGGTAAGATCTTTCCATCTCTGAATAGGTCACTTTTTAGAAAGCATTGTTCTAATCCAGCTAAGTTCAGTTTGATCATTTTCTCCCGTTCAATCCTTGAAAAAAGCATCCATTTTGCAACTTTAAATTCCACTCTGATTTTTTTTTCATACTTCATCTCTCATCAAGTTGTTTTTTTCCTCTTCCCCTTTTCCAATAGATACTAGTGTAGTCATATCTTATTTGTGTATATATATGTATATAACAAGAATTTTCATATATGTATATATTTTTTCATTAAGGAGATTAAAGCAAATGGATGGATTCACTTGTCTATAAATAGTGGGAATTCTGGCCAAGTGTCTGTGGCACCCTAAAGATAAATAGGTTCAGTCTTTACCTCCTCATCTTTTTTCCTGTTTGGAATGAACAGAGCAGATGATACTATCTCAAATTAAGGCTTCTCCTAGGTCCAGCTAATTTGCTAAAATCCCTTTTGTTTCAGTCTGACATGAGGGTCCAGACTGATATTGTAGATAATAACCTCAGTGACAAAAGAATACTTAAAATGGCAAAGTCCTGGATTAAAACAAAAATTTCTTTCTTTCTTCTCCTTCTTCCTCACTCTCAAACCTTCCAACTTCCACTCCGTCCAAGACGTTTAAGTGTCTGTGCCATAACATAGACTCAAGATTGCCACCTAGAAGTCTCTTATTGTCCAGTTCACCATCTCTTCCTCCATAATGTTTCCCTGACCTTTATATCCACAGGGGTCTGTCCTTTCCCTGAAGCCACTCAGCTCTTATTCAGCCATGCGTCTGTATTCTTCATGTGTTACCTTGACATTTTACATATTTTTTAATAGTGTATGGCTACATTGTAATCTTTTCAGGGTGAGGAGTACTAATTATTTTCAGTTCTGATTCTCTTTCAATCTTAGAGAACACCTACATATAGTAGGTGTTCAATCAGCATGTTTTTTGGTTTGCTGACTAGATCACCTTTTAAAACTCTAATTTTATATTTCTGATTGCAGTTTTCAATTTTGCGTAACCTTTAGTTAAATGCCTCTTCTCCTAGGCAACCAGTTTGGGTTGATCCCTTAGGACCTTACTCAAGAACAAATTTGTTTTATTTCAAAATGGCAGACGATATTTGGTTGTAACTTTGATACCCATTAAGATAACATATAACTGCTTATCTGAAGGTCTCAAAATAATCACAAATGTTTGTGATTAATGACTTCACAAAACATTTCACTCAGAAGATTTTATTTTGTTTTGCAAAGTAATCATTTATAGTAAGTATACCAAGTATTACTCCATATTAGAGAAAGGTGGCATGTCTAAATTTGCTGAATGTCACAAAGCCAGCAAATAGCAGCCTGGAACTGGAAACAAATTTTTCTGACTCCAAGACTAGTGTGGTATTGTTTGTTTATCATTTGCTTGCTTCCCTTCTACCAGAGTGTTCTCCTGGATATTTAAAATTTTGTGTGTTCGTTCACTTGTTTCCCTGGAAATTCAGGGTATTTATATTGTTTTTATTTCGTTTTGTACTCTGATGTGGTAACTCTGTCTTCTGTGGCTGCATAAAATGGTTTTCCAGAGTGAATGGTTTTTTAGCAAATTTGTAGCGTGGTATTTTAAAGAGTCCTTCAAATGAAATTCAAAAAGGTTGGCATGTTAAGGCTGACCTTTACACAGAGTGAATCCAACTTGGCATTTTCCATGTTTTAAGATGAGGCTTCTTCATGATTGCTTCCTCTCCCCACCCTCCCTGTCTTAATTATTCCTGACCTCTTATACTACAGCTTTGCTTAAGTGAACTCCATTGTATCTATCAGTGGCCTCCCAGAAGAGCAGGTCAAAAGCAATTACCATTACAAAGTGATTGGCTTTTTCTTAGTAGAACCAAGAGGTATAGGAAGAGTAATTTTACTACTTTTCTGTGGCTGAGTCAGTGCAGAAAGGGTCCCCTGCGGAACTCAGCATATCACCTCATACAAAGCAAGCTCCGTAAGTATCATGTCATAATTGTCAGCTGAGCCCCGCAGTTCTCCTGGTGAAAGGAAGACACTAAGCATCAAAAACAGGATGAGGGTACATCTCTGCCCTGGGTTGAATAGTGTTCCCCCAAATTTATTTCCAACCAGAACCTCAGAATGCGGCCTTATTTGGATATAGGGTCTTTGCAGATGTAATTGGTTAAGATGGAGGTCATACGGTATTAGGGTGGGCCCTAAATCCAACATGGCTGCTGTTCTTATAAGAAAAAGAGAGGACACACAAGCATACTAATAACAGAGGGAAGATGGCCGTGCAAGGATGGAGGCAGACATTAGAGTGCTACAGCTACAAGACGAGGAATGCCAAAGAACGCTAGCAATAGCAGAGGCTAAGAGACGGGAATGGAGCAGATCCTCCCTTTGAGCCTTTAGAGAGAGTATGACTCTGCCGACACCTTAATCTCGGACTTTTAGCCTCCAGAGCTGTGAGAGAATATATTTCTGCTGTTTTAAAAAACTACCTAATTTGTGATAATTTTTTACAGTACCCCTAGGAAACTACCGTAAGCTTTCACCCTTGAAAGACTTGTGCTTTCTGTGAGGGGATAGCATACCTAAAAAACCTAGTACTAGGCAAAGGCTGCCTTGGTAGTTTAGGTGTGGCTCTGCCAGTTTGGGGAAGGGAATGCAGTGAACTGTGTGGTCAGTGTAGTGACCAGGGGAAGGTATGACTTGGGATGGACTTTGAAAGCTAAATGTGTTGCAGGAAGGCAGACCTCTTCCAGGGCCTGAAAGTGGGATCCTGTCTAACACTCGGAAATCAATTGTCAGAGGAGACACACGTGCTGACAAAGCAAGAAACTTTATTGGGAAGGAGCACTCAGGTGGAGACCACCAGTATAAGGGAACCCAGGAGAACTGCTCTGCCACGTGGCTCGCAGTCTTGGGTTTTATTGTGATGGGGTTATTTTCCGGGTTGTCTCTGTCCAATCATTCTGACTCAGGGTCCTTCCTGGTGGCGCTTGCGTCACTCAGCCAAGATGGATTCCAGTGAGAAGGATTCTGGGAGGTTGGTAGGACATATGGACTGGCGTCCCCTCTCTTCTTTTTACCTTTCCCGAATTCTTCCCGTTGGTGGTAGCTTGTTAGTTCCGCGTTCCTTACCAGGACCTCCTGTTGTAAAATAACTCATGCAGGTGGCTACTATCTCGCCTGGCCAGGGCGGGCGGTTTCAGTCAGTGGTTCCCCTAACAAACGGAACATAGAAAATTGTAAAGAATGGAGGGGGGACACGTTCTAGGGAGATGACTCATGTGCTTCATACTGAATTTGGGGGAGTAGGTGGAGACTGTGGAGAGCCCATAGACTAAGAATAGCTGCAGGTGTTTGGATTGTTCCATTTTGATGGCATGGGGGTATTAAAGGTTTCTAAATCCTGAGGGAATGCATTCATCATCCTTTCACTGATTATTGATAAGGTCACTTTTCCTTCTACTTCTAATATATTACAGGCTGTAGGGAAGTCTATGTCGCTTAGAGGGAAGAAAAAGAAGCCCCGACTTTGATTTTTTCCCAACACCTTGTTTTGAATGAATCACTGACAGTTCTTGTTAGCCTGCTTTAATTTGACTTGACCAATGAGAGACTAGTGTCCTGTGAAACTGTTTCTCTGAGCCGGGCATGCCATGGGATGGCTACTGAGAGACTGATTATTTTGGCCATTTTCACTGGAAGGCCTGGTTGCCTGGGAGGCTGCTCCTGGAGGGGCTTCCTACGCAACAGGCCAGGCCTCCATGTGAGTTCTACTGCTGAGCCCTGTCTTGGTGAGCCAGGATGTGTCCTGTGCACTTGAACTCTGAGTACTTATATCCCTTCTTCCAGAAAGGGAGCCAACTTAGACAAGCCTTTCTCTTATCCTTAAGGGCACTATGGCAAGTGTTTTTCTGCAACCATGATATAACATTATTGCCTTGGCTAACAATAGAGCAAATTCCAATTCCATTGAAATCTGAATGGGAGAGGCTTTACCTGTGAACTGTGACCACTCTGATAGCGTTCACTATACCTGAGTATAACACAATAGATGTGGTCTGAAAAAGAATGGAAAACGGGATTCCATGATAGTATTTGTTTTCATACTTTGATTTTGATCAAAGTGAGTTGACATATTTGCCATTGATAACGAGATATTTTAAATGTTCAGGGGCTTCTTTCTCTTATAAATATTTATTTTATTTTCAATAAGTACATCATGCTATTGAAAGGTCCAGGAGTGAGTAGATTAAATCAGTTAAGTACTATTCACAGTATCTGCCATGTAGTAAGGATTCAATAACTATATAATGAATGAATGAATAAATTAACAAAGTAACATATCTAATTTTCACACATATTTCTGACCACAGATATTTTCTAAATGTATTTTAAAGTATGTGTTTTCATAAGGTGTTTTACTAGATGAGATAGGAGTGTGTTCATTTTTGACATGAGGTTAAATTGAGTTAAATGAAAATGAATAAGACCCAACTCCTTCTCTTAATTAGTTCAAAATATGGTGGGTAGGCCAGGTCAAATTAATTAAAAGTTGCTGTATAAAGTGATTTGTAATAGACTGTCCTATCTGAGAAACAGTCTGGGGACCAAGGGTAGAGATGAGCAAGCAGCATTTCTTTACGTATAGAATTTCTTTACGTATAGAATTTACTAGAGAAGGATTAAAAAAAAGGTCAATGACAATCAGCTGCATTATACTCCATGATAAAAGAAGGATAGAAGGGCAAATAGGCCAGAGAAGGGAGCCCTTGACTCTGTCTGACTCTGTCTGGATCACACACAAGGACTCTGGTGGCAATTGCTG
Source organism: Balaenoptera acutorostrata (assembly GCF_949987535.1). NCBI lineage: Eukaryota > Metazoa > Chordata > Mammalia > Artiodactyla > Balaenopteridae > Balaenoptera > Balaenoptera acutorostrata. The sequence continues at coordinate 77,019,983 of NC_080075.1, forward strand.
GACAAGGATCCAGTTGTCCAACTAGTGTTCAACATGGAACAAAGCAACAGCCCAGTCACTAGCATGGGGCCCCAAATCAAAACTCAGTAGTGATGAGTTCTTCATTTACTGGCAGAAGTGACATTAACCCCATATGACTTCTCTGATAACAGTTGTGTGAAGAGAAGGCCAACAGAGGCTCAGATGTGCTTGACGCTTGGATATGTTGAAGGCCTTGGGGTAATCTTGAATCTGCCTCCAACACTAGTTGTACTTTGCAAACCTTTTACTGCTTCCTAGATTGCACCTGTTTACCACCCCCAGCCTAAGTTTCCAAGAAGAGTCTCACTTCCCCTTTGCTGGTGAAAATTAGTAAGCACGATGGCAATGCTTCCATTTTGATTGAAAGGGAAATATGAATTGATTCTCTGGAAAGGTGAAACTCTATAGAGGAGAGACCTAAGAAAAGGGATAGTTTTGACTGTCAACATCCCAGAAAGAAAGTTGTCATAGTATGATTGCTTAGGTGGTGCAGGCTTAAGGGTAGAAAGACAGTGGTTAGTTGACTGCAAGCTTGCTGTGCTGAAGAAGCATCTAAGCTAGGCAAACCCTCAAGGACTTCTGGGGTTATCACTCTGATTTTCACTGCCTAATGTAGGAAACTTTTTTTTAATTCTTGGAAAATGATCTTTCTGGATCATTAAATCCCTATTTTCCATGCCAGACCCCCATTCCCATATTTTAAACGAGGTGATGTTAGGTCCCCTTAAAGACAATATGCTGTGCACTTCATTGTGGAACCAGAAGGGACTATAATTCCACACTGAGAGGCATGATGTTTGCTTAAAAACTAAAAAGCATTGTTAGATCAAAATAAATGATCAGTAAGTATGTGACAAGGAGTTAAGTTACAGCAACTTGCTCACCACATGATTTGGTAGAAAAAGACAAAGTTAAAAGAGTTTTGTAATGTGATGCTTTTGTCTGGAGTGGACAGTCGTGCTCTGTGTGTCTATGCACATAAAGGGGACGCAGTTGTGAGTTTGTACGGGCCCCCTAGAGGTTTGGGAATGAGAGCACTGTGCATTCAAAACAGCACAAAGCAAATCGACAAGCAATACCTAAGCAAATGCTGTGCTTCAGTCTCCCAAATTTCCACTCAAGTCCTTTCCATTTATCACTGAGACATTTCCAAGGTAACTTCAATCTCAACCCCACAGGCCTTTGTAAATGCAGAGTCAGTTTCTGGAATTTCTAGGGAGAGCTGAATGGATCCAGCATTCTGCTCTGGTGCTGTCTGCATAGAGCTGAGCCTGAAGCCAGGACTGCCCTGAGAGAGAGCACTGTAGGTTGTACTCCGTGGGCTGGGGATACAGGAGATCAACAAGGGCCTGGCAGGGAGGACAGATCCTCCCTCTGGCTTCACTCTGGGCAGCACTCCTTCATCATGGGGTCCCCCGTCAGTCTATGGGACCATATAGGAATGAATTACTTCTAGACTCCCACAGAAAGCATCTCCCTAGACGTCAAACAGAACACGGCTCCTAAGATGACCCTGTCTGGCTTTTTTCCAGCCTGAATCATTGAGCTTCAGGCCTCTAATCACACTTCTAAGTTGACATTCAGGATCAGTGTATCTAGTACGTGTCTAAGTCTGTTAGGGCTGCTATAACAAAATATCACAGGCTGGATAGCTTATAAACAAAAGAAATTTATTTCTCACAGTTCTGAAGATTGGGCGGTCAAAGATCCAGGTGCTGGCAGCTTGATCAAGTCCAAGATCAGGTCTGGCAAGGGCTTGCTTTCTGGTTCACAGATGGTGACTGTTCACTGTGACCTCACATGGTGGAAGGGGCTAGGGAGCTCTCTGACCTCTTCTGTAAGGGAGCTAATGACCTAATCACCTCCCAAAGATGCCACATCTTAATACCATCACCTTGGGGATTAGGATTTCAACATATGAATTTTAGAGGACACAAACATTCAGGCCATAGCAGTACTCTCTGAATCACTTTATGTTTCCCCAAATGTATCCCATGAGCACAGTGGGTTTTCTTTTCCTTTCTCATTTCAAAACGCCCCCCTGCTTCAGTGTTATAGCTACCTTGAGGTGTTGTATATTTTGAATGTTTCCTAATATCTATATTAATCTATCTATCCATCATCTATCTCCTTTATATTGTACTTTTTGAAGTATTGCAACAGGTTACCCTCAAAAGGCTTCCAGTTTTTTAGGCTTTCCCTTGGCATTTTAAAGAGACGTTATTAAAAAAAGAGAAAGAAAGAAAGAAACTCTTTTTTCCATCATCTGAGAATACAACCAGCAGAGAAAGAGGAGAAGATTTTGTAAGCATCAGAAAGAAGTCAATGCAGAGAAATTTCTCTGTTGTTCTGTGCTTCAGAATAACCTGACATTACCTTACCCTGAGCATAGAAGAGAGTAATGTCTGGGAATTTTTGTTGCTCCAGGACCATGGCTGTAATGTTTATGGAAGTCTTAATATGATTTCTGAGGCTTCTGAGACAACTTTCAAAAACACTTCATGGTCCCCATCCTTTGTAGAACTGCAAAATATCAACAGGACTTTGCCTTGTCTTTGAATATGTTTTTCTATCTCTTTATCACTGAGCTAGGCTCTGAGCTCCACAAAAGAGATTGACCATATTTTCCTAGCCTACCCCTATCTTTATATTTTCAATTCCAACAGTGTTCAGGTTTATTTTTAAACAAGTATGTTTTGGGTGATTGTGCTGGAGATAAGTGCTAACTATAGAAAAGGCAAATATGGGGGGGACAGGATAGTAAAACCAAATAGGGTTAGAGGAAGTGTCAGTCTTAGAAAAACAGACATTGTGATCAAGAATAGAGAATTCACTGTATTTTCTTCCTAGGAAGTTTCCTAGATGTTACAATTATTTTAAACCCCTGTAATAGAAGGCATATCTCCTGGAGTAATATATATATTTTGTGTGTTTGTGTGTGTGCACACGTGCCAAACTTTGCTGAGTTGAAACTTCCTTCAAAGAACCTAAAGAAGGATATTGCTACACTTTGGTCCTCTTTTTATATATTTTGCTGTGGGGTATTTTTTTTTTACCTGGTGATTATGACATCTCTCTATTTGTCATCAAGCAAAGTAATTATCTTCCTGTTTAACATGTGATCTGGTCATTAATAAGAGTGTTGTTGAAACTCAGCCCGTTATGGAGCTTTGGTGCTCAATCTGAAGTTGTTCATCATCCCTGAAGCTCAGCATGGAGGGTCCAGGTACCTCTAGATGTAGTCAATTAACATCTACAGTGAGTCATCACATCGCTTTTTCTTAATGGTAAAGCTAAGAATTTTATTTGGTAGGCTGTGAGTGTAAACATACTACCCATCATTAACTTCAGGATTTGGCCACACCTGGAGCCTTTTTAAATGTGATGTTTATTTTATTTTTTTAAATTTTAGCCATCATAGAGAAGGGGTGGATAAGCAAATATGATTACCTGAATTATCTCATTTTATTCCAATAGCAGCCACATGAGGTAGAGATTACTAGAGTCTGTCATACAGAGCGAAGTAAGTCAGAAAGAGAGAAACAAATACTGTATGCTAATGCATATATATGGAGTCTAAAGAAAATGGTACTGATGAACCTAGTGGCAGGGCAGAAATAAAGATGCAGACGTAGAGAATGGATTTGAGGACACGGTGGGCAGAGGGGGAAGCTGGGGGGAAGTGAGAGAAGCATCAACATATATACACTACCGAATGTAAAATAGATAGCTAGTGGGAAGCAACAGCATAGCACAGGGAGATCAGCTCAGTGCTTTGCGACAACCTAGAGGGGTGGGATAGGGAGGGTGGGAGGGAGACGCAAGAGGGAGGGGATATGGGAACATATGTATGCATATGGCTGATTCACTTTGTTGTACAACAGAAACTAACACAGCATTGTGAAGCAATTATACTCCAATAAAGATGTATTAAAAAAATAAAAAATAAAGAGATGAAAACTGAAGCGATTAAAACATGACCAAGATCACAGTGTGAACCGATAACAGTGCTCTTTGTCTTTCATTTTCATGTTTTCTTTTCCTGTCTTCACTTCCTCTCTGTCTCTTTCTACCTCACCTCTCTTTGTTTTTACTCACTTCCTTTATTTTCCTCTGATTCACTCTGCCTCTCAACCCTCTTCATCTCTCTCTTCTCAGCCTCTCCTTCTGTGCTTTCTCACCCCATTTTCCTCCTTGTTCTTCTCACTCTTTTTCCTCTGTTTCTTCCTTCATTTCCTTATTTTCTTATAATGGAATATCTGTGATGGGAACCAAAACCAGAAGGGACCTCTCTTCTCTCTGCCTCATTCAATGGTAAGAGAAAATGGTAAGTCCAGATGGACTTTGGACTTTTCCTAAAAACTTCTACTCTACCCTTGTAGAGGAGAAGAGACCTCGGGTTTAGGAACATTGTCATATTTTAATGTGAATCATTTGCCGTGAATACTCATAACCATCACCTTCTTATTGGCATTATATTTCCCAAGCAGCTACCCTTCAGACCATGGAGAGGTAGGGTTTGGCATGAACAGTGACCCAAGTGCAGAAATCTCAAAAGAGATTTGGATGTAATTTAGTGTCCCGTCTTTTCAGAGGCCAAACTGCTAGAGTCAGAAGACTTGACCTTGAGAACTGTTTCACTTGGTCTCCTCTCTGAGTCTGTTCATCTTCTTTGATGTGGGCATCATGATATCTCCTCTGCCCACTTCACAGGTAGATTCTGAGGATCAAGTTAAAGGATGTAAAAGAATTTACAAATGTCCTGTCTTAGAATTAGGCAGTGGTTTCTTAAATGGAGCATAAAAAGCACCAACCATAAGAGAAAAAATGATAATTGAATTGTATTATGATTATTTCATAATATATCAACATAAGACGCCATTAAGAGAGAGAAAAGGCAACCCTCAATTGGGAAAAGTTATTCATAGTACACTTATCTGATAAGGACTCCTATCCAGAATACATACAGAACTCCTACAAATCAATAAGTAAAAAGGCAGGCAGTGCAGTAGAGAAATATGCAAAAACTTAAACAGTAAATCCTCAAATGAGGATATCCAAATGGCCAATAAACAAATGCAAAGGTACTTAACTTCATTAATCATTAGGCAGTTCACAAAATCAGACGTCCAAATGATGCATAAATGTATGAAAATGTGATGAGTCAGGGAAATGTGAATTAATCAAAATGTGATACCACTATACTCCCATCAAAACTGCAGTAATAATAATAATAAAATAGAACCATAAACACCTGCATGTTGGTGAGTATGTAGAGCCACTGGGACACTCCTGCAGTGATGGGATGGTATAAATTTCTACAGCCACTTTAAAATAACATTTGGTAGAATCTACTACTTTTGAACATATCAGACTCTAGGACTCAGCCATTCCACTTCTGGAATGTCCCAATAGAAGTTCATATATATATTCACCAAAGACATGCACAAAAATATTCACAGTGTAACAATTCATAATACCATAGAATAATTACCTGAATGTTCACCAACAGAGGAATAATAAATTGTGGTTTATTCACAAAATGGGATGTTAAACAGTAATGAGAATTAACAAACTACAACTACATGCAACAGGGTGGTTGGCTTTCATATGTAATGTTGACTGAAAGAAGGAAGACACAGAAGAATACATATCACATGATTTCATTTATGTAAAATTCCAGAACAGGAAAATTAATTGGGGGTTACAGAAGATAGGATAATTTTCTCTTACCTCCTGGGCTGGAAGGTAGTGACTATGATGGGCCATGGGGAGACTTCTGTTATATTACTAATATTCTTCTTGAGCTGGGTGGCTGGTTACAAAGATGTATTTCAATTCTGAAAATTCAACTAGCTGAACCCTTATGATGCATGCACTATTTTGTATGTATATTACACCTCCATACAAAAGTTAAAAAATACTATCCCATAAGTTAGCTTGGGATTTAGAAATGATGGAAATTCCTTTTAGTGAATAGAAATACTTTCTATTTACCAAAAACTCTATGCATGGGAAAGAGAAATTATGACCTGTTCCAAGTCAAGGAACAAGTTCACGCTAAGAAAAATTGATGCATAAATAGATTTGAACTCAGTGAAAAAGAATCAGGAAATTAAAGAAAGTAGAATATTTATGGGTGTGTTCCTGGACTTAGATATAAACAAGGCTGATTAGAAATTGGAGGAAAATGTAGCTGACATGAGGTTCTGGTGGAACTCCAATTTAAGGAGTCTGTACTGAATGTTGTAGGTGATATAGATATAGATATGGATATGGATATTGATATGGATACGGATAAGATATAGATATTCATATAGATATTCATATAGATATAGATCTATAGATATAGATAGATATACACACACACATACAGGGAGACATTGAAGAAATTTGATCAGATCCTATGTTGGAGAGGAAAGGGTAAATGGCCAAAGGACTGAATGTGGGGTCTGAAGTCCAACATGGCATGAAGGGGAGAGAGAAGATGAGGTAAGGACAGTTGGTGCAAAGAATATAGACCTTAGACATGAAGTTACTGAAGCCTGTAAATTCTTTTTTATTGAACCAAACTATCATATGTTATGACAGAAATTAAACTCATCTGTTCTGAGTTCTTGCAGAACTGGAACTTCATTACAAGTTTATATATTGGTCCACACACACCATCTATATGTACAGTGAGGAATCTCAACTATTCTCACATTAATATGTGGCAAAACTGTAATTTTCATTTTCTAAAGCACCGTTTAAAAACCTGGCGGTTTTCTCTTCCTTCCCAGCCAAAATGGAGTAGTAGATTGCACTCCATTTATGAACCAGCAGTACGTTAACTTGCAGCGTGGGCAGGATTACCATAAATTAAGGCAAAACTACAATGCTAAGCAAAAGAACAGAATGTGTTTGGCAATGGGCTATCCTTGACCTTGTAATCATTTGCTTTAGTTCTAATCTTCACACTCCAGTAATCTGCCAGCCAAAGAGGCTTGTGAATTAGCAAGGTTTAGCTGTTTATAAAGCACATGCATAAATATATGTGGGGATCGTGTTTGCATACAGGGCGTGCATTTATGTACGCAGATGTATCTGTGTGGGGATGGGCATAGCTGTGGAGGTCTTGGGGGGAATGTGGCTGTGTGGGTCTATGCAGTGTGTGTTGAGTGGGTATGTATATCAGTGTGTGAGGAGGAGTTGGGGGTTGTCATGTGCACAGTTGTTCTGGCAAGCATTTGCTAACAAAGGATTGACACAGCCAGAGATTTGTGCAGTTGCTGCCTAGTCTACTTAATCACCATAAATGCAATCATCCCAGGGATCTTAGGGATGTTTTGGAGAAGAGGTCATAGCAAGAAGAGGTGACCTACTCAGAGTCACATGGATAATGGAAACACAATACAAACTACTTCTGAAAATGTAGAATGAATACATTTTTAAGTCCACTGAGTGATGCTGGTTCTGAGAGGTGTGATTAGAATCAGAAGTCTAAAACTGGAAGGTAAGCAATTCCCATCTGGGGTACTCTCAGCATCACTTTCTCTATCTGCTTTGATGTGGTACAATGGTGCCCATTGTCCTACTTGCCAGAGCCTCTGGAGACTAAAGACAGAAACACGGGGAGAACGGAAGGAGACATTTTCATATGCTTATTGAATAGATCCTGGTATTTATGGGGTATGCACACACCATGTACCCATACGTGTGTATTCCTGGCTTTAGGTAGTGGACTATAGACTATGAGGTCAATATGTGGCCCTCCCTTTCATGCTTACTGATGTGTTCAATTTTTCTAATAGGAAGCAACTTTTCTTTTCATATGACAGGGGTTAACAATTGAGCATCCTAGGAAGCTTGGAGTCTTCTGGAGGGATAAGAAACTGATTTAAAAACTTTTCCCAAGAGCAAGGCTGAAGACTGGAGCACCAAGAGAGTGTGAAGGTACTAGAAATAAGGAAAACATAAGAAAGAGAAGTAGGGTTCATGAGCTGAGTTTCAGGAGTGCAGTTTGCTAAGCATTGTCTCTGTGTGAGTGTGTGCATGTGTGTGTGTGTGTGTGTGTTGGACATATACACACATGAACATGTATTGAATATATGAATTATCAGCACATTTTTTTGTGTTGTGAAGTATTTAGGTGCCAAGATATAGGTCGTTCTTGGAAGTACTTGCAGAACATATGCTGTGCTATTTCACCATCTGTAGCCTAGGACTTTGGACTAGATTCTGTTGCTGTGCTTTGGAGCAAGGAAGAAGGAAACGAGCAGATTCCGCTCTCATTTGTGAGTCCTCTGCCCTTACCAGCTCAGTCCTGTGACTCTGACCTTCAGTGGATCTAGTTCATCCCTCTCCCTGGGGTACTTGACCTTTCACAGTTAAGAAATGGCTCTGATCTCACCTGTAAGGAGAACATTTTACCCCTTCAGACAACACTATAGAAGCAACTCTTCTCAATAATGTCTTTGTCCAAATTCTTCAAAACCATCATGTTTTTCCTCTTTCTTTGGGACGTCATGAATACCAGTCCTAGGTTTAATTGCCCTCCTCGCCTTGGTGGCATGGTTTAGCTAAGACTAATCTGATCACTGTCTACTGATACTTTTAAAACAAAATCTAAACTCTTTATTTAGCTCGATAAAGCTTAATAACCAGACTCTGCCTATCTTTGCTGTTAAATATTTCACTACTATTACATATGTTTCTGCCATTTAGATGTATGTGAAGATACACCAATTTGCCACTCTCTAGGATGCCAAATATGTTATTTCCTCTGCCTGGAAGGATGAGGGGCAGTAGGCATCCCTCTCCCAGCCCCCTGCTTCAGCAGGCCCTCCATCCCTGATGCCATGATAACAGGCTTCTTATGACACTGTGAACCTTCAAGCTTTACTGGGTGAATCATGGAAAGAGGGACCTTCCATTTGTCCTCCAAAGATAAGGAGACTCTTTTTTTTATGAGAACAATGAGGGGAGAAATAGAAAGCAAAAGAAAAAAGAAAAAAAGCATGTGACAAAACATAGAATTTATTAAATTATACAAAATGGGTTTCTTATTAAAATAACTTGCCCTCAAAGGACTTAGCTATCCCAGTCTTTTCACTCCAATCCTGCCTTGGCTGAACCAGGGAATAAAATTTTCAGAGACCTTGGCCAGTACTCGGCCACTGTCTCAGGAGGCTTTTTTCCTGCGCTCCAGGGGACACTGCTGATTCATATTGCGTCGTTATTGCGTCGTCCTGGGAGTTTGAAAAGGGCAATCAGATGTTACAGCGCATGATTTTTCATCACCATGCTCGCACAGAGGGCTGCAATGTGGGCACTGAGGGACATGACCTCCAGGATTCTCCCTCGCTGGATCTCTCTCCCTAGTATCCTCCCTTGCATCCCAATCTGAAATTTTAGACCTTGCAACTGCAACTTGCTTTTTACTCATCCTCAGGGTGATTCTGGCATGACCAAACTTGGAATCGAGGAGACACACTTTGTAATTAATTACTGTCTGGGGCCTCTTAATGACACAGTTTGTCAGATGGAAAGAGGGATGAGATGGGAGACTTGAAGCACCACTTGTGGGGTGATAAGATCCATTTGGCTCCTGGCTGTCTCTTGGTTGCCATGACAACATCCTTGCTATAGGGCTCTGTGACTATGTGAGGAATGAATTTGTGGCAGCCTTTGGGAGTCAGTCCTGAGGCTGAAGGACCTCTCTCCCAAGCCCCCAGGGACAGTGCTTTCTCTGCTCTCACTGGTAAAGGGTGAGAATATGACATTGCATTTTGAAGCCGTTGGTTTGTGTGGTTCAAAGGTGTACTTTAAGCTGGGTTATGAGGAGTTGGAAACTGGAAGAGCAGAACAGGGGTTCACTGTGGCTGAGGACTGGCATTAGTGACGGTGAGCCCTGAGCTTGGGCTCAGACAGTAAACATCTTGGGAAGCCTTGGTGTACTGAGGCATCTTCATTCTCTGGAATGCTGGGTGATGGTGCAGAGCTGGCTTTTTAACTCATCACTTGCCCTGTGCTGGGGGTTCTCAGAATGGGTCCTGTCTCTTCCTAGTTTTCATATCTTGATATGAACTCAGGCTTTTTTTCCAGTCCATAGGAATCCCCACTGCATTCCAGTTCAAGCAGGGTCAAGTTTTCTGAGCTATTTTTTTTTCCAGATTTATCAAGGTTTAATTGACAAATAAAAATTGCAGATATTTAAGATGTACGACTTGAAGTTTTGATGTATGTATACATTGTGAGAGGAGGTCTGTGGCGAGGACGGTAAGGCATGTTGAGGGTGAGCATTTTGTCCACTTATGGGATCTTCTTGGCATCTCGCTCCCAGTGGCTGTAGCCCCTCTTCGGATGGAGGATGTCTGCACTTTAAAATATTTAGATGGAGGACAGTTTATTCACCTTGGTTACTCTTAGGGAGAGCATTGTGAGAATTTAGAGAAATATCTTAAGTATTTTGAAATGGGAGGTGATATTCAACAAGAGGACACAAGTAGTGAAAGATAGCCATGAAACAGTTTTCTAAGGAGAGTGGCAGCTGCCATTTGGACAGCGTTAGTTTCACTCGGTATTGGGAGATAAGGAGGGACTGCTGGTCAGAATTTGGACAGAGATGAATTGCTCCACATACAGAAAAGAGGGGAGTTAGAAGTCCAGGGAAATTCAGTAATGGAGGCAAGAAGATCTAGATAGCAGTGTAGATGCTAGAAAAGGGATGCATGAGAGAGAAGGTTGTAATCCCACCGAATGCTCCCTTAAGATTAGTATTAGGTTCTCTTATGAATTAATCTTCACTGTGTTACTCAATGTACTTTTCATAAACCAAGATAGCAGTAAAGGTAACACCTTCTAAATCTTTATAAATCAAAGTAATTCCCTAGCATTATCTTAATGATACTAAGCAGGTCAGGATGGTTTTGCCTGTTTTCTAGATAACATGTTGGGCATGTTTTTTGAATAGAAACATCTAATTTTACCAATTATTATCCCTGATATAATAATCTGCTTTTATAGAAAGTCTCAGACATAAAATTAAATTCAATTTGTATATAATTTATTTATTCAGCAACATGTATTTCTTTTTCTTAAAGAATAAAAGTGACTAACCCTAAGATATCAGAGGGAAATTCAAGTTATAGGGTTGCCTTGTCTACAGAAGTCAAGGGTCACCTTCCACACAAAGCTTAACTTCAAGGCTAGTAGAGAATTAGGTGATTTGTCTCTGGTTCCCCTTTTCTGCACTCAGGCTCTGTGAATTCTACCCTCATGTTCACTGTCATCCCTCCCCTGAAATTCTTATTCTGGTCTCCTCAATTCTCAATCAGTATTTTCCTGTCCTATATTATGAAAAAGTGATATGTAGGTTCATACTCTGGGAAATAAGATCCCTGATCTCATAGATTAATTTATTACCCTTTTCAGAGTATATATTTTCTTTTTAGAAAGGAATTTTAGGGAAAATCACACTGGAGTCAGTTTGCTGCTGAGAGAATAGAAGTCAGATTTTAGGAGACTGCCCAGCTTTTGGTGACGGGCTGGTACAGCACCCAAGGAGCTTGTCCTAACCAGTCCCTGTGTTTTATTATCATTTTAGAACAACTTTGCTTGTTGGAAGTTTTGTATTTCAGACAGTGCTTTTACCTTTGGGTCCTCCAATTAGGTTACAGATAAGGGATCTCAAAATGTCTCTCAAAGGCCACAAAAACTCAGATGACTTTAGGGTCCCTTCAAGTATCTTATGAAGAGGGCGAAGTATAGTGAGGACCATGAGGACTGTGGCAAACGAGAGTGTGTATAATCCACATATAAGTGTTGATGTTTATATACAAATACATATCTTTTTTTAAATAAAAAATGTATCTTCCAAACTAATCTATAGCCATAAGGAGTCCAAAAGTCTTCAGTTTAAAAACCTCTGAATATTACTTGGATTAGAAAATTAATTACAAAATTGAAAGAGAAAAAACCAGAAAGGGCCACCAATGAGTAACTTAGCTTTGATTCTTTCGTCATCAATGAATCGTACAGATGGATGCTCAGTACCTTCTGTTGATGGCTCTTCAGCCCGCTAAGGCCCTGATGGGAACCTTGAATCATATGTTATTCAGAGCCAGAGATCAGAAATAGACATCACAGGAAGACACATTTCTGCCTCTGAGCCTCTGGCCACCAGGAAGGAGAGGTGGCCTTGCACAATGATAGCAGTGACTCAGAGTAGAATCAATTCCTTACCCAGTTGTTCAGTACAGCAATAATTCAGACCTGAGATCAGATTCTTGAAAGAATGGCTTGGGGTGAAACATGTTTTGTGTCTGATGATTGTCTTACTAAATTTTGTGTTAAAAGTGCTGATGATATGTCATTTTGAACTACAGGATTTCCCTTTTTCACATTTAGATTCATACCTTCAATGTGGCACATTACAGCTTCAACCCAACCACTATCCGATTCCACACTGGGAATTTGGTTGAGATAAGAAGTTATCAAGTAAACAATTAGAATCACGAGGGAGTAGAGAAGGTGTTTTTCTAGTGGTGTTGCTTCAGGGGATGTGTTTGTTAGCACTTGGCTTTGTTGAAATGTGCACATTACATTTGGGAGATCTTGAGAGGTTTTTTAAAGTTTAATTGCTGCAAATCTCTTGTTATCATGCTTTCCTATGAGATTTACACAGCCCTAAGTGCTCTCCAGTATGAAAATTATTCTTTCCTATATCGTTTTGCCTGAAAAAGTAAAGTGTGCTGAGATGTAGGAAAGGATAGCATTCCTTCTCTGGAGTCAATAAAAGTGTATTGGGCTGCCATAACAAAATAACAGAGACTGGGGGTCTTAAACAACAGATGTTTATTTTCTCGCAGTTCTGGAGGCTAGAAGTCCAAGTTCAAGGTACTGTCAGCTCTGCTTTCTTCTGAGGTCTCTCTCCTTGGCTTCAGATGCCCATCTTCTCCCTGTGTCTCACATGGTCTTTCCTCTGTGTGCACATCCCTGGCATCTCTTTGTGTGTCCAAGTTGCCCTTTCTTATAATGGCACTAGACAGATTAGATTAGGGCCCAGCCTAGTTTCATTTTAACTTGATCACCTTGTATAAAGGTCTGATCTCCAGATAGTCACATTCTGAGGCCCTGTGATTTAGGAAGCCCTATGAATTTTGAGGGAATTCATGCAATTCAGCCCATAACAAAGTGTAAGTGTTTTCGGGGTTAGACTGAATGATGGGTGAGGCCTCTTTTAGATCTGTAAGTGTAGTATTCTCTGATTCTGGGACTTGTTTCACCTATGACTTCTGAAAATCAGACTTTCTTAGAAAGCTTGTTTTCTCTCTCTCTTGCATGCACTGTGTAGGCCAGCGAGCACCATCTTCCCCTATGAAACTTGAGACATGACCTCCTGCGTTATGGCCCAACTGTCTCCTACTCTCATCATCATCCCTATTCACAACCTGCTCTAATTCTTCTCTTAATCAGAAAGAATATCAAATAGGGAAGATACAAATGTTTTCTTTAAGAGAAATGATGAGAAATGAGAAATGATGGCAGCAGAACAAAAGCAGAGTAGAAATGTAAGAGACATTTCTAAGGTAAAATTCTAATGACTTGACTTATGAAATATGGTACATGAAAAAGAGGCATCTTGAATGCCTCTATGAGGTCTGGCTTGTTTGAGTCTATGGATGGTGAAGCCATTAACAAAGATTACTAGTAAAGGAGAGAAGTTATTTTAAAAGTTATTTAAAGGCATATATATACATCTAAGTATACACATATAAAATACACATGTACAATGCATATATAGCATTATAGGCACACACACAGTATATATTTTACATTTATATCCACACTGATCAATTTTAAACTGTGCCAGTTAAGCAGAGTGTCTGCATTCTTTCAAAGAGGCCCAGTCACAGAGCTTGACTTCTTAAATGGTTAACAGATGTATAGCCCCAGGCTAAGGTGCCCAAGAGAGCATTAGTTTTAAATGGAAAATGGATAAATGCACTAATTGGACCGTATTTAAACATATGGCATTTATGTCTTAGACGAAATTACCTGTGTTGAGAAAAAGAATCATGTAGCTAAGGTTCCAGATACATAGAATTAAACAGTATATGCATTAAATTGAAAGATTGCCAATCATGCAATTCTTTAGTTCTTTTGTACAATTCCTTTTTATCAAAAGATAAGACTCACAACTCCTCACTAACTAGTTAATAATAAATAATGATTGGAAAAAGTTGCGGAAGAAAACATTTCTAATAAGCATTTCATTATGTGATTAAGGGTCATCAGAGGCATTAACTGCCTTACTAATGAGTGCATTGTTAATTACTTGTTAGCACTTTGCCCAGGCACCTTATTTAGAACGCTGCTGACTCATGTGAGAACATACATTGCAGTAAAAAGTAGAAATATCAGGCGTCTTTTAGAAAAACAGCAAACCTATGAAGTCCGCCTAATCTAAGATGATGTCAACATTCCTTGCTGAATTATTATGCAAAAGCCATCAAGGTAAGTTGACTATTGATACCCAAATGGGATAGAAGCAGGTCTCTTATCTTCTTTTGCCAAAAAGATGAATCACTGCTTGTGAGTTGAGCTTCACTTTTCTCCCTGACTTTAACTGTATTCTTCCTTCTGAAAGATGGAGTTCATAGATTGACGCTGCTAGGTTTCACTATCACCGAATCCACAGGTGGACCACTTAGAGATAGTATAAACCTAAGTGTAGAATTACTCATCTCTTCCAACCCCTATACAACATTTCCATTTGGTTCAAGAGTCTGGGAACTTTTTCACTGTTGAAACACAGTGAAGTTGATCATTACAGAAGATGCCTAACCAACCTTCACGTAACCAACTCATCAGAACAATTTAGCCATGCACTCCGTTTGTAGACACACTGAGCAGTGTCCAGGCTTGCTTATCTCATGGCCTACAGGCTCCTCACCCCTGTTCCTGTGCCAGTCTGCTCCCACCACTGCTGGCAAGCTTATCACGAGTCAGTAACTGTGTTTATGCCAGTTGCCTTTGCCATTGTAATTGCATAACTCTATTAAATATTATGCAAATCAATGAGCCATAAGTGCAAGAAAAAAATGTTTCAGATTGTTTTTTCTAGGAGGGTAAGTTGCTAAAAAATTTTGTGGAATTAGGTATAGTTAGACAATTATAAAAGATGAGGGAAACTGTAAAATTCTAGAATTCTTGGCTCAGATTGACTCTCCAGAGATTTTGCATTCTCGCTCTAAAAGGTATCAAAAAAGAGAATTGTAGAGCATGCAACATAAACATTGCTTTTTTAAGAAAATTTTGTGGAACTGTCATAGAGGACTTGAACACAAAGAAAAGACTTTGGCCCTACAACATAAGCATAGCTAATAAATGCGCATTTATATATCTTAGGTGAAAATAATATGTTTAAGCAATGTGTGTGTTTTTTAAGGATTATCTGCTTTACAGAACTTTTTGATTAATTGGCCAGTTACTAACTCTGAAGGCACTAGATGGAAGAGCTTTTATTGTATATGAGGGAGGGGAAAAAATCAGTGTACAAAATATTTACAGCCTAATCCGTCTTTTAAAAAATACTCTGTACATGCAAGCATGTATGTATATCTGTAGAAAAAATTAGATGAGACTATTAATATTTAATGTTGGGTGGTATGCTTATGCCAGGTTTTTATTTCTTTTGTTAAATTTTTCTGTATTAAAATTTCCTATAATTCATTCTTATTACTTTTATAATGAGATGATAAACCACCAAATATTATTTAATGCCCTATGTTTTTGGCTCCTCTGTCTGTGACTCTATGCTCTTATAAGAGTTATCTCCATTCCCTTGGGCAGGCTGCTCACAAGCCCCCAAAGAGGGTGTTTACTGTAGGGCTGGTCTGGGCTTCTTCCTGGATGATGTCCATGGGCTTCATTGTTGAAGAACCCCTTTTAATGTGTCTTAATTCCCAAGTTTCTTCTTGATCCCAGGGACAACCCAGAGGTAACCTCTGGATGTTTCTGAGGCAAAAGTACCCCCTTTCCTGTGATTTAGTGAGCTGTGGTCATCATGATTTGGCTGAGTAATTGAGGCTGTAGGAAAATCTAGGCACTTTGACTCTCAGCAACATTTACAAACATTTCAAATTAATAATAGTTTACACACTTAGTTTCTCCCCCTTGCAGCCATGTTCTGAAATGAACCTGTACTTTTGAAATCACATGTATGGTTTATTATTTTGGTCATGGTTGAATAAATAGGGGGAGAAGTGATTTATTTGTTTACTTTGGGATGACTAAACTGATATGAGGTAAACAGCTACAGCTAATGCTGAAAACTCAGAGGGAAGAAGGAAGACTTTTGCTATAGCTCTAAGAGGGTCTTAAAAGGAGGTAACACAGAAGCTTTGTTACCTTGGACCTGTGATTCGTGCACCATAAAGCACTCTGGGGAACCAGAGGCCCGAAGACTGCAAGCAAGGTGTCCAAAACATTGCCAAATATGTTCTAAGTGTTTTCCAGTCATTGGTAACTGACAGATGGATTTGTGGTTATTTTTAGAATGGCTCGGCTGATTATGTTTACATCTGAATTTATTGTTTTCAGTTAGATAAAATTGAGCTTAATATTAACTGTTCTATGATGTGCTTGCATTCTTCTCTTGTAGGACACTAGTAAGATTTTTTTTTTTCTATGTTCCAATATCACCATGTCTTTGTGTCCAATTGTCTTGCAATCACTGGACAGATCAGAGAAAACAAGAAGAGCAAGGTCAGTGGTCTGAGTCTGCCTCACAGTCCTTCAGACTGTGTTTGTTGGGTTTGCTCGCACTGCCCACGGGGCTCTTGGCCATCTCAGTCTGGGCTGCTCTCTGCCCCATCAGTAGGTTTAGTATGAGGATAAGAGTAATACTTAAGTGTATTGAGTTATATAAGTAATTTACATATCTTCTCTTAGTATAATCCTTTAATAACCCTAAGAACCAATATCCTTTTCATTTCACAGTTGAGAGAATAGAGGCTCCTTGAGTTTAAAATCAATTGTCTTATGATCACACAACTAAGCATGTCACAGCCAGAGTTCGAATCTAGTCCTGTTTAGAACGTTCTAAGATGCTAGTTGCACATGTGAGGGGATATTGCACCAGCCTGGACTTGTCCCCTCCACACATAGCTGGTTTGCTCACACATGGTGTAGAGAGCACAGAAAGGTCAACCACACATACAACCCTCCACTTGGTGGTTCACTCTCCATCCCTTCTACTCTTAGCCCCCTTTCTTCGTTCTTCGACTCTAAATATTTACTCTTCTTGTTTACAGTGACCTATGAAATATCTGGTAGTATTTTTTTGGTTTGCTTTTCTGTTTAAAAAATAACTTTTGAGATATCATTTACATACAATAAAATATACATATTTTAGGTGTAGTTAATCCCACACTCCTCGTTTCAAACCATCACTCATCTTATGTCTGTCACCACAGAATGGTTTTGCCTAGTCTAGAACTTCACTTAAACTAGAATCCTAGAGTACATACTTTTTATATCTGGTTTATTTGATGCAATAAAATGTCTGTGATATTCAAGCATGATATTTTATGTCCCATTTTTATTGCTGAGTAGTTTCCCACGGTACAAGCACAACTCAAATTGTTTATCCATTTTCCTATCAATGGACATTTGAATTTTCTAGTTTGGGGCTATTATGAATAAAGCTGCTATGAACATTCACGTAGAAGTCTTTTTGTGGAAATGTGATTTCATTTCATTTGGGTAAATACCCAGGGATAAAATTGTTAAGTCCTATAGTATGTATATTATAAAATTGAGAAGAAATAGCTTGATGTTTTCCAAAATAATTGTAGCATTTTACATTCCCACAAGAAATTCATGACAATTCTAGTGCCATATTCTACATCCTTGCCAACACTTAGTATTAGAAATCTTTTTCAAATTGAGACATTCTATTTGGGTGTGAAGCGGTATCTCATCACAGTGTTAATTAGCATTTGCCTGGTATCTTATGACGTTGAGATACTTCTCATATCTTTATTGGCCATTCATATATTTTGTTGTTGTTGTTAAAGTGTCTCTTCAAATCTTATCCTAATTTAAATGAAAAGTAAAAAGTTGCCTTATTGAGTTGTCAGAGCTCTTTATATATTTGGGATTCAAGTCCTTTGTTACACTGCCCCACTTATATTGTGAATATTTTCACCCAGTTTGTGTTGACTTCTTAAGTATCCTCTTTTCTCTGTAACTGCGCTCTTCCCTCTCCCCCATCATGCTGCCCACCCACCATGAACACTCTCAGGTCCCACGGCCTCCTTCCTCCCTGAGTAATGCACTGTGGTGTCCTGGTAACACTCACGGTACAATCACTGGTTCCAGGAAACATCCTGTAGCCACCAAGTCATGAGCCCTCCTCTGGCACCTCGCAGCACCACTCCCCACCAGGGATCTGACATGCTCTTATAATTAAATGTGGTTTTAAATATCTGAGGTCCTCCCTTCCTCCTGCCTTTACCTTAGGGTTTACTTCCAGATACCAATGTTCAGATGGTTGCTATTTTGTTTGTTTTGTTTGTTTGTTTGTTTTTTGCCATGCTGCACAGCTTGTGGGATCTCAGTTCCCTGACCAGGGATTGAACTCAGGCCACGGCAGTGAAAGCCCAGAATCCTAACCACTAGGCCACCAGGGAACTCCTAGATGGTTGCTATTTTGAAGATGTTATGATAATCTTTGGTTTCATAATAACTGCTTCTGCCAAGCTGGTGACTAATGCCATGACCAGAACACACAGCACATTTCATATGCCTTATACCTGTAATAAGGGAGATGGAGCCATAGAATTTGGAAACAATAACTTCAAATATAGGAAGCAATAGGTCTGGTGACTAATTATGAGATTTGGCTATCTTTTCAGAGGTTGTATGAATGGTGCTATAAGTAGACATTGCATTTTTAGCAGGAGGTTGAGGATATTTTTTATTTTTATTTTTTGATGCCTTAAGAAAGGGAAATTGGGGCTTCCCTGGTGGCGCAGGGGTTGAGAATCTGCCTGCTAACGGAGGGGACACGGGTTCGAGCCCTGGTCTGGGAAGATCCCACATGCCGCGGAGCAGCTGGGCCCGTGAGCCACAACTACTGAGCCTGCGCGTCTGGAGCCTGTGCTCCGCAACAAGAGAGGCCGCGATAGTGAGAGGCCCGCGCACCGCGATGAAGAGTGGCCCCCGCTTGCCACAACTAGAGAAAGCCCTTGCACAGAAACGAACACCAAACACAGCCATAAATAAACAAACAAATAAATTTTAAAAAAAAAAGGGAAATTGTTAGTTTGAAGTAATGTAAACAGTTTGACATTGAATGACCTATGTAGCTTTCACCAATAGCAAATATCTTCTGGAAGAGGACATACTGCAGTGTAAAATGTAGAATATATTGTCATTTTCATTACAATACATAAGCAGTGGCAACACACTCTGGTATGCCCAAGCTCTTTCAATCTGTCCCAGTGATTGACAGATTTTTGCTCATCTCATCTCAGTTAAATCCACAGCAGAGCAGGATCAATTCTCACATGGGCATCAGGACTTACAGGATAGTCTTAGTGATGGGGCAGCGTTCAGAGCCCACAGAATCCCCATGTGGGCCCAGATCATGGCCCCGGTTTGGGATGTCAAAATGAAAGGCTTGGATTAGTATCCTCTCAGGTTCTAGGCTATCCGTGTAGCCTCCACTGGGGCTCAGTGGGTACAAAAGTATGGAGATTTCAGCAGCCGTCTCTATGGGAGAATCAGGCTACACTGGAAAAAATAGAGTATTCCCCAAATTTCTTATAGGGAACTCTGAATTCACTGGACGTATCTGAGATGAGGATGGGTCTCTAATCCATAAAAATATTGCCCTGGTTTTAAACTTCTTGAGCCAAGAGTATCCCCACCTTATCTATGCCTGACTTAAAGAATCTATAGTACACTATGAGACAAAGAAAATACAAGGATCCCTTACTAAAAGATGCAGAGTTTAACTTATATTCTGCTTGTTTAAGATTGGACTATATCTCAAGCTAAGAAACTGTAAAGCATTCTGAAGCTGTGAACATCAAAGTTGTTAGTTCTAATGGTTATACTTCATATACAAGAGGGCTGGCGAATCATGCAGCAAGCAGGGATGGATTATGGCAACATTAGAAGTGCAAAATTCCAGTTCTCACCTGAATCCAAATGGTTCACTTGCTTACGTTCTGAATGGACTCGCATCTGCATGAAGATTAGCCTCATTTCAGAGATCCTGACATCAACAGCTGCAGTTGGGCTGCATCTATTATATATCCCACATTTCTTTCTTGACTGATGCCTTCAATCCTTTTGTCACTGAGACCAAGGAATACCACATTAACCTTCTGTTTCATTATGATAACTGTGGGTTTTTTCGGAATTCAGTGCAGTTACATAAAACCAGTAGTCTATCCACAGGTTTCTTGGGGGGTCATTAGTAGCTTTGGCTGCCATAATTATTGAATGATCCATCACCTTGAAACCCTTATCCTCATGGTTCTTCCTTTATGTAAATACTCAGCTGCAAGATGTGTGTTGTTTTTCTTTTTTAAATTATAAAAACCAGTCTTGTAGCAGTAGGTGCCCTGTCACCTCTGTGGAGAATGGACATTCTAAATGTAGTGCTCTGTATCAGGAATGAGAGCCAAAGAGTGAAATCTGGGCTTCTGTGCCCAAAAAAATATTTTAAAAAGTAGATAAACTACCACCACTCCCCCAAGGTACACAGGAAGCTTAGTAAATAGCCATGGGTCAGTGTCATTCTGTCCTGGACAGAACCTTACTAATAACCTGATAACTTCACCCATCTCCCAGATACAAGTGTCATGGAAAACCCATGGAGGATTTGTTTTCTGGGCTCTTGTAGCCAGAAGTATGTCAGCTTTAAAGAATCCATAGTTTCTCAAGGATAGGTCTAACAACCATTGGAACCAAAAATCCATGTATGGGAGGGGGAGGTTAAAATGTTTTAACAGAAAGTAAAACGCATTGCCTGAACTGACAATGTGGAATCTCAGAACTTCGGAAATTTACAAATAAGCGTGCTTGAATTTTCGACTTAGCGTGCCTTCTCAGAGAAGTTAATTATGTCCTTGAGAATAAAGATTTATCTCATCAGAAACACTGTAACACTCTTCACAACTTTTAGTTGTTTTGTCAGTTATAATGGGAAAAAAATGTTATTGTAAGCTTCTAGTTAAAGCACATCTTTTAAATAATTAAGCTTTCTGGAATTTTATTATCATTATTTTTTATTTTAGCTAACCCAGAATGCCAAAAGTACTGAATCAGAACTAGGGGTGCCAATCTGGAAAAGTTTCTTTATTAAAACCCGCTTGCCCAGATGGGGGGGTAGGAAAGGCAAATCCACAGGGTGGGCCTGGAGAGAGAGCCTGGAGCTGCTGCTGCTGTGTACCCAGAGAGGGACCTCTGTCTAAAGGGGTGAAAGCTGGGGAAGGTGGGCAGGGAAAGCCCGGAGGAAGAGAACTGGCTCTGGAGCTGGTCTGGATCTAACCGGATCACACCAACTTCCCTGTGTCCTGAAGTACAGGCTAATCCTGATTTCCAGCTTCCCTTCAGTTCAGCAAATGTGTGTCAGAATCTACGCAAGGTGCTTGGGATATGAATATCAATTAAACATGATTGTTTTCCTCCTGCTTTTCCTCCTCTCCTCCTCAAATTCTCAGATCATTTGAGGAGTACAAACCTTATTAGCTAAGTTTTTTTTTTCACTTTTATTTTTCCTGGGCTATTATTTAATTTTGAAGTATGTTATCCTTCATTTGTGTCAGTAGTAGAAGCTTATTGGAGAAGATTTTGTAACAATCAGAAAAATTATTCTTTTTGTTCACATCTTGATTGCAAGGTTGCTGCACCTTTTATTGGCTGTACTTCTTGATTTGTTATGGTTGTTGTTGTCTTCTCTTTATTCTTCCTTTAATGAGGAAAGATCGTTACAATCTTGCTGTTCTAGGTCTAGGGAGAAATAAGCCTCTGTTTGGAGTGAGATTTTCTCCTTCAGAGATTCAGATGGAGGCCAGCTCAAGTGCAAATTGTCAATACCTGCCCATGAATTACCTGGTAGACACAGCTGAATCAAACAACAATTGTGAGTATTGAAAGAATATGTATTATGCAAGATGTGGTCAGAAGGATAGAATTCACTCTAGATATTTTAAGTGGGAAGGATTTAATATAGGAAATTAGCTACTTATAAAACTTTGGGAAAGCTGGGGAAGCCAGGAGTGAGGGTCAGTTAAAGCAGCTGACTTTGTGCAAATCAAGAAATGTAGGAATTCCAGGAATTTGTGCACATGATTTCAAAGACCCGCAGCTCTAGGGTGGGTGATTCACAGGAGCAGACCCAGAAAGTTGTGAATCCCACTTTTGCTTCTGCCCTTTTGTCTACCTGCCACTGGAGGGTGAGAATAATGGCTTTCTTTCTCTTCTATCTTTCTAATTTTGTGTAGGTGACTTTCATTGATGGAATCTAAGTCAGAACCCATGAATCTGAGAAAGGTGCTTTCCAGGCTTCCAGACCTTGTGAGGCTTAGATGTGTGTGTGGGGGTGTGAATGTTTGTATGTGTATAACTTTCTTTTTTTTTTTTTTTTTTTGCTGGGGGGAGGAGGCCTGAATACTGATAGACAATCTCCAGCACATAGTAATAATATAAATAATAAAACTAATATTACTGAACTTCACCTTGTTCTACTCACCATACTAGCAACGTTACATATATTTCCATAGGGACTATATAACGGAATCACTAACACTATCCTTGTTTATTACATACTTCAAAGTTGATAAAAGACTAGACCTTAAATATTCTTACCACAAAAAAGAAATGACAATTATGTGACATGATAGAGGTGTTAGTTAATGTCGTGATGGTAATCATATCACAGTATATAAATGTATCAAATCAACATGTTGTCCATCTTAAACTTACACAATGTTATATGTCAATTACATATCAATAAAAAAACTGAATTTTAGAACTATTGAGTAAGGTTATCAAAGCCCTGCTGCTACTAGGTAGCAAGTTGGCCTGCAAATCTAGGTCTATTTTATTCCCATTCCTGGACTTTACTTAAAATTATATCTTCTTTCACTGATCAACTGATGGTACAGAGGAATTCCTATTTCTGAACAATTAGATGTAATCTACAATCATTCTCTTGCCATAATGCAGAAATTACAATTCAGAAAGTTCATCAATTTCCCATGTCTCCACATCTGCCCTTGCTAGTCATTTTTTTATTCCATCAAAGCTTCATCTGTGCTTTGGTTAGTAGAAATTCCTCCAGGGTTTTGGCAGAGCGTTGAGAAATTTAGAATTTCTAGTACTGTTTCAACTTGGTAATGTTTGTGTGTGTGTTTTCAGAAATGCTGTATCAGGGCCACAGCTGAAACGTCTTCATGGATCTTTTCAATAAAATATAATATCCATTAATAGAGATGTGCAATGGATGCTGTAGAGAGGGAAGGAATAGGCAATATATATATCTTCCTATTGTGCTGACATGTCTTTAAAAGAATCCCATATCCTGCTTTTTAATTAAATAATATGGTCACTATAAGCATAGGTAGTAGAAAGAAGGTGTTTGGACATGGGGCAGCCAGCTATTAGTACTGGATTTGATATTGCCTACCTAACTACACTTTCTGGGCTTGGTTCTTCAAAGTCACGTCTGAAACCATCTTTTCATACTTGAAATTGTAGTTAAAGGATAAATAGGATAAAATAATCATAAGAGAAGAATTATATACATTTGTGAAATCTTTAAGAATTACAAAATTTTTCACATACATCATCTCATTTCATCCTCATAACCCAACTAAAAAGTAAGTAGAGTACATATTATATCCTTCACAAATGAAGAATCTCCGGTTCAAAAGGTTTAAGAGTGACATATTGTGTTCATTTAACACTTATCTAAATTTATCTCCCATGAAGTTCGCGTTGGGTTAGGACTCAGCCTTTTGCAACCCCTGCTTTCAAGTTTTCAACTGGAGGACACATAACTGATACATGTAATCTGTAAAGTAACAATTAAATAAGGAATACTGTGCGGCCAGCTAGATATGCATAGTTTCTAAATGAATTGTGTAGACACTGACTGCTGAAAGAGCTTTGGGAAAGGAGAAAGGCACACGGGGAAGGGGAAGCTTTGTCAAGAAAGTTCCCTTGGGGCTTTGGACCATGGATAGGAAGGGAGTAAATGAGATTTTGGCCAGAAAACTGTCACGGGTGGTCCCCAAAGCAGTGACAAAAGGTGCAAAAGCACTTTAGCTAAACCTCTCCTATACTCCAGGAATCACGTGAGTCATCAGGCATGTTTTGTTTTTTGGTTTTTGTTTTTTTGTTTTTTCCATTTAATCCCCCCCAGAGCCCTGTGAGTTAGGTAAAATGGTCCCTTAAAAACAAAAATAACAACAGCAACCAGGAGATCAAGGACATAAAACTGAAGTTACTATTCTGAAAACATACAATTTTTAGGTGGTGAGAGCAAGATTTGAATGAGATCTGTCTGACTTTAAAGTCCAAACTTGGGACTTTGCACTGCACCAAAACTAGCCAAGTCCTGACCGCTCCATCATTGAGGTCACCCATCCATGCATTGAGCAAATGTTTCGGAAGCACTTCTTATGTTCAAAAAGAGAATATTGCCTTTTAGAATCTTAAATGAATGAGAAGAAACTAAAACTTACGGTAAGGTGGCAGTTTAACGTTTTTCTCGTCACATCCAGGGTACATCAGCATATGCCGGAATTCCATCCAGGAATCCTTTAATTTAGCACAGTACTCATAGGGTTTACATGGGGAATTTTCACCAAGAACGTGACCCTTTATTTCTTAGAGGCTCATAACATGATACACCAAAATCACTAGTACCTTCTGTTCCCCTACAAAACTGAAGCATTTTTTTCACACTTTGTAATGTGCTTTTCCCCCTCAGGTCTAGAGTCCCAAATCACAGGGCAGTGGCAGTTGAAATGATTTGGATATGAGTTTAAGGTACAAAGTACCATCTGTTTCAAGCAGTTAGGATAAAGATAATGGGAGAGACAGTTTCTAAGATAGATGGTTATTGAAAAACAACATTTGGTTGAGGAATTACTAAGACAGCACACTTGGGTCATTTACAATCTACCCAGTGTTCTTTGACAGAAGGAGAAAAAAATAGAGTAAAAACTGGGGAATGGTGTCATTCCCTGCCCTGTGGCTGTAGCTCAGGAACGGAGGTCCGTTGCATCACATCTAGAGAAGACACTGCAAGGCATCCATAGGCATCATTTGTGAGCCGTCATTAAATAAGATTAAGAGATGGTCAGAAATGCAACAGGCTGCCTTCCAAGGACTTGAGTGCCTTCCCTCTATAGGCATCGGCATGAAATGAGCTTCCACAGGGTTGGTGCTGGACTTCAGTCATGGAACACCCACATTTTAGGAGACAGTTTCCCAGTTATCTTTGGCAGAAGATCAAATAGCGGAGGAGACCCAGGGCCTTAATTGGTACTGATAGGAGCTATGTTAACCTTCTTATTTGCACATTCTCATTTCAGCTATTTTTACAGTTGCCTTTTTCAGAATTGTAGAGATGTAAGAGGATCTTATTTTCGTATTTGTTTGTTCCTCTTGAGTTCATCCGCTCTGGTATTAAATTATATGTGTGATTCTCTCTCTCTGAATTCCCCAGCATTAGTAGAGGTCTGTTTAAAATATAGAGACCCAAAGTGAAAATGCCATTGCAGGTCCAAACCATCAGGCATGCAGAAGACTTTTTTTTTTCTTTTGCCTGGGTTCGATGAAGTCTTTTTGGTTCACAGCCCAAGTGATTCCTGCACGTCTGCTCCCACCTCCTCTTGGCAATGTCTCTATGATGAAGTGTCCACTTTCTCCAAGCCCTTGTGGTCCCTGCTGCTCTTCTTCCCATTAACTGTGTGTGTTTCCGCTTCTTTGTCTCCAGATGTATTCGTTAGCATTTTTCTAGTTGAATCTCATCCTGCTATTTCTTGCTCATATTGCTAACCTCTCCAGGGGCCCATAAGCTTCCACAGCTCTTGTGCCAAAATCACAGAGCATCTTAATACAAACCTTCCTTCAACATCTTCACACCAGCCAAAACCACAGGCTCAGTGGACTGCCAGCCTGACTTACAACCAGCTCCGCTCCAGTGTAATCTGAGGAGCACCAAGTTTGAGGCTGAATCATAACCACGCCACTTCCTAGCGCTGTGACCTTAAGCAAGGTGGCCCAACCCTCCCTCACCTCCATTCTAAGAACAGTAACCACCTCGCACAGTCAGAGTATGAGGTGATGGTTGACAAGCCCCTTCCACGTTCCCCGGTGCGTCGAGGCACCCCTCTCTCCTGGGAGAGCAGAGAAGAGCTAAGGTTGCTGGTGAGCACCCAAGGGAAAAGAGACAGTGTCACAGCCAGACAAGGCTGGAAAACTCGTGAAATGACTGTCTTAAAAAAATAATGAACTGTTAGAACAAAGGGGTGCAAAATTGATGGCCACAGAAAACTGGCATTTGAGGCAATGTCCCCCTTCTAAGTCATGAAGTTTTCTTTTCTAAAAAAATTTTTAAAACTTTATTTTATTGAAGTATAGTTGATGTACAATGCTGTGTTAATTTCTGCTAGACAGCAAAGTGATTCAGTTATATATATTAACTGAAATTATATTTTTTTCATATTTTCTTTTTCATATTCTTTTCCATCGTGGCTTATTACAGAATATTGAAGGTAGTTCTCTATGCTATACAGTAGGACCTTGTTGTTTATCTACTCTATATATAATAGTATGCATCTGCTAATCCCCAACTCCCACTCCATCCCTCCCTCACCTGTTAAGTTTTCTTACTGCTTCTTGACAGGCTTCTAGTTCCCTGAATACACTATGCATGTCATACATGCATGCCTAAACAACACCCTCTTTCTGTAGAACACCAATCCTCTCCCACATTTTTGCTCACCTAACACACTTCTATCCAGCCTTTGAGAGTCAGGCCAAGCATCAGCTCCTTCAGGAATCTGCTATAACCTCTCCTGGCTGAATTAAGCACTTACGCTTCTGTGTTTCCACACCAACCTCTGCAAATCTCTCAGAGCACACATCACATTACTGTGATTTGGGCTTACCTGTCTATCCCTAGACTAGTGTGTACACCTCTGAAAGGGAAGTATTCTTTGTATTCCCAGTGCCCAGAATTGTGTTTGAGACACTGACCAAATGCCTGATGAAGGCATGTGTGAATGAATGAGTGAGTCAATGAATGAATGCAGTAATGAAAAAACATCCCATCGTTTACATTCAACTTTGGCTAATAGCAAGTCCAGAATGATGATTTTCAGACTTGTTCATAGGAGCAGAGAAAGAACAAGCTCCGTCGAAATGTCCTGCATGATGGCTGTCCACCTTGAACTGTCATCAGAAATGCCCTCTTCTCACTACCAGACACAGAGGAAATCAGGCTGTTCTTCATCCGAAGCTATTTTTCTAAATGTTTTACAAGAACAGAGCAGAAATTGAGGAAGCCAAGCAGCAAGGCAAGACCTGTTTGCTACAGCCATGTGCAAAAGGAATCCAGGCAGTTCTTATGGGGAGAAGCTCAGAGTAGGCCCGGGGCTCTAGGAGGGTACAGACTGTGTCTTTCCATGTCTGGACACAACATTACCCATTTATCTTTGGAAATCTTCCTAATTTCTGAACCCTGGCTTGGAATAATCTTTCTCAAATCATCTCAATGTTAAGAGAGGACGTCTTTGATTATCCTTTAAAAAGTAATTCCCCATTTCCCTACTCACTTTCTATCACAGCATCAAAATTCACTTTCTCTCTATCATTCAGAACTTCATAAACTTGTCTTGTTTACTTATTTGTTTAGCTGCCTATGTCTTTTCCCACTATTCTAACTCCCTCATCCCAAGACTCTAGATTCCATGAAAGCAGAGATCTTTTTGGACATAAGTACTTAAGAAGCACTTGAGGACTGAATGATTCATTTCTCACACTGTAACATTTCCCTTCTTTGTTTTTAAATTAATTAATTTATTTATTTATCTTTGGCTGCATTGGGTCTTCGTTGCTGCGCACGGGTTTTTCTCTAGTTGCTGCGAGCGGGGGCTACCCTTCAATGTGGTGCGTGGGCTTCTCGTTGCAGTGGCTTCTCTTGTTGCCGAGCACGGGCTCTAGGCGCGTGGGCTTCAGTAGTTGTGTTATGAGGGCTCTAGAGCACAGGCTCAGTTGCCCCGCGACATGTGGGATCTTCCTGGACCAGGACTCGAACCCGTGTCCCCTGCATTGGCAGGCGGATTCTTAACCACTGTGCCACTGGGGAAGCCCCTTCCCTTCTTCTTTTGATTGTTAATTTAATCATTATTAAGCACCGACTGTGTGCCAGGTGCTGATATAGTAGTGGGGGGGATGCGTGGTTAATTTGAGAGAAATTAACTTGGAGGAGTTACACGGGGGAAGGGTCATACTTGAAAAACATCTGTCTCTGAGATTGCAAGGTAGGGCAGTAGCTTAAAGTCAGGTATCAGAAGTATATATTTTCTAGAAGTCCTTATTATCCTAGAGATGGGGTTACAAGAAGGTAAGGACAAAGTTGACTATGTGCAGATATTTCTACCCAGCACAATCCCTGGCTTGCAGATGAGAGGCTGCCTGCAGAATCCCATTGTTCCCATTTTCCCAGGCTACTGTCTAATCCTTGGGCACATATTTAGTCTGAAGTGAAGCTGAGCTCACGGGGAAGATCAGAATCTCAAGCTATGGATTCATATCACCCTTAAACCTGTAGATCTGGGATTATTGGGTGATGAGGCGCGAATCGTCATTTACCACAAACGACATTTTTTTTGATTTTTAAATTATATAAATCCAGCATGTAGCCATGGATAAAATGGGAACTCAATCACTAATTATTATTCTCATATATGCTTTCCAAAAAGGCTCTTTCCCCTCTAGAGTCTGGGAAATATATGAAGGATATTCTGAAGTCAGTGGCTTGAGTAAAACATAGTATTCTGTCTTGGAATGGAATCTTAAGACAGAAGCCATAAATATGAAGGAAGAGTATAAGAATCAGAATGAATGCACTTGAACATGAGTAACTTTCCATTGTCAGAAGCCACTAAAACATCTGAAAGGTGGAATGCAGAGGGCTGACAATGGGCACTATCCAAATCAGGTCAGAGCTGTGAATCTGAGGTTCCTGTCGTGGAAGACACCGTCAGTGATGAACATCATGAATTACATACAAAATTTAGGACCTACATTTTAAGAATTTCATTTTATTTTTCCATATATCTATAATTGCAAACACACACACACTTTAAAATTTTCTAAAGAGAAACCAATCATGCCTTAAAGAGACTCTTTTTAATAGACAATGCAGCCAAAATTATTGACAACCTTTATGGAGTTCTGAGATCAGGACCAAATAGAGGCCAGTCAACTTGGAGAGGAAATTTTAATGCCAACTGATTTTATCTGTCTTTGTCTCTCAAAGTCTTCCTTTCCTTTTCATTCCCCAAAGACAACCATGTACATGTCACCATGTGCAACCATGATGAGATCAGGACTGGGAGAGACATATGCAGAAGCAGAGGAATGCTGCCACTCAGAGAGTCTGCTCTCATAGCTACCAGACAGGCAATGATCCCCAGATGTGAGCTACTGTGTGTCCACATGAGGGACCAGGGAGACTCACCCCCTTATGGAGTGGAGAGTGATGGGCAATGGTAAGAGCTGATCCACAGCCAGGTTCTTCCTATGTTCTCTTAGCTGATGGTTACTTCCTCCTTGCTGTACTTCGTCCTCCATGTTCTCCAGCTCCCTCGGTCTTGCCTCCAATATTTATTCCTAATCCAAAATGTTAAGGGGACAGAGAACGAGGGATGGAGAAAAGAATCCTTTGGAGAGCATAAGAGAAAAGACAAATGACTGCACTTTACTAGATACTTGATATAAACCCAGATTTCTTGCCCCAACTCCAGGTGTACTGAAACAGGACCTTCCAGGGTGGGGCCCAGAATTCCGTATTAAAAACAAAACCCCTTGCAGGTGATTCTGATGACCTAGTCCACAGAGCTTCTTTGGGAAACACTGCTATAACAGATGTATGCGTGATGGAGAGCAGATACACCAAGGCGAGGTGCTTTCTCTGCTTCCTGCTTCCTCACAGGTCCACCTTTAAAACCTTTCCCTGACTTTATAGGCTTCACACCCTCTATGCTTAAGGAAGTTGTTTTACTTTTATTTGTTATTTCCATCAGCTGTCACTAAAGGATGGTTCCTTTTGTCTGTGTAATATTAGAAAAAAATTACACTGTGTATTACACATCTGTAGAAAAGTCTCTAACTTTATCACTACGGATTTCAGCTCATGTTTTGAGCTTAATAGCAATGTGCTTTAACACCTGGTCTGTGACATATTTTGGAATGCATTCAGGAGCCTGCCACCTCCTATGCGTAATTGAAAAATATAGGCACCATGTGTCATTTAATGGAGGAGAAAGCACCAACTGCAAACTGACCTTGCTTGCTCTTTGATTCAAGTGCTCTGCTAAGTTAATTGTCACTAAGAACAAAATAACATTTTATGAGAGACCATTCTCATGGATTAACCCCTAAGTCCTGATCTCACCCCCTGCTAACTAACTCGGCCAAGACCTTTATGATGAATATATTGTGTAAAATGGGCAAGGCAAGGATTTTTCTTTCTGAAGCTCTGTTTGACTCCAAAATTGAAAGTTTCAGCAGAAAGAAATCAGTTGTGTTACTCTGTTGTTTTGTTTTGTTTTTTTCCTACCAAGAAGCATTCTAAGTAGACAGAGACTTTGGAAGTCTGAATACTTGGCTTGCACTTCTTTGCACTTCATTTGGAGAGAATCCATAATTTACATGGAACCCTATTTTTCCATCTGTAAAGTAGGCACAGATACATTCATAGACTTTGAAGAAATTTTGAGAGAATTCATGGGAAAAGGGAAAATGACATCAATCTGCTGATTCCAACACCCTTATTACCATCACCACCAATATAATTGCCCCAAACTAATAGTTTAGGATGTGTGAGTCTGGCCATCAATCCATTCCTCCTAAGACACTATGCCTATAATTCAAGTTACTGTAAGTCTTTCGAAGGGGCCAAGTTTATGTCCTACTTCTTGTTTTTCCCCTTCATAGTACATAGCCACTATCTGCTTAGTAAGTATGTGTAGCATTCACTTCATAAATACTGCTGCTGTGGTTTACTTGGCTATGGTTTTGTGGTTCAAAGACCTTAACTTCAAAAGCTGCCACTCCATAGTTTACAAACTCTGCCCTTACACAGCACCTCACCACCCCAGGAGTTCTCCTATGGAAGGAGTTGTGCCAATAATAATAATAGTTTATACTCTCTATTGACTATTTACCAGGGCTTATATCCAAGGGGCAGGTACTAATAGCCTCTGATTTTACATATGAGGAGATTTTGTCGTGATAGTAACAGTGGCTCACTCAAGGTAAGATTACAAACTCAGGAAATCAAATTCCGGAGTCCCCACTCCCAATCACTACCCTCTCTCTGAATTGTAGGTACTCTGTTGTCCACTCGCCTCTCTAATACTCTACAAGCCCCAATTAAATAGTACACTTCTGAGTTCATTAGTTTTATATACTGAGTTTTCTCAGAATAGTTCAAATGAACAAAATGCTTAGTGAATAAACCACTGATGTGTACATAACAGAGACAATCTCTAATGTGTTCAGAAAATGTCTTTTCTGGAGACTTTCTTGGCTTCATGTAACAACATATCATCAAAACTAACATTTTCATTCAAAATGATAAAATTTAGAGTAAAATGCAAAGAATGCCAACGCTTGAGCCTATAATAAGTTTTGTTCATCATTTAGTATAAATTAAGCAGTATCTGAGCCACTGGGCTTGGGCTGTGATCCCTTTGCTTAACCCTCTTTGTTGCTGAATACAATGATGCTATAAGTTAACGAAGTGACATATGATGATACTATCATGTTTATTGAATATAAGATACCCTAGATAGCAGGTACACCATTGTTTTGTGTACCATTAAGACAGAAAAAAATAGTGCAGCTAACTACATGAAGATACTCAGCAAATGCAAGATGAATTTAATTTCAGACATGTTAAAATATGCATCTTAGCCTTAATTGAATATAATTATCTTCAATTCTCCTGTGAAATTACTAGTCTTAAACTTTTATCTTACTAAAAGGAGAAATAATTCAACCTCTGTATGTACAGTCTTGGTTAAGAAAATGAACTCTAGATTTGGACTTAATAGATTAGAATCCTGACTTCATCTCACACAAGCTGTATTATATTAGACAGCTTACTTTCTGTTATTTAGTTTCATCATTTATAAATAGCAATGAATAATATTATCTGCCTCGTGGCATTGTGAAGATGACAAAGGGTAATTCACACAAAATTGTTTAGCACATAATAAGGAGGTTGCTTGGTACAAAACAGATGTTAGGTATTTATATTTTATAATCAGACAGGGAAATATTAAGGAAGGTTATGAGTATTTTGTTCACATGTAGAAAATCACCGCAAATTCTTTGAAGTTCCTCCCATCAAAAGGAATTCTTTATTTCTCCACCTCTTGAATATGAGCTTAGCCATAAGACTTTCTTGGGTCAATGGGAAACTAGCAAACGTAATGCGAGCAGAAACTTGAAAAGTATTATTTTCCACCATCATGTGAATGAATTACTAGAGGATGAAAAACATGTAGGCATCACCCCAGCTGACATCAAGCCATCAGACACATGAGAGAAAAACTACCCCCATATTAACAGCTTGCCAAATGCCAGGAATGAGTGTGAGGCCATCCAAGACCAACTAGCCTTCAGCTGATCCACCATCTGACTGCGACTGGATAAATGAGCTCAGGAAAGTGTAGCAGGATTGCCCAGCTGAGCCCCGCCCAAGATGCTGATCCACGTAATTGTCAACTATTAAAAAAATTGTTGTTTTAAGCCACTAAGTATTAGGGTAGATTGTTATGCAGCAAATCTAACTGATGCAACTATGAAGATACAACATTCCCCTGTGGCTGTTTTTACGGTTTCTTTTTATGTGTCTTTACTGGTCTTACTTTTACATTTAAGTGAAGTTCAACATGTGTAAAATCCTACTTTAATTAAGTCTATTAAACACTTCAGCAAGATTTGAGAACTTTTCAAGCTTTCTACCTATATTTTTGTGATAGAAACAAATTTTAATTCCCTCTGAGTTTTAATTTTAAATTTCGATGCATTTTAAATATCAATAGTAAAGAGACATTTCAAATAGAGGTATACAGTGGTTTCTCTACATCTCTGTTTTGGAGTTTTACAAAAATAAATAAATAAAATCATGGGGATGGTAGGGAAGTATCATGTTGACACCTCACAACTTAAACAGGTCTTTGAAAGCCTGCTTGATTGGATTTTCTTTGAAGTAATAACAGGCTTTTAAAGACTGGCCACAATTTAAAATAAACCCACAGGAGAACCTTGACATGCGGGAACAATGCAAAGTCCCCAAGTGTCAAAAAAGCAGCAGAATGAACGTGCTGTAAATACAGACCCTAGACATGTGTTTAAAATGCTAACAGTGGCTCTCAGAAGACGCTGCCCTTCTGGCACCAAGTTAAACAGCTCAATCCTCCATTACCCTTGAGAAATCAAATCAGTCTTTTCTTGAAGGTCCCAGAAGTCTGTGGAGGGCTGAAGAACTGTACGCTCCACTTTTAGGCAGGTCAGCCTCAGTGAGGTTGCAAGATGATGCTCACTAAAAACAATATTTCAAAACCCCTTAGACACGGCTGAACAACAACGGATGCAGCGAAAATGTCTGATTTGCTGTGTGTTTGCATTGAAACAAAAAATCCCATGAGATTCATTTTAGAAAATATATGTCAGCATTTGTAGCATTTCATTAATGCAGAAATCTATTCCCTGAAATTAGGGACAGCTTCAAAAGTATCTGCCTTGATATGAATTTTATTTCCTACAGAATTTACTGCAATGTTCATTTCATTTTGAAATGTGAAGCATATTTATATGGAATTATTCCCATTATTGTAGAACTGTCATCATCAAATTATTATTATTAATAGTAGTAATATCAGCAGCCTAGGGAACTAGTGTTTATACAGAGTTGTTTTCTCCACCAGAGACTTACTTCATGGAGGGTCAAAGCTGTGCTTAATACACTTTGGATCCACTCTCCCCACCCCTGGGGTCTTCCAGTATCATCCTTGGCCTTTCACAGGTACAGAATAAAGCACTTTCTGTCAAATAAGTTTGCTAATATGTTTGCATATGTTTCCTCTAGCATATGTATCTTGCTTCTTTTCTATCTTCATGACCAGCAGAGTGCTGAACATAAAGAAGGTGCTTAATATAATGGACTAGCTTTGAGGCCAACACATTCTCTGAGGATGATAATGCCAGCTGAGAAATAATGTTTTCTACTCTGTACATTCTAAATTTTCATATATGTACTGAATCAAGAGAAAACCTCCTTCTGGCACCAGACAACTTGATTGGAAATTATTAATACTCCTTTAATTAAAAAATCAATTTGGAGGACTCTGGAAAAACTGGAGAGACAAAAATGAGAAATCCTCTCACAATTCTTTTTCCTTCTCACATTGCCAAGTGGCAATTAGCAAGGAATTTTCAGACTCATGCTTCATGATTATTTAATGATTAAGGAAAGGACAGATCTGAAAATCTGTGGGATTCTGCCAAGACACCTCTCTGTTGGTCTATGGACCGTCTCACTACTTGTTTATTTGTTTTGTTTTTTGTTTTTCTTAATTTATTACCACTGCAAAGGAAGATGTATCTTAATGTTTTGCACCAAAAATAGATCACTGATAAGACAGTTTTCATCACACTTACACATGTTTTTGTAATATGTCATTCAATATTTATATACCCATCTCTTCTACCCATAACTGAGTTATTCTCAGGTGTATACTTCTACCTTTTGTTTTTAGTGACTGGCATAGCATCAGTTGTATAATGTTTCATTTATCTATTGCTGGATAACAGTATACCCCAAACCTTAGTAACTTAATATAACAGCAGTTTCTTTTTATTTCCAGTTCTGTGAGTTTATGAGCAATCCTCTGCATTCAGTTGGCAGCTGAGCTGTGGCTGGAAAGTCCAAGATGGCCTCATTCACATGCTTGTCGGGCATGTTGGCTGTGGGCTGGGCAGCTCAGTTCTCTTCCACATGGTCTCTCTTCTATTAGTCTAGACCAGCTTCCGTAGTGTATGGTGATTGGATTGCAAGAGAAGGAAGCTCAAGCTGCCGGGCTTCTTAAAGTCTGGGCCCAGGACTGACACAGTGTCACATCTGCTGAGTTCCATTAGTCAAAGAAAGTCACAAAGCCAGCCCAGATTCGAGTGGAAGTGAAATAGCAAACTTAGTTACTTGGTTAGTTTTCAGTAAATATTCATTGAATAATGAGTAAATGAACAATGAGAAAACCCAGTCCAGATGACAGCCAGACCTGAGAAGAATCAAATACTGCCAAGAGAATATAGGCATTTCCTTTCCTTCCTCTTTCCCTTGTTCCCTTCCACCTCTCTTTTTTTCTTTCATTCAGAAATTTTGAATAATAAGTCAGCATTTTCTGAAAGAGAATGAAGTGACTGGCATTCCAGATAGAGGAAACACCCTATGCAAAGAACTAAAGCAATGACATTACATGATGGGTTTGAGGAATAGCAAGTAATTAAGTGTGGCTGATAGTATGGGATGTCTGTAGAGGCATAATGAGGAATGAAGCTGAAAATGCATAAGGAGGAGCTTGTATGTCATAGAAGGAGATTAGCGTTTGTTCTTTAAGCAGTGTAGAGGTGAAAGATTTGAAGTAGGATAACATCACGAACATCACGATGAGCTTTTTCTGTAGAGGTCTAAAACGGAC
Organism: Balaenoptera acutorostrata; assembly: GCF_949987535.1. Lineage (NCBI taxonomy): Eukaryota > Metazoa > Chordata > Mammalia > Artiodactyla > Balaenopteridae > Balaenoptera > Balaenoptera acutorostrata. The sequence goes on from NC_080075.1 coordinate 77,056,018, forward strand.
CATATGGACTGTACAAGAGTCATGGTGGTTTTTTTCTTCACTAGGTCCTGTAGGTGCCTAAGGTACCTACCATGTGCTCAATTAATTTAAGAAGGTTGCATACTTGATTGATGAGTGAGTGAATCCTAACAGCCTTTGGAATCGAGTTTGAGAGCAGACTTTGGATTTTTAAAAGGCATTGCATATGTATTTGGAGCCCATTATTCTATAGACTACTGGGTATTAGAGAAAATATAAATTTGGCTCAAATTTCTTTATAGATTTTCACTTACCTAGATCAACAGAATCATTATACTTAGGGACAAGGTAGTGAGGAAGGTAAAATGATGATTTTTTTTACAAAATCTCTCTTCTCAAAAAAGAGTTCTTTGTAAAGGAGAAATGAGGAGGTAAATTTCTGAGTTTTATCAAGGATGTGGGGAAAGCTCAAGTGGACCTTCCTATTATCATTCTTGCCTTAGTTCCTTCTCCTCCTCCTGCGTGCCCTCCCTTAGTGTTTGCTTTAACATCTCACATAGCCTTAGTTATCTTCTTTTATTTTGATCAACTGGATGTGCCCAGGATGCTTTTTAGTTCAGTGTGTTCAGACACAGATTCATTCTGGAGATACTGCTGGGTAGCACTGGAATCCATTAATCCTGGTATTAACCTGCCTCCCCTCTACCTTTCTGGTATCCAGAATTTTGTTGCAAATGAATTCATGGTCACATTTCTAAAGGTGTTACTTGGTGGGCTGGTCCTGTGACTTGTAGCTGTTAGAGTCCAAGCTGGGATATTCAGTGTGATGGTTTTAATGTCATAGTACTGACCAACTAGATGCAGACGATGTAGATTCATATGCCATCCTCCCCCCACACACATGTATACACTCCTTTACAAACTGGGAAGTACTCATCTTGATTCCTCATTCACAGGTGATGCTGTGCAATATCAGTATGGATTGCTTATTTCCACTCCAGTAGTTTCCCCTAGGAAAGATTTTTCCTATATACTCCTAGATTCTTGCCCTATTTCCTAACTCACTCCTTTCCAGGAAAAGAGGAGTACATTCTGATTAATACTTCTGGGAGCAGGAACTAAAGCCTAGAAACACAGACACTCCCCTTTTCTCTTTGGGATATGCTTGCATGCCCAGAGCTTAAGCTTTGGTCTGCCTTTGGCCATGTGGTAAGCTGACTTTTCAGGTGAAGCCTATGGTTTCCTAGCAGTGCTTGTAATGAGGTGGGTAATTAAAATTCAACGGTGTAGTATTAACAAGTCTACCTAGTTAACAGGCTTAAATCCATATTCTCCAAGCTAGCTTTTGAGAGCAATAGATGTGATACACTCATCTTTATCTTCCTGTTCAATTTCTTTCAATGAGATCAGAACTGGGATAGAGAGGCAACAACAGTTGCTTAGTCCTCTTCAACTGCAGCAACTACGACTGAAGGTTCCCTCTATAATTTGTTGTTAGACTCCTCTGAATGCCCTCTTACGAGATGAGAATGATCTCACTGTATCCTCTTTTGCTTCAGTTAATAAGCTCAGTATTAATTCCCTCCAAAGAACTAGAAAGAAAAGTATTTTGGCTAAGACATGCATGATGGTAAATAACATAACCATAACTGCTGACAAACATGAACAAGACTGTGGAAGTCCAGAGGCATGTGATTTATTTGGAATTTCCCTGCTAGAGAATACATTTTTTTTTTTTTGATGAAGGGGAGGTAGCAGAATAAAGGGTGATAGTTTTCAGTTTTTTTCTTTTGTTAAGAGAATCCCTTTGTTTGAAAACTTATTTTAGGTCTAATACATAGAACAGATAAAAACGATAGTGCCATAGATAAAATGGGATAAAAAGTCCACAGCTGGGTACTCTCTCTTTTCCACTATGACAGCTCTGTGATACCCTTAGGATATATGGCTCGGATTCATTTTCAAGACCACGGGAAAAAGATGACTGCACTGGAAACCAGACACATGGGGATTTATGTGCAGAAGCACCTCAACGAACAAAGAACATCTTAACTGGTAAATGCATTTTCTCAGCTCCTATTGGAGACAGCTAGTCTTTTAAATGCCTTCTGGCTTTTGTAGAATCAAAAGTAACATCTAAAAAGTAGAAGACGACCCAATTTCCAAATTCCAGTGGACATTACCTTTCAACATTCCATTCTTTAATTGTCTACAGTGTTTAGAATAGTACACCTGGCACAGAGCTGATAGTCAATGAATGTTTGATAACTGAATGAGTGAATGAATGAATAAATAGAAAAAGTTGATAGCCGTCCTTAAGAGCAGCAGAGTGCAAGAACCAGGCATGCAATATGTACTGAAGAATCTCATTCAGAAAGTTTCTCTATTGATTTTTCAAAGATCAGATATCTGTAGACCTAAAATTACCTTCTCCATCTTCAAAGGTAAATTCTCACAAAGAGAAACCCCTGTCTGTTGAAATATGCCTCTCACCTGCTGAAAACACCTGTTCCTGATAATTTTGGCTTCTTTATCCTACTGAGGCATTGTACGGAGACTACCCACAGGCTTTCCAGAGTAAAAAGTACAAGGAAATAATGTTGTTTTATTTAGGTGGCAAGACTGCTCATTGATGAGAAAAACTCTTTTTCACGTGTATCTAAGTTTCTGATTTCAAACACCTTTTAAATTTTTTTCTCTGGAAAATAAATACTAGGACCTTTTAAAAAATAAATATTGTCTTCCCACCCCACCTCCATCCCATTGCCACCTCCAAACCATTATTTTTGACTCTTGTAGGAAGACCATCTACGAACAAGGGATTTGTTTAGTATCATTCTTTTGTATCTGTGGCTCCCATAATGTGTGCTAAAGTGCTCCAGAGTGCTGCAGCAAATTTACATGGGTCTTGTACGATAGTTTCAATGTCTGAGTGAAACAACAGTGTTTGTTGGACATGGTCCAAACTACTACCCAAAGTAATTTGCAGTTTCAATAGTAGATTAAGCTACTTTCCTCCAGATGATGTCATATCCTTACATGACTGGGCTGCAGGAGGTTGCTATGACAACCAGAAAATATGGTGTGAATATCAGCACAAAACAGGAAACGAGAGTGACGATGTCCAATCTGATAACAAGGTTTGAGAAGTTACAAAGAATCCTCAGTGTACACGACTCATTAGCGACCAACTGTAGTTATTGAAAAATGAAATGGACATTTTATTTGTTCTTTCAGTGTATGTATATTTTAAAATGACTACTAAGTTGTTAATAAATGCCTATGCTTATTTGGATCTAACTACTTAATTAATTTGGTTTAGAGGCACTGATCTAATGATGGTAGATAGACAGGTTCAATTTCTAAAGAAGACCCTCAGGACCCAGAATGACAGTGCTTACAAATCTATGATTTATTTGAGGAAAATGACACAATTTAGAAACAGCATTAAAGTAAGGATATGCCTTGCAGTCAAAGGCTGCCGCCCAGCAAAGGTTCTGGGGAGACCTGGCATGAGTTTCCAAAGTCCTCCTTCCTCCAGGCCGTACTGGATACACTTCCTCTCTTGAAAGCACCTCAGAACCAGGGAGCCCAAGACGGATCTTGGCAAGGGCTTCTGAAACCATTAATCTCGGTTATCAATAAACAGTGCCATCAAGTTGATACAAACACCCACTGGCCCACTGTTACAAAGTCATGCTATTAATCAGTACATTTTATACCTTGAGCAAGGGTAAGTGCCCTGAAGGACCATCTCTTACGTCAGTAAAACAACTTGGGCCAATGCCAAGCCTGCTGAAATTTAGCCCCCATGGCAGTGGCATTGTAAAACAAAAAAGTACCAGGCACTAGAGTACCATGATCCAGTTGTTTGCCAGAAAGCCAGTCTTGTGGGCAATGTTTTCGGCTTCATTTCTGAACAGAACATTCATGTTCAGAACAAGTAAGAGCACAACACTTACCAGGCCTCTTGGTGAAAAGAAAAGAAAAGGCAAAAAAATGGAAAAATGAAATTTAAAAAAATTAGAAAAAGTATCAAAAAAATTAAAGCCTTTAGGTCTAAGAATGAATCATATGAGTAAGAGAGCACAGGACAGATTATTTTAAGGATCATATACTAGTCTAGCAAATATGCGTAAGAAATTATTTTTTGTTCTAAGTGTTCCTCTTTGGTACTCATCTCTTCTTACTCAAGCTTTGAATAGCTTTGCAGTCTCACCCACTGGTCTGATTTAGACTACCATCTACAGGCTGATGACTCAAATCTACATCTTCAACTCAACTGCCTCCTGGGATCAAGCTTAAGACATGCAAATTCAGGTACTCCCTTTACAATGTAGCACAGGCTTTATAAACTCAACATATCTGCAACAGGCTTATTATTCTCCTCACTCCCCAATTTTGCCCTCAAACCTGCTTTTCTAGCTCAATTTCCTGTTTTGGCTAGTGGAACCAACATGTTCGATGTTAGACAACCTCAAAATCTGGCAATTTTGTCTGTCCTGTAATTGCCTATATCCTCTTAGGATTTCTTACAGCTACTGCAGAGCCAGTGCTGCATTTTACAATTTCCTCCATCATAAATGATCACAGTTGTCTCCCTCTCTTCAGTAGTTTTATCCTCCATTTCTTCCTCCACATTTCTGCAGATCACAGTAATCACTGTGTACAGTTAAAACTATGTTATTTCCTTCAGGTAAAACGGGCTAATAGCTCCCTAATGCCAACCCAAGTAAGTTACTGTTTCCAATCGGAGTGCTCAAGGCTCTCTGTGATCTGGTCCTACTCTCTCTCCAGCCACACTGCTCTTCTCACTGGACTGAACTGCACTGGCCTGACTCCCATTCTGTGCTGTGCCCAGGTGGTTCCCTCTACCTGGGACGGCTTTTCCACGTTTCCTGTCTAGTAACTTCCAATTCAGGCTTCATCTCTTCTAGGTGTTGTAGCAGGGATTAAGCCTAAATGGCTCTTTTTCATGAACTGGTGAGCTAATATTCCCCATGTAACATCTAGTTACTGTCATTCACAATCACGGGATGGGAGGGTTGCAGAGAAGACTCAATAGGGAAGAAATTTGACGTTCAGATGTCTAGAGATTAGAGAGTGTGTGTCACAGTCAGTGTCTACTATTGAATCCATTAGAGGGAGAGGCTGCAGGTAGAATATAAAGGGAAAAAATGATGCAGGACGTTGTGTGAACTGTGCACAAGCAACAGGGCTTCAGAAGCAGCTAAGAAAATGCAACATGGAGACTGGAAAAGGACACAGAGCACAGTGTGTCTCCCACAGGATCACACTGCTGTTGGGCAAGTCAGAGGCGTCAGGTTTGGCATGCTGGGAGGAAGGCAGACGGTTCCGTGGAGGGTACCTCTCTCCAGGTCGGTGAAGAGGAAATCCCTCAACTGGTTTGTAAACAGCAAACATCGACAGGAAAGCGAGATCAGAACAGATAAAAGAGAAACATATTAGGAGCACATAAGACACATCACCTGGGGACTCCGGGAAACACCTGAGGAGACTTCATGGGAAACTATGACATCAACAGGTTAGGGTCATTAATATAGTAATATGACCACATTATATTTACAAACTTCCGGGTATGGAAGTTTATCTTTTTACACATTCCCTACAGAACTTATTTCTTCCTCTGTTGTGCCTCATCTTTCCCTCTCCTCTGTACAGGGTATAGAAGCAACACTTCAGTAACACGGCTTCACTTGTGTGTCTGTATGTCTGTCTGCCTGATTATACAGTTGGCCCTCCCTATCTGTAGGTTTTGCATCTGGGGATTCAACCAACCACAGATTGAAAATATTCCCTCCAAATTTCAGAAAGTTTTTAAAAGCAAAACTTGAATTTGCCACATGCAGACAACTATTGACATGGGATTTACATTGTATTTACAACTATTTACACAGCATTTATATTGTATTAAATATTATAAGTAATCTAGAGATGATTTAAAGTATATGGCACATGTGCATTGGTTGCAGGCAAGTACTACACCATTTTATATAAAGGACTGGAGCATCTGAGAATTTTAGTATCTGTCTGGGTCCTGGAGCCAATCCCCTGCAGATGCCAAGGAACAACTGTGCTGTAAGCTCTTTGAGGTCAGGCACCATGCTCGTTCCTGTTTTTATCCTCACTGGATACAGTGCCAGGAAAAGAGTAAACATTCATTAATGCTAATTAACTAGAACTGAGTTGCCTCAGAGACCATAGAGAGGCCTGGATGACTGAAGTATCATTTTCCAATTTGCAAATAAGAGGCAATGAGCAAGCTTCCTCCTATACAAAGAAGTGATAACTATCAAAGCACTATTAATCAAAATGTGTTCTATTTCCTACCAGGCTTTACTCATTAGGAAAATGAGGGAGGGGATTTATGCGCAGGCATAAATCAAGGTTCTTAACGCTGAAGAGTGTTGTGTATAGCTAGAATGAGACAAATGACCCTCAGTTTAAAAGAAACATTTAAACCTCTCTGTGCATAGAATCCTTTCCAAGAACACTCAAGCTTTCTGTAACTATGGAAATGTTGAAACAAGATTTAATATTGAAGAAGGGAGATTTACTTACGTATTGAAGCATTTTTTGTGTTTTTTTGTATCTAATTCTGGAATTATTTGGGTTTTCTTCTTCGCCATGTTATTGAAGTGTCCCTGCAGTTTATATACATCAATAATAGATCTAGGAATTGTGTTGGAAGTAAATAAAAATTGCTTTATTTCTACTGCTCGTTATGAATAATAAATATCCTTTTTGTTGACTAAAATGTCACCATATTGCAGAGAGAAGCTAGGGTGCCTAGCATGGAGAGTCAGGCAAAATCTGCCCATGCCTGAGGATGTTGGTGTGAGTTTCAGTTATCACTAAGTACCATGAGTGTATTGTCTAGAACTGTGAACGTAGTCCTGCCTTTGATTTGCGACTGTAGCTTAAAAGGTTACTGCTTGGAACATCCCTTACTTGAGATAGAGATGAGAATAATCCATAGAAATGAAGGGAGAGGACTTCCCTGGTGGTGCAGTGGTTAAGAATCCTCCTGCCAATGCAAGGGACACAGGTTCGAGCCTCGGTCCAGGAAGATCCCACATGCCATGGAACAACTAAGCCCGTGCACCACAACTACTGAGACCGTGTGCCACAACTACTGAAGCCCACACACCTAGAGCCCATGCTCCACAGCAAGAGATGCCACAACAATGAGAAGCCCACGCACCGCAGCGAAGAGTAGTCCCTGCTTGCTGCAACTAGAGAAAGCCCATGTGCAGCAGTGAAGACCCAACACAGCCAAAAAGAAAAAAAAGAAAAAAGAAAAAAGAAATGAAGGGAGAAACCCTGATATTGAATATATAATCTCCAACTGGGTCTTTTAGTTTTTAGATTCTTCCCTGTGAAAGAGAAGTGAAAATAAGAGTTTTGCAGATGTCTTAGGTAGTATAGATTATTCTAAAAGACTTATTTATTGATAGCCTCAAAATCCACTAAAATTTATTATCTTTTTATGAGTTCTTCAGGGTTCTCATGACTTCCATAGCAGTTCCATTCATGTATGCTCATGAGTTCCAGTCTAGTAAGAGTATATTTTTACTATACCACTTACAGTTTGCTCTTTATATACTTAACTCAGTTAATTCTCACAAAAGTCCTATTAAATAGGTATTGTTATTATCACCATTTTCACATAAGGAACCTGAGCCTTAAGGAGCTTAAAGAATTTCTTCACAGACATTCATGTGGATAAGTGGCATAGCTGGATCTTGAACTCCACATCCACTAATTAACCACTAATTATGCTGCAATAGCCTTCATAGAAATAGAATATGGCTTGCAAAATCTCCACTAATTTAAATCATCAATGAGGGATGGTAAAGTCCTTTCCAGATGGATTTGCAAGTTTCTATACTAATTTCTATAACTCAAATTTTCTACATAAGTTTCTGTCTCTGGGCTAGAGAAAGATGTATTCTCTTCTTTCAAGAATCTCCAGACTCACAGAATTAGAGAACGAACTAATGGTTACCAGGGGGAAGGATGGGGGGAGGGGAGTTTGGGATTGACATATAAAGACTGCTATATTTAAAATAGATAATCAACAAGGACCTGCTGCAGAGCACAGGGAACTCTGCTCAATATTCTGTAATAACGTAAATGGGAAAAGAACTTGAAAAAGAATAGACACGTGTATATGTATAACTGAGTCACTTTACTGTATACCCGAAACTAACACAACATTGTTAATCAACTATACTCCAATATAAAATAAAAATTTTTTAAAAATAAAAAAAAAAGAATCTCTAGGTCTAAGGGGAAGAAACATTTGTTAAGTTTTCAACTATGTAAAACCGTGAAAAGTGCTATAATAGAAATACGTATGCCATGACATGGGAGGCCCAAAAATGAGATATTAGCTCTGACTGAGAATATCTACTAATTTTACTTGACCTTGACACAGAGCTTAGATGGAAGAACAGATTTTGACAGGTAGAGATGGAAATGCTGAATCGTACAGGCAAAAGGGTAGCATAAACCAAGGTGTAAAAGCTGCAAGTGAAGAACATGTTTCAGCATAGGACATGGTAGGTAAAGACTTGGGAATAGGGAAAACAGAAAAGGAGATGAAAGATAAGGCTAGGATCTTAATAGATACAAAAGAATTTGTTTGCTACAATTTCTGCATTCCATTCAACATATCCTGAATTTATTAACATAAGATTTAACTGCCGTTATTGAGACAGACATTGATCAGAAGAAAGTACATCTATATTTTAAAAGAACAACTTTTTTAATATGTATAAAAGAGACTAAGTGTCTAGCATATTAAAGACAATAAATAAATATTTCTTAAATGACAGAATAATCAAATAATTAATGGATATCTCAAATTTGTGATAAATTTTCCAAATTGCTGTTTTTTTAATTGTATAGACAATATGAATTAAATTTTAGTGGGCTTGAATTTAAAGTGGTCCAAAGTGTAAGTGTTTCTTCCATAGTAAAGTATGTTCTAATTATTACCATAGTAGTTCGTATTTGGTAATGGCTAGCATTGCTGTTGGGTAGTCCATTAAATCATGAAGTGATTGATTTTCTTTTCTTTTTCTACTTTCAAGGGGATTATTTCTACCAAATATAATTGCCCTTTAGTGAACAGTGTTAGTTTGATGTACTGTGAACTTCCTTGGGGATGATCAGCCTCTGTGAATAGTAACATTAATCTAGTTCAGAAACATTAGTGGCTTGTAAGGATTAATTCTATTTTAAGAACGTTTTAGGAACTTTGAGTGTACACATGCTCCGTAGTAACTTGTTTCCAATTTCTCAACTGTCACATCTTTAATTTGGTTATTCACATTGTTTCTTCACAGTTGTTGACTCAGAAATCTGCCATACATTCTTTACATAATATTTTTAACCATCCCTGTCTGAGAATGAAAAATGGATGACAGAAAATGCCATCGGTGTTTAAAGCACATGCATCAGAGTTAGACCTGGTCTTTAGAGCTTGCTTCCTACTGCAGTAAATAAAGAGCACAGGTTTTCTCTGATTAAGTTCTGTTTCTTCAATGTTGTCAGCAGAAATTTAGTTTTAAATTTTAAATTCAGGTTTTTAAAACAATGATCACCTCACCTGGGCATTCCAACAAGCTGATCAGTGGTTGAACTGAGATCATCATCAACTCATTAAGCAACTGCACAGAGAGTATCTGCTAATTCCGTTCAAGTCAATTAATCCCTAGTGGAAAGAAGCCACAGCAGATGGAGGTGCAGGGCGTCACTCCTATCCAACTCAGTGGTCCTAACTCATCAAGAAACGAGTGAGCTTTCTTCCTGGAACTTACAGTTGACCACACTAAGGCCATATTATTTTCCTATTTAGCATGATGGATTACAAGATTCTCAGGGAAAATTTGCATTGTGTAATGATCACAGGCAGGAAATGTTTTTCTTTATAGAGGGCTGTTCATCCACACACTCAGTATGCCTGTCTGTTTCTGGCAGGAGAATTAAAAATGACTAAATAAAAGGGAAGCATAGTCTAATATTCTGCTTTGGATTAATTTAGAATCTAACTCTGGAAAGGTTAACATATAAAGTAAAGCTCCTTAAAAATAAATGACTTTTATATCGATGCTTTGATGGCTATGACATCTCTGGGCTTAATAGCCTTTTCATCCAGAAAGATCCCCAAATTGAATGTGAGGATAGAGCAGAGCTTTAGCTCATCATCATATGTCGCATCTCAGATCTTGGGGGGTGATAGTCTTGTTTACTGGCACACCAGGCGGCTCTAAGCACTTAATAGAACATAGATGTCACTTGGACCTAGGAAAGCTTACTTTATAACCACCTACTGGTAAGGTTTTTGGCTGAAGACCAACATAGGCTAATATTAACTTGGTAAATTAATGAACCATTTGCTCTTCTTTTATAATTATTTGTATACTCAAGTAAATCTTGTATCTGGAAGCCTACAGCTTTCGAGGTAGGAGGCATCCACAATTTGAGAAGCTAAGGAGAATTGGCATACCAATGTATCATGTGGCTGAATTCATCATTCACTTTTTCACATATACAACTACTCAATAATTTTGATTAAACATATTTCATGTGGACAATGTTGTGAGACACAGAATTTTCAATGATAGAATTCCTTTATGCAAGAAAGTTTAACTGTGATGATTAATGTTAGAGGGGGTAAAAAAAAAAAAAAAAAGAGGAATCAAGAATTTAAGCTCCATCAAAATAAGTATGATGTCATCGCTCACCCAGCTCCCTGGCTAGCATAGGGCCAGGAAGATGTCAGATGCTCACCCAAGAGTTCAAGGCTAATGGCGATGCCAAAGTTGTGGGTCTGGGCTTTGCTGTTCAGTGAGCCTATACTTCTCATAGTGATGTAGGAGGACTGTAGATTGCTTGAGGATAATTATGCCCTTGGTTCAGTTGATAAATGCTATTTGGTTGAACACTCAGTAGTTAAAGTGAGGTGTAAATCTTTGGAGCAAGCCGGAAGAATGATGTAAGTCTTTGTACATTGCTAATTTCTAAGTCTTACTTTTCACTGCTCTTGAAGGACATTTTGAAAGTTAACAGATATCATGCAGAATCCTCTAAGTGATTCAATTTTTTAAAAAGGCAAATCTGTTTAAAAGAACCAACACCCATCTAATTAATATTCTGCTTTGTAACTTACATAATCCATATTCAATAGCTTAATGAGCTTTTGATTGTCACAATGTTCCTTGTAAGTACTTGAAGGTGAATTGAAAACAAAAGTAGTAGAAAACTACAATGAATATCCAAATGCTATAGAAAGGTCATTCAATAAATAATCAATATTCTCTATATTATATATATATATATATACTATATTTGCTAGATATATATTTCTGTATATTAGTTATTGAAAGAATATCTAGCTTGAAGTCAGATTCAAGGAAAAGTACATAACGTGGGCTTTAACAATTGTATATTTATATAACTCCCAGAACCAGACTGAGAAGAAATAGTGCATTGATTATACATATACAGAATGTACATATAAAGTAATATAGCAGAGATTTTCCTCCGAATCCCTAATACATTAACATGTTCTCAAATAATATAACTCAGTTTTTAGATAATTGCAAGCATAATCATCTGTCATGACAAAGAAAATCAAGAATCCTCCAATGGATAATTCATAACCTCACTGTATGTACCATTATCTAAGCATTTAGCACAGTGTCCTATGATTACATATTTTCATGTTTTTCTCCCTTATTAGACCTTTGGGTCTTATCCATTCTATTTTTGTAGATCAAACTCCTTACATAGGGGCTATAAATAGCAACACATTTATTTGATAGATTAATTTATTGGATATTAATAGCATACTTTGCAGTACTCACCTTAAACTTTTGGGTATTACTATAAAAAAATCGAACAGAATATTTCATTATTTTTTAATAATGGTTAAACCAAAATGACAAAATTTATTTTTGTCTACCATTCCCCAGCATGAAAATGAGCAAACCGTGAATTCCACCAAATATCTACTAGGTATTTATTTTACAGTGTCTCATTCTGGGGGGAAAAAAAAAAGATGCAGTCAAAATTCATATGTTCTACAAAAGCCACTCTGAGAAAACAGTTAATTTGCTTTAAAAAAATATGTCCAGATTTTGTTGTCCATCTCTACCCTATGAATAACTAAGAATTACATACTTGGAGAAGAACAACTTTGGGGAAAAAATTATCTTTCCATGGGTACAACATGGTGATAGGATGCCTCCTTACTAGCAAGGAAAAGAAGTCTGACCCTTTTATTTGCATAAATGACTGTTAGCTTTGCCATCTGGTCCTCTTATTGGTCAAAGACACACAGATATCTGCAGTTCAGCATAGGATATTGAATTGACCTTGACCTGATATTTATTTACTTTCCAAATATTTTCTAGAATAATTATTTTGAGTTCTTCTATTTTAAATGTGATTTTATTATAGATTACCTCAAACCATCTGGAAAATATCCATAGTATATATTATGTCCATACAGTCCTCTCATCTGTTTACATGACAAGATGTATGCATTTATAATAATGTCTGGTCGTACAGTTTTTTTAATGTCTAGTCATAAAATTTTGAGACTTTGGGAGACTTTATTGTAATAGAAGAGATACACAGTGGATCTTGAAACATGAGTAGGATTTAGATAAACACATATTTACTCATCATGTTAGGTGAGATTTAATACACTGGATCCTCTCTTACTTATGGCAGAGTAGAATGGTCTGGATGATTTTAGTGAAGATGTAATAGAGAAAGTAGAAATGTAATAGAGAAAATTTAAACATTTCTATACTGGAATAAATAACTTTCAAAACTAGCTGTTCTATGACATCTTCTTTTGAGGCCTTTCTCAGCCTGGGATAATTAATATAGATGCTTAAGATACGGTCAAAAAGGGAACTCATCATTACAGGTAAAGTAAATACAATTTAGAATTTCATTCTTCTTTTATATTACTTTTTTTTAAAAATTTTATTTTATGTTTGGCTGTGTTGGGTCTTTGTTGCTGCGCCCAGGCTTTATTTAGTTACGGTGAGTGGGGGCTACTCTTCGTTGTGGTGCACGGGCTTCTCATTGCGGTGGCTTCCCTTGTTGCAGAGCACAGGATCTAGGCACGTGGGCTTCAGTAGTTGTGGCTCACGGGCTCTAGAGCGCAGGCTCAGTAGTTGTGGCGCACGGGCTTAGCCGCTCTGCTGCATGTGGGAATCTCCCCAGACCACAGTTCGAACCCGTGTCCCCTGCATTGGCAGGTGGATTCTTAACCACTGAGCCACCAGGGAAGCCCTTTTATATTACTTTTAATAATTCCTTTTATATTTGCTATCTAAGACTTCATATTAATAAAGGTCATTTTTGACCCTGATGGACAAATCAATTGTCTACCATACATTTCTAATATAATTCATTGAAGATTATTTATTAAAGAAGGTGATATTTATAAATATGGTACACACTTAAGTTGGATTTGTAATACTCCATGTTGGGAGGTGATTTTCCCAATATTGGAAACTAGAATTTCTCCAGTTTTGCCAGTAAAGGATGAGTAAATCTGTTTAATATAAGAGCAGTGAGAATGCTCTTTTATTGGCAGATCTAATGGTATATTGTACAACTGTTTTTTGTTTTTTTTTTTTTTACCGTAAAGGCAGATAATATTTTCATCTCCATTTTTCTGTCTTATATGCTGCACAACCAGTACCAATCTCAGGGAGAAAAGAAAGCAACAATGCTTACAAACCCCTTAAAGCTCCAACCTTAGGCTATGAGACAAGAAAAATAAAATTAGACAGGTAGCCATCAATTTTAATCCATACTATAATGCCTATCTCAAGTATGAACATAAACAAATTAGGGGGTACCTACTACATAATAAAAAATTCTGGTCCATTTACAATAGTTGTAAAAAAATTTCCACTGTAATTAATCCCTATATTAAACTTCCGTTGAGACAACTTACCTTTGATTGAAGTTAAGTTTATTTAGGAATTTCCTTCTGATATGGATCAGAGGTATTGTAGGAAGTTGTGGCATGTTATATTCTTCCCAACTGTTTGCTGCCAGTCTCTCACATTTTTCATTGCAGGGCACCTCCCTGCGGGAAGAATGTATACTACCCCACACTGGTGTCTAGCTTGGCCCTGTAATTCTGGCCAGTGGAATGCCAGCAGAAGTGAAGTACCCCACATCTGAGAAGTTTAAAGAGCCACACCATGATTCCACCATTGCTTCTCTCCCTGTGCTGTAAGAATGCATGTCCCAGGCGCAGGCAAGCTGCTGCATCAGCCTGGATCTCAACCAACAAAGGTGAGAAATAAACCTTTATCTTCATAAGCCACTGAGATTAGAAGTTGTTGGTTAACACAACATAGCCTAGCACATAATGACTAATACAGGTCAAAGGTAGTCATTCACACACCTATTTCCTCTCTTTCACCATCTATCTATGTCTATGTCCTCTATCATAATTTGTAAAAAAAAAAAAAATTACCCCCTGTCTTTTCTCCTCCCTGTTTTATTCCCCCTCTAAATTTCTGATTTTCTGCTCACTTGTGTTCTCAACCCACTTATATAAAAGACTCTGCCAGAAATCTGTTCTTATTCAGAGTTAAAAAAAAAAAAGTCCATTTTCCCAAATTGACTCACCCAGGGTGGGGCTTCTGTGCAACCTATTTTATTTTTGAAAATGTCCATGAGAAACTTTTGACATTGAGCAATTTGAAAACTCTTGCTTACAAACATTCTTTGGTCTCTGAGCATTGTCATATCACAAAAGAGTGTTAAAAAAAAACAAAACAAAACAAAAGAGAAGGAGGACGTGTATAAGATTTATATAGCTGAGAGAGATTTCTATGCACTGTGTGCACTACCTTGATATTTTCAGCTTAAATCATTGAGTGATTATTTTCTGAAAGAATTTTGTCTTTCTTGGGGGAGGTTGAAAATCATGTCTACTCGATGATTTATTAAGTGAATAAGTAAGTGAAAATGAACAGACTGGTACTGATTTTTACCATAGGCAGCAAATTATGAATAATGATTCTTCCATGCTTGAACTCCTTTGCAATGATTCTGCAGATAATTCTAGTTTTCTCAGGTTGTTTTGGCCAAATGGGTTTGCATAGGCAAGAAAGGCTGAAAGACAGCCCGTTAGGCGTGAAGCACTATGTAGGAGGGGCGCGTTAGAATTTTATTAGAAATGTGGGCTTGCGTGCCATAAGGTGCTTTGCGTTCATCACTGTCATGTGCTTGCAGCCCTGTGAGTGAAGGGAAGACTAGAAAACATTCAGGATGTGTAGCAAATAAAAAAATACAGGGGTTCAAAGGACTTTTAAAACATAGAAGGGCTTATAATTAAACTTAAGAAGTTTAAGAAATCTGTGGACTCTAACACTACCTTTATAAATACTGTTGACTGGCATTCCTTGAAAGCAGGACAGTAGGCGCCTTTTGTCCAAGGCAGCATTTTTAATATATTAGACTTAACCACATGCCATTTCCTTTTTATTAGGTCAAAAGCAGGTGAAATTTGGCAGTTCCATATTGTTCAAGCAGTAATGTAAAATTTGCCATCCAACTACAGTCCGTAACAAAATGCCCATTTCTGAATGTGCACCTCTATGTCAACACGCAGAATGTGCATATATAGATCTATAGTTAAAACTATCAGTTTTTGTTATAGCATACATATTTTTGCTCCTAAATATCAGGACAAATAATGTTTTATCTGTTAGTATTCTGTCATTTATTAAAGTAGCTTAATACTGAACACATAACTTGCTTTCTTAATTTTGTTTTGTGGTGTTGATAGTGGTGGTGAACTGAATTTTGTTTTTGCTTTAATACGTTAGCGTATATGCCTTTCCCCTGACATATACTGGGCATCCATATTTCATATGTTGCATAGTTTCCTTTTACAAATATCTCTATTGTTTCTTTATATTATGTCATTTTGCTTTCCCAATGTATTATTTTAAAATGGTACTGCAATTAGTTTATCAATTATCTTTAATTGTGCTTGAATTAGATAATGATATTATCTTTACCTTCATATGTCAGTACATGTACAACATTATTTGATTTGCTATCATTTGAATTTACTGCATTACTAGTGAGATCTGACACTTTGGGGTAAATTATCTGTTAATATTTTGGGGTCATTTATTCTCCTGCAGTCTTTCATTTTCTTCTGTGTCTTGATAATTTTGTCATGGATACATGCAGACATGTTTCATAAATGTGAGAAGGGGGTGGTGGCAAAGGGATGTCAGTGCACAAGGGGAAGCAAATGTGACCTGGAGAGGACACACCTGGGAAGTAGGAGGGAACCTGTAGTCCAGATGCAATGTGAGGCCTCAAAGATGCAGAGAGTGCAGATAAAGCATGGAGATGTGTCTGGTCTCTTCTTGTCTATAAAACTCACATCCTCTGGCCCCACCACTCCCTAATTTTGTATCTTTGAAAGAAGAAGGCTATGATAGAAAAGAAAACGAGAGTTTCATTCTGCTCTGTGACTCTCCTCTAGAAGATCCCAAAATGAGAAGAGATGTACAGTTACCTAGCAGAAAAGGGTTATAAGTAGATATCTGAGACTGGCAAAAAGCCCAAGATGGCAGCAATTAGAGGGCAGCTGCCCCACCACAAGGTTCTACAGGAGGTGAAAGCAATGGGGTCTCCATGGGTGCACTTCTAGCTTAGTACAGTGGTCCTCAAATTGAAAGAGACAAGAGGCTGCAGTGTGGTCAGGAATGTGTGACAGCAAGAAGATGTGTGGTCTGGAGGCATTTAGTAGGGGTACAAAAAGGGACCTGCCATGAACTGGGCAAAGGCAAAAATAGTGAAGGAGAGAGAGGCAGCAGCTTCCTCTGGCAAGGCTTCTGGTTTTATTTGAGTTTTTCAGAATCCCATTCAGGGAGACCTGTGGAGACACAAAAAGGAAAACATTCAGGGTCTTGTCTTTCTAGAATATTCTTGATATTTTAAGCTTCATACACACACACACACACACACACACACACACACACACACACACATTTGATTTGTAGGTATTCAGATTACAAAGAACAATTATTTTCTAGCATTTAGACCTGTATAGAAATCTCAAAATATTCTTCTTTTATGTTTTAGCTTCTCATCTGGGAGATTTAGAGGTTCCTTCATTTTTAAAACAGCTAAAAAATAAAACCTTAGTATTTTTCTCTTTTCTTAATAATCTAAACTTTTCATGATGAAATATATTACACATATAGAAAGTTTATAAAATACATATGTAACATTTTAAGAATAATAAGATGATTACCCAGGTAGTCAAATCTCCATTTAATTAAAAGAACATCACCATACTTAGAGATGGTTAGAGTGGCCCTCTGACTGCATACCACTCTCTCTCCCTGGGGTAACTGCTCTTCTGGATTCTGCATTCATCAGCCTCAAACTTTTATTAAATATAGTCTATGATCTACTCATGTTCACTTCAACAGCATGTGGTAGGGCTGATTTTTTGATTTGCCTCTTTGCAGCAAAATTATGCTTTGATTATTCACCCATGTAGTTACAAGTCACTGTGTAGTTGTAGTGGAGTTCACATTTTTACTGCTGTAAGAATGTACAAGATTATATTTGTACATGTTATGATTGATAGACATTTGGGTTTTTCCATTTCTTGCCTTTATTAAAAATACTACTGTGAATATTCTTGCACAAGTTTCACGTTGCACACAGCCAAGAGTTTCTCTGGAGCGTATATCTAGAAGTGGAATGGTTGGGTATGCAAGCTGTCAGTGTCACTCAGTAATGTTAAATCATTTTCCAAACAGTTGGGCCAATGTATGATTGCACAACAGTAAGTGGATGAATTTGTTTTGCTTCAGAATTTCACCAACATCTGGTACTGTTGGACTTTTTAATGTTTGCCAGTCATATGGGTATGGAATGGTACTCGTTTATTTATCTTTTTACCATGTACCATGTTTTTTTTTTTTTAAGTTCAATTTAAATTTATTTATTTATTTATTTTTGGCTGTGTTGGGTCTTTGTTTCTTTGCGAGGGCTTTCTCTAGTTGCGGCAAGCAGGGGCCACTCTTCATCACGGTGCGCGGGCCTCTCACTATTGTGGCCTCTCTTGTTACGGAGCACAGGCTCCAGACACGCAGGCTCAGTAGTTGTGGCTCACGGGCCTAGTTGCTACGCGGCATGTGGGATCTTTCCAGACCAGGGCTCGAACCCGTGTCCCCTGCATTAGCAGGCAGATTCTCAACCACTGCGCCACCAGGGAAGCCCTACCATGTTTTTAATTTAAATATTTCTCATTGCTCATGAGGTATAGACTTTTTTCACATGCCTATGGATCATTCCTATTTTTTCTCCCCTTCATGCCTTTTACCTATGTTTCTGCTTTTTTCTTTTTTGCAATGCTTTGAGGGAGTCTATTTAATATAAGAGTTTAATACTTTATATATTATATGAAGTGCACTAAATAACCAAGAGATCACTGAAGAAATCAAGGAGGAAATCAAAAAATACCTAGAAACAAATGACAATGAAAACATGACAACCCAAAGCCTATGAGATGCAGCAAAAACAGTTCTAAGAGGGAAGTTAATAGCAATACAACCCTACCTCAAGAAAAAAAGAAACATTTCAAATAAACAACCTAACCTTACACCTAAAGCAGTTAGAGAAAGAAGAAGAAGAACAACAAAAAAAACCCCCAAAGTTAGCAGAAGGAAAGAAATCATAAACATCACATCAGAAATAAATGAAAAAGAAATGAAGGAAACAGTAGCAGAGATCAATAAAACTAAAAGCTGGTTCTTTGAGAACATAAAAACAAATTGATAAACTATTAGTCAGACTCATCCAGAAAAAAAGGGAGAAGACTGATATCAACAGAATTAGAAATGGAAAAGGAGAAGTAACAACTGACACTGCAGAAATACAAAGGATCATGAGAGATTACTACAAGCAACTACATGCCGATAAAATGGACAACCAGGAAGAAATAGACAAATACTTAGAAAGCACAAACTTCCGAGAATGAACCAGGAAGAAATAGAAAATATAAACAGACCAATCACAGGCACTGAAATTGAAACGTTGATTTAAAATCTTCCAACAGGGCTTCCCTGGTGGCGCAGTGGTTGAGAATCCACCTGCCAAGGCAGGGGACACGGGTTCGATCCCTGGTCCGGGAGGATCCCACATGCCGCGGAGCAACTAAGCCCGTGTGCCACAACTACTGAGCCTGTGCTCTAGAGCCCGTGAGCCACAACTACTGAGCCCACGTGCCACAACTACTGAAGCCTGCGTGCCTAGAGCCCGTGCTCCACAACGAGAGAAGCCACCGCAATGAGAAGTCTGCACACTGCAATGAAGAGTAGCCCCCGCTCACCGCAACTGGAAAAAGCCCGCGCGCAGCAACGAAGACCCAACACAGCCAAAAATAAATAAACAAAATAAATAAATTTATTAAAAAAAAAAAAGCCAGCGTCCATTGAAGATTTATAAATAAATAAATAAATAAATAAATAAATAAATAAATAAAATCTTCCAACAAACAAAAGCCCAGGGCCAGATGGATTCACAGGTGAATTCTATCAAACATTTAGAGAAGAGCTAACACCTATCCTTCTCAAACTCTTCCTAAATATAGCAGAGAGAGGAACACTCCCAAACTCATGCTACAAGGCCACCATCACCCTGATACCAAAAACAGACAAAGATGTCACAAAAAAAGAAACCTACAGGGCAATATCACTGATGAACATAGATGCAAAAATCCTCAACAAAATACTAGCAAACAGAATCCAACAGCACATTAAAAGGATCATACACCATGATCAAGTGGGGTTTATCCCAGGAATGCAAGGATTTTTCAATATATGCAAATCAATCAATGTGATACACCATATTAACAAATGAAAGGATAAAAACCATTTGATAATCTCAATAGATGCAGAAAAAGCTTTCGACAAAATTCAACACCCATTTATGATAAAAACTCTCCAGAAAGTAGGCATAGAGGGCACTTACCTCAATGTAATAAAGGCCATATATGACAAACCCACAGCCAACATCGTTCTCAATGGTGAAAAACTGAAAACATTTCCACAAAGATCAGAAACAAGACAAGGTTGCCCACTCTAACCACTATCATTCAACATAGTTTTGGAAGTTTTAGCCACAGCAATCAGAGAAGGAAAAGAAATAAAAGGAATCCAGATCGGAAAAGAAGAAGTAAAACTGTCACTGTTTGCAGATGACATGATACTATACATAGAGAATCCTAAAGATGCTACCAGAAAACTACTAGAGCTAATCAGTGCATTTGGTAAAGTAGCAGGATACCAAATTAATGTATTGAAATCTCTTGCATTCCTATACACTAATGATGAAAAATCTGAAAGAGAAATTAAGGAAACACTCCCATTTACCATTGCAACAAAAAGAATAAAATACCTGGGAATAAACCTACCTAAGGAGACACAGCACCTGTATGCAGAAAACTATAAGACACTGATGAAAGAAATTACAGGTGATACAAACAAATGGAGAGATATACCATGTTCTTGGATTGGAAGAATCAATATTGTGAAGATGACTATGCTACCCAAAGCAATCTACAGATTCAATGCAATCCCTATCAAACTACCACTGGCATTTTTCACAGAACTAGAGCAAAAAATTTCACAATTTGTATGGAGACACAAAAGACCCTGAATAGCCAAAGCAATCTTGAGAATGAAAAACGGAGCCTGAGGAATCAGGCTCCTGGACTTCAGACTATGCTACAAAGCTACAGTAATCAAGACAGTATGGTACTGGCACAAAAAACAGAAATATAGATCAATGAAACAGGATTGAAAGCCCAGAGATAAATCCAGCCACATATCGTCACCTTGTCTTTGATAAAGGAGGCAAGAACATACAATGGAGAAAAGACAGCCTCTTCAATAAGTGGTGCTGGGAAAACTGGACAGCTACATGTAAAAGAATGAAATTAGAACACTTCTTAACACCATACACAAAAATAAACTCAAAATGGATTAAAGACCTAAATGTAAGGCCAGACACTACAAAACTCTTAGATGAAAACATAGGCAGAACACTCTATGACATATCACAGCAAGATCCTTTTTGACCCACCTCCCAGAGAAATGGAAATAAAAACAAAAATAAACAAATGGGACCTAATGAAAGTTAAAAGCTCTTGCACAGCAAAGGAAACCATAAACAAAACGAAAAGAAACCCTCAGAATGGGAGAAATTATTTGCAAATGAAGCAACTGACAAAGTATTAATCTCCAAAATTTACAAGCAGCTCATGCAGCTCAATATCAAAAAACAAACAACCCAATCCAAAAATTGGCGAAAGACCTAAATAGACATTTCTCCAAAGAAGATATACAGATTGCCAACAAACACTTGAAAGGATGCTCAACATCACTAATCATTAGAGAAATGCAAATCAAAACTACAATGAGGTATCACCTCACACCAGTCAGAATGGCCATCATCAAAAAATCTACAAACAATAAATGCTAGAGAGGGTGTGGAGAAAGGGGAACCCTCTTGCACTGTTGGTGAGAATGTAAATTGATACAGCCACTATGGATAACAGTATGGAGGTTCCTTAAAAAACAAAAATAGAACTATGATACGACCCAGCAATCCCACTACTGGGCATGTACCTTGAGAAAACCATAATTCAAAAAGAGTCATGTACAACAATGTTCATTGCAGTTCTATTTACAATAGCGAAGACATGGAAGCACCCTAAGTGTCCATCAACAGATGAATGGATAAAGAAGATATGGCACATATATACAACGGAATATTACTCAGCCATAAAAAGAAACAAAAGTGGGTTATTTGTAGTGAAGTGGATGGACCTAGAGTCTGTCATACAGAGTGAATAAGTCAGAAAGAGAGAAACAAATACCATATGCTAACACATATATATGGAATCTAAAAAAAAAAAAAAGTTTTTGAAGAACCTAGGGGCAGGACAGTAATAAATACACAGACATAGAGAATGGACTTGAGGACACGGGAAGAAGAAAGGGGAAGGTGGGATGAAGTGAGAGAGTGGTATTGACATGTATACACTACCAAATGTAAAACTGATAGCTAGTGGGAAGCAGCCACAGAGCACAGGGAGATCAGCTCCATTCTTTGTGACCACCTAGAAGGGTGGGATAGGTAGGGTAGGAGGGAGATGCTTGAGGGTGGGGATATGGGGATATATGTATACATATAGCTGATTCATTGTTATACAGCAGCAACTAACACAACAATGTAAAACAATTATACTCCAATAAAGATGTTAAAAAAAAGTGTCCTAAATATAGTCTGTTAATAAAAATAACTAAATAAGGCAAGTAAAATGTATAGAGTTGATGTGTTTTCAGGAAGATTGATGTTAATTTAATTCTGAATATCTCTTGCCTGGGATACATTCCCATTCAATGTATTTTACATCCTAAATACAGTGATACTCTTAAATTATCAATTATTGCCTACAAGTTACCCTGGAACCATTGCATCAAAATGGGTGAGCATTGTCCAATTTGTAGTACAAGTGAACATCTTTTTTAAAAGAAGATCTAGGTAATTGAAATAATAATTACCCCTCATCATTTATTATAGCCTGTGATGGGAGCTAGTGCTCCAACTTTGCAGAAACATGAACTTTTATAAATATTGAATGATAATTAATCAAAAAGAAATACTTTGCTCCAAGACATAAACTTTAGTTCTTTAGAAAATTAATTGAATTTAAAGTAGTATTTTTGTAGGTTTGGGTAGCTATTCATTAATACCAGGGGACATTTACAATTGTACAACTTTTAGAACATTTAATAGAAATGCAGACTCATATAGCTGGAATAGAGATTGTCTGCTTCAATTCTCTCATTTACTCTATTAAAGAGAAAGAGAGAGAGAGCAAATGACCTAGCCAAAATTGTTATATTGTTTGTCACAGAGCACTTAGAATTCATTTTAGTTTTTCACTGCAGTTTAGAATCTGAAGCCAAGAGATTTGGATTGGGGTCCTGAATGTGCCCCTCACAGGCTGTGTGGAAACAATCTGGTTCTTTCACTTTTATTTTTCTAAGTATTACTTTCCTTCTCTATAAAATGAGGGAAAAAAAATGAGGGTAAGGATGATGATATAATAATAATTCTCTAAGTATTTCATAATGCTGTTTAAGGTTTCAATGACATTAAATAGTAGAAAGAAAATTTTAAACTCTAAAGCAAGTATTAATATTGTTCTATTTTTTTAACATCTTTATTGGAGTATAATTGCTTTACAATGTTGTGGTGGTTTCTGTTGTATAGCAAAGTGAATCAGCTATATGTATACATATATCCCCATATCTCCTCCCTCTTGCGTCTCCCTCACACCCTCCCTATCCCACCCCTCTAGATGGTCACAAAGCACCGAGCTGATCTCCTGTGCTATGCAGCTGCTTCCTACTAGCTATCAGTTTTACATTTGGTACTGTATATATGTCCATGCCACTCTCTCACTTCGTCCCAGCTTACCCTTCCCCTTCCCTGTGTTGTCAAATCCATTCGCTACATCCGCGTCTTCATTCGTGTCCTACCCCTAGGCTCTTCAGAACCATTTTTTTTTTTGTTGATTCCATATATATGTGTTAGCATACGGTATTTGTCTTTCTCTTTCTGACTTTCTTCACTCTGTATGACAGACTCTAGGTCCATCCACCTCACTACAAATAACTCAATTTTGTTTCTTTATGTGGCTGAGTAATATTCCATTGTATATATGTGCCACATCTTGTTTATCCATTCATCTGTCGATGGACACTTAGGTTGCTTCCATGTCCTGGCTATTGTAAATAAAGCTGCAGTGAACATTGTGGTACTTGACTCTTTTTGAATTATGGTTTTCTCAGGGTATAGGCCCAGTAGTGGGATTGCTGGGTCATATGGTAATTCTATTTTTAGTTTTTTAAGGAACCTCCATACTGTTATCCATAGTGGCTGTATCAATTTACATTCCCACCAACAGTGCAAGAGGGTTCCCTTTTCTCCACACCCTCTCCAGCATTTATTGTTTGTAGATTTTTTGATGATGGCCATTCTGACTGGTATGAGGTCATACCTCATTGTAGTTTTGATTTGCGGACCTAAGGAAACTTAAAAGCTTTTGCACAGCAAAGGAAGCCATAAAGAAGACAAAAAGACAACCCTCAGAATGAGAGAAAATATTTGCAAATGAAGCAACTGACAAAGGATTAATCTCCAAAATTTACAAGCAGCTCATGCAGCTCAATATTAAAAAACAAACAACCCAATCCAAAAATTGGCAAAAGACCTAAATAGACATTTCTCCAAAGAAGATATACAGATTGCCAATATTATTCTTAATTTTACTGAATCCTATCTACTATCACTCACCTCTGATTTTCTCTTTCTAGATGAATAAATTAGGAACTAAGCCATGAAGTTCAGTATTACGGAATTGTTAAAAATTTTTTTTACATACAATCAAGTTTGGATAATTGCACGCTTTTCATCAGTTTCTGTGCCGGTTTGTTCATTCACTTGTTCATTTATTCTTTTGGCCTACTGCTTTTTGGGTCCTTTCATTTGGTTTAGTAGGCTTTATAGTACTGAGAGTAGGAGAAAATGTTTCTCTGTAACCTTAGACTGTCTTGACCTTTTTTCCTTATTATAGTTACTTTTTCTTTCAATGGCTCCTGCACTAATACTTCTTCCTTGTTTTCTTTCACTTTGAACAGTCCTTTGCAGTCTTTCCTTCCTCCTGTGCCTTAAAAAATATTTCCTTCCTCCTGTGCCTTAAAAAATAATGTCACTCTGAGTTCTATATTTAGCACCCTTTTCTTTCCATCACACATATTCTTCCTGGATAACTTCATTTAATTTCCATGGTGCCAAGTTTATAGTATACATTAATGAAACTCAAATTTGTATCTCTAGCTCAGGCCATCCTCTTGAGTTTCAGATTTATAAAGCTAACTATCTACAGGTATTTCTCCCAGAATATCTAATAGTCACATTGTGTTCAAAATATCCAAAGATAAAGGCATGGCCCCATACTTCCTCTAATTAATTTCCATAACCTTCTCTCAACTTTCAACTTACATCAATCTATTGTACCTGTTAGAAATCTGGAAGTTACCTGAAACATCTTCCTCTCTGAACATTCTTATTTGTAATTGTGAAACACATCTCAATGAGTTTTTTTTTCCTAAATAACTATTCAGTTCATTCCCTTCTCTGCATCTCCACCTTCTCTGTTCTGACTAAGCTTTCCATTATCTCTCCCTAATTACAATAGTCTCTTAGCTCAGGTGCTTGTGATTCAGTTAATGCCTCCATAAAATTCACACTTGCCTTGTGTTTCTAAATTATCAGTACATGTATGCCATGTGACTTCTCTTCTTAAAACTGTTCAGTGACTCCCTGTTTATAACATACAAATTAAAGACCATATTTCCTAGAAAGCAATCATGGATCTTCATGATCTGGCCTCTGAGAATCTTTTCAACCTCATCTTTCGCCAGTTCCCCACATTCTATGTTTAAATTTACAACTGAAAATGCCTTTTAATAAATGTTCTTTCTATCTAGAATGCCTTACATGTAGTTACTCTAATGTGTTCAAGAGCAAGCTCAAATGTTACTCGCTGTAACTGCTTCAGTCCACACCTCTAATAGTTTGTCATAGTAATGAAATTAGTTTATATATATATAAATATATACTTCCATCACTAGGCTATAATATATCATATTATTCTGCAAGGTAGAATAATCATCCACTCTTGGGAATTCACTTGATAATATTAAGTTAAAAGTGAAAAGTGGTAGAAGATTCTCCTTGGTGTATATGGCATGAGTGCGTCTAAGCTAATTAATAAATATCTAAATTTGTGTAAATTGGTATTTTTATTAGTGTTAGAGTATAATCAACTGTCATTGTTTGTCAAAACAGAATTAAGTGAAAATCAGTCGGTATTTGGTAGGAATCCTTGGCCCAAACTCCCTTCCAATAAAAAGGAATTTTAAAAATTTGATAGTAAATCAAATCATTCTTTTTTGAAAACATTTGTTTAAGTGTTGCTTACACATTTTTCCTGTGATGTCTTCTCAGGAAAACTTCTGGTCAGTAGTGTTACCGCAAGAAAGTTGTTGTTAAGGTTGGGTTTGCTAATGAACTCTGTAAACACATTCAGCATCTGGCAGACATTCCAAGGTGAAAGCCAAGCAGATGGCTAATTTAATATAATCTAAGTGACTTTGGATCAGATAAAGCAATTGAATTAACAGCACTTTAACTCCACATACATCAGTTCCCAGCCATTCCTACCATTTCATTCCAGTAGGCACTTCTTCAGGATGAAAATCAGTGCTAATTGAAAGCTCATATGGTGATGTTTATGCCTGTAAAATGTGTGGTTAAATAGCATATTAAAAACATGTGGGCATGAATATTAGGAATGGGAAATGGATTTACTATAGAATAAATCACAATGCCCTTAGAGTTGTTTTATGGATTTTAATTCACAAATTGTATTTTATTCATTTTGCCTCCTATATTAATCTCAATTGCATTCAGACTCTTGCCATTAGATCCACTGGAATTTATGGTTGATGCATAGTGACTCAACTTGCTATCCTGCGGGGTAGGACTGTGTGTGTGTGTGTGTGTGCGTGTGCGTGTGCATGTGCGTGTGTGTGTGTGTGTGTGTGATAGAGAGAGAGAGAAGGAGAGAAAGATGGAGGGAGGAAAGGAAGGAGACTGATTTCATTTTGTTATTCTATAGTTTTTATATTGTTAATATACTACTTGGTAAAGTGTATTTTAACCCTATTTTGTAAAGAGAGATTCATGTGCAACAAGAAGCTGCAAATAATTAGTCTCGAGTCACTTAGCCAGTAGTTAGCAAAGTAATCCCAGAATCAGTGACTTTTAGCTGTAGTAGAAGAACGTGAATATTATACTTAGAAAGACCAGGGTTCAAAGGTTGGCTTTATAGCTAGACAACTGTGTAACATTACGTAATTATTTTAATATTTCTCAGTCTCAGGTTTAGCACTAGTCAAGTGAGGTGGGCAAAAACCAACATTATGGCGATTGAGAGGACTATATGATATGATCCTTATAATTCATGAAATGAATTTTGTATGAATTGAATATGGCAGGTACTCAGTGACTAACACCATTGTTATCAATACCTTCTCGCCATCATCACCTTTAACAGGGTAACACTCGTTTTTTAACTGGTACATTCAATGTATTTACTCTTTGCAAGGAGCTCTGCTAAGCACTAGCAAGAGAAAGATAATAGAATGGAGGAAGGTAATAGAGTGACGTGAGCAAGCCCATGGACTTAGGAGCCAAACTGCCTGGGTTCAAATCCCAGCACCACCATTTAAATCATTCTCTGCCCTTGAGGACTCCCTTGGCTTTAGTCCTTCCATATTAAGATAGAAGTAGTACCAATACTTACCTCAGAAGGTCATTACTTTTAGTGTAAACATATATCTAGAGCTGTGAACTGTGTTTGGAATACACCAATCATTATAGAGGTTTTGGGGGAAAAAAACAATGAGGAAGGAGAATTTTTACCATCTTCAGAAAGTTACAAACATTTGTTTAATAAATGAAGAGTAAATTCATTTCCATCAAGGAACACACAATCTAGTAAAGAACTTTATGATCATACAGATCACAATCAAAGTATCTTTCTTGTGTATGCTAAATAAGGTTAGGCTTGTACACGGCCCCTGCCCTCTTAGAGGGATTCGTGAGAAGCAAGCAAACATTAATGAAATATGTGTGGTGACTTCGTAATTAATTATTGTGTCGGAGGCAGAGACTTTTGTCTTTGGATAACTCAATGAGAAAAGAGACAGGTCTGCCTCATAGCCACTAATGAAACCCAACGGATGCCATGGTCCTTCCTAGCAACATGGCCATAGGTGATGCCATTTCGCTCTCACAGTTCAAATGGGTACAAATGATTTAAAAAGCACACCTCCCTTTACATTGCACAGTCCCTTCCAGTTCAGCACATCTGCTCCCATCACTGATGTCTCACATCAAAATAAGCAAAAGAACATATTGTAAGGAAATATAGGAGAGGACCTGCAAATATGACCTCAATTCTCAATTCATGGGTTATTGCGTTACTTTCTTACAGGACCTCGACATCTTGTAATATGTAGTACTCAACTTCTTAGCATTAGACATTTTCCAAGATGAAGAGCTGTTAACCATTAAACTACTCTTGACATTATTTTGACTATGTGTACACACACACACACACACACACACACACACACACACACACACAAGAACAGTATTATCTAGGTATCCTTTAAGCACAGGGAAAGATGGCCATCATAGAACTTGACTGTCTCATATATCCCACAAACATGTAAGTTATAAGAAGGACCACGTTCCAGTTTTCACAAGAATATTCTGGATCAATAGCTTCTACTTTCAGATGGCAGAGCCTATATTTTCTTTTACTTGTGCCTCTGTTGGACTCTCCAAGGGAATACAAGAAACATCATTTCTTCACATAATCCTAGCTGTGGTCTCTGCTTTGGCAGTCTCTGTCTGCTCCTGTTCTTGTGTTCTGCCATCTGTAAACCTCCCTCACCATAGGTATCTGTCTGTAGAGGTTCACTGTACTCTCCTGTTCCTTCAAGTCACCCATGTGATTGTCCCTCTCCTAAATTCTAAGGTCCTTGATTTATCTGCTTTATTTTCCATCTTTCTGTCTAATGGGGGAATTATCCTTTTTGAAGTATGGATCTCAAGCAGGGTGTGTTGGGCTTCTAGATGATACAGTATTTTGTTCCTTTTCATCCCAGCCTCTCTTTCCCACATTTTGGTACTCATTCTTTTAGATGCTTGTTGCCATGTTCAAATTTCGGTTATGCCAGTTGCTTTAGTCTCTTTCTATATCTTTTCAAACTCCAGTTGAAAACAAGTTCCACATTTTTTCCTCCACAGTAACTCCAGGACCATGAAAATCAGAGAATGTGACAGGACACCTGTGTAAATGTTGCAGGCTATTTTACCATGGTTATTGACTGGGAGACGTAAATCATTCCAAGGGCCCACCTGCTAGCTAACTCCATTGGACAGCATACAGAGATATGGTGCTGCAAACACAAATAAAAGATAATGCAGCACATCACTGAATGCTAAATGGACCAATAGGAAAGCACAGTTAAAAAAAGTTAGGAAGAGGAATGCAAGGCAAGGGGTTTCAACCATCCACATCCGGAACTCGCTTTGAAGTTGAACGTCCAAAAGAGCTTGTCCCAATGCCAGTTGAAAATTTCCTTTTACAAGCATCCCTAACATAAAAGAGGTATTAATGAGTAGGAGAATAGCATGAGAAAGCAATATCATGGGTGAATTATGCGACTGAATCTGTAGTTTTAGATCTTATTTACATCAACAACTACAATTGCTTGTCGCTTAACATGTCCTAAATGCCTCAGCCTTTTCTGGTCCCTCTCTACCCCTCCAAACTAATCTTCCACAGCACTCATACCACCTCTCTCAGGTTCAAACACACTGGCCTTCATTATGTTTCTCAAACATGGGATGTTCTTTCACACCCCACAGCCTTAATGTGTGCTCTTCCCTTTCAGATCTCAGCTCGGTCATCGTTTCCTTGGGGAAATGTTCCCAGACCGTCTGGCTACACCACATCCCCTAAACAAATGCTTTCATAGTGTGACACATCTCAACTGTTGTATTTGCCATTTTTGCCACTTTTTATTATCTTGAGGTAACTTGACTATTATCTCTGTCTACCTGTAGACTGTAAGATTCCTCAGAGCAGGGATTCCATCTGTTTTGCTTACTATTTTGTACCTTCAGCCCTGACCCAAGTATCTAGCACATAGTAGGCATTTAGTAGATATATGTTGAATGAATTACTGGCAGATTTTTTTTTCTCCTATTTTTCTTTTTTAATATTTTTGAGCTTTGACTCTGTGGCCGAGCAGTCTCATGTTCTACCACATATTTTTCTCATGTAATTCTTTTGTTACCTTTAGATTTATTTTCTGGTTTGTCAGAGCACTGATAGTCTGAGAAGCTATAATTTTGGAAATTCCTTAATTGGAAAATAGAGGGGATCTTGATTAATAAAGAAAAGGATCATGGATTCTGCAAGAAAGTTTACAGTAGATCTGTGATCACCAGGAAAAAGAAATGGCCATATGGTGAGCAAAGGGAGGTCAGAGAAAGAAGGTTTCTATACCACCCAGGGGGCTGTGGCCACTGCTGTGTGTCCTAGGAGGAGTGGATATGAATATTTGGAACTGGATAAGCTTGTTCTTGGCCCCAAACTGAAAAGTACCTGTCACCGCAGCTGGCCATGATGAATTAAGTGGAAACTGTTCTAAACAGACCACCCTGCATATTAAACTTCTCAAATACACTAACAAAGCACTTTTGGAAGAATTCTAACTGGGTCAGCAATAC
Organism: Balaenoptera acutorostrata; assembly: GCF_949987535.1. Classification (NCBI taxonomy): domain Eukaryota; kingdom Metazoa; phylum Chordata; class Mammalia; order Artiodactyla; family Balaenopteridae; genus Balaenoptera; species Balaenoptera acutorostrata. The sequence goes on from NC_080075.1 coordinate 77,086,540, forward strand.
GTTTGCCATATATCACACGAATAATTCTAATGTAATTCATAAGTATCTAGGCTTATGAAAATTGATGTTTTCTGTAAATATTGGAGTGTGAACAACTTTCACTGCCAAAGCAGAATTAAATTTGAGGCTAGGACATATCAAGGGAAATAATAGAGATTCACAGATTATAGGGTGAGAGGGGTCAAGTGCTACGTATTATCTGGCATAAACAGAAACTTCCAGACCTATAGCTTTTTTCTCATGGCGTTATAGACAGTCTGCTCTTCCTTTGAACTATGTTCCTAAAGGCACCTCAGTGAGATTTTCTAGAGTAAATAATTCTTTGCCTGCTTGAGCTTATTTGAAAAGTTTCATCCTAATGTATCTTCTCAGCTTCTCTTTCAAATCACAGTTCATTGCCTTTCACTAGACCTCTTGACTGCCTTGATTAGGTTTTCCAGGACTTTATCATTATGATCTCTTCAGGGCCCTCAAATAACTTCATAGGGAATCACCCAAAAATTTTCACTGAAATGTTAACAGTGGTTACCTCGGGGCAGTAACATTACACACACACGTACACATATATATTTTCCAAAATGTTTACAATTACCATGTATTGATTTTATAATGTGTCACTCAATTATTTATTCAGCCAATATTGATTGAGTGCCTACTATATACCCTCCAGTCTTCTAGCTGATAGAGAAACAGAGGAAATGATTGAAATAAATTGCCAGAGTGTCATGTGGGAAGATGTCTCTGAGCGCCATGCTGACTCCTGCCATTTTCCACACAGTATCTTTCAGAACTAAAAGAGCAGAGTGTGTGGCAGAACACTAGTCTGAAACTTGGGAAGGGAAAGATAAAATTGAGAGGAGAGGAAGCTCTCCTTTTTGTCAGTATAAAGTCCTGAGTTTTTTATTTTTGAGTCAAGTTAAAATTACTTCCCTGAGGTGAACTAATTTTCTCTTCTACATTTTTGGAATTTCCCGTTGGGTGAAGCATGTAATGACCTAATTCTCTGCAAGATTTTGTAATCTGTAGGGATGAAAATTAAGATATGTGTGCTCAGGAAAAAAAAAGAAGAAGGAAAAAGAAGATATCGAATTGCTACAGACTTGCTTAAGAGAAACAAAAAAATATCCGTTAATGCCTCACTCTATTGATTTCATGTCCAAATGGTTTTGGGGGAGTTGCTAATGTAGAAATTGTTTGTTAAAAATATTTAAATTTACTATTCAAATTTACTATTCAAAATTTCCTAAATATCTAATAGGGCAAGAATGATGACTTTGAAATATTTTATTTAATTAAATAATTTTTCGGTGTCAACTGTACACACCGAATAGACAAATGCTATTCGCATAGACACAATTTTTCGGTGTCACCAATAGACAAAATGCTTACGCATAGAAACTATTCAGTTGTTTTTAAAAAATATTTTAAATATGACAGGTAGCTAAGGCATAACATATAGATGTCAGACGCTATTCCTATGGCTTGCTTTAGGCACCTGTCTCTTCAAGAAGCGTTGAGAGGAGACCTGGATTCTTAGCCCAGGGCTTCAGAAGGAACATAGGGCTCCAGGAAGGCTGTCAGAGATGATTCTCTTGCTGACCCCACCCTTGATGGAAAGCTCTGTGCTTTGAACTGCCTGAATCAGAAGTTTAGCTGTGGTTTGTGCCATAGAACCCCTTCTATGACTTATCTTGAGTTATCCTTGTGCCTTGCAGGACCCCTCACACACATACACACACATATATTTAGTTCTGGAATTCCCAGGAAATGTTCTCTTGGCTCTGCCAGGAAGTGGGGCATATTTTGGATACCTGTGTTGGCTTTATGTCAACCATAGTCAGTCACTGTGGCTCATATTCAGGCCTTGACCTAACATGGATGGACAACGGAGAGAAACTGAGGAACAGTAGGAAGATTCTTATTAGGTGTGCATCTCAACTTTTTTCTAATCCTACATTTTCTTGATGCACCCAACATGTTGGAATTCACTGTCATGGAAGTCAGACAAGCATGCAAGTATGGTTTCTACCTTGAGATCTTTTTTTCCTCTGGATCTTGTTTCTAGTAGGGCAACTTTCTTGGCTATGGTCCAAACCCATATTAAACAAATTTTACTCACTATGTTAAAAATAAGCCACCTGCTAAGGGGTCTTCTGATTCTTCTGATCTATTCACCGTACTCAGGGAGAGGGATCTTTTTCAAATTCAATGAGATTATGTGTTTCACCATTTTTCTCCTTAACTTTTTCATATTTAAGATTTTTAAGTGATTTCCCACAGTCCCTGGGATAAAATCATTATCAAGGCCTGGGCATCCTCTAACTTTCTAGCTTCATCTTGTGCTCTCTGCCTCTTGCATTCTTGGCTTTGTCCACATGCGTTTTCTCTCAGAATCTCTAAAACTGTCACTTCGTTTACAGCTTCTCTGTGCTTTTGCACATGCTATTCGGTCTGCCCGGAGAGCACCCTCTCTCCACAATCCGTCTAACACCCTCCAACTCACTTTCATCTGTCAGCTTATGCACCATTTCCTGTGAGAAATTTTTCCTGTCTCTAAGGCCATGCTAGGTCTTCATGGTCTACAGGTCCATATATCCTGGCACAGCACCCACAAAGCGCTGATTATATTAATCAACCTTGCCCAATCTTCATCTTTTTTGCTGGTTTATGAATTCGGTGAAGATAAATACTCTTTCCTTATACTTCCATGTTTGACAAGAAATAATTATGGATTGAATGACTCAAAGGCATAGATTTTCTTTCTTGCTCTTGAGTCTTTATCTTTCTGAGAAAGAAAGCAAACACAAACATCTTTAGCATATGTCCTACCTGACAGGAAGAAATTCTGATTGTGGACCTAAATCCTGTATTCATATTACAAACCGGACTGTGTGACTTTTAATACCATCTTTGTGGTAATTTTTTCCCTAAATGGGTTCATCTCCAGCTGTATCATGGAAGGCAGAAGGGAGATGTCGTTCAGGAAATGGAATTCGGTTTCATATACTCTTCTCCAGAAAAACCACTGCTCTCTAAAGAACATGGAATCTCAGGAATTCCCTGGCGGTCCAGGAGTTAGGACCCTGCACTTCCACCACAGGCGGCTCAGGTTCGATTCCTGATCGGAGGTGTGCTGTGCGACCCCCCCCAAAATAATAATAATAAAAAAATAAAATAAAGAACATGGAATCTTTAGCTTTCTAGGGTACAATTTTTGAGGGGAAGAATAAAACAAAAGTGAGCACAGAAACAATCAATTCATGGAGGACAGGTGCCCATCAACCTGAGGTAGTCCAGTATTGCCCCTGCTTTAAGTAATATCTCGAGTGAAGGGAGGGTCTTTGGGACTCAGAAGCTCTCTTCCTTAATTCAAACAGGCCCTTGAAGTTTTGACAAAGGCCTCTAGCCATTAATACTGAAGACTAAAAAATAACTAAAATTCATAGATTCTTGAATGGGACGCAATATCCTGCACTTTTAATACACAAGGGCAATGAGAAAGCACTTCATCAGCAACTTACAGTTAAGTGTCTTGCTACTTTTCCAAATTTTCTCCATTTGAGCAATCAGGAGTATACTTGAACACAATGAGGTACTGAAAGTTTTTTCAAAGTAATATGGAACAAGGTTAACTATTAAATTATCCCTTACAAAACTAGAATATCATATCTCTTGCTTCCTAATGCTCAAAACCTTGCCTTGTAAAGATTCTCTTGACTTTTTTGAGCTTTTTATTAGTTTACTACCCCGTCATTATTTTTTGTCATTCCACCCATTTTTCAGATGGGAAGACTAAAGTAAATAACATTTTCTCCTTTGCATCGTAGCACCGACACAATTTATCACGATGTGAAAAATAACAGTCCAATAACATCATTTTTATACACACCACAGAATAACTGTGATGAATATTTTAACTGCACATATCAAAGTGACATCAGACTGCTGCAAGAGACATATACTCATATGAAGCAGATATAGTGATTTAAAAACATAGCAGGCTGGGATTATTTATTATAGGAAAAAATATGTTCTTTATGACTCACTAGTTTCTGGGTCATTAGTGAGTGACAGTCCAGGATGGTATTGTGCATTTAGCATAATGACCCAGAGTCATCTAATCAATTTAAGTTATTTTTATGTCCTCAGGTTCAGGAGTCAGAGAATTGTGCCATGTATTTTTTAAAGATTTCAAGCTTAGAAATGAGGTATAAAAGTTTATTATAGATACTTTATGCAGTCAATAAACAACGTGATTTCAGTGGTAAAATTCAGTCTGGTTTGACCCAGTCTGGCCCTGACTTGAGGAACTGCTCCTCTGGGGGCCCACAGCATCCTGCAAAGATTTGTCATATTCTACTGTAATTGTTTGTACATCTGTCTTCTCAGTTAGGATCTCAGCCCCAAAGAGGAAGAATTTAATTTTCTTCTGTATAACACACAGCACCTGGCACATAGCAGGCTCTCCATAAGTGTTTCCCGGAGGAAGGATACCCACTTGGAATAGTCCATGTCACTCTGCATTGGCTGAATAGATAAAGGCTAAGAATCCCTGAACTTCCAGATTCTTCAAATCTAGTCAGGGATGAAATCTTCACTCTTTTTGTCTCAAATGTGGGCATGTTTACAGTTATGTCATTATTTAGGTAAAGAATTGATAATTATTTCAGAAGTTCAGGTTGTTAAGAAAAATTAACCAAAGTATGGAAAGGATTACTGAAAGTATTTTAAATGTCCTGTTGGACATTAAACAAGGGGTTACCCAATTCTCTTGTCTCGTGTATTCCCTGTGTGACTTGCTATTTATTATTATTTAGGACATTTTGCAACTTTGCCAGGATACATGTTAGCCTGCAGAAAATTGATAGCAATGTAGATGATTCTAATCCCATTGCAATGGGAATTAAGTTTGCATGCAAATTGCAAATGGTTTTTGACCAAAGGTTACAGTTTTAATTGTCCTTTATGGACATTAACTATTTGTACCTGAACTAGCAATTTTATTCAGATGCTTTTTTCTTTAAGCCACTATAAATAATTTCATATCTCCAATACTGTTTGAAAGAGCTTTAGTGCCCTGGTGGTTTCATGATAATAAGCTAAACAATATTTGACATGTGCTCACTTTATATTTGCATACAATGTATGGTTTTAGATTTTTAAAAATTAGACTAAGTAAAACTCATATATGTTTAGTTTATTAGTTTATATAATTGCATTTAAAAAGTATTGAAAAACACAGAAATAACAATCCAGATTCCCCCCCAAATATATTTTTGTATTATACCTGATTTTTTAAAAAATTAACGTGAGAAACCAAATGTGTGTGTGGGGAGATTAATCCAAAGAGTACAGGTTGAATTGTGAGATTAGGTTTGACATAAATACACTACCATGTGTAAAATAGATAGCTAATGGGAACCTGCTCTATAGCACAGGGGACTCAGCTCAGTGCTCTGTGATGACCTAGATGGGTGGGATGGGGGAGGGAGGCAGGAGGGAGGTCCAAGAGGGAGGGGATATAGGTATACATATAGCTGATTCACTTCATTGTACAGCAGAAATTAACACAACATTGTAGAGAAATTTTACTCCAATAAAAAGAAAATTTAATTTAATTTAAAAAAAGAGGAAGCAGGAAAAAAAAAAAAAGAAGAAGAAGAAGCCAGCTGGGATTCTGACAGGGATCACATTGAGTCTGCAGATCAATTTGGGGAGTGTTGACATTTTAATCATATTGAATCTTTTGATCCATGAAAAAAAAACAAAAAAAACAAAGAGTACAGGTTGGATTTTGCATGCAATTAATTTTTCAGGAAAAACAATACGGGGCACATGAAGGAAATAGATTTTGACAATGAAGATGCCAGTGGGAGAGTGATGCATTTGTCAATATGGAGGACATGAAACAAATATACCAGTAGGCTAGGAAATATGCCAGTAAGGGAGGAGGGGGCATCCCGGTGGTATCGGGTGAGATGCTGACATTGTTGCATCATTCTACTTCCAGTGTCACTGAAGACTGAAGAAGATAGTAATAATAACAGCATAATTTTGTAGGTGATTTTCCTTAAAATATTTGGTTCAAACTCCACCTTAAAATATGTTATTTGGGGAGAAATTCAGGGACTGCATCAAAAATAGCAAAGCCAGTTAAAAAACAGCAATTTTTTGATTCAAGGCAGAAAAAAAAATTGGGGTTTCTATTATATATAACACTTTTATAAAACACATAGCAGATATTAAAAACGTAAGTAAGACAGGGACCTTTTCCTCAACAATGTGAAATTTATTGGGAATGCAAGTCATAGCAATATAAAACCCAAAAAGAAAATGAGAGGAGGAATTAGGTAGTGATGTCAATAGTTTGGGGGAAAGCTTAGTATGGGAAATAGTTGTTGCTTGAATAACAAAGATAATTATTTATGGCCATCCCTAAAATCTTCTTGATATTTGTCTTCAATCTTTGGCTTAGGAAAAGTTTTATAAACAAGGACAACTGAATGAATAGATTAATATTATTTTATTAGGAAATGGGACCCTTTCAAGTGAACAGAGGTCTTGATCTGGACTGCAGCAGTCTCCACTTGTCTGTGGTTTCGCCGTCCACCTTTTCACTTACCGCCGTCAAATGTGGTCTGAAAATATTAAATGGAAAATTCCAGAAATAAACAATTCAGAAGTTTTAAATCGTGTGCCACTCTGAGTAGCATGTGAAATCGCCCACCTTCCTTCCACGGGGTGTGCATCATCCTTTTGCCCAGCATATTCACGCGCTATAAGCTACCTCCCCGTTAGTACAGGAAAAATCATGGCACATATTGTGTTCAGTATTATCCAGGGTTTCTGGCATCCTTTGAGAACCTTGGAACGTATCCTCTGTGGATAAGGGGGGACTACTCTATTGTATCAGGCCCTCAATCACATGTACACACCACCTCGCTCCGATCTACCTGTGGACAGCTCTTACATCTGGATGTCTCAGGTAGGAAGATGAGGAAAAGCTCATTGGCAACTAGGCTCTTGCCTCCTCCCCTCAGCCTTCTGAGGGAATAAGGAGGTAGATCATGCAAGACTGGCTTTCTTTGCTTTCTTTATATTTCTGAATTTGCTGCATTTGCTTTTATTTTTATTTATTGCACAAATAAACTTTAGAACAAAATTTGGATGGGGGGTTATGAAGAAAAGTAGAATCTCCTCCAATCTCATTACAGGGAACATTTAAACTGCTCTTTAGTTGTTTTTTCCTGTGTATCCTCCCAGTATTTATCCATATGCAAGCACGCTTTTAGACAATTTTATCTGTAGTATAGGTATAATTTTTTATTCTTCGTGTTCATTTAATGTTATTTCATAAATATTCTCCGGTAATTACTTGTTCATAATTATTTGATATTGCTGCATAAGATTTAGACTCAGTATACCTCACTTAGATGTTTACCTAGTTTTAGGCATTTATTTAAACATCAGTTTGCTATTTTAAATAACTCTGACTTAAGTATATTTGTGAATGGCTCTATGATTTTATCATGAGTATAAACCCTAAATCCTAAAATAAATATTTTTAACATCTTTACAACTCTAAAATCAGGGTATGTTTTAAAATCTATGTGTATATTTAATATGGTCATTAAACATTTTTAATGAGTTGTATTAATTTGATGGCATGTCCTACAATTGTCATTAGTTTGGAATCCAGAAAATTAAGTATTTCCCTAGTGTAAATTCCTAGAATTGGTGATAATAATAATATGGGTGGATATAAATGTAATAAAAATTAATTGTTGCAATATCACCCTCTAAAAAATGAAATACCAAAGAAAAACAAAAGAGAAAAGTTTTCGTATCAAATGCTCAGTAGTGTACACACTTTTAGCAAAAATTAAAATATCAGTGAATTACAAAATGTATAAATATTAGATTTATACAAGTTAAGCGGTAGGCACTTATAATAGAAATGCAACAATAGATATTAATAATCAAAATAGAAACAAGTAAGAGTAGGAGAAAACTATTATAAGTAAATTTTTAACATATATTTTAAAACATTTTACATTTAGCTAGACAAATAAAGAAGAAAAATAAGGAATTTACAAATAGTATTTAGAAATACTTAGTGAGGAAAAGACAAATACTAACAGATACAGAAAATTTTATATATATTTACACGTTACACAAATAATTTTGAAAATATAGATCAAATATGGATTTCTAGGAAAAAACAGATGTTAATAAAGAATACATAGAAAACAGAAAAACACAAAAGCTAAACAGTCTGATAACCATATGAAATTTTAAAAAGGTTGTCAAAGAGCCATTTCTGCTCAAAATTGAAGGGCTCAGATATTTTTCCAGGTAAACTAAATATTTAAATGACAAATACTTTCTATACTCTCTAAACAATTTATTACATTGAGGTATATATATATGTATATATACACACCTATATAGTCACTTTTTAAATGTCATTTAAAAAAAATGAAGCTGGAATAACTCTGAAAGCAGATAAGCATGTACTAAAAAACTATAGGGCAATCCATTTATAAATATCAATGCAAATTCCTAATAAATATTAGTAATTAAACCTTTGAGTAAATTTAAATACGTTGCTTCATGATTCAGTAAATATCATTTGAGCATCTACTTTGTGTGAGTCACTGTTCTAACTCCTAAAAACTATAGCTATGAACTAGCTAGATGATAGACAAAGTCTTTGGAGGGCTAAAACTCACTAGGGAGAAACAGACAGTAGCCAAATAAATAAATTTACCAGTCATTTAGAAATGTTTAACATATGCTCCGTGGTAACTATAAAAAAGATATGATAGAAGTATTTGGTGGTGTCATTTCAGATAGTAGGAATGGATGCATCTGTAAGTAGATGACATTTGTCCTGAAGAGAGTTTCATTTTAGAGTAAAATTCTTTGTTAAAATTCAACATTTATTCCTTGTAAAAAGTATTAGGAAAAGACAAATCAATGGATACTTCCTCGACCCTCTGTCTCCCCCTTTTCCTGGCCCCCTTCTGTTTCTCTGTTTTTATCACCCCATAAAAACAACTTTTTCACTCTATTTAATGAAAAACCAATGTAAGTAATCCCATTAAGCCAAGAAGAAGACAAATGACTCATTGTTAGCAGTATTATATAAATTTGTTGTGGTAATGCTAAAAAATGCCATTAGATAAAACAACAATGTATGATATATAAATGCTGCTAAAGAGGCAAAATTGTCATATTTGTATATTGCATATTATATGGTTATTTACAAAGAAACCCCAAGAAAATTAGCTAGAAAAGCCTAGAAACAATAAGGTAATACAGCAAAACAAGTGAAAACAAAAATTTAAAAGAATCAATGGTTTACCAATGTACACTATATGATAAAACCTAATTACATAATATAACAAAGGGGAAAAAATATCCCTTCAGAGTAAAAATAAAATAGGATAAACCTTCTAGGGATAAATATGTTCTTGTATAAAAATAAATATGTTCTTATATAAAATTAATTTTAAAAACTTCTGAGGGTATGAAAGAATTAAAATAGCTAAAAATATTGAAGATCAAGAATAAAAATATTGATTAAAAATATAATAAATTCAATGTGAGCCATTCAAAGTACCAGCAGTTTACTTCTAATATAATGACATGATATAGAAAGTTCATCTGGAACGATAAATGTATATAACAAAAACTGTTTAAATGTATTGTAAAAATTACCATGACATTGTAACGTTGCCGAAACTCGACCTCTGTCCACCGGTGCCAAATAGAAATGCGGAGACAGAGTTTTGGGTGAAGTAGAAAACAGTAGCTTTTATTGCTTTGCCAGGCAAAGGGGGCCACAGGGGGCTTATCCCCTCAAGGCTGTGTGACCCGCCCTGGAGGGGATAGTGAGGAGTCTTATAGCGTTCAAGGAGCAAGGCGTGATCAGCTCGTGGGCGTTCTTCTCATTGGTTGGTGGTGAGGTAATCGGTATCAGCACCATCAGCCTTCTGGTTCCAGCTGGTCTGGGGTCTACGTGCTTGTGGGCAGCAGACAGTTAACTTCTTCCACGGGGGGTGGGGGTGGAGTCAGTGTCTGCAAAACAGCTCAAAGGACGTGGCTCAGAATATTATCTATGGTCCTTGAGGAGGAAGTGAAGGTCCTTGACTTCGTTTAATGGCTAAAGTATTATTATTTTGTCTTGCTTGACTGTTTTCCTTTCTTTCTGCGTTTTCTCACTTCTCTGATTAAATTTATTATTTGACTAAAGTTTTTCTAGAGACAAAAGGCGGAAGACATGGGTGAGGGTCTATTCTGGGAAGACCCCATAGGGTCCTGCTCAGTTACAGTGACACATTTTAAGGCCTGGCAACATTAGTCTCCTCACCATTCCCTTCCCATTTCACAACTTTTCCAGATTTGTCCTGGCTAGCCTCATGCACTTCTTCTAGATGAACTTCAGTATCCCGTTGTTGGTGCTAGACCAGGGATACTCAAATCACTGGGACAGAAATGAGTGCCCGTACACAGTCTATAGTTATTTAATTTGTATTTCAGGTAAGTGAATAACAATGTTACCTAGTTCATGCTAGAGTGATAACTGGATAAATATTTTTAAAAACCTAAAAAGAAAATAAACACAGATCATCTTAAAGTAAATTGAAGATATACAAAATACTTGAATGTAAAGAAAGAAAACTGTAAAACTACTAGAAGGAAACGTGAGTGCATTACTTAACATAACGTACAACCCAGAAATTACACAAGAAGGATTAAAATGTTTCATTATATGAAAATATATAGTCATCAGAAATTCATAACTGAGGTTAAAAGACCAATAGTAAACTGATCAAAAAGCCTTTGTCATTAATGACAGTAAAGGGCTAATTGTCTGCATACAAATTAGCCTAATGCATGCTTTGACAAAGCTCTTCAAAGTACCAGTGACCAACAAGTAGATAAAAACACACACAACTTCAGTTATGATTAAAGAAAAAAAATGAAAATTAAATATTAACTTTACCTATCAGCCTGCCCCTCCCTCTCCCTCCTTCTCAAAGAAGTATGACAAGTCTTTGTCTGCCTAGGTATAGAGAAACCGGAGACATCATATACCGCTGGTGTGTTTCTGTACAGAAAGGGTTAACACAGCAGACCTGAAACTGATATTCTCAGAAAGGCCTGCTGGTGCAGGAGGCAGCTAGGAACTTGGATTTCGCAGGGTTTCTGCTTTTTCCTAACTGATGAGAGTGACTCACTGTGCCTAGATTTCTTTTTTTTTTTTTTAATTTTATTTATTTATTTATTTATTTTTGGCTGTGTTGGGTCTTCGTTTCTGTGCGAGGGCTTTCTCTAGTTGCGGCAATCAGGGGCCACTCTTCATCGCGGTGCGCTGGCCTCTCACTATCGCGGCCTCTCTTGTTGCGGAGCACAGGCTCCAGACGCGCAGGCTCAGTAGTTGTGGCTCACGGGCTTAGTTGCTCCGCAGCATGTGGGATCTTCCCAGACCAGGGCTCGAACCCGTGTCCCCTGCATTGGCAGGCAGATTCTTAACCACTGCGCCACCAGAGAAGCCCCTAGATTTCTTATATAACAATGTGGTTTATGCTGAACATTCGCTTTCCTTCTGGAATTTTGGTACGTGCCAGATAGAAGGTGCCTATGTGAACAGCTTACAGGAAAAACCTTGGGCACCGTATCTCTAATGGGCCTTACCTGGGGAGAGAGATCACACATATGTTATTGTCTTCATTGCTGGAGAAAGAGTGTCTTCTGTGTGGCCCCTCATGAGGTGGACAGAGCATACGGCAGCCTGCACATGGGCGCCTCCAGATACTCACTGCCTGTTTTACCCTTGTGCTCTAAACGTGTGCCCTTCCTGTGTGGCTGGAATAAATCTCAGCCGTGAATATAACTATATACTGAGTCCTGAGAGTCCGTCTAGTGAATCTCTGAACATGGTCTTCAGTTTCCCATGCGGGCAATCTTAATGGAAACCATATGGCAAGTCTTGCCAAATATGCATAATCTTTGTCTCAGCCTTTCCATTCCAATATATACTTTTACAGGTGAAAGCCTTGAGAGGATAGGGTACAGGAAATGAAAAACTTACTGTTTAGTAGTGAGAGTGAGTTGCATTAAATATGATAATCCTGCCACCGTAACTTGTATAACCATAAATCATGAAAAAGAACAAAATAGACCCGTTTTTCTGATGTGAAAGCATGTCATCAGCATGAAATCATTGTGTGTATGTATGTGTGTGTGTGTAGTTCTGATAAGATAATACATAACCTAAACAATTATCTCTGGAGAGCATGATTTGATAACATGGAAACAAAGGAAAGGGTATGGGGAATGGAGGCAGTCTTTTTTATCTTGTTATGTTTTCTACTGATAGCTCTTATATATGTATATTTATCTTTGAATGTATCTTTATAGTTGTATTGGTATTAATATGTATTAAACTATTTGACAGCATTTTCAGTTTCAAAAATATATTGTCAGGAGATATAGATGGGAATAAAGATTTATGTTGAAATATTTGAACGGTTATATATAATTACCAAAATTTGGATATAACAACATAATTGAATACTTCTGGGAGGGTTAAATATTATACTACTTCTGTATGATGGAATATGTTGACAGTAAAAGTCATATTTTTTGAAGATCACATAAGAACATGGGTTAATGCTGATAATATAATGCAATATAAATAAAGGCCAAGTAAGAGAAAGAAAAGAGAAAAGGCAGGGAGCAAGACAGAGTGAGAAAGTGTGATTAAGAGAAATGGAGAGATGGAAGCATATCAATATTTTCCTTAATGATTTCAATTATCATTGAAAAATTAAAAATTAGCAATTTGAATTGCATAAAAATTATGACATTGATGTGTTTATATATAAAACTCTCATAAGTTTAGAGATTATTTCTGTAGTTTGCTGTTCACCTTTAAAATATCTAAATATATTCTAATTTGGTATACTAAATAAAATAGATAACTAATGAGAACCTACAGTATAGCACAGGGAACTCTACTCAGTGCTCTGTGGTGACCTAAATGGGAAGGAAATCTAAAAAAGAGGGGATATATATATATATATACATATACATATATATATATGTATAACTGATTCACTTTGCTGTACAGCAGAAACTAACACAACATTGTAAAGCAACTATACTCCAATAAAAATTTTTTTAAAAAATATTATTTTCCTATCCATTTGTGTTTTGATGCCTTTCTTATCACAAATTTAAATATCATATAGTCTATAATCTCTCTGGAAATCTTTCACGATATATATGTATATATGTGTACATATATGTGTGTGTATATATATAGATTTAAAGAGATAAATATATAATATACTTAATACATTATACACAACTACATAATATATTATGTATAATATATACATTTTTGCTGTACTCTTAATTACTTTGCTTAATGATTTATTAATTTAAATTTTATTTGTTTATCTAAAGCAATCTGTATATATTATGAGCTAATTAAAAAATAAAGACAAGAAAAAGGCATTAAATATCATCCTTAATCTAACAATTGACACTTAATCATTAGTCACACTTTTGTGTATATCTTCTGGAATGTTTCCTATGCTAATATGTACTCATACTGCATATACTGATTTTTATCCTCTTGTGCATTGGTTTGTTCTGCTTGATAATCTACCATGACCTAATTTCCATGTTATTATTTTTCTATTACCTAACTTTTGATTACTAAATAGATTTCCATAAAAAAGATTTGGCATGATTATTTAACAAGGTCCATATTTTAGGAAATATATGTTATTTTCAATTTTTTGTTATCAGCTGTGATCAGGACTACTCTTGTAAATTAGTATTTACAAGATACATGCAAGGGCAAGATACATGTTTTTCTACATATTTGCCAATATTAGATATTGAGATTCTATTCTGTCTTTTAGAGGAAAGCATCTTCTCATTAATTAACATATCTGTTTTGTGTAAACTTTTCATAGATTTATTGACTTTGTGTTTTTTTTGCTTTTAGAGTTTTGTAGTCAGTTATGACAATTGGTCCAAGGATGTTCTTTTTATTTTTTAATTTATAATAGCTCTGAAACTAGTTTAATTTTCTTTTAGATGCCAGTACATGAATTAGTAAGGAATAAAACAGATACCTACCTTCAATAATTAAACATCTATTTCTTTATTGCCTGTGCATAATAGAAATGTGACAAAATTAGGTTTATCTTTAACTTTGCACTGTTGAAACTGAGGGATTCTTGATTTTAATTCAGCCTCCATTATGTGTGGTTTTTTTTGAGTTGTGTTCTCTGTGTAATTGATCCTGATATTGTTTACTAGATATGCTATTGGCTCAATCAAAAGAAAAAGTTCTCTTTTTTTTTTAATTTGGGTTCAGACTTTTAAAATAATCCATTCATTTATTTGTTGCTGATTTTGCTTATTTGATCTTCACTCTAGTTTTCTGATCTCTCAAGGAGCCAATTAAAACATCTTTCTTCAAAGAACTTTTTATCAGTCAGCTTAAGCTTAGTTATCATGCAGTGAGAAGTCTCAGTGGCTTTCACATAATAAAGGTTTATTCCTCACTCATGATGATATATACTGTGGATTGACTGCAGCCCTATTCTGTGTTGCCTTTACTAAGGGTTCAGGCTGTCAGAACAACCTCTAACACATCACCAGTCTCCTTCCAGATGGAAAAAAGTGCATGGCAAGTCATGCATTGGATTTTAAAGCTTCATCCTGGAGGTGAAACACATTATTCAATTCACAGTTCATTGGGCAAAGAAGTTATATGGCCAGGCCTGAGGTTAAAGGAGCCAGAAAATATAATTCTCCTCCCAGGAAGATACAGAAAGTATTTTGAACAAAAATGTCATCACCTTATCTGTTCAAGTAGTTTGCTAATATTTGGCACTAGAATTATAAAGCCATCCAGTGGTAAAGCCCTTTATGCATTAATTAGCTTAGGAAATTTGACCCCAGTGTAACCCTAAGTGATTTAAAGCAAACTTTTCTGTAAAGAGCCAGGTAGTAAATATTTTTATTTGTGTGGGCCATATAGTTTCTGTTGCAACATTTGCAACTTCTCAAGTTTGCTGACACAGCCAGGAAGTAGCTACAGTTATTACAGAAACAAATAGGTGTATCTGTGTTTCAATAAAACTTTAAAAAAAAAAAACAGGCCATGGGCTGGATTTGTCTCATTGGTCATTGCCAATCCCTGATATAGATTAGTTCTTATCTGGTTAGAGTAGAAATTTAGAACATCCTGTTGCAATCAGGAGTTTTATCTGTTCTTATTGAAAGAAACTTTACTATTGGTAGAAACTGTGAAATTTTATTTATGGTAGGTCCTGCTCTAGTATAATGCAGGCCATATTTATTTTAATAGCTGTCGATTCTGTAAAGAAATATTCTGAGATGCAGAGACATAATTTGAAATATCATTTTCAATATACTTGCTTTCTTAAAATAAGGTGTAGAAAAGAAAGCTCTATGAAATTTGCTTGGCTGATGGGAACATGTAAAGAACTGAGAAAGCATTGTAAGGGGTGTAGATTAGGAAAAGGTTGAGAAATTCTGATTTAACTGTGATAAGAAAAAGAGATTAGTTTCTTAGAAATGGTACTCATTCCACCATCCTCTTGGAAAAGGTACATTACTATTTAACATCTAAATAGATATAATACAGATATAATCACAATCTAGAGTATATTTTTTTCCCATAAAACTTTAACCACAAAAATAATGGAAGCTTAAATCTAGATAAAAGATGACATTGTCTATGTGTCTTAAACCTTCAGAGGAGTTATTATAGGTAGCCATAAAAATAGAAATGTCTAATATAGTTGACAAATTAAAACATTATCATTCAACTGGATTGAGACTTGCTGAAAATATTTAACAAATCATATTGCTCAATTTTGTTTTAAGAATAGAATTGGTACAAAGAATTTCAAATTTCTTTCCCCCAAAATGCAGGCTTAAATACAAAGAAATGTTAATTGATTCATTGAACTTTTGAAGCAACTATTTAACATTTTCAATAAAATGAAGCCTACCTCTAATCCCAGGTGGCAGCTTTACTAAAGGCATACATTATAATTATGCTTCTGTTTTCATTTCCTCCTGATAATGGAGCCTGGGGAAGCCTGCTTTCTACATCTGGATTTCAAGGCATCATTCAGACAAAGCTTCATCAAACCGCACCAAACACTAAAGGTCACCATGGTTTTATATGTTTTTGTTGTAGGAACCAAATGTTGCAAAAACTCCAGCAGCAGCCAGCAAAATTTAGAAATATCAGTAAATGGCAAGAGGAAGATGGGGTCATAGGTGATAAGTTCATTTGTTCAACAAATAGAAACACAGATGAATAGAATATAGGTCTTTCCTTCAAGGAAATCATTCTACATAGAAGACTAAAACTAAATTGACAATTAGAATATTTCATGTAAATGCAAAGTTGATTTCCATTAAATAGCTGGACTGAGCTCACCCAGGAAGTCTTCCTTCCCGTTTCAAATATATAGAAGTGCCATTTAAAATATAACAACTGCAAATATAGTTACATAGCTGAGCTCGAGATATAAACAAGGGGGAAATCTCCAAATAAAAAGGGAACTCAGTGTTGGGGCAATGAATGGAAAATGAAGCCTGGGGGCTCATGGGCCTTATTGGCTGGAGCCTGGGACTCTACTACCCACTGTAAGAGGAAGAGATTATGCTGGGATTCAAAATTGAGATACTGAAAAAAGCCTGATTCGTTCATAAAATGGAAACTATGCAAACTCTTAACAATCCAGGAAAACAGGACAAAATCTTGCAGCCTGATTGAGGGCATGGACAGAAGAGATGACCTGAAATGAATCATAATCTCAGGGCTTTTCCCTTCTCTGAAGTCTAAATTCATACTCCGCAGTCCACACCTCCAGCCAGTCTGGGCAAAATGTCTATTAGAAGCAAATATTTCTGAAAAGATATTCTTACAGTCCAGGAAAAATAGAACTCTCATTGAAAATAGCCCCTGATTAGGATGAACTTTTATTTATATGAACCACATATGAATTAAAAGATCGGAAGTCAGCAAGCACACTAAATAGAAGAGAACTGGAGATAATAAACTAATTTAAAAGAGAATTTAAAAGAAGTAGATTTTATAGTCGTCAGATAGACAAAGGAAATAAATGCTGTAAGAACTGTACAGTATGATATAGGAAAAGACACTGTTGGAAAGTAAACAAACATAGTCTAAAAAACAAAACACAAATTTATTAAAATAAAATAATAATTGGATCAGTTGATAAGTTGACTGGATATAGTTGAAGAGTGAATATATTGACAGAGGGTAGAAAATCATGTAGTATATGTATATTATCACATTATCATACAAACTGACAAAGACATAGAAAAGAGGTTTTAAGAGATATGGAGGGCAAAATAAAGTCTAGATGTTGCAAATGAAAGGAGATAAAAAATAAGGGAGGGGTAATGTAGTACTGAGAAATTTCCCATATTGATGAAAGCCTGAATTTTCAAATTGGCTGAATTCACTAAGTCTTAAACAGGGTAAATATAAACATCCACACTTGGTTGAATTACAATGAAATCATATAACATTAAAGACAAAAATAATTATGTTTCCTGAAAGGAAAGTTAAATTATTTCTTACAAAGCAATACCAAATGGACCTGTAACAGATATTACACCAACAGTGTCAAACCCAAAACAGAAGAAATATATCCACATAGTACATAGGGAAAATAACTGATCAGTTTCAAACCATGGTAAACTTTATGTAAGAATGAAGGTGAAATAAAGGAATTTTCTAGCGAATACTGAGGAAATTTACTTCTGGCAGATTTTTACTGTAAGAACTAATAAAGATATATTTCAGCAAGAAAGATATTGAAACCAAAAGGAAAGATGAGAGAAAATGAAATGTGGATCAATCTAAATAAGCATTGACTGAATAACAGGACTTTAAAAATTTGGAAAGTATAGAAACTAGTAGAACTGAAATGCTAAACAATAATAGGGAAGCCAATAGTTGAGGAAGATTGTTCTTTTTTTTTTTTTTTTAATTTTTTTTTTTTTTTTTTTTTTTATGGCTGTGTTGGGTCTTCGTTTCTGTGCGAGGGCTTTCTCTAGTTGTGGCAAGCGGGGGCCACTCTTCATCGCGGTGCGCGGGCCTCTCACTATCGCAGGCTCTCTTGTTGCGGAGCACAGGCTCCAGACGCGCAGGCTCAGTAATTGTGGCTCACGGGCCTAGTCGCTCCGCGGCATGTGGGATCTTCCCAGACCAGGGCTCGAACCCGTGTCCCCTGCATTGGCAGGCAGACTCTCAACCACTGCGCCACCAGGGAAGCCCTGGAAGATTGTTCTTAAACAATTCTAATGTTCTGTTAAACGAAGGAGGCTAGGGAGGTGGATAAACTTTTCACTATTTTGAGTATTTATGTTAACATGTTTAAGTGTAGCTACTAAAACAAAAGAAATAGTATGTACATCTGTCCAACAAACAAAGGGAACACAAAACTAAACAACACACTTAGCCAATCCAATAAAAGGCAGAAAATAAGAAAAACAAAATAAACCGTTAAAAGCTGACATAAAATAAGATGATATAAATAGCCCTAGTGTACCAGTAATCACAAAAGAATATAGTTATTAAACTCATCCATTTTATCAGGATCTAAGAGATTAGAAAAATAAAATAAATCCAGACGTGCTATTCAAAGGAGATATACATACGGTAAAACTAACTTTGAACAATTATTATAATGAAAATAAGAACATGTACACTTTTAGACAATTTGAAATGTGTTCATTACATTATTGTTTTTATTTCTAAACAAAAATTATTTAAAAACACAAAAATGTATTTCAATGAGGGAATTGATAAATATAGATTTTTTAATTTTTTTAATTTATATTTTCCCATTATGTTTTTCTAAGCAATTATTTCTGGTACATAGGAATATAATTATTTTTGGATATTTATTTTGCAATCATTTATTTTCCTATATATCTTGCTAATCATCTAATAATATTTGTACATTAATTTTGTACATTAGCTTCTTCTTTCCAGCTGATGGAAGAAAGTTAATTTTATTAAATAGTGATGACTAGACATCCAGAGAAATGCTAAATTACATGGTGAGAACTGCCATATGAGTTTTGCTCCTGAGCTCAATGGAATTCTGTTAATATTTCACTATTAGATGTGGCATAGTTTGTTAGTATGATGTAAGTAGTTTTTATCATGTTAAGGTAGGTTCTTCAATTCTTAGTTTGTATAGTTTTTCGTCAGAAAGATATAGAATCTTATTAAAATCTATCATATCTAGTGACATGGTCAGATATTTTTTTCTTCTTTGTCTTACTGAAAAGAATATCATTAAGAGTTTCTTGTCATCAACGATTCTCGCATTTTTAGGTGAAGCCCTAATTGGTTATACTGTGTATTGTTTTGTTATAGTGATTATTTTTGTTGGTATTGTATTTAGAATGATTGGATCTCTGTTTTTAGTGAGATTATTTTACAGTTTTCTTGAAAATTGTAATATATATTGAAAACATCCTCTATCATCTTTAAGTTCAATGAAAAGAGAAGCCATTCTGTTTTTTTTCTCATTTGCTTAACATTTAACATGTAAGCTTAGCTCAGTGTGGACACACAGCAGAAAATCAATAAATATTCGTTGAATGGATATGGCAATCTGACTTTTACCAGCAGCATTTTGCCTAAACTAACTTTTTTTGCTTGTGTGTTTGTTTGTTATTAATTCTTTATTCTCAGCCTTTCCTTTTCTAGTTCCTTCAGTGGACAGGTGATCAGCAAAAATCTCATATCCTAAAGAAAATCACAATAAATTCTTTATGACTTGTGGTTAGAAAACCTCTCTAAAGGAAGATTCCCCTCCTATTGATTTAAAAAAAAAAAAAAGTTGAGGAGAAATTAATCTGTTAAATTACTCCTGATTGTGCTTATTTGCTTTTAGAGGTGGAAGGAATGAAATCTCTCATCTTTTAAGGAGTAAAATTTAATTTTGAGATATTCCCTTTTTTCTAGGAAACACTTACAGTTAGTAACTGTCTTAATTCTCTGAAAATGGCAATAATCTCTGAGTCAGTATTATATTGGATCATAGGGAATAAAAAGAAGTAAATTGTTCACCATTTACAGGTAATTTAATTCCATGGCTCCCTGACCTGTTTGACTGGAGTGATGCAGGGGCCGGGAGGGTACTCTGAGATAGTCTGGTGAACATGCACTTTCAGTTCATACTCTGACTTTATGAGAAAATGTTGGTCTGAACTACCTGTGTGGAGCTCCTGGAAAATGCTTATCAAGACCTTAGCTGGTGATGACTCTTGGATAACAAGAGCAGGGCCTGGATCGGCTCTCCCCTCGCATTCTGTGTAGCGTTGTCCCTTTTCTCTCCCTACCCCTCCTCATCAGAGTACCACCACTTTCTCTGACCATTGCAGGTGTTTTTGCCATTAAGTAAAATTTTTTGAATCAGCAAATAGAAGTTACTGAAACTCTCTAGATCTTAGCTTCTCCAGGTCTAAACTGAAAGTGAAGATACCTAATTCAGAAGGTTGATGCAGGAATCTTCAGTCTCCTGAAGAATTCCCTACAGCTTCTCAGCGTAGAGCAGGGTCTACAAGGTAAACACTTGCTAGTTTGCTCCAATGTCTCATGGTTGTATTAGGCTTTAAACATTATCTTCCTTTTATTCTTAGTTATCTTGTAATAAGCAATATAAAAAATATATATTTTCTGTTGGAAAAGGCAGGCTCTTGCATGCAGTCTTTCAGCCCCCAGTTGGCTGCATAAGAACAAGCCTGGGGGCTGAAACACTCTTACTAAGAGATGAGGAGCCCTCACAGCCTGTGCTGGGCTAATCACCTTGTGTAGCAATATCTTTCCCTTTTTCAGACTCAATGTCCACTCCTTTGTTCAGCTTAAGTGTGTATGTCATATAGCACCTGGCCAACCCCACTACTATATCTGTCTCTTGAGAGAAGGGAATGGGATCCTTCAGTCTGGGGCACAAGAGGTTGCACAGAGGCTAATGGCCCTGTGTCAGCTGCCAGGAGGGCCCTGCTGGCCATAGGGGACTATCACCCACAACTGAAGCTGATCTCGCTCTGTCCCTTGTCCGTGTGAGTTAAGTGTTATTCCATTCAGTGCTTGGCTGAGTTGTGTTTTCCTTGATGACTCCAAAAGCAAGATGCAGTGGACATCTGGTGGAAGCACATTCCAGGCAGAGGAATAGCAAGGAGGCAAGGGAAATTGGACCAGCATGACGAAGAGGCAGAGTGGTAGAAGTAAAAAGTAGTCTAGACAAGTAATCGGGATACTATATAATATTTAGGGGCTCATAGAATATAAGTATGACTTCACATTTTATTCTATGTGTGATGAGAAGCCATTAGAGGGTTATGAGCAGGAAATCTAAATGGTCAGATTTGCATTTTAAAAGGATGCTGTGCTACAGTGTGGGGAGTAGAGTAGAGAGGTATAGGAGTAGAAGCATGAAGATGAGGTTTCATTTTCCTCAAATGATGACCAGTTCTCTCAAAAACATGTTCAGTTATTTATCTTTTTCTCACAAAGTTAAGGAAGTAAAATTTTATTAGCTCTGAACTCGATTCTATTGATACGCATCTCCATTTCATTTTGCATATAGGGCTATTCTAGTTACCATGCGGTTTGAATTGGGTCAGGTTTTACCTCATTCTTTGCTATTGTGCATTCTTTCTTCTTTATCAACAGTAGAAGCAGCATGAAAAGATATTTTAAAAATGTATTGGTATTTATGTATTAATGAATATGGAAGAAATTGATATCTGTAATTTTGGGTCTTTCTAACAAGGAATATTTATTTAGGTCTTTATAAATGTCTAAATAAATAAAAATATTTAGGTCTTTATAAAAGATATTTTTAAAACAT
Organism: Balaenoptera acutorostrata; assembly: GCF_949987535.1. Taxonomy (NCBI): domain Eukaryota; kingdom Metazoa; phylum Chordata; class Mammalia; order Artiodactyla; family Balaenopteridae; genus Balaenoptera; species Balaenoptera acutorostrata. The sequence goes on from NC_080075.1 coordinate 77,108,517, forward strand.
ATTGGTATTTATTAATGAATACGGAAGAAATTGACATCTGCAATTTGGGGTCTTTCTAACAAGGAATATTTATTTATAAATAAATATAAATATAAATGTCTTTATAAATGTCTGTATCACTTTGACAGAGATCTAGTACACTTCTTGTTAATGTGTTCTTGGGAAGTAAATGGCTTTTTGCAGCATTTGTAGATGGGTTTTTTATATTACACTTTAAAAATGATTACCAGTTTAACTGTGCAAATGTTTAATGTTAATTTTGTATTCAGATAATTAATTCAATTGTTATATTAGTTTTAAGTTTATTGTTTGATTCTTTAGAATTTTTATGTAACATTTATATTGTTTTTAATTAGTGACCATTTTGGATATTCTTTTTTAACATTTTACCTCCCATTTATTTTCTTATTTTTAATATATTCAATATTTGCTAGGACCCTCAATAAAAGGTTTGAAAGAAAATTGACATTGAACATCTCGCCTTCATCACTATAACAGTGGAAATCATGTTTTATTATTAAATGCATTTTAAGCTATAATTTAGGGAATACTTACTAATTTTCTCATTTAATCTTTATAAAAAACTAATGACACTGTACCCTTAGTATGCCCACTTTTTATATGAGGAACTAAGGTCCAGAGTAAATAAGTAACTTGCCTATAGTGCATAATTAATAGATAGTGGAATCCAGAATTTAGGGAGTGTATGTAACTGGTGGAAAGTTTTCTTTTCTTAGTATACTGAGGGTTTTATCAAGTATGAATGTTGAGGTTTTTTTAGCACTCTACCGAGATAATGGCATAGTTGTTCACCCTTAATCTTTTAATATACTGAATTACATTAATAGTAATTTCCTGATGTTAATCCATTCGTGCATTGCATTCCTTAGATACACCCTAGCTTATAAGGACACACTGATATATTTGATTTGGTAATATTTTATCTACAATATTTCATCTATTGATAGATGTATAAGTGAAATTGACATTTTTATTTTATTTTACTAGCCAAGATGAATATTAGGATTAGGATTATAAGCTTTTAAAATGGAGTAGAAATATTTCCATGTTTTCTAATAAAATAATAATATAAATCATCAAAAACATAGCTAAAATTTTGAGAATATGATAAAGCTTTGCATGTAAACCTCAGTGAATTCTTACAATAAGCCCTATGGAACAATAATATAATTATCCACTTACTAAGAGATAACAACAGATAGGATCTTAAGTAACTTGGGAAGGGTCACACAATTAGAAAATGGCACAATTATGGTTAGAAGAACTGAGTTTTTATGTCTGCAGTGTCTTTATTTCCACTTCATGCTTTCAAATGGTGGTTTAGCTGATTAAAGAATTTAGATTTGGGCAGTTTTTCCCTTAGCATTTTGATGATATTACCCCTTTAGGTGCTAGAATCTACTGTGCTGTTAAGTCAGACCTGTGTCAATCTGACTGTTGGCCTTTGAAGATCTCTTTTCCCTCTCTTGAAACTACTAAATGTTCCTGCTGACCAGTGACAATTTTTACAATTTATACAATAGGCCCTTGTGTGTGGACTGGGGTGGCCACTTGGGTGTTTTAATCAGAGGATTTTGTATTTAATCCTCTCATTGTTTATTGAGTACTTTCTATGTTCCAGATACTGTTCCAGCTGTGGGATATAAATTAGTAGAATAAATAAGAGAGAAAACCTTGCCCTCATGGAGCTTATAGTATAATATGGAGAGTTGGACAAGGGATAAACTAAATAAGTAAATTATACAGCGTGTTATACAGTGATAGCTCTATGGGAACAAATAAAGCAGGAAGGGTGATGTGGAAATTCAGGTTTTGGGGTGGGAATTTTAATACAAGTGGTCAAGGAGTCTTCACTGGAGGGGTATTATTTGAGAGAGTGAGCCACGTGCATATATAAGGAAGAGGGCTCTATGCAGAGAGAACAGCAAATCCAAAAGCTGTATTGTGAATCCAAAAGCCACAAGTGAACTTGCAAATGAAATAGATGTGGGTTAAAATCAAGGAAAATTTTGGTCTCAGCCACTGGAATGATTGAGATGCCATAAAAGGTCTAGAAAAGAGCTTGGGAGAAGCAGGTTTGAGAGAAAATAACAAGAGCTCAGTTTTTGATACATTAGGTTTGAAATGGTTATTAGATCGCCACATAGAGTAGGCAGTTGGAAATCTGAGTCTGCAGTTCAAGAGATAAGTCTGAGCTGTAGATCCGATTCTGAGACCAGTCAGGTTACATGGTATTTAAAGCCAAGCAATTGATGAGATCTCCAACAGAGAGACTGGGTATAAACAGGAAAGAGAGGAGAGGAAAAGATAAACAACAACAACAAAAACAAGAACAAGGATTAAGCCCTGTGGCACTCTAACACAAAGAGTAAAAAGATTATCAATCTCCTTCAGCAAAGGAGACTGAGAAGGGTGAGTCAATAATTAAGGAGGAAAATCAGAAGAGTTTGGTATCTGAGAAATTAATTGAAAACATTGCAGAAGAAGAATTCAAATGCTACTAATACGTCAAAACTTACAGGAGAGTTATGGGGAAGAAGGTCAAGTTGGAACTGGTTTAAGAGAGAATTAAAGGACAGAATTGAGAGACAGTAAAACAGACATATAGACAACTGTTCCAAGGACTTTTGTTGTAAAGGGGAGAAGAAATATGAACTGGTAGCCAGAGCTGACATTAAAGACAGTAGTGGGTAAATATTTTTTTAGATAGGAGAAATGAAAAGAGCAATTTCATATATTGATGAGAATAATCCAGTAGAGAGGGGGGAGCTGGTGAAACAGAAGATAGGAGAAAATTGCTAGTGTGATGTCTCTGATTACCATTCAAGGGGTTGAAAGCTAGTGCACGAGAGGAAGGCTGCATCTTAGCTAGAAGCATGGAGAGTTCATCTGCAGAGGCAAGAAAGAAGGCAACATATGTGGGTGCAGATATTGGTAAGTGCAAATGTGGCAACTTGTGAAAGTTCTTTTCTAATTAATTCAGGTTTTCAATTAGGTGAGAAATAAGGACATTGAGTAAAATTAAGAATAGTGGAGGAGGTATTGCAGACTTGACAAAAAGGCAAATGACTAAAATAGCCACTTAGGAGATTGGGAGAGTTAATGGACTAGAGAAATGCATTATGATGACTATTCATATATAAAGAGCTCTTACAGATGAACAAGAAATAGATGAACATGCCAATAAAAATACAAGAAAGAATCAGTATCCACAATCCGCACACACACATACATGCAAACATATATGGCCAATAATTAGATGAAGTAATTTTTTACCTTAATCCTAATGTTAAAATGGAAAACTAACACATTCTTTTATCTATAATATTTCTGAGCATTGGAAAAAAAATAATGCTGAAAAAAGGAAACTAGATAAGTAAATTGCTATGAAAGGCAATTAAATATTATAGTCATCCAGTACAATGTCATTAATTGTAGATGAATATTTGATTAAAAAGTTTGAGACACATAAGTGAATTCATGATGCTAATTATGTTAGTTTTTTCTTTTTAAAATATAATGCATATATTTATGTCATGACACATGAGATTTACTGTATATGATTTTAACATTGGTTTGGGTCTGTTCATTAGTTTTAACACTGATGAAGTTTTCCTTGATCCTTTGTTTGCTTTTGTTCATCTCTGTTTTGGGCAGGTAGTAGTGATAATTTGTAAATTGGTAATCCCAGTGCCATCTTTCTGGGAAGTTCACCTCACTGATTGTTTCTGCTAGATCTGTAGCCTGGTCTGATTCTCAGTTTAGAAAGGTTACTTGAGTACTACACGTGGTGTGGTTGGGACAGAGAAAAATTGGACACATGGAGACCAACTAGAGCCCTCTTCAGGAACCATTGAGGAGATACTGAGGGTCAGAGATGTGAGCAGTGGAATAGAGAATAGGGAACAGAGTAGAGGTTCCAGATGTGGTGTAAGAAGGGAAGGCCCCTGATATTCACATAGAAAACCACATACCAAGAAGAACATTCAGAGAAACCTACAAAGGCAGGCATAAGCATGAAGTAGAACCAATTCCTTCCCTACGGAAAAAAAAAAAAAAAAAGCCAATCTCTGCTTGTACAGCAGGTTTACTATTACAGTTTAAAATTATAGGATTATTTTTGTCCTCAGTTACTCTGTCTGTGTTTAATTATACACCACTGTCATGATAGGAAAATAGCAGCTATTTTGAGGACACGATACCTTTTCAGGCTCCGTATCCCCTCTCCGTGTGATACTGAAGTTAAAAAGAGGAATGCAAACCAGAAGAGGCGCAGGTGGTTGTGTTTATGGGCTTCAGGGTGATATGATTACCTCACTCAACTGATTGCTACCTGAAGGAAGTCAGATTACAATTAAGACTGTCAGGTAAAGCACACAATTAAAGTTCATCGCAAATGCTGTCGACAAACTGGTATTAGCTGGGAAATGCACTCTGGCAAACAGATGTACCCTGGAAAATAGAAAGGGAATGTTTCCTTCTAGAACAAATCTACTTTATCAAATCTGACAACTTTCACTTGAGCTCTGGGTCCTGAGCTAGAAAGAGCTTCTCATTTGATTTAAGCAATTGGCACATAACATGCAGGTTGGAAATGAGTTGACTCATTAACTTATTTTGCTTAGTAGAAAGCATGCTTACCTCACCACATTTTGCTTTTTGCTTTCCAGATTTGTTTAAGAATTAGACATATTGGATTATACTATGTTTATTAAGGAGTGAAGCTGTGGTTCTAGAATGGGAATATTTTATTACAAAATGTCAGAAAAAGCCATACCTCTCTATTTTTAAAATTGGTTTTTAGTCAATCAGATGGTGTGGCTATACCCGCTGCATGTGTTATCAATCTCTTTAAGTATCTCCTTGCATTTATATGACACTAATAAGAAAGAGTTCCCATAGACAAACAGCAATTCTGCTGTTTGATTTTACTCCAGAAGTAACTGTGTATATCATTTCCTCTTAATAAAGTGGAGAATTCCCTCGGCTCACACATATCACAGACATTGCTGCTAATGGGAGTTATGCATGGAGATTGTGTAGAAACTACAGTTCCTATTACCAGGGCTTCATTCTGTGTTCGCCTGACTCCTGATACGTTTCACGTGGTCAGTAATGGAAGCAGTTGATCTGGGGAATGGCTGTCACATAAAAATTCCAGGCTAGGGGAAAGGGTTTACTTTTCTCCATAATACTGGGGAAAAATAGGGTAGATTAGACCTCTTTCTGTAAGAGAAGCTGCTTCTGACTGCCACCAGAATCTCAGGAAAAGATTCAGATTTAAAAAAATATAGAAAGTAAAGAAACACATCGTATTCTGCTTTGGGATGCAGAAGAGTTTTATGCCACAGCCAATGTCTTCTCTAATTCCTCATGGTACATCACTCCCCTGGGGAAATTAGCCCCTCCGAATACATCTCAATGACTTCATCTATTAAATAGAGTGAGGATTAAATGAGGTAGTGCATATAAAGCATGTGGTAAGCCCTCAAACAATAGTAGTTTTCTCTTTCCTTCACTTAGAATCTTTAGTGTCCAAAGTGCACAACCATAGTCCCCATGATGTGTAGGTGACACAAGCTCACTCCTCTAGTCCTCTTCACTACCCACTAAGCTGTTGTGTCCAGGGGATAGCCAATATACAGCCTAAGATGTGTCCAACTCTTCTGCTGACCATCAGTGGCACTAACAGTGCCTCCTGTGGAATTCAGAAAGTGCATTGATTTTCTACTACATTCCTTCTAACACATGTTTGTAGTTGAAGTAGCAATTACATACAATAAGGTATGAAAATTGCATAAAGTTTTAGTGAACAGCTTGAAATATTTCTACATAACTGTACATTCCTGTAAATACCCTCACCTCATTTTAACAAACATTATTTCTACTTCTTTTAGAAAAATCTCCAAGAACACCTCGATTTTCACTTATACTTCCTTCAGTATATAAAAGCATGACATTCCAACCTGCTCTCTTTTGAGGTGCTTTGGAGTTATTTTTGTCCTTCGTAACCAAGATGTTCCAGGCTTTTAGACTTCTGTCACTTGACAGGCAAGCATAGCAATGGAAATGCAACAAACTCTCCCTAATCACCAAGCATCTGTATGGCAGTAGTAAAGTTATTGCAAAACACTCCAAAACATGAGCGATGGCACCTGGTTGTAACTTACATACAGTAGCAAAGGAGAGGGAAAGTAAAATGAAACTAACATTTAATTAGTGCATACTCTGGGCCAAGGGATTGTGCCGGGTGATTTGTAGAGGTGTAGCCATTAATCTTCCAAGCATTTTCTATGTAGAGCCACACAATGCTCTCCTGAGTATCCATCATTTCTCTTACCACTTCTTCTAATCACCTTTGCAGTGATTGTCTCCCCAGAGAGCTATTCTTTTCTTTCAAGGTATTGCCTTGTTCCTAGCCCCTGTTTCTCTGTCTCTCTGTGTCTCTGTCTCTCTCAGCCTTACATTTCTTCCTTTGACACTCTTGAGCATCCTTTCTTGCTCTCTCCTTCTCTTCATCTCACTCCTCTCTGCTGTACTCCAATATCTCAGATTACTGAAAGTTGATCATCTGGGATTGGTTCCTGAGAACACCCAATCTTGGGTGCTTGGCCGTCTCATAAATTGTCTTCTTCAGACATCTCGCACTGGCACAGAGAGAGGCCAGAATTCCAAAAGCAACAGCTCTCTCGTGGAAGGGAGCATAGGCTGCTTTACAAATTTGGCCACTGGTATTAGCTGAGTCATTCCCCACCCTTTTAGATGCCTGCTTTCTCCACTTGTTTCCAGATGTCTCTTTTTTTTAACAGTTGTAGGCATCCTTCATGGTTCTGAGCCAATATCCATATTAATCTTTCCTATTATGTTAGCGACTGTAATTCTTCAACATCATGTTCAAAGCAATTGAAAACAATAAAATAACATCTTATTTGAATAAAATTGTTAATGTTTCTCAGGAGCTTTTCAATTTGCTTCTCACTCTACCCTGTGATCTAGGCCAGGTGGACACTATTATTTTCGTGTTTCTGAATGTCAAGGAAAGGGACACGACAGGACTAAGTAACTTGTCATGGATAACTTATCCCAACCTGCAATTATCTCTATATTTTACATTTTCTCTCTCCTCTACTATAGTGTACACTTCAGGAGAAACAGGACCACTTAAGTGTAGTTCACTCTTTTATTCTCCACCCTCATCCCATAGCAAGCCCTGATAAATCAGTAGTGGGCTGTCCATTTGAACCTGGAGCTCCAGTCCAGAACTGTGTCACACTGGGCATCTGGTGCCCTGATTCTGCTCATCTTTGAGACCTCAGTGTCCATTTCCCTCAGTCTGAGTTTATCCCTGGTGACCTGCAAGCCCTCTTTTGGGATGTGTTTTTTCCCATGTTATGGCTGTCTTTTTTTCTGTAACACTCCTAATTAGAGCTATCTATACTTCACCTGTCTCGATACTGGGGCCTTTGGACATCCCCTCTCTTAAATAATCAGAATATCTTCAACGAATCTGTGAGCCTGGGGAAACCCGTATCCTGTGATGTGGATGTGACCCACAAGGCAGAGTCCCCTTCTGCCTTATGCTCAGTAGTTATGGCTCCTGCGGTGGGGAGACTTCTGAGCCAGCCCCCGCATCTTCACACCTCCCTAATAAGTCTTTTTCTCCTTTTATTCCTGCTTCTCTGGCTGCATCTCTGCAGCCATTCTCTGAAACAGCATGATTCTTAATTCTCTAAGGCTGTCAATCCCTTCCCCACATTTAATCCACATTAAAAAAAATAATGGAAACAATGGTCCCACAAAATAACAATTCTTATTTCATTTATTGCTTTTTCAGATTATAATGTGACTATGCAAATAAATCATCCTGAATCAGTCTTTTCTAAAAAGTGCTTTTAAAATGGATCATTTTGCTTTTTCTTTCTTCCCTCAGCCTCTCACTTGTATTTAATCAAACTAATGTTGCCAGATTAAATTTGTCCATAATGTCAGTAGAGTTTTATTTTATCCCAGAATTTCCAATGTCTGCAATTTATCAGGCACCTAACAAACAAATCAGTGCTTTGAAGAGACTTACTTTTGCATGATGTTCAGCTAACAGTCCTGTTAACAAACAGGGCTTTAGACTAAAAATCTTGCTTCCCACCAGAGTGGACGTTGTAGAGCTTTCCTTTCAATTATAGTAAAACTCCGATTTGCAATGTGATGGTAAATTAAGGTTTAATTAGACTGAAATTTTGGAGAACAATCTTTTTGAAAGAGCAAAGCACCTGTGCTGACTTTTCAGAGCTGGAAGTTCTCCTTCCCCTCCCCCTAGACATACATGTTCTGGACTCCTGGAATTGGTTGTCGGTGATGGTCTTATTAGGACTCTTCTGTCACAGACTTGCCAACCCAAACCAGGTAAAGACTTGGTGCTGAGAAGACTAGGAATTCAAAGATTTTAAGTATATGTGCTTTACTGAAAAAAAAAAAAAAAAAAAAAAAAAGGTGGAGAAGGATAAAATAATGGAATCCAAGTTAGTTCAATTTGAGGTGAGCTCTAGGTTGAGGGCCTTTGATTAGTCTGTTCACATGCTGAATATCTGACCTCTGGTTGTACCAGTGCTTTGTATTCAAGCAGAGGGCAGTGTGAATCTTGGTTCTTCTGATTGCTGTCTGTATAAACTTGTTTGTGCTTCTTATTCTTTCTGAGCCTTTGTTTTCCTGTCCGTGAAATAGAGATAGAAATGCCTCTCTTGTAGTCCTGCACTGAGGATTAATTGGAACAATGTTTGAGTGGCACTTACACAGTGCTTGCACAGAGTAAAACAAAGTAAAGGCATTAGTCATTTTTTGTTCTTGTTGATACTACTATTACCCATTTATTTCTTGCTTTATTCATTCAACAAATATTTATTGTCTCAGGTGCCTTGCAAGATGTTATGAATATAAATACAAATAATACTTGGTCTGCCTTGTACTGAGCTCGTGCTCTGGCAGGAAACACAGATGAGAAAATCCTGAAATTATAGTTCAGAAAGTTAAGTGCCACAGTAGAAGGGAAAATAGAAACTTTAACTTTCACATCCCTGTCATGTCGTGCTTGCTTCAGGGTGGTAGCTTTCCCCTCCACTTAGCACATGCCAGGAGTACAGAGCAATGCACCTGGTCAGCTCAAGGTGCTCTTGAACCGTTGGTGGTGGGGTGGCGATAAAGCATCCACACACTTCTGTTGGATGCGGGGTCAGGTTCTCATCTCTGAGTCTAGATTTTTCTCTCTGTGCCCTGCTTCTTAATCAGTTGTTTAAAAAAAAAAAAAAAAAAGCCCCAGTCCCCTGGGGGAACATTTATCAACACTGTGTCTGTCCTGGGGTCAAGGAGAAACTGAAAACCCAAAGAGTCTTATAGGAATGTGTGTACAGTTCTTTTATCCCTATAGTCATATCTGAGCCTAACCAAAACCCCCTTAAGAAAATGAGGCTCCAAGAGGAAAGTTATTTACCTTAGATGAGATGGATAGTTTGGGGCAAGCCAAGACCAGGACCTTGATCTCCTCCTGGTACTCTGCTACGTCTGCTGGCTAAATCTGTCAGAGGTGTGACAGAGCAGCAGTGTAGGCAAGGAATCATGAAAATCAGTACCGTAACAACTCTTAATAACAGCAACATCTAACTATTACTAAGTGCCTATTTTGTACCAAGTACTGTTCAAAGATTTTGCATAGTATTATTTATTGTAGTAACACTAGGACCTAAATCCTTTTATTCCTATTTTATAGAGTAATAGAGATATTAAGTTGTTGTCCAAGATCACACACTAATAGCTGGCAGGAGGAACCTTCAAGCAGCCAGTCCGACTCTCCAAATGCCTCTCCGTACTGTCCTGACTCGATACCATGTTCTGAATGACCGCTCTGTGCCCAAGCTTGTGCCAGGCACTCCAGGGCCGGGAACAGCATTGTGACCCCTGATCACAGGGTCTAATCGTCACCTTGAGAATGAGGGGGTATAACAGCGTACAGAGTACAGACTCATAAAACCATGGATTATAAGAGCTGGTCTTCTAAGACATCAGAACTTCAGTTAAAAATAAGGACATAGGCTAGGAGCCTTGCTTGGTGATCTGGCTAGGCCCTGATTGTTTTCATTTGTTTCATGCATTGACTCTATTTATACTTGAGTGTGTCTTGTGAAGGAAGTAGTGTCTCACGTCTTGGGAGAGAGATGAAAAGGATCAGACGTGCCGTGGGACTGTGAACAAAGGAAGATCCTCGGGGAAGTGTTGGTCTTGCCTTTCCCCGGCACAGGCCATCCTGATATCTGCGCCTTGTCTCCACTTATTTTTTCCTTCATGAGATGCCTGCCCTCCTCTTCTGACAAACTCTGATTTATCCACCAAGGCCAAAAGGAAATGTTACCCTGTCACTGTAGCTTTCCCTACATTTATGGGAAAAAGTGTTCACCATTATCTCTGTGTTCCCATAGCACTTGCTGTATACAAATCTTATAGCATTTATTGCACTGTATTATAATTATGCATTTACAGCCCCTCCTTATATTCCTGGATGTATGGATAAAACCATATGTTGTCTCATCATCTGTCCAGTACTCAGAACTTAAATCACAGTAGAGGTTTTGTAAATGTTTGGATTCCGTGTATTTGTTCTACCATCTCTTTTATTTCACATTACTCTCATTATTCCTTTAATGTCCCCTGGGTCCTGACCATAGATACCTTGATATCAAGGTCAGTGTTTGCTCCTTTACATTTTTCCTTGCTAAAGTGCTATGAGCAATTCTAGGAACATGGCATGATGCTGTCTGTCCACTGGAGGTATAGGCGGGGATGATGTGTATTCTTCCAAGAATAACGTCTCAGATTCTTGGTCTTTAGAAAGTGGTAATACTAGCATGCCCCCAGGTTGTCTCACAGTTGTAACAGCAAAGATCCCAGTGGGGTCCCATACTACAGGGAGGATTCTGAGATCCATTCTTAGAGAACATGAGTCTGCACTCGTTTGCACACTCCCAGGTAGCACTGTGTCTTTGGAGGTCTCCTGACACCTGCTCTGGCTATACTATCTGTAGGTGAGCCGTTTGATCCTGAAACACCCAGAGTTTGGTAGGCATGCGATATTCATTCATTCTTTCCATTCAGTTCCATAAAAACGATTTATTGAGTACCTACTAAGTGCCTGGCACTATACTATTGTGCTTGCAATTCACCAGTGAACAAAAACAATAAAAATTTTCCACCCACACAGAGTTTACATTCCAGTGAGGGGACAAACAATAAATGATATATGGAATAAATAAATAGGTTTCATAAGATGTTAGAAAAGGAGGAGAGTAACGAGAAAGAAAGAGTATAAAGAGAGGCAGTAACAATTTTAAGTCTCATGATCAGGATAGGTCTCCTTGTGAAGGTAATGTTTGAGTGAAAACTTAAAGGGTCTGAGGAATTTAGCCATGTACATTTCTGGGGAAAGAGTATCCCAGGCAGAATAAATAGTCAGTGAAAAGGCTTTACAATATGAGTATTTATATTTACATATATACAAATACATACACACACATACATTGCCTTTTTTTTTTGAACATCTTTATTGGAGTATAATTGCTTTACAATGGTGCATTACTTTCTGCTTTATAACAAAGTGAATCAACTATACATATACATATATCCCCATACCTCCTCCCTCTTGTGTTTCCCTCCCACCCTCCCTATCACACCCCTCTAGGAGGGCACAAAGCACAGAGCTGATCTCCCTGTGCTATGCGGCTGCTTCCCACTAGCTATCTATTTTACATTTGGTAGTGTATATATGTCCATGCCACTCTGTCACTTCGTCCCAGCTTACCCATCACCCTCCCCGTGTCCTCAAGTCCATTCCCTACTTCTGCATCTTTATTCCTGTCCTACCCCTAGGTTCTTCAGAACCTTTTTTTTTTTTTTTTTAGATTCCATATTAGGTGTTAGCATACGTTGTTTTTCTCTTTCTGACTTACTTCACTCTGTATGACAGACTCTAGGTCCATCCACTTCACTACAAATAACGCAGTTTTGTTTCTTTTTATGGCTGAGTAATATTCCATTGTATATATGTGCCACATCTTCTTTATCTATTCATCTGTTGATGGACACTTAGGTTGGTTCCACGTCCTGGCTATTGTAAATAGAGCTGCAATGAACAGTCTGGTAAAGGACTCTTTTTGATAATGGTTTTCTGAGGGTATATGCCCAGTAGTGGGATTGCTGGGTTGTATGGTAGTTTGATTTTTAGTTTTTTAAGGAACCACCATACTATTCTCCATAGTGGCTGTATCAATTTACATGCCCACCAAAGTGCAAGAAGGTTCCCTATGCTCCACACCCTCTCCAGCATTTACTGTTTGTAGATTTTTTGATGATGGCCATTCTGACTGATGTGAGGTGATACCTCATTGTAGTTTTGATTTGCATTTCTCTAATAATTAGTGATGTTGAGCATCCTTTCATGTGTTTGTTGGTGATCTGTATATCTTCTTTGGAGAAATGTCTATTTAGGTCTTCTGCCATTTTTGGATTTGGTTGTTTGTTTTTATGATATTGAGCTGCATGAGCTGCTTGTAAATTTTGGAGATTAACCCTTTGTCAGTTGCTTCACTTGTAAATATTTTCTCCCATTCTGAAGGTTGTGTTTTCGTCTTGTTTATAGTTTCCTTTGCTGTGCAAAGGCTTTTAAGTTTCATTAGGTCCCATTTGTTTATTTTTGTTTTTATTTCCATTTCTCTAGGAGGTGGGTCAAAAAGGATCTTGTTGTAATTTATGTCATAGAGTGTTCTGCCTATGTTTTCCTCTAAGAGTTTTATAGTGTCTGGCTTTATATTTATGTCTTTAATCCATTTTGAGTTTATTTTTGTGTATGGTGTTAGGGAGTGTTTTGATTTCATTCTTTTACATGCAGCTGTCTAGTTTTCCCAGCACCACGTATTGAAGAGGCTGTCTTTTCTCCGTTGTATATTCTTGCCTCCTTTATCAAAGATAAGGTGACAATATGTGCATGGGTATATCTCTGGGCTTTCTATCCTGTTCCATTGATCTATGTTTCTGTTTTTGTGCCAGTACGATACTGTCTTTACTACTGTAGCTTTGTAGTATAGTCTGAAGTCCGGGAGCCTGATTCCTCCAGCTCCGTTTTTCTTTCTCAAGATTTCTTTGGCTATTTGGGGTCTTTTGTTTTTCCATACAAATTGTGAAATTTTTTATTCTAGTTCTATGAAAAATACCTTGGTAGATTGATAGGGATTGCATTGAATCTGTAGATTGCTTTGGGTAGTAGAGTCATTTTCACAATGTTGATTCTTCCAATCCAAGAACATGGTATATCTCTCCATCTGTTTGTATCATCTGTAATTTCTTTCATCTGTGTCTTATAGTTTTCTGCATATAGGTCTTTTGTCTCCTTAGGTAGGTTTATTCCTAGGTATTTTATTCTTTTTGTTGCAATGGTAAATGGGAGTGTTTCCTTAATTTCACTTTCAGATTTTTCATCATTAGTGTATAAGAATGCAAGAGATTTCAGTGTATTAATTTGGTATTCTGCTACTTTACCAAATTCATTGATTAGCTCTAGTAGTTTTCTGGTAGCATCTTTAGTGTTCACTATGTATAGTATCATGTCATCTGCAAACAGTGACAATTTTACTTCTTTTCCGATTTGGATTACTTTTATATCTTTTTGTTCTCTGATTGCTGTGGCTAAAACTTCCAAAACTCTGTTGAATAATAGTGGTGGGAGTGCACAGACTTGTCTTGTTCCTGATCTTAGAGGAAACGGTTTCGGTTTTTCACCATTGAGAATGATGTTGGCTGTGAGTTTGTCATATATGGCCTCTATTATGTTGAGGTAAGTTCCCTCTATGATTACTGTCTGGAGAGTTTTTATTATAAATAAGTGTTGAATTTTGTTAAAGCTTTTTCTGCATCTATTGAGATGATCATATGGTTTTTCTCCTTCAATTTGTTAATATGGTGTATCACATTGATTGATTTGCGTATATTGAAGAATCCTTGCATTACTGGGATAAACCCCACATGATCATGGTGTATGATCCTTTTACTGTGCTATTGGATTATGTTTGCTAGTATTGTGCTGAGGATTTTTGCATCTGTGTTCATCAGTGACAGTGATATTGGCTTGTAGTTTTCTTTCTTTGTGACGTCTTTGTCTGGTTTTGGTATCAGGGTGATGGTAGCCTTGTAGAACGAGTTTGGGAGTATTCCTCCCTCCGTTATATTTTGGAAGAGTTTGAGAAGGATAGGTGTTAGCTCTTCTGTAAATGTTTGATATAATTCGCCTGTGTAGCCATCTGGTCCTGGGTTTTTATTTGTTGGAAGATTTTTAATCACAGTCTCAATTTCAGTGCTTGTGATTGGTCTGTTTATCTTTTCTGTTTCTTCCTGGTTCAGTCTCGGAAGGTTGTGCTTTTCTAAGAATGTGTCCATTTCTTCCAGGTTGTCCATTTTATTGGCATATAGTTGCTTGTAGTAATCTCTCATGATCCTTTGTATTTCTGTGGTGTCAGTTGTTACTTCTCCTTCTTCATTTCTGATTCTATTGATTTAAGTCTTCTCCCTTTTTTTTTTGATGAGTCTGGCTAATGGTTTATCAATTTTGTTTATCTTCTCAAAGAACCAGCTTTTAGTTTTATTGATCTTTGCTATCATTTCCTTCATTTCTTTTTCATTTATTTCTGATCTAATCTTCATGATTTCTTTCCTTCTGCTAACTCTGGGGTTTTTTTGTTCTTCTTTCTTTAATTGCTTTAGGTGTAAGGTTAGGTTGTTAATTTGAAATGTTTCTTGTTTCTTGAGGTAGGATTGTATTGTTATTAACTTACCTCTTAGAACTGCTTTTGCTGCATCCCATAGGTTTTGTTTCATCGTGTTTTCATTGTCATTTGTTTCTAGGTATTTTTGATTTCCTCTTTGATTTCTTCAGTGATCTCTTGGTTATTTAGTAGTGTATTGTTTAGCCGCCATGTGTTTGTATTTTTTACAGATGTTTTCCTCTAATTGATATCTAGTCTCATGGCATTGTGGTTGGAAAAGATAGCTGATACAATTTCAATTTTCTTAAATTTACCAAGGCTTGATTTGTGACCCAAGATATGATCTATCCTGGAGAATGTTCCATGAGCACTTGAGAAGAATGTGTATTCTGTTGTTTTTGGATGGACTGTCATATAAATATCAATTAAGTCCATCTTTTTAAATGTATCATTTAAAGCTTGTGTATCCTTATTTATTTTCATTTTGGATGATCTGTCCAATGGTGAAAGTGGGGTGTTAAAATCCCCTACTATGATTGTGTTACTGTCGATTTCCCCTTTTATGGCTGTTAGTGTTTATGTTATGTATTGAGGTGCTCCTATGTTGGGTGCATAAATATTTACAATTGTTATATCTTCTTCTTGGATTGATCCCTTGATCATTATGTAGTATCCTTCTTTGTCTCTTGTAATAGTCTTTATTTTAATGTCTATTTTGTCTGATATGGGAATTGCTACTCCACCGTTTTTTGATTTCCCTTTGCATGGAATATCTTTTTCCATCCCCTCACTTTCAGTCTATATGTGTCCCTAGGTCTGAAGTGGGTCTCTTGTTGGCAGCATATATACGGGTCTTGTTTTTGTATCTATTCAGCCAGTCTATGTCTTTTGGTTGGAGCATTTAATCTTATTTACATTTAAAGTAGTTATCGATATGTATGTTCCTATTACCATTTTTTAAATTGTTTTGGGTTTGTTATTGTAGGTCTTTTCCTTCTCTTATGTTTCCTGCCTAAAGAAGTTCCTTTAGCATTTGTTGTAAAACTGGTTTTGTAGTGCTGAATTCTCTTAGTTTTTCTTGCCTGTTTTAAATTTTCAACTATAATCTATTCAAATATTTTCTAAATCTGTTTCCTTTTCTCTTCTTCTTCTGGGACTCCTATAATTCGAACGTTGGTGCATTTAATATTGTCCCAGAGGTCTCTGAGACTGTCCTCAATTCTTTTCATTCTTTTTTCTTTATTCTGCTCTGCGGTAGTTATTTCCACTACTTTATCTTCCAGGTCACTTATCCGTTCTTCTGCCTCAGTTATTCTGCTATTGATTCCTTCTAGAGAATTTTTAATTTCATTTATTGTGTTGTTCATCATCATTTGTTTGCTCGTTAGTTCTTCTAGGTCATTGTTAAACGTTTCTTGTATTTTCTCCATTCTATTTCCAAGATTTTGGATCATCTTTGCTATCATTACTCTGAATTCTTTTTCAGGTAGACTGTCTATTTCCTCTTCATTTGTTTGGTGTGGTGGGTTTTTGCCTTGCTCCTTCATCTGCTGTGTGTTTCTCTGTCTTCTCATTTTGCTTCACTTACTGTGTTTGGGGCCTCCTTTTCTCAGGCTACAGGTTTGTAGTTCCCGTTGTTTTTGGTGTCTGCCCCCAGTGGCTAAGGTTGCTTTTAAGCCTAAGGTTTGTGTAGGCTTCCTGGTGGAGGGGACTGGTGCCTGTGTTCTGGTGGATGACGCTGGATCTTGTCTTTCTGGTGGGCAGGACTGCATCTGGTGGTGTGTTTTGGGGTGTCTGTGACCTTATTATGATTTTAGGCAGCCTCTCTGCTAATGCGTGGGATTGTGTTCCTGTATTGTTAGTTGTTTGGCATAGGGTGTCTGGCACTGTAGCTTGCTGGCTGTTGAGTAGAGCTGGGTCTTAGCATTGAGATGGAGATCTCTGAGAGATATTTCGCTATTTGATATTACAAGGAGCTGGGAGGTCTCTTGTGGACCAATGTTCTGAACAAGGCTCTCCCACCTCAGCAGCGCAGGCCTGACACCCAGCCGGAGCACCCTGTCAGGCACACGGCTCAGAAGAAAAGGGAGAACAAAAGAAAGAAAGAAAGAAAAAATAATAAAGTTATTAAAATAATTTTTTTAATTATTAAAAATAAAAAAATTAAAAGGTAATAAAAAAATAGAAAGAAAGAAAGAAGAGAGCAACCAAACCAAAACACAAATCCACCAATGTAAGAAGCACTAAAAACTCTTCTTTAAAAAAGGACAGAGAGAACCCTAGGACAAATGGTAAAAGCAAAGCTATACAGACAAAATCACACAAAGAAGCCTACACATACACGCTCACAAAAAGAGAAAAAGGAAAAAATATATATATCTATATATATTTAAAAAAAGGAAGAGAGCAACCAAATCAATAAACAAATCTATCAATGAAAATAAACTCTAAATACAAAACTAAGATAAACATAAAACCAGAAACAAATTAGATGCAGAAAGCAAACCCCAAGTCTACAGTTGTCCCACAGTCCACCACCTCAACTTTGGGATGATTTGTTGTCTATTCAGGTATTCCACAGATGCAGGGTACATCAAGTTGATTGTGGAGATTTAATCCACTGCTTGTGAGGCTGCTGGGAGAAATTTCCCTTCTCTTCTTTGTTCGCACAGCTTCCGGGGTTCAGCTTTGGATTTGGCCCCGCCTCTGCGTGTAGATCGCCCTCTGGCCTCTGTTCCCCACCCAGACAGGATGGGGTTAAAGTAGCAGCTAATTAGGGGACTCTGGCTCACTCAGGCCGGGGGGAGGGAGGCGTACAGAATGCGGGGCGAGCCTGTGGCGGCAGGGGCTGGCATGATGTTGTGAGATAATAATAGCCTGAGGCCTGCTGTGTGTTCTCCGGAGAAGTTGTCCCTGGATCACAGGACCCTGGCCATGGTGGGCTGCACAGGCTCCTGAGAGGGGAGGTGTGGATAGTGACCTGTGCTTGCACACAGGCTTCTTGGTGTCGGCAGCAGCAGTCTTAGCGTCTCATGCCCGTCTCTGGGGTCCATGCTGATAGCCGCGGCTCGTGCCCGTCTCTGGAGCTCGTTTAGGCGGTGCTGTGAATCCCCTCTCCTCGCGCACCCCGAAACAATGGTCTCTGCCTCTTAGGCAGGTCCAGACTTTTTCCTAGACTCCCTCCCGGCTAGCTGTGGTGCACTAGCCCCCTTCAGGCTGTGTTCAGGCCACCAACCCCAGTCCTCTCCCTGGGATCTGACCGAAGCCCGAGCCTCAGCTCCCAGACCCGCCCGCCCCGGCGGGTGAGCAGACAAGCCTCTCGGGCTGGTGAGTGCTGGTCGGCACCGATCCTCTGTGCGGGAGTCTCTCCGCTTTTCCCTCTGTGCCCCTGTGGCTGCGCTCTCCTCCGTGGCTGCGAAGCTTCTGCCCCCGACCACCGCCCATCTCCGCCAGTGAAGGGGCTTCCTAGTGTGTGGAAACTTTTCCTCCTTCACAGCTCCCTCCCAGAGATGCAGGTCCTGTCCCTATTCTTTTGTCTCTGTTTTCCTTTTCCCCTACCCAGGTACGTGGGGAGTGTCTTGCCTTTTGGGAAGTCTGAGGTCTTCTGCCAGCTTTCAGTAGGTGTTCTGTAGGAGTTTTTCCACATGTAGATATATTTCTGATGTATTTGTGGGGAGGAAGGTGATCTCCGCGTCTTACTCCTCCACCATCTTGAAGGTCTCCTCTACATTGCCTTTTAATGGTGTAACAGATTTTTAATAATTGTATGCCTGCCCTGTCTTTCCCTCTGAGATTTCTCCAACATTTTGAAATATGAGTTAAATTAACAGGCTTGAAATGATACAGCGTGTCATGATTGATATTAAAACCCAAGGATGGGCACTACAGCCTGCGGCAGGAATGAGGCTTAGTCCACGTGATGGTTGCAGACTGGAACATGTTAGAAATTGTCACAGTCGTTAACACATTCCAGCCTCAGGGAGAGAGGTTTCCGTGCGGAAATCTGTTCAGGCCTCCCTCCCTGCATCTGCCCTGGGCAAAACCCTGTGGTGCTCAGGTATGTAAGGGATCAGGGCAGGCCAAGAGCAAGTGCCTCTGCTTGTGGGTCCCTGAGCCTGATTTCTTCCTTCTCACAGCCCACAGAGGAGCCTAATCTCAGTTAGGGAGAATGAGTTTCACAGTGAGAAACAGTACTGCCGGGCCTTCCCAAGAAGATTCAGTCTCCTTGTGTCAGGGTTTACTTTGCTTGCCAAGTCCTTGCCTGTGATGCAAGGGTAGATGGGGGCAGGAGGGTTGGGGATAAAGCAATGAACAGGTATAGTCTCTGTCCCCAGTGAGTTCAAAAGATATTAGGGAAACAAAATAAGTCATATAAAAATAGTCAACAACTGAGTTTCCAAGTGAGTGTTTCTTTAAGTCAAGGGCATAAGTGCTTAGATAAGTGAGAACTCCCTATGGACCCGAGGCACCAAGGAAGGCTTCCTGGAGGAGGCGAGGACCTGAAAAACATGTGGAGGGTATACGGCTTGTTAGGGAAAATCCTTTTAGGTTAGATCAAATGGCTGGCAGGAGAAGAACCTGGGTGAGAGTTAGGGGATGGCAAGGGAAGAAGCTGTGAGATAATTTAGAGCCTCGAAAAAGCCTATTAAGTCTCTGGATCCCATTCCATTTTGTCAGGCTGTTGATTGTTGTAACCATAATCATTATCAATAAAATAGGTACAGTCTGGTGGACAGGGGTTAGAATTTGTATTCAGAGGGACTGGTTAAGTCCTAACACCATCAATTCAACACTGACTAATGCTCAGTAATGAACTGGGATTCAGTTTCTTTGCCTTTACGAGTAGAATTACTCCAGAAAATTGAGAATCAGTTGAAATAGTTGTCATGAATTCTTTGTAAAGGATGAAATAAGGTATGCATGCTCTCTTCTCATCATTGGCATCATCTTGATAATGTTACATGAGTCGTTGCCTTCCAGAAGCTTCTCATTTAAACTTGAGACAGCTGATAACCCAATGAAGCAAGTAAAAAATATATATATGCAAGGTCAAATATCAGCTAGCATAAAGCCAGATTGAATTGATAACAGCTCATTATTTGCAAAGCATGGGAAGGCTTTTTGCCTGTGGTATAGTTTCTAGGCAGTTTTTGTGTTCTCTACAACCATACCTTCATCTGCCCTTATGACTTTTCTTGGAACTCTGCTCATAGGAAAATGGGGGTCTGTGGCCCACCTCTGCATGTCCTATGGAAAGCAGGGTATAGTTAAGGTGTCCATTATAATTAACCATCTAAACAGGTACTTTTTGAGAGTGAATGGGAGTACTAATAACCAGGATTGTTCCAGGAGAACTGGCATATTTGGTCACCCTACTATATTCCCATTGCTTTGATGGGTACAGTAACCTCAGAGGCTTTGAGACACACCCCCAAATTACAGAAGATTGTGGCCACTGAATTTTTGCCATAGGTCATATCTACCAGTGTTCTGGCTTTGATGAGCCCATCTGTGGGCAGAGGTGGAGAAAGCACATGGGATGTTCTAGGATAAGGGATGTAATCGTGTCTCTCTCTATGTGTCCTTCATAACCAGGTAAAGAGCCAAGGACTTCTAAAATAATGCTCTGGGTGATTTGTATTTTCAGCCTCTACGACATTTGGGTGCTGATTCCTGTATGAACTTTGTGCTGTATAAAGGCACACATCTTTTGCATCTAAACTTCCTTTGAATCTTGTGAATTATCACATTAGTTTTTACCTCTCCACTCTCTTCATGAAATCTTTGGGTGAGGTAAGAAAGGAAGGTGAATTTTTTTTTCCCATTAAAAGTGGAGGCTCAGGTTTCAAGTTCACACATTTGGGGTTCAAACTCTTTTTAGCATTTGGGCCTCTCAAATGACACCCCCCCCCTTGAAGACTTCCTAGTCTGTAGCAGTAGCCCCTTTTTTTTGTAAATTCATTACACATTGGGTATATCTTCCTTTCGATACTTAAAATTTTGTTTGTTATGAATTCTCCTGGACAATTAATCTCTAAAAGGCAGAGACCTTCTGTAAATTAGATCATACTAACCCACTCTGCCTACCTACTCCAGTGTACTGTATTTGTTTGATGAGTATGTGTTAACGGGCATTGTGACCACGATTGCTTTAGTCTCACTGCTATGATACTGCTCCAAGCTTTGAAGATGTAGATTTAGATAGAAAGGGTTTCCAAATGTTGACCCTGTCATTGAATCAACAACTAGCTAAAACTCACAAGAGTGGATGGATGTGTAGATCCTTCTATTATAATGCTGAGAAAGCCCTGGCATTCAGGACATACTTAATCAAGGTCTGTTGAATGACTGAATGGATAAATTCTGTGGCAAGAGAAGAGAAATGAAGTGCAGTGCAGTTTAAAGCCATCTCCACTGCACCTCCTTAGTGGGGGTGAGTTTTTAAGACTAGGAAGGGTGATGACTTATCAGGGATGATGGGAAAAGGTAAAACCAGGTGACAAATGAGGCTTCCTCCAGACATGAAAATATATGGTTTAAGTACTGTTTTAATTTACTTTTTTAAATTTATGCCTTTTAAAATTGTCTTGTGAATACAATTAAAGTAACCTGACTCAGAGACATTTATCCAAAAATTTTACATTTACAGTAACTTTCAGCATTGTCTAATTACTTATATTTATCCTGCCAAACCATTTATCACCTAACAATGATAAAGGAGGACTGATAGAAGAAAGGAACATTTTTAATGGAAGCAAGATAGATTTTTTTTTTTTCTGAGAAGACTTTGTTTTTCCCTGTCTTTGTTTTTTTCTATCTTTTTGGGGCAGGGCAGGGAGGCAGTTGGTGGGAGAGGTATAATCTTTTGATACTGCAACTAATCTATTCCAGATAATTTGTGTATCAATGACAAATATAGGAAAACTATCCTACGTTATCAAAATTTGACATGCTAGATGGGAGAAAAGATATATTATTTACTTCTTTCTGTTTTGCTCTTGTTAAAAATTATTGTGACTAATCTCAAAATCTGAGGACTTGTTTTCTTAAAATGGAAAAACTAACACAATTATTGGAATGAGAGAGTAGAGAGAATCACGATGTAATGTCTGACCATTCAAAAACATTCTGCTTCAAGAAGCCTAGAACTGAGATTGGGGGGAATAAATATCTAGCAGCTTCTTTCCAGGTTCACTAAACTTTATACTTAATATTGTATCTTTATGTTATTGCTCTTATTCTCTTAATTGCATGCCAGCATAATCCAATGTTTTTCTTGGATAATCCAATGGATAGTCATTAGACTTGAAGTTTCTGCCTTATTCTTTAGGACTGAAGGTCATGTCAAAATGGGCAAAATCACAAGTACATGAGGACTAATATCTGAAGGCAATATCTCTTATAAACAATTATTTCCATAGACCTAAGTGAATCAGATCTGTAAAAGACTAGAACTTTGGACGCATCAAGTTGTGAACATGTCAGTGATTCAGAGTGGAGGCTGTAGTGGAGATCCTGGGAGCATCCTAAGAGCACCAGAAATTTGGACAGGAGCTCGGAGAAGGGAAGAAGAGGTGGAAGGTAGGACAGAGGGTGTTTCTTTTTATCTGGGCCAAGTCTGTGTCATTTTTCTCCACAAAGTATCACCATCAATTGTAAAAAAGTTCTATCCCCATCAGGGAAAGGCAGAGATTTCTGGAGTTAGGAGGCACTTAGATTATAACTTCTTGCATTTGGCTAAGTCAGTATTCACTTATTCAACCTCTTCCCATCATTGAAAAAAATGCAGAAATATTTGCTCATGTTTGCATTCTCTTTTTTTTAACATCTTTATTGGAGCATATAATTGCTTTACAATGCTGTGTTAGTTTCTGCTTTATAACAAAGTGAATCAGTTATACATATACATATGTTCCCATATCTCTTCCCTCTTGCGTCTCCCTCCCTCCCACCCTCCCTATCCCACCCCTCTAGGTGGTCACAAAGCACCGAGCTGATCTCCCTGTGCTATGCAGCTGCTTCCCACTAGCTATCTGTTTTACGTTTGGTAGTGTATATATGCCCATGCCACTCTCTCACTTTGTCACAGCTTACCCTTCCCCCTGCGTTCTCTTTTACTTGCTTTGTCTTCCTGAGGTACATATTATTACTATACTTATTGTAACTTTAATGGGCTTAAGGAGAAAGAGGAGACACACACAGTGTGTTACTTAGGATTTCTAATTTTGAATATATTCTACTTAGTGTTGATGTAAGGATTAACAAGTAAAAACATTTATCATTGTGTTGGCATGCAGTAAATACTCAAAATATATTATCATCATCATCATTATTATTTTTATTCCTGGTTTAGACCTTCTGTTATATATTCATTTTGTCTCTGATTTCTGCTCTATGACCTTATATATCTGTGCCCTGACTGCAGGTGGTGCTTCTGTTAGATTATGATGATTAGCTGTAAATCCTGGCTTACCCTTGAAACTTGTCTTTTGGTTTCCCTCTTTTAAAACACTTGACACCAGGCAAGTCTTGTCCCTCACTGACAATTATCCCAGGGTCCTCCAATCCATACCTGGAACCAGTGCAGTTCCTTCTTGTTTGAGAGTAGATATCTTTTCCAAAGAAGAAAACAATCCAATACAAAGAAAGATAAAAAGCAAATAAATAGCAATAAAGCCCACAATGCACACTCTACAAAAAGCATGTACAAATTACAGTGAACATCCAGAGAAGGTTGTGATTAGCCGTATGGAAAATTTATCCCAGAGTAGATAACTTCTTGAAATGCAGGAGTATGTTTTCCCTGAAGATTCTTTTCCTTTAGCCCCACAATCTAATCTTTTTCTAAATCTTCTCACTTCTTTTTCTGACATACTACCCCTTACTATTCCCTTCTCTCTATTACCTTTGTCCTTCTCCCAGGGGTGACCTTCTTCACATGCCAAAAGCATGATACCATTCTCCAAATGGGATTGCTCGTAATTATTATTCCCTAGTCTAATCCATCCTACACATCACTGATAGATGAAGCAACCTTCAATACTGTTTTGATCATGACACCCTATAATCAGAGAGGTAGAATTTCTTTCAATACTATTAACATGAAAGTTAAAGACTTCTGGTATATTTTTTAACATCCTCCCAACTTGAATCCTCTCATTTGCTGCTAAATATCCATTTCTGTATTCATTTATTAATGCATTTATTAACTTAGTCAGCTAGTCAATATATGTTTAACCGTTGGCTTCTACTCACAGAACAAGCATTGTAACCAGACCTTTGGCACTTGAGTTCATGTAACTCCCTTGTTATCCCGTTATCCCTCTCTCTCTCTCTTTCTGTCTGTCTGTATCTCTCTGTCTGTGTGTGTGTCTGTATCCTTCTCTCCCTCTGTCTGTTGTCTGTGCTTCCCATCCGTCACACACACTGCCCAGACACCCGGAATCTGTACCTAGGTATTTCCCTAGTCCCTACTGGCACAAAGGTTGTAAGCAGGCGGGTGTGTGAAATAAGTTGAGCCCAAAGATTCATTCCTTTATTTTCTCCTAACTGCTTCAGCCTTCATAAAATCCAGTCCTATAGGTTATTGATTTTCACAAAAAGAAGAAAAACGAGTGGGAGTGGAGAATTACGATGTTATGTCCTAAATGAATTTTTCACAGAAAAAGAAGAAGAAAAAAACAACAACAGCTGTTCTTCATCTTGGGAAGTTGGTCAGAAATGAGGTTTGGGGTCTGGAATCGGAACGGCAGGGGTGCATCTGTACCCAAGGGAGAGCAAGCATTGATCTCTTGGGCGATTGCCCTGACTACCTCTGAAGCTGAGAATTAGGTTCAATATGTTAGTGTTAACATTTAAGTCCTTTCAAATCTCCAGAGGCAGAATCTGCTTTCTCTTTCTCTACCTCATTTATGTTTAGGTGAAAACTGACTTAACTCTAGCTTCCAGCTTTGCTCTTTATTGATACAGAAGCCTCAGCCTCAGGAAATCCGGAAAAGCTTTGATGAGATGTTTTAACTATTATTTCACAAGCAATGTGTTGGAAATAAAGATAAACAAAGCCAAGTCTCTTACCTCTATCACAATTTAATTTTTAGGAAAGATAGCAATAACAGACATATTGCTTTTGCTCATCCTCTATGAAGAAAACTCATCTCAGTAGCATGGTGTTGCTAAGACTAGTCAAGCATCAGAATCACTTAGGGAGCTTTTATAAATGTACATTTGCAGATGCAACTTCAGACCTGCAATCGGAATCTCCAAGGGCGGACCCTGAGAATCTGTATTTTTTAAAAAGCAGATTTTTTTTTTTAAAGTATTATAGCTAGTTTGCATTAGCTACTAGATATAATATAAAAGGCCAAAGGCAAAGCAGGTGGGGGCAGGGCACCAAATTCCACAGAGCAAACTGCTTCAGATCAAAAATTTAAAGCCGCTCTGCCAAATTCCATGAATATGGGCCCAAAGCAAGAGCATAACAAGAGAAAAGACACAACTGCAGACTTCTAGCAACTGAAAGATTTCCTCAAAAAGCATATCTAACAATCTATTGATTAGCATTATGAGATCTAGGGTCAGGGAAGGGGTAAGGAAGAGGTGGAAAATAAGCCTGTGGAAAAATTTCTCAGTAGCTCTCAGTAGTAGAGGAGGGGATTTTAAGGAGAAAGCATACCTACCAGCTATTTCTATCTAAAAACCATAACCTGTTCACTTAGAAGAAAATCTGGTGAGGAAGTGAATTGAAACTAGAGGTTCTATAAGCTAAAGGACGTTGATTTGAGCCACACCAAGCTAGTGAATATAGAAAACTAGGATAATACGTGCTCATGAAGCAAACAATAAATTAGATTTGGCCTGAGGATGTTTGAAACAACAAGGTTATATAGAGGCTGATAAATACACCAAATTGCACCCCTCCAGCCATCTGCACAAGATGTTCCAGCAATAGCCAGAATCTTTCAAGGAAGAATAATTTCGAGAGAAATAATTGGAAATAAGATAAGAGGAAACATATGGATAAAAACGGTAAGCCGTATTTTGACCAAGTTAAAGAATTCCATGGAAAAAGGAAGAATCACAAGGCACTTATGTGGCAATGGGTAGGGTAGGAACATCAGGCTATAGTGAACAAAGGGGTCAAAATAACAAATTCTCAACCTCCATATCCATGAGAGTAGAAGGAGAATTTATTTATTCATTCATGAATTTATTTAACTATTACTGTTACCAAACTCAGGTTCGGCTGGTTTCCGCTCAAATGATAATAATCAAGAGGCAAGTGTCAGTAGAAAGGAAAGATGTTTTAATCAGAAAACCTGGCAATCTGGGGAGAAGGTGGACTCATGTCCCGAGACCAACTCTGAAGATTCTGCTCAGCTATGAAAGTTTTGAAAGGGAAAAGGGGGGAAAGACAGCTGACTCTTCAGATGTTACCTTGCCCATGTGATCAGCCTGCAGGATTGCTAAGGGGGCTGTTGAGGGTAGAGAGCTAGTCATTCTTTAACTACTTAATTCTTCATTCTTACTTCTTTTAATCTAGGAAAAGAATCAACAGGTTAGGCAAGGCATGGTGTGCATTCAGTGGAGCATAAATCAGAATTTAGTTTAAGCTGCCTAGTGATCTCATTCCTATAATTATGTTCTTTCAAGGTTAGAGGGGAACAAAAATGGGCAAACAGGAAAAGGACAAAAGAGCTGCTCTCCCTATTAATTGAATATATAATATGCACAAGTCACTGAGGATTTGGGGATATAATGTGTCACAACAGAGACAAGATTCTCATAGAACCTACATTCTAATGGAGGAAAGAAGCAACACAAAAAATAAATGAACAATAAAAAGTGCTCCAGAGTCAATAACCTGGTTTCAAATATCAGCTGTTCCATTTACCATCTGTATTGTACTTAACCTTGTTGTGACTGTTTCTTTCTCTGCAAAATTCAGATAGAAATGCCAACCTTGAGAGGTTTTGATGAGAGTAAGAGGAAATTTGTGCTGCTGAATAGTATCTGGAATATAATAAGCATTTTGTAATACGTGTTGTATGAAATATTGGCAACATGAAAGAGCCAGTTAAAAGGGAGGAAATGGAATTCAAAGCACAGTGGAAGGATGTACTGTTAAAGCAGAAAAATTACATATATATACATATATATGTGCATGTGTATGTGTATATATATACACGCACACACACATACACACACACATACAGTTGATCCTGGAACAATATGGGTTTGAGCTGCAGGGGTCCACTTATACATGGATTTTTTTCAATAGTAAATACTACAGTATTACATGATCCATGTTTGGTTGAATCTGCAGATGCAGAACCACAGATAGGAGGAACCATGGATAGGAGGGCTGACTATAAGATATAGGCAGATTTTGGACTGTGCAGAGAGTCTGCAGCCCCTAATCCCTCCGTGTTGTTCAAGAGTCAACTCTCATCTCTATCTCTCTCAATCTCTATCTCTCTATATGCATATATTATCTGTATATCTATATCTAATCTCTACATATAATGAGAAAGATAGGGATGCAGAGAAGCAGGAAAAGAAAATAACATGGTTGAAGATGTAGATGAGTTGATTTGATGGGTTTGGAATAGAGAATGGAGAAGATGAGGGAGTCTTATCTTGTGGTTTTTATTTTGTCTGTAACATAGAAAGTGAGGAAGGAAGAGTTTAAATATTTGAGGAGGAGGGTAATGGTGTTGAAGAGGATGGTGGTTATGTAAAAGAATTCAAAATAAAATGGTATAGTGAGTTGGACAGAGCAGCCCTTACTTTTGCAGGCTCAGAATTTTAATTTTATCATTATGTGAGAACAGTTCTATCTTTCAGAGATATCACAGTAACAAGTTGTTGAAGACATATCTAAACAAGGAAACTATTAATATGTATTGAGAAATAAGATGGTCACAAGCAGAGAAGTTAGAACCCATGTGGGCATGACCAGCTCTTTGTGGTAGCAAGGCCTACATGGGAAGCCAGATCTCTGTCATGGAACCATCACAGTATGTTACAGAATCTCAGAACATATTCTATCTATCTGTCTATCTATCTATCTATCTATTTATTTATTTATCTGTGTTGGGTCTTCATTGCTGTGCATGGGATTTCTTTAGTTGTGGCAAGTGGGGGCTACTCTTCATTGCGGTGCACAGGCTTCTTGTTGCGGTGGCTTCTCTTGTTGTGGAGCGCGGGCTCTAGGCACGCGGGCTTCAGTAGTTGTGGCACGTGGGCTCAGTAGCTGTGGCTCGCGGGCTCTAGAGCACAGGCTCAGTAGTTGTGGCGCACGGGATTAGTTGCTCCGCAGCACGTGGGATCTTCCCAGACCAGGGCTCGAACCTGTGTCCCCTGCATTGGCAGGCAGATTCTTAACCACTGCACCACCAGGGAAGCGCTCAGAACATATTCTTTGGCTAAGGTAGGTTGAAGAACACTCTTTGCACTTCCAGGGAAGGTCGTGCCAGTGGGACCTGAACATTCTCCCCCAGCTCCTCCCCAGGGGGACACAAACAGCATTGGTCTTTCCTATTATCTTTCTACTGAGCTTTCATGGGACCAATGCTCCTTCTAGGCTTTCCTATATATGGTAATATATTCAGTTACTATCTTAATAGAATTTAATTGGCCTGGAAACCTTTCTTTTGCTTTTTGGTAGGTTTTCATATCTCTAGTTTATTAATCATCTATTGATTTATGATTTAACTTATGAACAAGTACTAGAAGAAGAGTTTTACTGTTTTCCCAAATTACTGGAATAACAGAGCCCTGCTATTCTTGAGCCATAGGAAGAAGATAAATTTTAAGAAGCTCCTCCAAGAAGATATTCTAGGATGCATGATTAGTAATTATAAAACAGAAAAATATGAGTATATATCATCCAGAAATTTTGTCATGTCCTACTATGTTTGGAAATCCTAAGGTTGTGAAGTAAGCAAGGGTAAAGCCAATGGTGAGAGAAGACTATTCGTTCAGATAGACTGTGGCATGGACATATATACACTACCAAACTTAAAATAGATAGCTAGTGGGAAGCAGCCGCATAGCACAGGGAGATCAGCTCGGTGCTTTGTGACCACCTAGAGGGGTGGTATGGGGAGGGTGGGAGGGAAGGAGATGCAAGAGGGAAGAGGTACGGGGATATATGTATACGTATAACTGATTCACTTTGTTATAAAGCAGAAACTAACACACCGTTATAAAGCAATTATACTCTAATAAAGATGTTACAAAAAAAAAAAAAGACTGTCACTCTTCTGCTTACTGCTTTTTGTGATTAGGATTTAGCCTATTGCCTAAAAAGCCCCTTCATCCAAATACTGTAATGTGGTATCCTTTATAATTTGCTCTCTAGTAATAGCTCTAAGGTTTTCCTAATAGTATGATTAAGGGCTGTTTCCATCCAGGGTTTAAGCGTAGGATTATTCCCCGGTTGTACCTAGTTCTGAGTCAGTGTTATTTCCCTTATTTATAAACCTTCATCCTTCCTTTAATTTTCAGGTCATAATGTAACGAATAATCCACGTGGTTATCA
Source organism: Balaenoptera acutorostrata (assembly GCF_949987535.1). Classification (NCBI taxonomy): domain Eukaryota; kingdom Metazoa; phylum Chordata; class Mammalia; order Artiodactyla; family Balaenopteridae; genus Balaenoptera; species Balaenoptera acutorostrata. The sequence continues at coordinate 77,137,872 of NC_080075.1, forward strand.
ACAGTGATACACAGGGATACAATTGGGAATAATAGTGCTAGACATGTTAATGGAGAGATGAACTCACTCTACAGAATTCTAGGTATCAGTAATTGTTCAGTCATTTCAACCACCATAAGAGAGAACAGAATCCAGAGGCATCTCTCCATTGCAACTTCAGGAAGTCTTTTAGGGATCCTGGCTTTCTTAGAGAGCTATGCTACAATTTAAGAAAGAATTACCTTAAAATTCTGGGGAAGACATTTTTCTGTTTAAAACATGTGTCCCAGAGGTGGCTAATGATTGGGTGTGTGATTAAAAGAGAAGCGCTCACTTACAACCAGGTTCTTCCCAGACCCTAGCTCTTAATAGCACATGCTCTTTGGATGATGATGGCTCACATTATAGGTTTTCTCTACGAAATGGAACCCCGAAATCTATCTATCTTTCTTTCTTTCTCTCTCTTTCTTTCTTGCTTGCTTGCTTTCTTTCTATCCTTCTTTCTTTTAATTCCTTCCTTCCTTCTTTCCTTCCTTCCTTCCTTCCCTTTCCTTTCCCTTCCCTTCCTTCCTTCCTTCCTTTCCTTTCCCTTCCCTTCCCTTCCCTTCCCTTCCCTTCCTTTCCCTTCCCTTCCTTCCCCTCCTTCCTTCCTTCCTCTCTCTTTCTATCCTTCTTTCTTTCTTTCTTCCTTCCTTTCTTTCTTCCTTCCTTTCTTTCTTCCTTCCTTTCTTTCCTTCTTTTTTCCTTTTTTCTTTTTCTTCCTTCCTTCCTTCCTTTCCTTTCCCTTCCCTTCCTTCCCCTCCTTCCTTCCTTCCTCTCTCTTTCCTTCTTTCTTTCTTTCCTTCTTTCTTTCCTTCTTTCTTTTTCTTCCCTCCTTTCTTCCTTCCTTCCTTTCCTTTCCCTTCCCTTCCCTTCCCTTCCTTTCCCTTCCCTTCCTTCCCCTCCTTCCTTCCTTCCTCTCTCTTTCTATCCTTCTTTCTTTCTTTCTTCCTTCCTTTCTTTCTTCCTTCCTTTCTTTCCTTCTTTTTTTCCTTTTTTCTTTTTCTTCCTTCCTTCCTTCCTTTCCTTTCCCTTCCCTTCCTTCCCCTCCTTCCTTCCTTCCTCTCTCTTTCCTTCTTTCTTTCTTTCCTTCTTTCTTTCCTTCTTTCTTTTTCTTCCCTCCTTTCTTCCTTCCTTCCTTTCCCTTCCCTTTCCTTCCTTCCTTCATTCCTTTCCTTTCCTTTCCTTTCCCTTCCCTTCCTTTCCCTTCCCTTCCCTTCCTTTCCCTTCCCTTCCCTTCCTTCCCCTCCTTCCTTCCTCTCTCTTTCCTTCTTTCTTTCTTTCCTCCTTCCTTCCTTCCTTCCTTCCTTTCCTTTCCCTTCCCTTCCTTCCCCTCCTTCCTTCCTTCCTTCCTCTCTCTTTCTTTCCTTCTTTCTTTCCTTCTTTCTTTCTTTCTTTCTTTCTTTCTTTCTTTCTTTCTCTCTTTCTTTCTTTCTCTCTTTCTTTCTTTCTTTCTCTATCTCTCCCCCTTTCTTTTTTTCCTTCCTTCCTTCTTCACACACAGCCCTTCCTTCCCACTCTTCTTCCACTATGAAGTGCACCTCTCTGCAGCCATCACGGTTCAGTGGATAAAGTGAGTATAATGAAGCCCTGTTCATGCTTTAGGATGTTGAACTCCCCCAAATTATCACTAGAAAGCTGCTAATCGAACAAAACTAAACCTTTGTTAGGATTTCCTGCATTAAGGGAAAGCACCATCTTGATGTAATCAAGCAATGCCTGAACTGGGGAAACCAGAATTCAAATATTTATAGGGCTTTGGCTTCTGAGTTCAAGAGGTTTAAGGTACATCTTTAAAGGTGGGATTGTTTGGGATTGGGTACAATTTGTAATACAATTGTGAGAATGGCAGTACAGCAGAGTGAATGTCTTGATAAGTAATCTGTGGTTAATAAGTAAGCTGTTTCCTAGGTGTCACATAAATTGATCTGTGGGAAGTTCCTGAAGCAAACTGAAATTACTTATTAGGTTACAGCTTCTCTTTTCTGGGCAAAGATTTCTTGGAACAAACAAATAAGTTATTTTGAGATCAGTGGCCTACAGACTTAGCTAAGTCATATTAACACAGATGGTCTTAATTTTAAATTCTCGTAAACTGGTTGAGAAGACAAGGTAGCAGAGGAAATACTTAAAGAAGTTGAGGGTTGGATATACCCCATCAGTTCAGAAGGAAACAAGGTCTTTCAGAAAAGGGTGGTGATAAATACCGATGCAATTTTAGCTACTACTTAGAGAATGGATAAGATGTGTCTAGTGGAGATGGTGGAGTATTTCAGCTGGGGTTAATAACATCAGGAAAAGTATGAAGGTGAAAATCATGCTCATGCATTCATGGGACTCTGAGGTGATTTATCTATATGGAGCAGAGGTTAAATCTGGGGAGCTATGTTTACTAAGGTCAAGTCACAATAAATCTCATTATAAAGGGCCAGAATTCTAGATAGGTTGGTCTGAATTAGTAAGATTAGCATGAATGAATTGGAAATCTGTGCAACCTTTTGGCCATTTGAGGTCCTGGTGGTAACTTTAAAGAGAAGCAGCCCAATCTACTGACAGTTATGGGAGATTTCAGTAACCTCATGAGACCAAAGAATCCAGTGATATATAGACAATATAATACCCCAAACTTCTCTCAAGCATATACATATTTTAGAATTTAGATAAAATTCACATACTACAAAATCATCGTTTTAATCATTTTAAGATGTACAATTCAGTGGCATTTATTCCATCTACAATGTTGTAAAACTACCCACACTATCTAGTTCTAAAATATTTCATAACCTCAAAAGGAAACTCCATGCCCCAGTCTCTTCTCCCCTCAGCTTCTGGCAACCACTAATTGCTTTCTGTCTCTGTAGATTTGCCTATTCTGAATATCGCATAAAAATAGTATCGTACAATATCTGACCTTTTGTGTTTGGCCCTTTCCACTTAGCATAATATTTTCACGTTTCATCTACATTGTTGTGTGTATCAGTATTGCATTCTCTTCTAGAGCTGAATAATGTTCTGTTGTATGGATATACCACATTTTGTTTATCCATTCTTCAGGTGATGGACATTTGGATTGTTCCCACCTTTTGCTATCGTGAATAGTGCTGATATGAATATTTGTGAACTTGTACACTTTTTCCCAAGAGTTCTTTAGTTCATGAACCTACACTTCCTCATAATTTTAAGGTATTCCTCACCTAACATTATAGCCATCTATATCAACAAAGACACAGGATGGATGAACTTAATATCAGGATATACAAAAAAATTTAGGATGTACATGCCAACTTATTTTTGGTCCTCCTGTTTTCCCCTTGAGCGTTCTCATAATCTTTATTATTCACATCTACATTTAAAAAAATTTTTATTGGATTATAGTTGATTTACAATGTTGTGTTAGTTTCAGGTGTACACAGAGTGACTCAGTTATACATATATATATATATATATATTCATTCTTTTTCAGATTCTTTTCTCATTTAGGTTATCACAGAACATTGAGTAGGGTTACCTGTGCTATACAATAGGTCCTTGTTGGTTATCTGTCTTTTATATAGTAGTGTGTGTATGTTAATCCCAAGCTCCTGATTTATCCCTCCTACCCACATTTCCTCTTTGGTAACTATAAGTTTGTTTTCAATATCTGTAAGTCTGTTACTGTTTTGTAAATAAGTTCATTTGTATCATTTTTTTAAATTAGATTCCACATACAAGTGATATCATCTGGTATTTGTCTTTCTTTGTCTGATTTATTTCACTTAGTATGATCATCTCTAGGGTCCATCTGTGTTGCTGCAAATGGCATTATTTCATTCTTTTATATGGCTGAGTAATATTCCATTGTGTGTATGTAGCAGATCTTCTTTATCCATTCATCTGTTGATGGACATGTAGGTTGTTTCCATGTCTTGGCTATTGTAAATAGTGTGGCAATGAATACTGGGGTGCATGTATCTTTTCTAATTATGGTTTTCTCCATATGTATGCCTAGGAGTGGGATTGCTGGATCATATGGTAGTACTGTTTTTAGTTTTTTCACATCTACTCTTTTTTTCTTTTTTTTTTTAAAGCGACCTTTCTCTGTTTCTTCCCAAGAGTTACCACCTTTTTTTTTTTTTTTTTAGTTAATAGCTACTTTATTTATTTATTATTTTTTAAGCTGTGTTGGGTCTTTGTTTCGTGCGAGGGCTTTCTCTAGTTGCGGCAGGCGGGGGCCACTCTTCATCACGGTGCGTGGGCCTCTCACTATCGCGGCCCCTCCCGTTGCGGGGCACAGGCTCCAGACGCGCAGGCTCAGCAGTTGTGGCTCACGGACCCAGTTGCTCCGTGGCATGCGGGATCTTCCCAGACCAGGGCTTGAACCTGTGTCCCCTGCGTTAGCAGGCAGATTCTCAACCACTGCACCACCAGGGAAGCCCCTCACATCTACTCTTAAACACTGAATAATCCAGACACATTAATGATCGGTACTCTCTCTCATGCATAGAGAATTATCAAAATTATAAAGGCCTTGCCTGTCAACTAGGGAAAAGATGAAAGCATATTCTAGACTATAGATAATCAAAGGTGACTCTGTTTACTAGATAATTTATGGTAGGTTAGAGTTTACATTTAATACAGAATGGCACAAATTTACCTTATCTGGGAAGTTCTGACTCTGGAACAATGATGGTCAATGGGAGAGTTCAGGAGAAAAAAATCTGAACCAATTCTAAGGAAACTATTGGAGCTGCTAAAATGTTTGGAGCATGAAAGTGATATGATAAAAATAATACTTTGCAAGGTGACTAGTGTGACAGCCAGATGGATAAATGAGCCAATATTTATGAAGAGTTTAAAAGAGTGTAAGACAGATAGCATGAATAATAGTAATAACAAAAACAATAATAATGATATTAATAATTTTGGAGAGGAGGGCAGATAAGAGGTAGAGAGAATAGTTAGTCTATGCAATAATGCATAATAATGCATGACAATAATGCAGATATAAGGCATTGATGCTTGCCTTAGTGTGTAGGTAACAAGGAAAAGTCAACCAAGTGCCAAAGCAAGATAAATTAGCAAGTCAGATAAAATGCATGCACTCTTGGGGCTTCCCTGGTTGTGCAGTGGTTAAGAATCCGCCTGCCAATGCAGGGGACACGGGTTCGAGCCCTGGTCTGGGAAGATCCCACATGCCGTGGAGCAACTAGGCCCGTGAGCCACAACTACTGAGCCTGCGCGTCTGGAGCCTGTGCTCCACAACGGGAGAGGCCGCGACAGTGAGAGGCCCGTGCACCGCGATGAAGAGTGGCCCCCGCCTGCCGCAACTGGAGAAAGCCCGCACACAGAAATAAAGACCCAACACAGCCAAAAATAAATAAATAAATTAATTAATATTAAAAAAATAAAAATTAAAAAAAATGCATGCACTCTTTACTTTGCTCACCACAGCATTTATTTGTTAGCCTTAGGCCTGGCTATTCAATGTGTGACAGAGCAACAACAGTGATTTCATCTGGGAACTTGTTAGAAATGCAGAGTCTCAGGTTCTGCCCCAGATGTACCAAATCTGAACCTGCATTTTAATAATTTCTCTAGGTGATTTTGTGTCTCTGATTAATGAAGTACCTACTTTCAAAATTAAATGTATCCTGGCAGGGGGTCAGGGGGTTGGTACTTTCTTTTACAGAAAAGTTCATTGGCTTCATTTATTTGAGATATTGGATGTGTATGGCCCCAACACTTGACATTTCCTAAGCAACTTCAGAAAAGATAACCTTTTCTTTCCTTCTTCTCTCCTATTAATAACAGCATTTAAAAGACTAATTACAACTCTACTTAATATCCTTCAAAATCTAAACTTCCTGTACTTATTTACTCATTGGTTCTATTATTTTTAATCACTCAGAATAGTTTTCCTACAGACTAGTTGTTCAATAACATTTTTCACTCTCTAGACTTTTTGAGAATTTGGTAAAATCTGTGAAATTCCCTCACAGAAAAATGCACAGAAACACATGCAAGAATTTTTTCCCCTATGCAACTTATTTTTGCATTGGAAATGTATTTCCTTTACATATATTGACTATGAAAATCTTCACAAATATTATACCTCTCATTTTTCATGCAAAAATAAATGCCTTCTTCCTGGAAAAGGGTGAATAAGCCCAAAATGTATAAAATAAACAGAATATAAACCATTTTATTGCTCAGAAGTAAATTTCAATGAGATACCAGCTTTGACATCCAGCTGATTCTGATTTTTTGTTTTGATTCCAACAAGTGTTGAATGCCCTAACTTAACAAAAGTAAGGGTAAGCAGAGTATCAGAGTTGCCAGGGCTCGCATTGGAGATGAAAGTAGGATTTCTTCAAGGAATAAGAGAATTCTTTAAAACCCTTCAGGTTGAATTCATGTCCCAGTATTTTCTTTCTTTGTCCTCAAGTCAATTAGGCAATCTTTGGCAAAGTCTGTATCATCAATGTTACCTACGTCAGCATGAGAGAGTTTATGAATTTATAACCTCTATGCATCTAACTAAACTTCGAAATTATTGAACGAACTAACCTCCAAAAAAGATTCTGTGGGGTTTTGATGTGGTGGTGGTGGTGGTTGTTTCTGTATGTTTGTTTTCAAGGTATAACTGACTCCTGATTGCTGAAAAGAAAAAGTTTCTTAAAATTCTCTACTCTTGGCTATAGCCAACGGAAGTGCTTTTTTAAATATTTTGTTTTTTAAAGGCACAATCTCTCCCCCCAGAGTGGAAACTTAACTTATCCAAGAAAGGTCATAGTTTTGTTTTCTAATTTACTTTCTGCCTCGCTTTACCAGCTGTGGTCATAACAATGATGTGCAGTTATATATTGAACATCTTTATCAATAAGGTCAAATACAGGCAGCGAGTGAGTCAATGAATGAAGACAATCTTCCTACTGAAATTGCCTTAAGAGATGGATTTTTTTACCCTCTCTCTCAAAAAAAAGGTAAAAAAAAATAGTATTTGAATTTCATTCAAGAGTTTTAAGAATTCCCCTGGTAAGCTAAATAATTTCTATAGAGTAGCGATATTCACTTTCTACTCTAATTTCTTGAAAATTGTCTTAAATGGTGATGATTCAAGGTCTGGGGCTGGTAAAGATAACAGTTTGCATAACAATAAGACAAGATTTCTTTAAATCAAACTATAAAGTGTCATATATTCATGGTTCTCAAAAGCAGTGAATAACAGTGACTTGCTTCATCAAAACACCAAATCATATATGTTCTACACATAAAGTGTTGCTTTTCCTGAAAACATGTGGCTATCTGGTGTATCTTGGCTTGCTTTAGAAGAACCCACTTGGTTGGGAGAAATATAATGTCACATGGTATACAACAGGCTGCAAAAGGAAGTCAGGAAAAGCCCTTTATTGCTTGAGAGATAAAGACCTCCTTAAGTGTTTCTGAGCTCCCACACCCAATAACACTGTCCTTCTCCTCCCACTTCACTCAGTTTCCAGACTCCACCCTCATCACATATATGAAGAATGTTATTTTCTTTGGTTCCTTTATTTCCTACTTTAAAAATCCAAAATCGTCATTAAAATTTGAAGAAATAAATTATTAATGTTTACATATGGGTGGGTCTTGTCAAGTTCATGCAAGAGGCACAATAAAGCAAACTGGTACAACCACAGAAAGAAAAAGGAAGGTCACATGGAACCGTCTGTCATTTATCACCTTGAGAAATCCAGGGAGACAAAGTGGAAGATATAAGAATTCTCTATTGAGTTCCTGGGTATCCTTATAATAACAGCAGTTGCTACAACTACCTCTCGTGGAGTAATAAGACTTTATGTTCACCGAGTTTTCCTTATCAAAGAAACATTTTACTCACCGTCAGTCACTGTGAATCTCTAAAACAGCTCACTAAATAGAAAGTCATCTCTGACTTATTCAGTCTCTTTAATTAATTTTATTTTATTGCATGATTGTGGAATGATTATCCTCTACCGTGCTAAGCATGGAACAAGCATCATTTCATTTAGTACTTATAACAATTGTCGACATAGGTTCTCTTATTATCTCCATTTCATAGATGAAGAAAATGGAGTTCAGGAAAATGAAGGAATGTTCAGGCAGAACTAGGACTGTATTCTAGCTTTATTTTATTTTACAATCATCATTTCTAACTGCTCCATTTCACTGCCTCCATGAAAACTTCCATATTCATCTGTAGGACAAAACCAGGAGCTACCTCATTGCACCAAAGAAACCTCCAGTTCCATTCAATATACTTTTGAAAAAAAATCTCTATAGTTTCTCTAAAATATATGCTCTCCCTAAGGTATCTTTGGACTATTTAAGTATTGTTTAGAACGCAAACAAACTTGCAGACATTTATTCTAGAGTTGCTGATAAGAAAACAAGCTAAGTCACACATCACTGCCTGCGATTTTAAATGTCTGTGCTTGTGACTTTCAGTTTTGAGTTTACACTGTTTGTTTTTCTCCTACCTAGTATTTTATTATGTAGGATTCCTCCCTCCTGGTTGGCAGTCACAGAAGCCTCTCATTGAGAGTTACTTTTAGTTGCTCTGGAGGTAAGTGATATTTTTGAGATTCTCCAGAGCACTTGCCCGAGAAGTGAATGTCGTGAATGGTACATAGTCTGTATTGTAAACCAGATCACCCCAGCCACATGCTACACATGTGGTGCCGGTTTTTCCAGCCTTGTGGATAGAAGCTGTATTAGACCAAAAATAAAAATTTCGTATACTTCATTACTAAGCACTTTCTATTTAAAAGCAGCAGTTGTGGGGCTTCCCTGGTGGCGCAGTGGTTGAGAATCTGCCTGCTAATGCGGGGGACACGGGTTCGAGCCCTGGTCTGGGAAGATCCCACATGCCGCGGAGCAGCTGGGCCCGTGAGCCACAACTACTGAGCCTGCGCGTCTGGAGCCTGTGCCCCGCAACGGGAGGGGCCGCGATACTGAGAGGCCCGCGCACCGCGATGAAGAGTGGTCCCCGCTCGCCAAAACTAGAGAAAGCCCTCGCACAGAAACGAAGACCCAACACAGCCAAAAATAAAGAAAGAAAGAAATAAAGTAGCTATAAAATTTGAAAAAAAAAAAAAAAAAACAGCAGTTGTTCAGAAAAAAATCCCACTATCCTGCACTCACAAAATAGTCCAGGCTCTGTGTGCACTTCTGCACTGTAAGACTGGCTATCCAAATAATGCCCTCTTACTGTTCAACAAGCAGAAATCAGATAGTCTGAAAGTAATTTTGGCGAATAATTCTGCTCATACAGAGGGAAATTTATCTCCCCTCCTATCACATAAATATTTCATTAAGGATCATGTCTTCCACCAAATTGAGATAATCCAGAAAAAAATGCGTCAACCAGAAGAAGCTGCCTTCTGTATTTAGTTATAAACCTGCCCAAAGAGGAGACTCAGGTAGTACAATTTTCTTGGGGTACACATTTGACATGTTCCTTTTCTAACCTAAATCACAGAAACTTGCCTTGATGAAGGAAGAACATTTTTTTTCCCAAAAGGTTTTCCTATCAAAACTGTTTTACCACTTTATAATTTTTCATTGCCTCAATAAGTTCTCATGCCCACCAGGGAAATCTAGCCAAACTTGTTTGCTGACGTCACAAACTTCCATACAAAGGTTCCCTTTCGTCCATAATAGAAATCATGTATGTGGGGCACCAGAGCTCCATCCAGGCATTAAGACTGTTTTCCAAAGACGGTCATTATTCTATAATTCTCTCAGCTAATTTTGTGTGGGAACAAAGCCTTTGGCTCCCTGATACTAATGAGCTTAGGGCATTTCTCTTGTTTCAGGTCCAAGGCAGGGATTTTTCTTATTTTCCTTTCCTGTCAACTTCAGGTAAGCTAATCAGCTCTGAGCAGCCATTGCTTCTGGAGCCGGTGAGTTTCCAGCCTCTCTCCTCAGTGCTTCCATCTTTAGCCAGGTCCCTTTGCTTCCCAAGTAATTTTTGGCTCATATATCCTTTGTATTTGGCCTCCTGTCTGGCTTCCTGATAGCTTTCCTGATGGAAACCACTCTATGGGGATTTCTTTTTGTTTTCTGAACATGACTTTTAATTACACTTGGATTATTTGGCCATCAGCTGCTATGTAAAGTCTGAGCTACTGCCATCTAACCGCATTAGAGAGTGGCTACTGGCCAGAAAGGTGGGCTTTGCTCCTGACTTTGCAGTGGGTCATCTGTAGAAAAACAGGGGCTACGGAGATCATCCCTTACAAACCTGATCCAAGTTTTGCACACAGCATATGATTCCCACCTGCTGGTCTTGGCAAGGGAAGGCTTTAAAATTTTTAAATTATTTTGTTATGGTTCCACCCTTTTCTATACCATCTCTGGATTTTAAACCTGTCAATGGGAAATATGGATATGTGATTATAAGTGATATTTTCTATTCTGGAGACATCTTTGATTAATGGAGGAAATTGTGCCTTTCTCCTTGACTGGCTTTTATTGACCTCTGAATATGGTGTGGCCTTAACATGCGTCTCCCAAATTGACTTTGTGATTTTACTGAATATGTACGTTGGGATCTTGTCTCAATCTGCTTAGAAGATTCTCTGAATTGTCTGTAGTCTTAGAGTTCTTATATTCTAGCATACTAGCTTGACAACAATAGGTATTTAGAATGTATTTGTTAACTAATCAATGATGACACTCACTGAGAACAACAGAAGATTAAAAACAGCTGTTGGAAGCACGCTTTTGAGGTATAAGGTCACAGTTTTCAGAAGTCTTCTGATAAAAAGTCTCCTTTTAAAAAATGAATGTTATAGTCTAGCAACATTTTAAATAGATTTTTTCACTTTATTTCTTATTTGTAAAACTCACCAGTGGTCTTATTCTTTAGTAGAGAATTACAAAGGAAATTATCAAACTATCAAAACCCGCTGTTTCATGCAGCTTTTAAAATTATAGTCTAAACGTATTTTTATTTGACAAGACATATTTTGTTTTCTTTTGAAGTACCTTTCCATCATTTAGAACTAGGTCTCACTCCATTACTTACTCATTTAACAGAAACTTTTTTTGTAGTTCCCATTATAATAAATTGTATAAGAGGAGGAATATCTGCAAATGTGGCCAGATTTTTTAAAATTCCATAGCATGCATTTTGTAAATTTAACATAAATTCTTATCCAATTAACTGTATAAGGTGACAATTTGTTTCTCTGGAATTTCAAAAGATATGTCAGGGTCCCTGAGGGAATCCATACTCACCAAACAAAAGCAGTACAGTGTCACAATCCTGGAATAGATAGCACATATAACAAGGAGAGGTAAAGGCAAACACATTTCTTTGATTTCCCCTTGGACACTTCTGGTCATGGTATTTAAAATGAGCAACCCAATGGAAAATGTTTTTCTTACAAAACTCAAATATCTAATACTAACATTTACCTGGACCTGAATTCACCTTTGCAAGCCATAACTGACTGATCTTATAAACTTGAAACATACCCAGCAAGTTCAAGGTGACGTCTGCCTGCACATTCCTTTCCTGTCTCTCTAGGTAGTCTGTGTCAGGATCTTTTGTTACATGGAAACTAACATTCCAGAGAAGCCAAGAGAATTGTTCACCTTAGCACTAATATTTTGGTTAGAACAAAAAAGAGAGAGCCTTTAGATTAAGTAAATGTTAGTTTGATCACTAGCAGTAATACAATTAAAACTGGGTTAAACTCTTGTCATTATAACTATTTTGTGTTCAATGGGCTCAGCTGGCCTTCTTTGCTAGTTCATTCTGCAAACTGGTATTGAGTGCCCACCACATATAGAAGCTGGTGACAGAGAACCAGATAAGATATATTTTCTTCTCTCAAGGTGTTTACTGCCTGCTGAGGGGGACAAACATGGATATTTTTGAAACATCGTGAAAATGAATAGATAGCTCTATGTTTAAATGACATGGGAGTGGAGAGAGTAGAGGAACTGCAGTGAAACCAGCTGTCAATATCAGAACTGATTTTTGAATCATTTCCTAGAGAAGACCACACTCATTTTAATTTCAAAGGATAAGAGGGAATAAGTCACATGCAATGTGTTTATATGCACTGCGGTCGGGAATGGTCAAAGAGGCAGAGAGGAGATTAGGAGAAGAGACACAAAACCTAAAAACCACATGCTGTATTTAGCAACAAACAAACTGGTGTTGCTGGAGCATAAACTATAAAATAGTAAATACTGAGAGATGTTGCCAGATGGATAGAGCCAGCAACCGAGAGCTTTGTAAACCACTAGAAATGTTACCCTGAAGGTGATGGAGAGTAAGTAAAGACCTCCAAGGAGGGGAGTGAATAATCAGAGTTGTGTTTTTGGAATAATTCTTTAGTGGTTATAAGGAGAGTGGTTGGGCTGGTGGAACAAGATCAGAGTAGGTGAGACCACTTAGGAGGGGCCAAGATCCAGGCATGCTAAAAACGGTGAGCCTAAAATGGAGAAAAGGTAGAGAGATGAAGAGAGGAAATGAAGAGCTAGTTATAAAGTATCACCAATCGAAAATTGTGCCTTGATAAAGGGATACAAGAGAAGACAGAGTGAGGTTTTGAGCTCCTATTTGTAGCTTGAGGACTGAATAGGTTTCGGTGATAACAGAGTGTTTGTTAAATTGGGTACCAAAAAAACAGTATATAGTAGACGAAATACTTCATTAAAAGGTGATAGTTAGGTGAAGCCTTCCAAGATGAATACTTTGTTAACCAGTATTTTGTTAACCAGACTAAGAATTATTTAGACTCCTGCAGTTAAATCAAGTAAACTAGAGATTAGAATGTAGAGCTGGTTTGGTGGTGCTGAATTCTCTTAGCTTTTGCTTGTCTGTAAAGCTTTTGCTTTCTCCCTCGAATCTGAATGAGATCTTGCCAGGTAGAGTAATCTTGGTTGTAGGTTCTTCCCTTTCATCACTTTAAATATATCGTGCCACTCCCTTCTGGCTTGTAGACTTTCTTCTGAGAAATCAACTGTTAACCTTATGGGAGTTCCCTTGTATGTTATTTGTCGTTTTTCCCTTGTTGCTTTCAATAATTTTTCTTTGTCATTAATTTTTGTCAATTTGATTACTGTGTGCCTCAGCGTGTTTCTCCTTGGGTTTATCCTGCCTGGGACTCTCTGAACTTCCTGGACTTGGGTGGCTATTTCCTTTCTCATGTTAGGGAAGTTTTCAACTATAATCTCTTCAAATATTTTCTCATGTCCTTTCTCTCTCTCTTCTCCTCTGGGAGCCGTATAATGCAAATGTTGTTGTATTTTATGTTGTCCCAGAGGTCTCTTAGGCTGTCTTCATTTCTTTTCATTCTTTTTTCTTTATTCTGTTCCTCAGCAGTGAATTCCACCATTCTGTCTTCCAGGTCACTTGTCCATTCTTCTGCTTCAGTTATTCTGCTATTGATTCCTTCTGGTGTATTTTTCATTTCTGTTATTGTATTCTTCATCTCTGTTTGTTTGTTCTTTAATTCTTCTAAGTCTTTGTTAAACATTTCTTGCATCTTCTCGATCTTTGCCTCCATTCTTTTTCCCAGGTCCTGGATCATCTTCGCTATCATTATTCTGAATTCTTTTTCCGGAAGATTGCCTATCTCCACTTCATTTAGTTGTTTCTCTGGGGTTTTATCTTGTTCCTTCATCTGGTGCATAGCTCTCTGCCTTTTCATCTTGTCTATCTTTCTGTGAATGTGGTTTTTGTTCCACAGGCTGCAGGATTGTAGTTCTTCTTGCTTCTGCTGTCTACCCTCTGGTGGATGAGGCTGTCTAAGAGGCTTGTGCAAGTTTCCCTATGAGAGGGACTGGTGGTGGGTAGAGCTGGGTGTTGCTCTGGTGGGCAGAGCTCAGTAAAACTTTAATCCGCTTGACTGCTGATGGGTGGGGCTGGGTTCCCTCCCTGTTGGTTGTTTGGCCTGAGGCGACCCAACACTGGAGCCTACCCGGGCTCTTTGTTGGGGCTAGTGGTGGACTCTGGGAGGGCTCATGCCAAGGAGTACTTCCCAGAACTTCTGCTGCCAGTGTCCTTGTCCTCATGGTGAGCCACAGCCACCCCCTGCCTCTGCAGGAGACCCTCCAACACCAGCAGATAGGTCTAGTTCAGTCTCCTATGGGGTCACTGCTCCTTCCCCTGGGTCCCAGTGCTCACACTACTTTGTGTGTGCCCTCCAAGAGTGGAGTCTCTGTTTCCCCCAGTCCTGTCAAAGTCCTGCAATCAAATCCCACTAGCCTTCAAAGTCTGATTCTCTAGGAATTCCTCCTCCAGTTGCCAGACCCCCAGGTTGGGAAGCCTGACCTGGGGCTCAGAACCTTCACTCCAGTGGGTGGACTTCTGTGGTATAAGTGTTCTCCAGTTTGTGAGTCACCCACCCAGCAGTTATGGGATTTGATTTTATTGTGATTGTGCCCCTCCTACCAAAGCCTTCTCCTTTGTCTTTGGATGTGGGGTATCTTTTTGGTGAGTTCCAGTGTCTTCCTGTTGATAATCGTTCAGCAGTTAGTTGTGATTCCGGTGCTCTCACAAGAGGGAGTGAGTGCACGTCCTTCTACTCCGCCATCTTGAACCAATCTCAACAATGTCTCATATTTTTATTCTGAGCTCTCTGCCTCCATTCTCCCTACCCTTCTAGTCTCAGTGCACAAAATAGTTTCCCTAAACTATTTCTCTCACTATGTCTTGCCCCTCTTGATTAGGAGAAAACAATGAAAACCTAAAGAAACAACCACTTTCTTACCTATAGATTAACAGTCAGTTGCCTTTCTATGGGTCTTTATTCAAGATCAGCACTCCTGTGCTCTCTCACTGTGAACGACTGCTGCTTTTAAATACATAGTGAGTTGAGTGTATTCCACGTATTACCATTTCTATCATCTGCATACCATCTAATCATTTATCTATATTCTAATGTTCATAGCCATTCTCTCATTGATAAATACATATTTCAGTTTTATAATAAAATGCCTGCATCATAAGCCATGTGGTAGTTAATATCTTTACATGCATATAGTCCTTTCTTCTTTTTAGGATATCTGTCTGATGAAATAAAATGCAAGGCACAAATGTGAGCCACATACATAACTTTAAATTTCCTAATAGGAATATTAAAATAGTAAGAAGAGGCAGGTGAAGGTAATTCTAATAATATATTTTATTTGATCCAGTATATTAAAAATACTTCATTTCTACATGTGATTAAATTAAAATATTAAAGGGATAACCTACATTTTTTATATTGTCTTCAAAATCCAGTATGTATTATACTTTTTTTCTTTCTCATCCTCTTTTCCATTATGGCTTGTTACAGGATATTGAATATAGTTCCCTGTGCTATACAATAGGACCTTATTGTTTATCCATTCTATATATAAGAGTTTGCATCTGCCAGTCCCAAATTCCCAATTCAACCCTCCGCTGTAAAGTTTAGTAGGCATTATACTTATATCACATCTCAGTCTAACCAAATTTCAAGTGCTCAACGTAGCTTATGGCTACTGTGTTGAACAGCACAGTTGTATTTATTCCCTAAAGAGAAATTCATAGTCATGGATTACTGGTTCAAAAGGCTGAGCAATTTTAAGACTTTTGCTTCTTATAGTCACTTTCCCAAATAAGTCTATCAACTTAAGCTGTATTTTTTCTTTTAATCACTAATTAATTTAATACTTCCTGTATATTGATCCTGAGCTACATGTTACAGAAAAAGTCCTTCAAGACAAAATTTTGCCATTCAACTCCAATATGAAATAAGACTGAAAGGAAGGTTGAGATGTAATTAATTGCCTTAGTCAGGATCAAATACCACCAAGTTTATATAGTAAAAATAAAATAAACAAATAAGTTATTAACTTTTAAAGGTTGGTCACATTAATAAACAAAAGAGCTTGAGAAATATATCCAGAATTGTTGAAAGCATTTTTAAATAAACTCCTCTTCTTAATAATTAATTTAGAGTTAATATCCCATGATCATAACCAAAAAAAGAAGAGAAAACTGGGTCTATACAAACATAATCAGTGAAAAACTGTTCAGTATGGCCAATCAAGATAATTCCAGCCCATCCCAAACAAAATATGTGTCTTCCTCCTACCGCTACAAATGGCTGACGTCTGTAATTCCCTCACCAGCAGATATCACTTTGCCCAGGTAGTTATATTCCAGCAGCACATATCTGGTTCTGCTGTGCTCCGCAGGGGTGAATTACCAATCCTATCATAGCAGCTTCGCTTGAATTTTCGGCTGTAATTGTTCACATTCTTGCAGTACGTATGCTACGAGGGCAACAGCATCAACAAACAGAAGCATTTGCAGTTTCTCTCCATCTACTGGGAAGCCGCCTTCCTAATCAATTCTCCTCAGCAAATGCTCCAGGACAGTGGGAGATTCCTTGGGCGAGAGATAATACCACCCAAGGGAAAATGCATTTATAATTGATGTGGTAAAAAGCTGTTAGACAGACATGGGTTTTCTCAACCATTTTTGTAAACACTGTTAGCAGCACTTCCTACAACAGCAGAAGCCTACGATCTCTCTACCTCTGGGTAGAAAATTGTATGCAACAAAGAAAAGCTCATGAACCAGATCCTGTGGTTGTATCTACTGCAGTCCCCCAAACTGAATAATTATTATAGAAAGTCATGGCTTACATCTACCAAACCGCACACTTTTTTTTTTTTTAAGTTAGCTTTTAAATAAGGTACTTGAGTTACTGTTGAGCACATTGCTGAGGATGGGGAAGTAAGGGGAAAAGAATAATAGGAGAGAAACTCCATCCAAAATTGAGGTTTCTCTTTCTTAAATGATCTTAGAAGTCATCAGAAAAGGACATGATTCCCAATATTTTTGGATTGTAAAAGATTTTATGTGCATTGCATAAAAACAAGTATATTCTGCAATTGGCAGAGTTTGATAGAGCTAACAAGTTTAAATTATTTCAGCTATCAGGTGTGAAAATTCCAGCTGTATACATGGAATTATAATCTATTCTTATTTCACTTGTGGCTGCTTTCAGGGAACTATAAAAAGAAAACAAGTGCATTTTATTTTATCTGTATAATCTCAAAAGTCAGCCAAAATAACATATGCACTACAGAATGTAGAAAAGCTTAAATAGAATTCAAGGTGGTTTTTACCTTTCCCAGGGCACTGAATTTTGAATTATTGTGTAATTCTACACCTGTGAGTACAATAGTGCTTTTTTTAAAAAAACATACATAATATTAAGAATCATATTTGAGTTTGAATCCTGATTCTCCACTCATGTTTCGATGCTGAGAAAATAATATAATCAGTCTGATCCTCCACTCTACACCAGATAAGTGGGACTAATATTATCTACCTTTTAAGGATGTGGAGAAATTTAACAACGATATGAAGGTAGAGTCCCTCACATATAATAGGCATCTAATGCACAGTGGCATTAAAACAATGCTGTCTTCATGGTAAATTGTAGGACAAACCACCGGCTGCTTTATTGTAGGATTTGAGTGGAGTATCTCATCAGCCACCTTGAGTAACTTCATGAGAGTTTCCTTTCCAAAGTTATCTTTTGGTTTAAATTCAACCTCGTTATTGGTTTTAGTTTGAGCAAAGGACTGACTTGAGTCTTTGAAGTTTTCACAGTGGGATTTTGATTTTATACTATAGCTCTTTGTTGCCCACTTATCCCTTGTTTTCAATTGTGTACTATTTTTAGTTTTTCTTAAATCCATGCCTATCTTTACTGTTTAAATGCAAAACAGACAACAGTAGAGCCTAGAAGAACATCACAGGAAAACCATGGCCAAATGTAATACTTTCCTTTTTCATGGTTAACTCTGCCCACATCCCTTCTGAAATTGATCTGATGATCTTTCTCTCCTGGCAAAGAAAGAAGCCTTTGCTCTTGGCTTCAGCTGACAAGAATATATTGGAGGCTTATACTGGTGTTAAAAACCAGTTGCCTGGCTAAATTTGGAGACCCAGGGAGAGCATAGAGCAATATGTGATAGGAGCACAGATTGTGGAGCCAGACAGCCAAGATACGAATCCCAGCTATGCTACTCCCTAGTTGTATGATCTTGAGCAAGTTACTTAATATCATTGTCTCAGTTTCCTTACTTATAAAGGTTCATGCCCAGGCAGTAAGATGCTATACTCAAAAGGGACAATTTAAAAGAGTTTAATAAAAGGAATATTTACAAAGGCGTGAGCAGGCTTAAGAAAAACTAACAAGGGATAATAAAACACTTTGACAATAAAAAAACCTCACCTTTCCTAGGTAAAAGGGCAAGGGGAGAGAGAGCAATAACTCTTAGGAGAGTTGTTGCTTTAGGAGTGGGCTAGCTATGGAAGTTGTGAACTTTGGTAGAGAAAAGCATGTATTGCCAATCCACAGCCTGGTGAAAAGGAAGTTGAAAAGTAAAAATATTGACCTTTCTCTCCTCCCACTCTCTAATATATTGCTTGTCTCTCCCAGTGGCTGGATTCAGTGATAAGCCTGAGGACAAGGAGCCTGATGCAGAGTGAAGAATGGAGGGAACTGGATGTAGAGTGGATAAGAGGCAATGTTCAGCAGAGTAATAGTACCTATCTTGTAGAATTTTTATACAAATTAAATGAGTAAATATCTGTAAAGCACTAAGAAGTATGCATTATATAATGTTTTTGTTTTGGTCAAAAACATTTACTATTACCTTTATTAATACTGATAACTTCATATGTTATCAGACCCAAAGACAGCTTAGGATTCTTTAGGAACATGATTGTCTCATCTTTAGACTAATTTGAAATCTCTATGATGAGATTTAGGAACAAGAAGCTGGGATCCCTGAATACCAAGATGTGCCGGTAGACCTTAGGAAGGAATAGGGTGTCCGTTAGCTCACGTATTTTAGCCAGGACTACACTGGCTATTTTAGCTTGATTTTTCTTTAATGGCAGGTGCTCACCTTAAAGATGAAACTGTGGTCAGGATGGGTGGAAGAAAAAGATGGAAATGTAGAAATTGTCTGACTTAGTGCCTCAAGTTAAAAGGAGAGCAGGATCCTAGTGGAAATTGGTCAACTTTGATGGACATGACATTATCAAGAGGTATGAGTGCAAGCACATGTCTGTACTAACAAATCAGTTTTAATTAAGCATCTACTCGTATGCAGGCAATGTGCTGTATAGGTGGCACAGATGGAGATACTCCACAGTCCCAGATCTTCAGGTGTCATTATTTTGTTGGGTTGCAAACACAGATCGCAAACTAACCCTACTAGGAAGACATGATAAGGCAAACATGATAAGGCTGTAAATTAGTGCTAAGGAGAATAAGTGCTAGAAGATTTTGGCAGTTTGAGCCTCAGAGCAATGGCGTTAAAGACTTCATAGAAGAGATAGATTTGGGCAGGGCCTTGGTTAGAGGGTGGTTTTTATAGGCCGAAAAGAGATGGGAGGGACATTAATGTTTATGATGGAGTTGAGAGGTGGAAATATGTACAAAAGGATATATATTCAGGACAAGGCGAATGAGACTAGTCCAACAGAAACAACTGGAGAGAAAATAAGACTAAGTTTGAAGAGGTAACACAGACCCAGAAAACTTAAGATTTTGAATACAAGGCCAAGAATTTCGTCATTTCCTATTTTCTATTCAGCTAAAGACATAGCCTGAGGAGTTCGATTTCCATTTTGGCTTCAGATACAAACATGAGCAGATTATTTCTGGACTACCTATATTTGAATCAGTGACTAGCACAGAGAAATCCATGCATGCTAACTGGTTCATATACACTATGTATTTTCTGATTTGTTGTTTGGCATTTATTGATCCCTCTCAACTTTCTATCTACTCTCTGATACAAAGTGAAGTCAGTGTAACTATATTAGAATTGATCTTGTATTCAAAAAGCTGACCTCGAGCCAATACTAATGGATTGGGGATACAGAACCGAGGCCGGACATGAGTGCCTGTCAGTCCTGCACTGGGAATGACATTGTTTGGAGTGATGAAGTACAGGATAAGAGAAGGCTGCCATCTTGTAGTCAGTCTGCTCAGTTAATACACGTGGCCCTAAGAGCTTGTGAAGTCAATAAGCATGGGTGAGTGCTTCTGCCTTGCTTCTCTTTTTCTCAGACTTGGAACTATCGCAATTAATACTAGGAAACAGAAAAGCAAGACCTTCCAGTGCCATTCACTTCAGTGGAAGGTTGTGTCAAACCTGTTACCTCACTGTGCTTAGAAGTTGTAGGGGACAGTAGTTCATCGTGAGGAAGATACTGCCATTGTGAAGATTTCTCAAAAGGCAAACAGCCCAGGAGTAAAAAATAAGGGAAAAAAATCCAGACATCACAAAATAGAAAACCTGAATGGAATGTTAACACATGAAAAGCTGCTTAACATTATTAACAATAAGGGAAATACAAATTAAATTATGTTAAATTGCTCTTTCACAACCACAAAATGAATACAAATTAGTCTGAGAATTCCAAGTGTTGACAAGATTTTGAAGTGATAAGAACCATTATACCCTGCTGGATGGGGTGTAAATTAGGACAACTGTTTTGAAAAACAGTGTGTCATTACCAAATACAAGTAAGATGGATGAGTCCTATGGCCAACAAATTTGATTCCTAGATATATACCCAAGAGAAAGAAGTACATGTGTTTTAGGAACTACGTACAAAAAGTACATTGCAGCATTTTCTGAAGAGCAAAGTACTAGAAGCAATTGAAAGTTGTCCACTGGCAATAAGATAGATAAATAAATGTTAGCATATTCATATACCACAATGAATACTATATAGCAGTGAAACTGAATGGGATGTAGCTGCATGGATCAAAATAGATGAATCTCGGGCTTCCCTGGTGGCGCAGTGGTTGAGAATCTGCCCGCCAATGCAGGGGACACGGGTTCAAGCCCTGGTCTGGGAAGATCCCACATGCCGTGGAGCAACTGGGCCCGTGAGCCACAATTACTGAGCCTGTGCATCTGGAGCCTGTGCTCCGCAACAAGAGAGGCCGCGATAGTGAGAGGCCCGCGCACCGCGATGAAGAGTGGACCCCACTTGCCACAACTAGAGAAAGCCCTTGCACAGAAACAAAGACCCAACACAGCCAAAAATAAATTAATTAATTAATTAATTTAAAAAAATCAGCTATACTTCAATTTAAAAAATATATATATAGGCAGTGTGTTTCACCTTAAAATATAATGAATAAAACTAAACAATAATATTGTTTTGTATAGATTAATATGTGTTGAAACCATTTTAAAAAGCAATGGAATGATTAATACAAAATCCAGAGTAGTAGGAGAAAGGGAGGAAGATGCAGTCAAGGAGTGACATAGGTACTGCTAATGTTCCATACCGAAATTTGGGCGGTAGATACATGGTATTCCTTTTCATATTAAAATGTGAATGCATTTTCTCTCTCTCTCTCTTTTTCTCTACACATACACATACTATACAAATATATGTATATGCATGTATAAATACATGTACATATACAAATTTTTCTATGTAAGATATATTTAGTAATAAAATAAAGTTAAAAGAAGCTCTCTGACATCCATTACCTGCATCTGGACAGTAAGCAATTGGGTTGAGTTTTTACCCATTCAAGGAGATGCACTTGCTCTTATTCCATTGGTATAAGTTGTCCAGTTTTCACACAGGATAAACTAGAAAACAAGTTTTGCCTCTGGTTGTCTTCCCACTCTCTTCTCCCCATTATATAAAAACCTTCTTGAACTATTTTTTTTCTTTTTTGTGGCCGTGCTGCGCAACATGCGGGATCTTAGTTCCCGACCACAGATAGAACCCGTGCCTCCTGCAGGAGAATCATGGAGTCTTAACCACTGGACCGCCAGGGAAGTCCCTTCTTGGGCTTTCTATTCTTGCTTTTTCTTGAATTCACTTCAATCAGATTTTTGTCCCCATTTCTCCACTGAAACCCTTCTTCCCTTCTAATACCAATGACTTCCGTTAACAAACTGGGTCATTGTTTCTTAGCCCTTGTCTTATTTGACGTATTAGTTTTTGTTGGTGTAATTGATCACCTCATCTTCACTTGGCCCCGGGACACCTTTTAGCAGTCCTCCCTATTTTCCAGTCTATATTTTCAGTCTCCTTGGCTGATTCCTCTTCAGTTTGCAACTTCTTAATTTGAATGCCCCTTTTTAGTCCCATAATCTCTTCTGTGTCTGTACTCACTTCAAACAAGTCCTCAACAAGTTCCATGGTTTTAAATAATCACCTAGATGCTGAAGGCTCTTAAAATTTTCTTTCCAGCCAAGACCTTTCAGAAACTCCAGACTTATATTCAAGTACCTTCTCAGCGTATCCACTTAGGTGTTCATAGGTATCTCAAACATAACATTTCCGTAACAAACTTTTCAATTTCATTCCCAGCGTCAACGTGCTTCTCCTTCAGCATCTCCATCAGGACGTGGTGCCACCATTCACTCAACTGTTCAAGCCCGAAACTTCAGATATCATGCTTGATTGCTTTTTTCTCACTCTCCCAGCATTCAATCCATCTTGTTGGTCTAAAGTTTAAAATCTATTCCCCAAACTGACCACTTCTCATCATATCCATAATTACCACCATAGTTCCAGTTTCTACAGGCTCTTACCTATATTATTGCAGTAGGTGTTGTTTCCCTGCTTTCCCACTTTGCTCCTTCCATCTGTTTCTCACAAAGCAGCTAGAATGAACCCTCTGAAAGACAAATCAAACGAGATCAGTCTTCCACAAAAAACCTTCCAAAGATTTCCCATCTTATTTTGATTCAAATTCAAGGTCCTTAACGTTAAATCAGTGCTTTATATTTGGGCCTCTTGCTAACTCTTCAATCTTACCAACCAAGCTCTCTATCTCACTCACTCTGATCTAGCTTCACTGGCTCATTTCTCTTCCTCCTTTGTAGTAAACATGATCCTGTATTAAAACCTTTGCACTTGCTAATCCTTTTGTCTTTAGTAATCTTCCCCCAGATGTATTCAGTACTATCTCCCTTTCTTGGTTCTGGTTTCTTCCTAAACGTTGTACAAGCCTTCCTTGATCACCTGATTTAACAAAACACCACTAAAACTGTCTATTCTCCCATTATGCTTCATTTTTCTTCCAGGAACTTACCATTCCTTGACATAACACTAGATACCTTTTTTGTTTGTTTGTTTGTTTCTCATTATCTGTCTCCTTCTAGAATAAAAACTTCATGGAGGCATTTGTGTCATATTTTTGATTCCACATATAAGTGATATATAGTATTTGTCTTTCTTTTTCTGACTTACTTCACTTAGTATGATAATTTCTAGGTCCATCCGTGTTGCTGCAAATGGCATTATTTCATTCTTTTTTATGGATGAGTATTCCATTGTGTGTGTGTGTGTGTGTGTGTGTGTGTATATATATATATATATATATATATATATATATATATACACAGCACATCTTCTTTATCCATTCATCTGTCAATGGACATTTAGATTGTTTCCATGTCTTGGCTACTATAAATAGTGCCATTATGATCAACTATATTTCAATAAAATAAATTTAAAAAACTATATATAAAAACAGACAAAAAAAACTTCATGGAGGCAGAGATTATTTTTGTTCATTGCTATATGCCTAATACCCAAAATGGTGAATACTATATCATAGACACTCAATAAATATTTACTAAATGAATTAATCTATGGACCAAGTGAGTATATAGTTTAAAAGTTGGTTCTCAACTTTTTTTTTAAAACATATAGTATTATTTATTTATTTATTTATTTATTTGGTTGCACTGGGTCTTAGTTATGGC
This sequence comes from Balaenoptera acutorostrata, assembly GCF_949987535.1. Taxonomy (NCBI): domain Eukaryota; kingdom Metazoa; phylum Chordata; class Mammalia; order Artiodactyla; family Balaenopteridae; genus Balaenoptera; species Balaenoptera acutorostrata. The sequence goes on from NC_080075.1 coordinate 77,161,665, forward strand.
ACATGGGCTCCTTAGTTGTGTCACATGGCCTCCTTAGTTATGGCATGCAAACACTTAGCTGTGGCATGAGTGTGGGATCTAGTTCCCTGACCAGGGATCGAACCTGGGCTGCCTGCATTGGGAGTGTGGAGTCTTAACCACTGCACCACCAGCGAATTCCCCTGCTTTTCAACTTTTAATATCATTTTTTCCCTCTCACCTCTTATCAGAGGGGGCTCATCAACTGCTCATAATCTCTAAGTAAATTTATGTATATTCTTGATAAATACTAGCGAGCAACTCTCCAGATAAGCAATCCTAATACAGTAACATTTAAGTACTATCTTCCATTGTTGAAATCAGACTTGTTTTCTCTTTCTTTAAGTATCTTGTATTCTTACATGTGAACAAAGTTAATGATTAGGATTGATGAATACAGACTGAGTGGTTGTGATTCTCCACTTGCTACATGATTAGTTATTCAGCCTTCTCTCATGGTCACTATGTAAATGTGATATACACAGTAATATGCAGAGTAAGCTTAGACTCTGCTATGATCCATATATGACCCAAGATTATACATCATGCCAACCTTTTTGACACAAAGTATTTGATGCCTAATGATTTAATAGAGGGTAGATGTAAACTATTTTTTCAATTAGCTTTTTGATATTTTCATTTGAAACGAATTAAAATCTTGTCAAAGTTATGACATATCAACCCATTGCTGACTTGTCCAGATAATAATATGATTTAATGAAGTTAAATTGTCACAAGGTAGAGCTGGTTTTCAACAAGCTTATTTGAGAAGAACTATTGAAACACTGAATAGTATAAGGAATTTAAAACATGTAAAAATCACATTTAATTGACAGGTGGCCTCTGGAAAAAAACAACATTTCTGTTATCCCCTGAGCCTAATCTTCTTTTCATTCAGTTTCAGCCAAAGTTGGAACTGTTTGATGCTGGGCATGATGACTAAATCTCTCCTTAATCCTAGTGGTCTTTCCTTTTATTCTGGTAATGAAGGACCTCTGCAATCTCACTAAATGACTCTTTTCAAGATTTATCTGCTTTTCTCTCCTCCACAGATCCTCTGCTTCCACTTAAGTGATCCCACTATCTTCTTTACAAGGATTGCTCAGTTTCACTTTGAAGCCTTGACTAATAATATTTCCAACTGCTCAGTCTATAGCTTGCCTCCCCTTTTCATATATAAATATATAAGCCTGTAGTTCAAAGAAGTATACCTGATTGAGGCCTCCTCCATGGAACCTTACCTGCTCCCCAGCAGGAAGGGATTTCTTCATGCTCTGAAATCTCAAAGCATGTTTATGTGTGAGCACTGTACATCTGACAGTTGATCAAATACATTATTACTTTGTAATGTTAATTCTCTCTAAACACAAATGGATGTGTGTCCTTGTGTGTATAAACTCCTAGAAGACATTTATAGTCCCTTGTTAGCAGGGGCTATCTTGTAATTCCACAAAGTATTCATACAATTCACCTTCACAGGTTTTTGAATATTTTTTTAGCTTTGCAACATAGCTTTGCAATTCTAGTAGCTGTTGCCTGCATTTAACTTACAAGGTGGGTTATTCCAAATGTATTGTTCCTCTTTACTTCTGTGGTCTTTGGGGGGCTGAGGAAGAGGCTGTGTTTCATGCTACATTTGGCTCTTTCTGACTTTTATCCCTCCAGTGTGGGGCTCCGTTCATTCAGGAAGTTTCCATTTGCCTTTGTGGCAATGAAGATGGCTGACACTACTCTTGTCATTTCCCGCATGACATTGCTTATCACTCCTTGTGAAATATTTAACTGGGATGAAACCAGGCAGCCTAAGGTTGGTTAGCTATCTAGAGGGGTTAAAAGGAAAAATAAAAGAGAGAGAGAGAGACAAGTGGTGGCCATTCCTGCAGGGGATTGCTCCAGAGAGAATGGAGATAGAGGATTATCCAACAAGCTGGAGAATCCTCTAACCTTCCAGCTCTGATGAATGACACAGCCCCCATTATTTACCTGCTTCCCTCACATCTGTCAGCACTCTGCATTTTCAAAGCATTTTTCCATGATCTCAAATTCCCTCACTGCGGCCTTAGGAGTAAGAAAAAAGCAGAAATTGTCCCAATTTTTATATTATCTCTATCAAACAATGTTTTCTGTTTCAAAAATCTCTTTTCCCATCAGAAACGGGGCTTTTTCCCCCTTTGAAGGCTTCCCTTGTGAAGTCCTGTAAGGCAGAAGTATGCCCATTGTGACTCTGAAAGCCTTTGACTGATTGGCTTGCCTCTCAGACCCTCTCCTGCTGTGTGCTCCTTTACAGCAACAGATACGTGTCAGACAATTAGAGATGGGACTGGAGATGTGTAAATTGTACTGTCGCCTCAACAAATTAGTAATTTCGTGATAATACACTGTCCTTGTAATGAGGTTAGGGTTACCACAGTTACCTGCCTCTATTTGTGCTCAAAGGCCATGGGTAAGATTGATGAAGATTCCGTGTGGTGATTCATTTTCCTTCTTGACACTCTCCCCTCACCCCTCCTCTCCCAAGAAATGAGACATTAACCAGCCTCTGGGAGTTGAACAGAGTCTCCACCTGGCTTCCAGGTGTTCAAGGTGCCCTCCTTATGGGACATTGCCTGGAAGGTATTGCACTGCCTGTGTTGAATAGCTGAAGGAGAGCAAAAGTGTAATGCAGTGAAGGGAATCCACTTTCCACACCTCTTCATCCAGCCTTCTTTTATTCACTGATCAGGCCCTTAATGGTGTTGGTATTAGGTTCAAAAATCTCAGAGTTACCACTTTCACTCGAAAAGCTTACAAATATTAATAGACAATATCGTGGGCTTTGTCCTTCCTTCATACGTAGATATGGGAATAATTCCTCTATAGAGCTTTCCACAGAAGGAATTTGTGCATTTCTGAAAGGTCCTCCCATTGATGGGAGGCAAGCCTGTTCACTTGTCCCATTACCTCTCTAGCTGCTTCTCTAAGGAGCAAGAGAACAGAATTGGAACCATTTGCTCTGGAACATCCCAGTTAACTTGCACATAGTGGTCTGTTACAATTTAGTAACAAGGTCATCTTATGAGTGGGATTGGTCACAGGGTTATCGACACATTATTTATTACCCGGGTATGATATTCTATACCTTTGTGGGAACAGTGTGTCCCATAATCATGATAAGTCTACCACAAGCTGATTCCACCACAATTCCCACAGAAAAGTCAAGGTTCAAGAATAGCCAACAGAATTTTAAAAAGGAAGGGAGAGTGAATCTTACCTTTTAAAATATTAAGATATTAGGTAATCATAGTAATAAAAGCAGCATGGTAATAATGTAGGGGTAAGTGATACAGAAGCAGAAAGAAAAAGAGAGTTAAGGGACAGACCTAGGCATCTATGGAGAAATGGAATAAGATTGATGTAGTTACAGGTCCATGGGGAAGTGAACTTCTGGTCAAAGAACAGAAGAAGAATTGACTGAGAAGACCACATGCTCAATTTTAAACTCATAGCAGATATCAAAAATGAGAAAGATAACTTTCTAAGAGCCAAAAATGAAGAAGGAACTCAAATCTGAGGAGATTAGATACTGGCACCAGAGGCCAGTGGACGCCCCCTTAGGGATGAATGCCTATCCCAGTGTGAGCGTCAAAGCTTGCTATGAGGGGAAGCTGGAACGAGGCTCATTGCATAAATCTGAGCAGTGACCATCAGCCTTTGAACACACCATAAAAGCAGGCCACATACCCAGGCCAAGAGTGGAGAATAAGTCACTTTTGTTAAAACAAATGCAATTTATTCCCCCACCCCTCCAGGATTCAAAATTTGAAACTGATGTATAAGAATGAATCCACAACCCTGGACAAGCATAGCATCCTCTAGCAAGATATCTCCCAGAAGAGAGAAGCTCACAAGCAAAAATTACAAGCACATCAGAAAGCCCACTGTCACGGGCAAAAGTAATAGATTCAGTGAACAGGAGAATTTACAAGCAAAGACCAGATATAAAAGAACAACATGAAAAGGAAAATTAAAAAGTATATTTCTAATTTTTATTGAGATAAAGAGAAGGGTGGACTCTATTAACACAGGAATAGGATATTACGGGGAAAAAAACCAGGCGTATTTTTAAAAAAGAAATTCAAGCAATAAGAAATCTAGCCCTTGAGATTAAAACACATAACAACTCAATATGGGTTAAATAGAGAAATGTTCACAGCTGAAGAGAAAGTTAGTGAACTAGATTATAGGTCTGAGAAAATCACTAACAGTGTGGTCCCCAAAATAAAGAGATGGAAGAACTGAAAAAGACATTAAAAAGGTATGGCAGATGATCTGAGAATCTCTAAAATACCTCTAGTAGTTAAAAAAAAAGCTAAATGAGAATGGGGCAAAAGGAATATTTGAAGAGATAATGGCAAAAAAATTTCCAGGTTTACAAAAGGACAAATCAATAAGGTATGGACAAGCTATTCAGTAAATGATGTGGGGTAAAAATGGTCTTGTACCATAAACAACATGGAAACATTGTGTGCAATCATAAAAATAACAACAACCGGGAACTAGCCTAAATGTCAGTTGCTAGAATGTTAAATGTTAATTAATGAAATGGGACATATTCCCACAATAAAATACTTTATAGCTTTTGAAAGTAAACATATTCTTTCTTTCTTCCCTTCTGTCCCCAAACACTCACTCTCTTTCTTTCTCTCCTTTTTCTTCTCTCTCTTTATAATCTGTATATATAGGTACCGATGTATGTAGGAATCTATCTATACATCCATGTGGTGAAATTTAGAAAGCATAATGTTAAAGAGAGAAAATTATAAAACAATATTTAAAATAAGTACTCACTGTCTATATTTAAAACACATTTCAAAAGCCCTTGATATGCACTTAATAGTGTGTGTATTTATGTGTATAAGGTAAAATGAACAAACAAAGAAAAAATTAAGTAAAACAAGCAAAATATGGACAGGAAAGATACACGTAATTCATAATAGTGTGTACCTCTACGGAGTCAGGGCAAATAATGGGGCAGGGAATGTGAGACAAGGGTCAGTATTTTATAGTCAATGTGACAAAAAGTTAACAGTTTCTCTTCTGAGTACTGGGTATATGGCATATGTAGTATGTATTTTTCTCTATTTCAATAAAGAGAAAAATAATGTCTTTGTGACCTACCGCCCAACACTCTGAGCATGGTCCTCCCATTGGCAGAGTTGGGTTTTCACTTAACCATCCACTGTAGAGAACACACACACACACACACACACACACACACACACACACACAGGTGCCAGCCAGATTTAGGAGAGGGTTCAGGGTCCGTAGAATTCAGAGAAAATGCTGTTTCTACTCTAATTTCCTAGGTCACTTCTACCTCAGAAAGAATGAAGACAGAACTGCTGGGAAGAAAGTGAAGTGGCAGTCATAAACACATCCTCTGTACTTTTTTTTTTTAATCCCTAATTAATAAACCTTTGATAAAGTCTACCCCAACTCAGCTTTGTTTATAACAAAAAGGAAAAAGGATTTGGTATCGTTCACACTGAAGAGGACAGGAAAAGCTTTAGGTTAGGACTGATGAAAGCAGTGGGTATGGGTGTGGTTGTGAGAGAGTATGTGTGTGTGGTTGTGAGTGTGACAGTGGAATGGTCACGGTGATGAACTGACGAGTAAATGATAGTGCTTAGGGAAGGTAGATGGAAAGACGTGGTGGGAAAGCAGCAACCATCCTGTGGATTTTTCCTCCAACTTGTTCATCTGTTCAAACCATGAACGTTTTCCTAGCTTTAAACAAAGCCGGGAACCATTCGCCTAATGACTCTCAGGTGTTCACTGGGGTTGTTCATGGAAGGGATACAGCAGAAGGAAGTTTGCTGAAAGAATTCTTGGTAAATGGCGGGCAACGTATCCGGGGAAAAGGTCTTTGTTGCTGGGATGGTTGGTAGAGAGAAAGAGGAAGGCAAATGTATCCTCCTGGCTATATGTGAGGCAAAATGCCCAGTTATCTAGGAACCAATTTCACTGACTTTTGCAACTTTAACAAAACCATTCATTTTCCTCTTAAATAAGAACCATGGTCATTTTCTGTGTTGTAGGATAATTAACTAACAGGGGTAAAGAGCTGTTGAAACATTGAGTGTCATTACCCTGGTGACTCATTTTTTAGAGTGGCTCTGGAGCATGATTGGCAAAGTTTGTGAGTCACAGTGGGGAAAGCTTCCAGAGTAGTAAAGCCCTAGATCTCTAACCATGCTGAACTCAGGGTACAGGACACAAATAAAACTGGAGGATGACAATCTTGAAGCTTCTGTCACTTTCTCTGAAGACATGAAGCCGCCTGTGGAGGAGTGCTGGATCCACAAGGTGCTTCCTTAAATCTGCTGTTACCAAACTTAATGAAACAGCCTCAGATCTATCCATTCAGTACAGGACTTCTATCCCTTAAGCTGTTTTTCATTAGGCATGATATGAATTGTTTGGCCATAAAAAAGGAAATTTAGACATTGATACTCTACTATTAAGTATTAAATATGGAAGGTGGCACTTATTTATTGTCTTATTTAGTGTTAATTATGGAAGATGAAAGTCAGTGGTCTCGGCCTTCAAAAAATTAATTTTACTTGTGCAGAAGAAACTATTTCACCTAAAAGAATAGAGACACAGTTCAATCAAGTGATTAATTCTGATTTTAAAAAACGATGCCCAGGCTTTGATACAGACTCAAGATGTCAGGAAGGCTTGGTAGAGACTAGAAAACGCCTAAGATATGGGTAAGTAGATTAAAAGTAATAGCAGATTTCAACCAGAGAAGCCTGTAATATAATGTAATAGTAACATAATAGCGAAAGCATTCTTTCTCTTCATTTTCTTTATTTTCTCTACTCATGTTATTTTAGGAACTGCAGGGAATATGTAGTCAGATCACAAATGCTGTTCAAAGATCATATGGTTAATGTTGCAATTTTTAAAATGTAGAAATGGCCTCAGACTGGTTCTAACTGAGCAGTTGCTGTAAAACATACTAAACCACAGAGAACTTAGGCAGAGGAGGATTTTTTAATTTATTTGTATGATCTCTTTGGAGTGACGGTGGAGGCATTAACCACTCAGAATGGCTTTTTTTTTTTTTTTTTGTAAAATCAACATAAATATGGGCAGTTGGATTAGAGGATTAATAGCACTCTCATTGCCTGATTCTTCTTTTTTTTAATACTCTTTTCAGACAGCATATTGTCCATAATGGTTTCTGATTATCTTCCCTGTTATGCTTAGGGAGAACTTTGAAGAACTATGAAGTTGGACTCAGTAGGTGTTAAAAAAATGTATTAAATGCTGATAGAAATCTGTCTAATTCTGGAGATTTTCCAGATCTAAGGAAATTGCCTTATTTGCAGCATTTCCATTCCATTGTTAACTGATTGTGTTTGTATCTTTTAAGTATATGCCACTTAATAGGAAAAAAATCAGAAAGACAAGTTATGGCAAAGAAATGTTACTGCCTTTCTCTGTTGCTGTCTTATTCCTTTGTTTGTGCACGTGCTATTTACCAGAGGACTGTGCTCCTTTATAGGTCTCCGGATTAGTCATTAACACCTTCATGTGGAGGCGAGATCCATGGGCATCCTGTGGGGAGGATAACGAGTTTGGGATTTTATTGCAGGGATTGCATTCCAGTTTCCAATTTTTTCTATAGGTCACTCATACTGCAAGTAATTCTTGAGCAAACCATTCCCCATCTGTTCAGATCTTGTTATAACAAAATCAGCCATGACAGATTATGGTATATAAAACAGAATAAACTTTGCCCAGCTGGTTGTACAGAGTAAGGAGAGAAAAGATATACAGGGCCCTCTGGCTACAGAAAGCTGCAGTCAGGAAGAATGGAAGGTGTAAAAAGGTTATGGGGAGAGAAAAGTAGGGCTGCCTATTTGGGAAACCACTTCTGGCTACTGATTAATATAAATGGGAAATTAGACCTTTTTTTAATCTGATTTTATCGTGGTAAGAATACTTAACAGGAAATCTACCCTCTTGACAAATTTAAGTGTACAGTATATTATTGTTGACTATAGTTACAATGTTATACAACAGATCTCTAGAACTGATTCATCTGGTTTAACTAAAAATTTATACCTGTTGATTAGTAACTTCCCTTCCCTCCAGCCCCTGGCAAACCATCAGTCCATTCTTTGATTCTATGAATTTTACTATTTTAAACACCTCATATAAATGGAAGCATGTTATATTTTTCTTTCTATGACTGGCTTATTTCACTTAGCATAATGTCCTTAAAGTTTATCTGTTGTACAAGGTGGGCTTTCCTTCTTTTTTAAGGCTGAATAGTATTCCATTGTATGTATATACCACATTTCTTTATTTTATTCATCTGTTGATGGAAATTTAGGTTATTTTCAGTTATTTCCATATCTTGGCTATTGTGAATAATGCTGCAATGAGCATAGGAATGCTAATGTCTTTGAGATCCTGATTTCAATTCTTCTGAGTAAATACACAGAAGTGGGATTACTGGATCATATGGTAGTTCTCTTTTAACTTTTTGAGGAACCTCCATGCTATTGTCCATAATGGCTGCACTATTTTGCATTCCTACCAACAGTGTGCAAAGGTTCAAATTTCTCTATATCCTCATCAAGACTTCTTGTCTTTTGAGTTTGTCATTGTTGTTGTTGTTAATAGCTTTGTTTTAACACATCTCCAGGGATAGCCCTCTGCTGTCTCACCACAAAGATATTTACACAGAGCCCAAGTCCCGCACCAGGTAAAGAGAGCCCATGCCAGGCTATGTGGCTGCCATCACTAGGACTGGCATGAGGAAAAATCTCATCATCCTGAGTTGAATAGTCTCTCTAGCATATTCCAATGAAAAGGCCATTTTGTTCATGATAGTTCTAAGACTCCAGAGACCGCCTCTTTGAAGAGCTGCTTTCAACTTTCAGACAACTATGGGTTCATTTTTGCGGGGACAATTCTGGAGAACAGGGCTTGTTTAAGAAACTTTGCTCCAAATTTTTGCCCTTGCCATGCAAAGAACCTCATGAGTTATGGACGTCAAAAGATGGCATTTCTAATGCCCATGTTATTGGAGAAGTTGGCACGCAGGCCCACCACAGGCCTCCCATGTCTCCTGAGTTACCTTTCCAAGAATAGATTGTAGTATCTGGTTGCGGGTATATGTGACAGAAACACTGCTCTTCTCTTGCCCTTTAGTTGTGGGGCTGTTGATCTCCTTTGCATTGGTTTGGTAAGAAAAGCAATAGGTCCATTTTTCTTCCCTTGCTAAATGTGGCAGGCTGTTTTTGATGCATAGAACTTATTTGGGGAAATCCATTGACCAACTCTCTTCCCCCACCCCCAGATTTTCCCACACCTGTCACCAGTTTCACTCTTTAGCATTTTGCAAAAGCAGTCAAATCAGTAGCTAGTTAATTCAGAAAACAAAACAGCAAATAAAATGAAACTACAACAGTCAGTGGGGTGCTGTGACCTCCTTTCTTCTGCTGAGATTTCTCACAGGTTCAAAAAGGGAAAGAGACCCATTAACTTATGCATTTTCACAGCTTTGGAGTTAGTGCTATGTGGTCATTATGCAATTCTTTAAAGTAATCTAGAATATTTATTTTGAGAGGTACATGATGCCTGGGTGATAAGACTAACCTTTGGAATTCCAGAGTGAACTACATATCATTCTCTAATAATTTGATGTGTACATTAATTTTACATATCAGTATTATATGCATTATATTGTATGAACTGAAATGTGCATGTGATCTGTATATATGCATTTATACTTATTTCTTTGAATTTTCCTATTTATTTTTTATAGCTCCTGATCCTAGAACATTTACCAAATGGGATTACAAAGTTTTAAAATATCAATATTTATGCATTTCTTATGAAAATTAATTATTTTTAATATTTAATTAATTTATTTTTCTTTTGTTTCTAATTTTTGAGAAATAACATTTTTTAATCTTTATGATGTTAAATTTATTGATTCTTTACTTTGGGAATCCCTCTAATACTTTTAAACTTAGATTGTCCTGCCCCCTCTAAATATATTTTTGACCTTTGCTTATATTTTCTCAAATTTTTTATAGTTAAACAACTAGTCTGAATACCAATATGGATTTTTTTTGTTGATACATTATGTGAGATTTTATATAAGGTTTGATGTTTCCCCAAATAAGTAAACAATTTTCTAACATGATTTAATAAATTATCTTTCTCTTTCCCAAAGATTTTTGATTTCTCCTTTGTAGGTATAAAGTTCTTAGATAAACTAAAGCATGCTCAGAGATGCTGTATTCTGGCTCAATAACTCTTCAGTCAACATTTATTAATGGATAGATTAATGCATGGGAATTTCTGAACTGTTCTGCATCAATTTATTGATATATCTTTCCTTGTAGTTCTAAAATGATCTTTTAATTATTACCAATTCGCACTGTTTTAATATGTGAAAGGAGAATTTGCTCATGCTAATACCTTTGTTAATGGTTTATATCAGTGACCGCTGGCTATTCATTCAGGGGAATATTAGAATCACTTTAAGATTAACATCAAATTTCTCCTGTGATTTTGCTTTAAATTAGAGTAAGCCTATTAATTAGCACTTTTTCAAAATGTTATTCTGTATAACACTATGTCATATGTTAATTAGGTGCTACCAAAGATATATATCTAAATAAGTCTTGGTTAAACAAAACTATATTTACTGTAGGTTCATCTATGGCAGAATTTCTGAGAACCAGCCAACAGTTGAATGTTTATATGATTGTCCAATAAAAAAAGTCAGTAGAATTTCCTGAACTTCTTTGTCATGAGCCGTGAGCATGTGTGTGTGTGTATTTGTGTGTGTGTCATCTGTACTGATATACTCTAAATCAGTGTCCTGAGCATTAGCATTTGGATACACTTCCATAAATAATTTTGAAAATAAATGTAATCTTTATAACACCCAGCCTTCTTAACTAGGGATGTAATAGTTCTCCATTTGTTTCCTTCTATTTTTTTAAATGTCTCAGAAAAGTTGTCTTTTGTTTTCTTTTATTCATAGTTCCCATAAGTTTTCTTAAAATTGTTTCAATATATTATTTGAATTTGTTATTATGAATAAGTTTTCCAAAGTATTTTCTAAACAAATGTTGCCAGTATGTAGAAAATAGTTTCTAATTAATTTTGTATTCAGCCACTTATCTAACTCTCTTGTTAACTTTAATGGATTTTCAGCTGATAGTCCAAAGCTTTCTCAGTAGAAAAGTATAGTATGTACAAATAATTGTGATTTTATTAATTTATTTTATTTTATATTTTTGATTTAAATAAGAATCCGAAGATTATGTTAAGTAATAATACATTGAAGCCGTATAGACTAGTATATGGAAAGGTGGAACAGAAGTTCAAAGTAAGCATTACTTTGAATATTAACTATTATTTTATTTATTCCTATTTTAGTAGATACATTTATATATTTCACTATTATAGTATGGTAGCTTTTATTTCTTAATTTGATGCATATAATTGAGTTTGTTGTATGTATCATTCAGAATTTTGTCAGATATTTTTTCCTTATATTTTTCAGAGGAATTATTTTCCTCTAATCAGAATAGTCTGTAGAATTTATTAGATTAAATGACTTTTTAGTGGGCTATAGATAGAGCAATAAACAAAACGTTCAAAATCCATGTCCTAAAGGAATACGTATTCTAATGGAAGAGAAACAAATAAAAATAAAATTAAAAAGTCAAATTCAAATTATGCTAGATAGACTGGTGAGAACAATAACTAACATCATGATATATCTCATCGGCGTTCCAGAGGCAACAAAGGAGCAGAGGTACTATTCAAAATGATAATGGCTGAGAAAAATTCCAGAAAGATTAAGAGATACAAAAAGGCTCAACAAACCCTAAGAAGATTAACCTGTTTAAAGTAGTCATTTCCATGTTGTCTGCTGAAGCCAATAGTTAGATTACCTGCAAATCTCCTTCCATTATTTACCTTTTGTCTTGATTTTCAAATACATTTTCTTGCCTCTTCATGTTTCATGACATTTTATGGTACAAAGAACCACAGAGACTGGAAATGATGCTACTTTCCTGCAGAAAGTGTTCACACTGCCCTCTGTTAGGGACAATGTGAGCAACTAATCATCACAACCAAGGATTAGAATGTTCTGTCTTGGGCTTCAGTATTATTAGTAAGACCGTCCACCTTGGATTCATTTCTTTTTCTAAAATGTGGCGTCCTTGGGATTTTGATTTAATTCCAAAAGATTGAGATTCACTTCTGCCCTCTAGAGTTTCAATCTTAACTCTTTAATTTCATGCCCAGAGTCTTCAGGAGAAACTAGTCATAGTTTGAGTCCTTCTGGTTGGACTTTATTTTCAAAATACTGTGAGACCACAAGAGATTTCTTGCTGCTTTTTAGAAGTTTCTGGTCTATCTCTCCAAACTCCCATGCCACCCAAAATTCAGCAAATGCTCTATGAGGAAATCAGTTGTGTTTGGAGGACCCCATCACATTCCATTATGTTTCACCAGCCTGTGCAAACCTCCAAAACCCCACTGTTTTCTCTTTCCTTCAGCAGACTCCTTCTGCCCTGATAAAGTCCGATCATTAGCCCATGTCTAGAATGGACAAATGCCTTCAGGAGAGAAAAAATGGCCAGTGAATGTTAACTCACTAAAAATCCCAGTCTTTCCTTTCTGGAATTTTAATTCATCTAGTCTTCATTACTTTCACAGCTCTCTTATGTCTTTTAAAATAGAACATTTGTTGTCTATTTTTTTAGGTGTTACAAATAAACTTTGTCAACCTAATGTGACCTACTGCATTCTACTCAGAAAGAATAACTGAAAAGAAACCACACTTAGACATATCATACTGAAATAGCAACAGACCAAGAATGCTAAATGGAGGCAGAAATGGAAGAAGGTTTTAGGTATACTGGCTTTTCCTGCAACCAAGTGGGGTGCATCCAAATGATAAATGGATGGATTCCCAACTTCTTAAAAAGCTATTCAAAGTCAATTAGCACAGAATAAGTCTATGAGAGTTTAGGGATGAGTGTTTGTTTAAAAAAAAAGAAAGCGAGCCACAGAGGGATGAGGAGTTTTAGAAAACAACGTGCAGGAAAACATCAGAAAAAATTTTCAACAAGTAATAGGCTCCAAAAACTTGGCTGGGTTTTAGGCATCTTCATACAATGAAATAACCTGAAATAAGAAAGCTGTGACCTCATGTCTGAAGGAGCTGAACTATTGACAGGTGACTGAAGGAGGACCAGCTATTAGAACAGGTGTTAAAAGCACAAGTCATGATTCTAGTACTGTTGCATAGACCAGAGTGTGATCAGGATATAACTAATTGATCTTAAATTTTCTGAGCCCCTTAGCTCCATGTTCTGCAAAGCCAAATTCTCTTGTCTAAGGATATGATTATTCTCAGAGCTTGAGACAGAACTGAGAGGAAAACATGGATCTGGGTATCAGGCTCTGCTTTTCTCCCTGACCCTGCCTTGATGTGCTTTCCTACAACTTACCCTTGACCATTCGTCTTTTGACCCTTACCTGTCACTTGTCTTATTACTTATTAGTGTTTTTTAAAGTGCTACAACTTAGAAAGAAGCCAACTCTGAGGAGCATTTCCCTTGGTCAGAAACTTTTGCTGGCAAAGATAAAAGACTGTAAAGATCAAAATAAATTGAAATCGATATAATAAAGACATTGAAAATCCAGCCCATTTGCCACTGTCACCTGCACAGGGCAGATGGTCGGGTAGCAAAGAAGAAGCAAGATGTGTTGGAAACAATAAAGTTTGCCAAATAAGGGGTCCTCTCTCCCATTGAATGATCCTTGCCATGGCAGTTAGGCCCTTTCTCAATGCTGGGCATCATGTGAACTTCAGGGTATCTCACCAGAACTTGGGTTCATTTCGATGCCCCACCGCCCTCCCATGCCCCTGCAGAGAAAGATGGAGAAGGACAGAGAAGCTCCTGAGTTCTCTCATCAACACAGTCAATCAGAGCTCTTAGAACCAGCCAGAGAAAGACAGACAGGACCCCAAGAAAATAACATGACAGTTTTCTTAGAAAAGTATGGATAGGGCCAAATGACTAGAAACCAAGTACAACTGGACATGCTTCCAGAGGTAAATGAGGGAGATAACTGATCTCCCAAGGAGTGCTATTACTTTAGGGAGGAGGGTACCTGTAGAAGTAAATCAGGGTTCTTTAGGGATGAAGGTATCCAGATGTTTCCTGGCTTACAGCTAGGAAAGGTTGATTATACTAAATCTTTGAAGGCTCAGTTTAGAAGCCAGAGGTGCTAAGTTTTCAGGATGTCTAACATCAGGATAGTTCCCAATTGGTGGACATTTTTCTTGAGTAAACAAAACAAAACAAAACAAAAAAACAATTGTTTCAGGTTCAGATTCCCCAGGCAAACTGTCTCTGTCACCAGCAACCCTACACTGAACATAGAAGTACACTGACAGACTTAAGTAGGCTAATAATCAACACACCAATGCCACCAAACCCACCATACTCAACAGTATTGACTTCAGATTACAAACTAGATATCCACCAGTCAAATGCTAGCAAGAATGCTTATTTGCGACACACTTGTTTTACATTGTTATAAATTAATTATAATTATTTAAATCCTAGAATATTTCACATTAAATCCAGAATTTTTGCTTTGTTTTTAAAAAAGAACTTACAAGTTCTGAAAATACTGAGAATACTGGGTTCACATTTTGCATGACAACGATTAGATGGAGGTTGCCCACTTTAGATGGAGCATGGGCTATACATTGTTTGTTTTCTTCTTACATCTAACACATTTCTGTCCCATTCATTTATATTCCTGGCTGAGTCTACCTAAAAGTTTACAAACCAGGTACACATATGTATCACAGTCTGTCTCATAAGTTCTATTTACCTGGAGGTAAATAGAATTCCCATAAGACCAAGCATCACCATCACTAATCAGGAATTACTCTCTTTTCAGTCCATGTTTTGTCTGTTTTGTTTTGCATTATTTTACTTTCTCTGTAGTTCGGTTTACTCAATAGTCAAAAGCAATGGCTACAGATCAGTTTTCTTATCCATAAAATGAGGACATAAATCATAAGATTTTACATAATTAAATGAAGTAATGCATGTGAAATTCTTGGAATAGTTACTGCAATTTTATAAGTCTCTAATAATGCTCTTTGTTATATCTGTTAGCTTTATTCCATTTAAAAAAAAACTGCCTCAAAACTCTGGATTAAAACAATCATTTATTTAGCTCACAATTATTTGGGGCTATTGCTTAGTTCTTCTGGTCTGGGACAGCTCAGTTGATCTTTCCTGGGCTTGTTCATGCATCTATAGTCAGTTGTCAGGTCACAAGGTCACATCAGGGATTGTCTGGTGGCTGGATGATCTGGGATGGCCTCACTTATATATGTGGCTATTAACAAGATGATAGGGCAATGGGATAACTGAGAATTATGCCTCTCGTCACTCAGGAGGGCAGCCCAGACTGCTTCACATGCAGCTGGAGGTTTTCAAGAGCAGCAAGAGAGAGCAAGCCTCTCTGTGAAAGCCATTTCCCAGTCTCTGAGTGCATACATTTGCTCCTATCCCATTGACCAAAGGATGTCACATACCAAGCAAAGACTCAATGATGAGAGACACTCGCTCTGCCTCTTGATGGGAGAAACTTCAGAGTCACTTTGCAAAGGGATACACATGTAGGGATGGTGAGAATTTGTAGCTGCTTTTGCAATCTGTCATACTGGCTTTTGTAGTTACTTTATATTATTACTTAAATAAGAATATCTGAACATCTGGTCATTTAACTTCCCTGAGTCACATCTTTGATTGGCTCTCCATAAAAAAAGCCCTATAACTCTTACTAACATTTAGGATCCTTTGGGATTCGACTTTGTGTTCCTCTCTGGTCTCATCCGCTTTTCACCGCCTACTACATGGGTTCCACTCATTCTGAGCTATTTGCTATTCTACAGATATGTTATACTTTCAAAATTGTGTACCTTTTGTATATTACCTGTTACCCAGTGATCACCTAAGAAATTCCCATTCAGATCTCAAAATTCTGCTCACATTTTCATTCCTCCATAAAAACTTTCCTGACTCCTCTTCCTCTCCCACAGAGTGTTTCTCCTTATTTAATAATACATCTCTTACACTTTACTGTAAATGCCTGCATAGCTGCAAATCCATGTACAGCTGTGGACCGGAACTGTGTCTTCTACATCTCTGTGATCGTATCACTCGGCAAAGTGTGTAGAATCAAGTAGATTCTCAATAAATGTCTGGGGAATGAAGGAACAAATAACAGGATGACATACCAATTACACGTCCTTCAATATCCTCTAGAGACGAAGTTGAAGAAACCATAATTACACATGCTATGGTATGTGAGAGAGTCCTAAATATCCAGGGCATAGCTGTGTGGTCAGATTTCCTTGACCTCAGATTTAACCCACTTTTTATTGTTTCAAATGTATTTCATCACAGAGGAAACACTGTCTCCTTTCACTCCTAGTGAAAATAAATGCCTTGTCTAAAGTAGACCATTCCCTGCTCTGAATTGATAGGACAGGGTCAAGCATTTTCCAGATCCCGAAACTAAGTTTTGTGCAAAAGTGCATAACTGTTCTTAGTAATGGGTCTGGAGGATAGGACGTAGCCAGTGCGTGCCAGGGGACAGGCTGCTCTGTGAGAACGATTTATGATCTGTCAGGTGGGAACTTTTATGGTGCTGTAGTAAGAGACAAAGAAATTTTAGGAGCTGCTAAAAGCAACACAAAATATGCTTTCAAGCTTAATGAAGAGAGGCGATAGAATCAGGTTGGCATGTATGGCTGGCTCCATGTGTTAGAGAAAAGCTGAAATGTTCTTAGTGTTACATATTTTGATTTTGCTAAATTTGTTTTGGGCAGAATGGATATTTATGTCCCTGCACATCGAGCAGTAATTTCAATGTCTATCAATATAATGAGTTTTATTTGAAAATTGTGCCCCACAAACAGTTTTTATGTGAGTTTATCATAATTCTTTTCCCACACAAAAGCATTTTTTAAGGAAAAGTAGATAATAAATCCATTCTTTATTGTTTTGGCTAAAGGAAGTAGCCATACACAGGCTGAATATCATTTTTATTTAACTGATTGGAAAATATCCCCATAGAAATGGGCTTAAATGAGATAAAGTGTTCAGATGAGCAATATCTCCAGACTTTTTTCTCTACAGTCTGTTGATCTAACCACTGACCAATAATGAGTTTCTAGGATAGAATAAACTTCAGGCTGGAGAGTAAGAGCAGATTCAAGCAGATTGCAGTCATAAAACTTAGAATAGATGAGCACCGTTAGACCATATTATCTAAACCAACTACATTAAGGGTGAGATCAAAGCATTTTAAGTGATAGACCAGGGTTCAAATAGCTCAAATATACATCAAACATAAGGAATTAACTCTTTCTACACTTTAGG
Organism: Balaenoptera acutorostrata; assembly: GCF_949987535.1. NCBI lineage: Eukaryota > Metazoa > Chordata > Mammalia > Artiodactyla > Balaenopteridae > Balaenoptera > Balaenoptera acutorostrata. The sequence goes on from NC_080075.1 coordinate 77,179,196, forward strand.
AATATCCTTTGGTGTCTTAATTAAATGTTAGCAAAACCGTATTTCTATAGTTACTCCAATCGGGTTTCACATAATACTCTCAACTTTACTATAAATCAGTGAAAGAAATGATTGATTCAGTAGAATTCATTTCAATATCATTGCAATGCTGAAGGTTACCCAAATCAACCACACCTTATCATTTATACCATGATAGCCTAGGTGTGCATAAAAAATTTTGTTGGTTGATTTAGAAAGCAATGAAAAAGAAAGTATCAATAGCATATAAAAAGTACGTTTCTTCTCTTTTTATGAAAAAAATGGAATAGGCATGATTAATATCTTCCAGATATTGATACTATACGTGTTTTTTCAAATATAAATATGAAGAGTTACACCCATCCGTTCATTTATCCATCCAAAAAAGCACATACCTGTGTGTTTAAATTGTCCTGCAGTGATGCCTGTCAGTGTTGGAAACGTGCTTAGAACTTTAGGGAAGTAGAGTCTGATGATAAACAGCCACCTTGATAAATAAAATCTAAAACTAAGAGTCCTGGTTATCCCCTTGGGTCAAAAATTCTTCTAGCGCAAATGGCTTTGCTCCATCTGCTGGTGACCATTCAAATGGTCCTAGCGGAAAGGCCTCAACCCTTAGGTTAATGGGTTGCAGAGATTTTGATTCAGTACAGCTGAGGGCTTGTGCTGGTAGTACAAAAACTTGCGTTTTTCACATTATCACAGGTGAAGCTGAAAGTTAGCCTGTGAGGACTTTGAGGCTTTAAATTGTTTTTGCTAACTTGAAAAGGCATACTGGATTGTGGATCAGAGATTTTCCTGTGGCCTGATGAATTGTCATGCTTTTGGAAGAAGTAGGCCAATAGTATCTGCATAGGTAGATAGCTAGCTAGATACATAGGGGGCAGTTTTAGAAGCTAAACTGCCTGAGTTTGAGTCCTAACTCTGCAACAAATTAACTCTGTGATCCTGGGAAAATTAATTAATCCCTCAGGTTTCCTGGCACAGTAGAGCTAATAATAGTACCTACCTTATAAGGTTGTTTTGCTGGTTAAATTAATTGACAGGGGGAGAGAGAGTGGGAGAGAGAGAGAGAGAGAATTCATTTTCCCCCAAAAGAAAGGAGTTCAACCGAACTCTTCCAGTACTTTTGCCTGCACTTGTACCTCAATTTAATTAATTTCTACATTACTCAAGGGGGAAGAGAGTAAGAAGCCTTCAAGGAAACACTTCCCATGACCTGAGAAGGAAACAAAACGTGCAAGGGTGAGTCTTTGGACAAAATCATAAAGGATTCACCTTTCTTCAAGTTGAGTGTCTTGAACCTTTTCTGTTTTCTCCTTTGCAAATCCACGGGTAGACACATGCTCTTTAGAGAGCGTACTCAAGGGGAGCGCCCCTTGAATGTGTGGCAATTATTTTCCTGTGCACGTGGTCTTGTAGAGAGTTGAAGTAGTTGAGAGATGGAGCTATAGTGTTTGTATTTTTTATAAGCTGTGATCCTGAGTCTGACATCCAACTCTGGTTATATCACAGAGTAGAAGAAAGGGATTATGAGGCTAGACTCAACAAAAGCAGTAAAGATGTGTTTCTCCTAGGTGAGGAGGATTCTCTTTCTCAGATTATATAGGGATATACTTTGAAAAATGTATCGGCAGATATAAAAGGATTTGCACTCAAAAGGAAGACAATATATTGTTTTTTAAATAATCTTTCACTGAAACAAAACCTACTATAAAACAATATTTTTTTAAAGTGCTATAGGAGAAATAAAGCCACCCATTGTCCAACATGAGAGATTGCAATTAATAACATTTTGGAGTATATCAGGTCTTTTGAAAAAAAGTTCACTGTATAAAACTCTATGAGAATTATATTGGATATTTGATTTGTATCTTATTTTGTTCGTAACATAGCGTACTGTGACCAAGTTCCTCTATCCTGAAAATTAATTGAAAACTTAATTTGTATTGATGGGGTTTAATGGATATCAGAGTCTTCTCCTTTTGAAAAAGTAGATTGTTTCTAATCCTTCTCCATTACAAATAATTATTTGTGTATTAAATTGTTTTCTGGAAAATCTGTTTCAATTCATATATCAAGTAATAGTATAAGAGAACATCCATTTTTCTGCACCCTTGCTAACACTGAGTATGGATGATATTTTTTTTAATTTGTAAATTAGCCAGTTAGATTTTAAAAAGCTCATTACTATTTTGTTTGGAATCTATTGTTTACCAGTGAAGTAAACTTAGCTTTAACCGACTGCAGATATTGAATTTGGAAGTGAAAATCTGATGCCAACTTTCATGATCCGCTTTAGATTCTTGACTTCTATCCCTGATAGTTGGGCTTAAAAATGAGCCCATCACCATCTGTCTGTGTCTGCCCCATTTCTGTTACTTGGAGTCATGCATGGGCGCAATCACACAGACCCCCCTTGATTCTACACATAATCAAGAGGAAAATTTAAAACCCCAGGAAAAAAGCTTTCACAGAACAGGGATTGTACCCTTGATCTTTACATGCTAGAAGCAGTCTTCAATTTTCTCCATGGAGATCTGTTTTATGTGTTATTTTGGTTTGCTTCTAACCCTGTTTTCTACCGCAAAAAGGCAATTTCTATTACTGGACTCTTGATTCGATGTGCAGTTAAATGCTACATCACAGCTGAGTTTCGATATTTCACAGTGGATGGGAAAAGTATTAACAAAGTTTGTGTTTTCCTCCACATGTAATAACCACTAATTCATGGGAGTTAGGGGTTTCAGTGATCTGACTCTGTACTTCCATAACAGCATATTTTCTACCTTTTTCATCAGAATTTCACCCAAATACAGTGTTTTTCAGAAAACCCTCTGGTTTGCCTATTTGACAGAACGTCAGTCTCTTAGTCATTTAACTCAAGTGCTTCAAACTTCTGACCCCCTTGGACAGAGGAAGGCCAAAAAAGACTCAAGGACAACAGAAATTTGTGATTCAGTCTGCTCTTAACAAAGCTGTATATTTCCCCATCTTGCTGTCCAGTAGCTACCATTACCTGTTCTCCAGGTTTAGATAATTCTTATTCACACACACAAAATCATCTAGATGAGCCAATAAAATCCAACTGATACCTGCAAGTGTGTCTCAAAGATGGCACTGAAAGGAATTTGATTTCTGAAATCTATCAGGATTCCTTCCTAGCCAAGAAGGTTCATTTTATGGGTTCGAACTTTTGAGTATGAAGTGATCTTCAATATGAGTCTATATTCTGAGTGATGCAAAGAAATGAACAATGCTGCCTATTAGTGGGAGGTCCAGGAGCTGAGGGTGAACCCCTAACATGTGAAATCAGGAGGCTCAGATGGAATGGGAGGGATGGAGGAGTGAGCATTATTCCTAAAGGGAGCGTTTTTATTGTTCTTTTGTTTGATCTTAGTATTTTCTCATTGAGTTCTCGGTAGGTGTCTCTATTCCCCCAAACACGTTAAATTCCTCAAGGTCATCTTGGGACCTGACAGATTTGGATTGTAAATCCAGGTTCACCAATTACTAGCTGTGTGACATCAGCAAATTTATTTAACTATTTTCTTTTAATCCCAGTTTCCTCTTGAGTTAAAAAAAAAGATAAACATATATCATAAGGTTGATGTGGGATTGAATATCATAATATGTACAACTGGAGCATAATAAACTTTAGTATATGGGAGCTACTTTAAAATATTATTCTTTTGAACCTCTACAATATCAAAATTGCATTGTCCACAGGATCAACATTTTAAAATTCTTTTTGGTTTTGAATTAAACTGGAGTAGAGTATTTTAATATATTTTATTGATTTATTTATCCTTTCAAATACCCAAGTCTTCATATTTGAAAGATGTGTTTGAAATATGTCATTAAAAATAGAGATGATAGGAGGAAAATGAGTCATATCACTCTGAAAAGACAGTGTTTGGCACACAGTAGGTAACAAATAAATATTTTCTGAGTGAAGGAACATGTGTGTGTACTCCAAGCCACTCAGCTCAGTGGAGGAAATCATGTTTCAGTTTGGGTCTCCAGTATGTTATAGAGGCAGAATGCAATGATAGGGATTTCAAGTTACCAGATATACGCTAGAAGTTTCATTCGGCTAAATGCAGAACATCTAACAAATTATAAGTTTGTTTTACTGAAAAATTAATCTCCTGAAAGGGGAACCTTCAACAGAGATCTACCTCTAACAAAGAAGAAAGAGTTTATATACGGAAAGCCAAAGTACTTTGGAAAAAGGAGATCATAACGCCCAAAGCTGATCATAGCTGGGGTAAAAGGAACCGGACTTTAGGAATCTAGATTGGTCAAAGACCAAGAGAAAAATCATACAGGAATTCATAATGTGAGTTTTTTTTTTTTTTTTGAAGAATCCACCTGCTTTCTTTTTTTTTTTTTTTAAAAAGATTTATTTATTGATTGATTGCTATGTTGGGTCTTCGTTTCTGTGCGAGGGCTTTCTCTAGCTGCGGCAAGTGGGGGCCACTCTTCATCGCGGTGCGCGGGCCTCTCACTATCGCGGCCTCTCTTGTTGTGGAGCACAGGCTCCAGACGCGCAGGCTCAGTAGCTGTGGTTCACGGGCCCAGTTGCTCCACGGCATGTGGGATCCTCCCAGACCAGGGCTCGAACCCGTGTCCCCTGCATTAGCAGGCAGACTCTCAACCACTGCGCCACCAGGGAAGCCCCCCATAATGTGAGTTTTTAAGTGGAGAGGTGACTCCAGTCTTGCAGGGGATATCTCCAAAGTGCATTCCAAGTTCACAGTGGTAAATGCTCCTGAGGATCAATGCTGAGGGGGATTCCTCAGGATCCCTAGGAAGGTGCCAAGGAGCTCACACACTGAGTGGGATTTTGAAAGGTGCAGGAGAAAGGAAGTGAGAACAACACAGAGCAAAGATAAGTCTAATCTAGTAATGGAGACTCCTAAGGATGACAAGCACAATCACATCTTCCAAGGAGCTAAGAGTCGCGAACAGCGTGAAGCCCCCTTCTCCTAAATAGATGCCTAGTGCTTTCTCAGGAAAGGAAGATGACCTAGAAAGGGAAAGTCATGCTACTTGGGAACGACAGCTGAATTCTCTTTTTAATCCTTAATAACCTAACTTCCTGTTGTCTGTACTTCCTAACATCTGACTGAACTCCTTAGTCCAGTGATCTGGCTACCACTCCTACTACCCAATTGGCACTGTCTCATTTACAAACCTCGACCCAAAGGACATTTTGCAGTTCTCACCTCGCTTCTTGCAGCAGCATCCCTCATTATCCTCTGCTTTCTCCTCAGCCTTCTATGACAACTCTTTCCTCTCTTGCAAGCCTTGACATAGGTTTGCAATTTTCAGTGCTCTGTCCTAGACTCTCTGTCTTCTTTTCCTATACTTTATCTTGGCAACAAACTTTTCACAAGTTCATCATGTCCATTTTTCTATATCCAGTTTGCAATACCGACCTGCCTCTTAAATTCAGGTTTGCCACTCAGATTTCTCCTCCGAGCCGCTTACTTGGCAGCTCCATTCAAATTCGACTCAAATTCTATAGGTTTAAAATTGAACTCATGACCTCCCCATGATTTTTTTTATGGCTGAAGCTCATTTTCTTTTCTGTGTTCCGTTATGCAAACTAGAGACATCTGAGCTACACTTGAACATTCGTAGTGATAATTACCAGATATTTTCCTTTTGAATATGTCTTAACTATGGCTGAGTCTCCTCAGGTCACTCCTAGGGCAAGTGTCTCCTTACTTTCTATCTCCTCCTCATCTTGGTGCTCTCAGAAAAGACTTTTATACTGCAACCAAAGAATCTATATAAAATAAAATCTGGAGATGATCCCTTCTAGCCTAAAACCTGCAATGGCTTCCCATTGCAATTAGTCCGGCTTCTGAACTTCTTAACGGAAGCGGGAAGGTCTGAGCCTTTACCACACTGATATTCAATCAGCTCATTTCTTTTTTCCTTTTTTAGTCTTTTATTTTCATAAAAGTTATTCACATACACTGTTTTAGAAAGCTGTTGTTTTTCCTTCAAAATTCTAAGTGACATACTTATACTGTTACTTTTTAATTATTTTAAGGATAACGTTCATTTAAATTTCTACTATTGAGAAAAAATACTTATCCGTCTTACATTGCCCTCCACACATGCATCTCATCTTTCCATCCTTAAAATATGAATATATCACAGGTTTGTTTCAATTAATTTTAGGCTTTTTATTATTTGCTTATGAAATAGTATTTGTTGCTGAGCCACATAGTATAATATAATTATATTTTTATTTATCATGTTTTTGATTTTCCTAGAGTTAATTTTTTATTTGCTTTTTTTTCACTATACTTATCATTAATTCATCCCCAAACTCTCAAGCAACAATCTGTTATTTCCTCTTGATGTATGTAAGCACATCAGGAAATTACTTAATTTAGATTTGTTAAACTAAATGTATGTATGTATGTGTCTGTATATATATATATACACACACACACACACACACACACATATTCATGTATTTTTCTTAGAGAAGTTCTGCATCTTCTTCCTTCAGTTTGACTGCTTGTTCCCTAAGGCCTTCTGCCAAGCCCTTGTCCTAAGATCTCCCTTGACCATCACCTTGGGACTTCTTGTACCTCTCTTGGGTTGAATTTTCTTTTCCACATATCCCTGTGTCTTGATTGACTACTCACTTTTTGTTTTTCATTGGTTTGCAGTGAATATAGTCCAGTATTTTCCAGTTTAGGTAAAAATTTTTGAAACCGTGTATATATTAAAAATTCTTGTTCTGTTTTTATAATTGAGTCATTTGAGGACATTGTTTCCGGGGTTGCTACTGAACAACTGATGCCATTCTGTCTCCTGATCTTTTTTATGCAATCTGTTTTTTTTTCTGCCCCAGAAGTTTTGAAGGTCCTCTATTCATTATTGGTGTTTCAAATTTTTATAATGATATGTCTTTAGGTCAGATTTCTCTTCATTTTTCAAGGAATTCAATAGTTCCTTTTATTCAAAGATAACTTTCAGTTATGGGACACTTTCTTGAATTATTTCATGGATAATTTCCTTTGTTCAATACCCTCTAACCAAAGGAAACCTGTCTGTAGTTGAGCAAAGTTGCTTTTATTGACTTGTTTCAATGATGGAGAATGTACACCATGATGAACCATGGAGATCTCAGAAATAGGGTGTAAGAAAGGACCAATTACAGCATTTGGTCTTGTGGTGAGTCTGGGGAAGGTTAAAGAAAGTGGGTTCTACTCTAGATTAGATGCTGTTGGGAAGTGAAGGTCATTCTTTGGAGTATCTTAGTCATTCTCATCTAGAAGGCAGGAGAAATGAAGGCTTGCTCAAACAGAAATGATAAACAAGCAGAATTACTCATTAGTTAGAAAAGGAGGCTATTTGAGTATTTTTGTGGTTTAGACAATGTTCTCATTTCTGTCTGTGCTCTTCATGTTTATAGAGTAGTCTTATTTTTGTCCTGCTCTGTTATTGTCAGAGAGTGTCTTTGTCTGATGTTATTTTTTTTGTAAAATTACAGTCATCCCTTGGTATCTGCAGGGGATTGGTTCCAGGGCCTCTGTGGATATGGAAATTCAAGGATGCTCAAGTCCCTTATATATGGCATAGTGTTTGCATATAACCTAAATTCAACCTCCACTATTCTTTAAATCATCTCTAGGTTACTTATAATACCTAAAGATATAATATCAATACCTTATATAATGCAATATAAATGCTATGTAAATAGTTGTAAAAACAATGTAAATGCTTATGTAAATAGTTGCTGGTGAGAGGCAAATTCAAGTTTTGCTTTTGGGAACTTTCTGGAATTTTATTTTATTTTTTATGTTTTTGATCTGAAGTTGGTTGAATCCATGTTTGCAGAAACTGCTGATATGGATGGCCTACAGTATTTATGTTTGACAGGAGAACAGCAATAGCCGGCTGCAGTGCTGGGTCACCTCCTAGCAGTACCAAGGCCCAGCTGAGAGTGCCAGGCCTGTTCTCCACTGCTTTTCTCTTTCTTACCTTTAATTTATTTTTTTTCTTTTTTGTGGAATTTATATTATTTGATTGTTGAGCAAGGTGGGCTAGCCCTTTAATTATCTTTTACTTTTTGTTTTGTCTTTGCTATTTTCCATCCTTGTCTCTCTTTTCTTTCTGCGAGATTTCCTAGATTTAACTTGCATCTTTTCCAGTGAATTTAATCTTCAAGAGCTCACTGTGGCTCTCCAGATATTTCTTTTCATGGCGTTCTGTTCTTGTTCATGCATGGAATGCCTTATTTTGTTGCTGTACAGATACACGCATTTAAAGATGGTTGTGGCTTTGCTTTGTTTTCATTTAATTTTATTTATTTGTTTTTGTTTTAAGTTATCGCTCAGCATTATTTCTCTCTCCTCATACATCGTTTTCTCAGTAATTTTCTTTTTTCCCCATCTGTTGATTTTTGTTTCTCCTTTTATGTTTAGCAGTGAAACACTAAAAAGCTCTATGTACATTAGTATTTTTTCTTTTTTTCATATTAGTGGGCTTCACTACAGTGTGATGTGTTTGGGCTATATCACTGGAGTTCCCACAACTGTTGCTACCTATAACTCTATTTATTTAGTTAGTTAAGTTAGCTACTTAATTTTGTCAGAATCTAGACATTGGGTTTGCCTGGCAGTATAAATCTGGCTTGCAGGTATTAAGGGGAGGCAAGTCAGGTAAAGAAGCTTGAGGTTGCAAACTCAGTATGTACATGTTTTTATTATTCTCCCTTTTCAATGTAGAGCCCCTGTACCTGGTGTTCCAAATCCAGAGTCATATGATAGAAAAGAGTAAGGGCAGCTGCTCATTTTTTCATGATCAGTGACATGTGAGTTTCTTAGAGCATCTGCATTTTTCTCATACAGACTTTCATCCAGTTCTCTTTAGTCTCACTTGGACCTTGCTTTTAGACATTATTGAACCTCTAGCATGTGTTTTTTCTAGGATTTTCCAGCATATATTAATTTTCACTTGACTCTTGTTATTCTCACTGCTAGCTTATGTATGTATGTATTCTCTACATCTGTTAAGTGAGTTACTATTTATTCATCTATTCTCCACATTCTAAATTTTTTTTATTGTTCCCTAGTTTTCCTTTGGCTTTGTCATGAGGATTTGGGGGTCACCAAAAGTAATCAAACTTCCATGTTTAACTGGAAGTCTCAGTTCCTACTTTAGAAATAAGAAAAAAAATTAGATTCTGAAAGTTGAGACGAGCACAGCATGGATGCCAAGCTGGAATCTAGAATGGATATTAAAAAGAAAATATATAAGTGATTAAAAATGAAACAGGCACATGATTTTATTAAGAGTAAGTTATATTGGTCTATCCTAATTAGGTATCTTAATAAGTTAACTAACTTAGCCAATCAATGAAATGCATTAGGTGGAGTAAACTAGATGGTAGAAAGGGTATTTTAATATATGTTCCTTCACTTGATATTGGGAAATAGCATGGGTAATGGATAGGACAAGGCCTTTGTGTTAACATACAATATGGGATTAAATCATGGCTAAACTAGGTATGACCTTGGACAGGTTACATAACGTTTTATGTGTCTTTTTCCTCATCTCTGAAAATGGGCTTAATAATGCTTGTCTGTTAAGGTTGTTGAAAGTGTCCAATGGGATCATACATGTCTGGTGTTGTGCCAGAGAGTCATCAACTCAGCCTCAGATCCACCCTCTTCTATACTGTCCTTCGCATCACAGTGGAGGAGCTGGGACTACCTTCCCCCAGGTCTTTTTCCAATAAACTTTTAAGTTAAATTCTGCCAAAGAAAAGCAAGGGTCTGAGATTTCAGTGAGAAGCGAAGGGAAAGCATTTTTCTCTGGTGGCAGCTGCTGGCAGAGTTGTAAGTGAATGGCAGATGTGAGATATGGGTCCCCTTCCTGAAGAGCTCCTTCAAACCACTCACTTCAGTCCTGCAGCCAATTGAGATCAACAACCACTGCCTCCCTGGACAAGCCCTTCCAAATCCCAGGCTTCCTACTGCAAGCAGCTGAGTGCAGCCTCCAGGGACTGACCTGTGATTTCCTGGGCTTCTAGATTTTGTGAACTCTTCCAGTAGCTTCTCTGATATTCACTCATCCCTTCCAACTTTCCTTTGACACCTAGCACACTGTATCAAAATTATTCCTACGCCTTCATACTGATACATATATGATTGGTGGTGGGGAGTAGTGTGAGAAACCAGCTTGACCTTGAGTCGATAATCCCACCATCAGAGGACCTAATGTTATATATTTGACACAACATCCCAAAATATAATGATATACTAAAGCAATAGGACAAATCAAATGAAAATATGAAGTGTTTCAAAGTATAAAGGTGCCACAGAACTTGCATCAAAAAAGAAGGTAATGGAATCCATAGATCACAATTATCCTATCTTGGCTCAATCGTATCAAGTTTGAACTATGATTTTTAAAGTTTGTTAGTATTCTAATGAACCTGTCATCTTTCTTTGTGTTTGCCCTGGATCTCTGTCTTATTTAAGCAAGTGACCTTGTCTTACAGAGCTCCACATTTCCCACAGCACTTAGCACAGAGCCAGCCATGTAAAATATCCTCACAAAGACTTATTAAATTAATTTTCTTAAATCCCTTCTGGACTGCCCACTTGCCTTCATTAATTATGTTAGACCTAGAGGAGATGACCTCTACTTGCTGTCATGATTGAATTACATCTTAGACTTGTAGATTCTTTGAACAATATAATTTTTGAGGGGAAGAGATAAACTATTAGAGTTAGAACATATTCATTTTTAAGATGAGGAGATGAACATTTTTATCTTGCATGAATTTTTCTACCTCCCTCCCCACCGGCACATATATACATTCATGCCCCCCTCATACACTTTCTCCTATAATCATTTCTAGCTGTGAAATGATGGATTTGGAATGAGAATAGAGATATGTTTTCTCTTTGGCCTTTTCAGCTGGTAAACCACAAATAAATATCAGCCTTAACTATTATAATGCAAAATACAAATATACCATGTCAAACTATTTTTTAAATGATAGATTTTCATTTTTTAATTACACTAAGTATTTCTTCAGAGATTTAAGAGATTTTAAGCTTTATGAACATTAATGCCTTTGTGATTGTGATTTGTTTGCCCCTAATTAAAAGAATCAGGAGCACATTTGGAAGAGAATATTGATGCACCAGGAAAACCTATGAAGAATGCAGCTCCTTATTTTCTCCTTTTGTTTCAAAGATCAAAAATCTAGCATGTGGCAGAAATGAGGCAAATGTGTTATGATGGGATAATTGTGACTGTGTCCTCTGTTCCATCATTCATTAACAACAGGATAAGTATGAATCCTGGATTTTGCTAATCTGATGGTCTTGGCTCTGTTTTTGGTAAACAGTATAAGTTATTTCCAGAAAGGCTGTGGAGAAAAAATGTGAGATATTAGTACAGAATCCAGCACTCTCATAAAACTTACAAAATTTTTGTCTGGCCCAGGAGACACTACCCATGTGTCTTCAGGAGCCCAGGGGAAGACATCAGACAGTCTCTCTCACATTCAGTATCTTCATCCCTAGTCTTGGTTGCACCTGGATGAAAGAGAGTCTGCCAGCGTTTCTTTAGCAGGCTTCTGGCTGTCAAAACAAACTAGAGCCTCGTGGGGTTGCTCACACTTGCCTGCTGAGGAGAAAACACTGTGTTAAGTGTTTTACATACGTTATCCTATTATATCCTTATATCCTACTCAAAGCCTTTTGAGTAGAGTCTCCATTAAACAAATGATGAAAGTGGATCTCAGAAAGGACTACATTGTTAACGTATATCTTTTAAATGGAAAGACCTGGATTTGAGCCTCAGTTGCTTGGTATCAAAGCAGGTACAATATACTGCTTCCCAGCACTGATCTCTTGGTAACATTAGCCCTAGAACCTCCTTCCATTCCATTCCTTTGATGCCAGAGATTAACTGGTAGATAGTATAAGATATTACAAGTCATGGAAATAAAGAAGTTCTACCTCACTGTGTGCTAAGAATGCTGTTGTTACATGATAATGTTGACATTTAATTAAAATATTTTTAATGCTAGAGTTCAAGCTCTAGTGAGGCAAATCAATATCTAGTGAGGATATTTGTCTATTTGGTTCAGTGTGGGACCTCATGTTCTTAGAAGAGTGATAGGCAAAAAAGGAGGAACTCAAGAAATAACTGTTGAATGAATGCATTTTCCACGTTGAGAACACTTCCCATGCCAACTTTGGGCTGCCCACCATTATTTCTGCTTTGTTGCAGAAAAGAAAGGTTGCACTTTGGAGGAATAAATGAACCATTTAGAATTCACTGAGAAAAAAATAATAGAAGTTCCTACAAGCCACAGCTAAATAAAGTCTGCAGCTGCTCTTTCAGAGTGGTTCACCACTGGTTATAAACTATAGGCATTTCTGCTTCCAATCCACTAAAAGCATTCATTTTTCTTCAGAATAAGTTTTAGTCCATTAATCAAACCCTACCAGCAATAGTTGGTGCATACATGGTAGGAGGAAAAGGATGCCTTGGTCTAAACAACCAGAATGCTAAGTCTGTCCAAAGAAACAACTTCTTTTCAAAGAGGTTGTTTGTTTGTTTGTTCCTAATTAATATGCCTCTAGTAAGGATGAAATTAGGAGAGATACCTGACTGCCATAGGATTCCAGTGGCTGCTTTGCTTGTCTATGTGTGTTTAAAACCAAGAGAGAGGATAAAAAATTTTTAAAAAAATGATAGAAAGGCATAAAATGAGAGAAAAGAGATTTATGCAAGTAAAATAGAGATGACAAGATACAGAAGATAGAAAGAATGTGAGACGACGAGAAAGGGAATTCCATTATATTTCAAAGGAAATGAGTCTGTAAATTGACTATTAGGATATGATTAAAAATATTACATACATTGAGGAAAAACAACACTGGAGTAATGAGTCAGGACATACTTTCAAAGAGCCACATCTCAACTGCACAGCCACCTACCATCACCTGGTTACAGTTGACCCCCCTGAAGGCATGGTGTCTAGGAGGAAACAAACAAAAGCAAATATCAGTATCTTAAATGTCTTCACTCTCTTCCTGATTTGTGTTTTTCACCGTGATCCCTATCTACTCATGTGAAAAAGGAAGGATACTTGCCAGTGCATGGTATTACTGAAGCAGAGGAAATATTGCAGATTTTCCTTCTAACTCTAGCATCCAGACTTTGCAATAAAATAAGCAGTTTGATCATTTATATAATCATTATTTTTAAGAGAGCAATTCAATTCCCAAATTAAAGAGCTGATGTATATAAACAGATATGATGCTCCCTTAAACACTCTCATTGAGAAGTTACTTTTTAATTGCTTTGCTTATAATTTCAACTTCAAAGCCAGTAATAGCTTCCGAATTAATAGCGCATAGCCCATTTGATACACTGATATTTAATTAATGAGTTCATAACTCCAGCTGCATATTGCCTTTCTGACACCTCCTCCAGGTTGTTAGTTTCCATATTGCTGACTGTTATCTACTAACCATTCTTAGAGAGGTCATTTTGCCTATGTAATCTTTTTGGGCTGGATGGTGAAAAAGAATGGGCTCAATCAGAGAGAAAGTTGCCTCTTTCCTGCTTGGTGATGTAGCTAGCTTTGTTAGGCCTCCAAGGATAGCTGGAATTGCGTATTGTTTTTTCTTAGAGCATTAGGACGTGTCCACACTGATGTTAAATAATTGTACCTCGGAAGATGGCGGAAGAGTAAGACGCGGAGATCACCTTCCTTCCCACAGATACAGTAGAAATACATCTACACGTGGAACTGCTCCTACAGAACACCCACTGAACGCTGGCAGAAAACGTCCGACCTCCAAAAAGGCAAGAAACTCCCCCCGTACTTGGGTAGAGCAAAAGAAAAAAGAAATAACAGAGACAAAAGAATAGGGACGGCACCTGCACCAGTGGGAGGGAGCTGTGAAGGAGGAAAGGTTTCCACGCACTAGGAAGCCCCTTCGCGGGCGGAGACTGCGGGGGGAGGAGGGGGGAAGCTTTGGAGCCACGGAGGAGAGCGCAGCCACAGGGGTGCGGAGGGCAAAGCGGAGAGGTTCCCGCACAGAGGCTCGGCGCCGAGCAGCACTCACCAGCCCGAGAGGCTTGTCTGCTCCCCCGCCGGGGCGGGCGGGGCTGGGAGCCGAGGCTCGGGCTTCGGTCGGATCGCAGGGAGAGGACTGGGGCTGGCGGCGTGAACACAGCCTGAAGGGGGCTAGTGCGCCACAGCTAGCCGGGAGGGAGTCCGGGGAAAAAGTCTGCAGCTGCCGAAGAGGCAAGAGTCTTTTTCTTCCCTCTGTGTTTCCTGGTGCGCGAGGAGAGGGGATTCAGAGTACCGCCTAAACGAACTTCAGAGACTGGCGCGAGCCGCAGCTATCAGCGCAGACCCCACAGCAACAGGGGCGCAGAGGAAAAAACGGAGAGATTCCCGCACAGAGGCTCGGCGCCGAGCAGCGCTCACCAGCCCGAGAGGCTTGTCTGCTCCCCCGCCGGGGCGGGCGGGGCTGGGAGCTGAGGCTCGGGCTTCGGTCGGATCGCAGGGAGAGGACTGGGGCTGGCAGCGTGAACACAGCCTGAAGGGTTTAGTGCACCACAGGTAGCCGGAAGTGAGTCCGGGAAAAAGTCTGCAGCTGCCGAAGAGGCAAGAGACTTTTTCTTGCCTCTTTGTTTCGCTGCGCGCAAGGAGAGGGGATTCAGAGCGCCGTCTAAACGAACTCCAGAGAAGGGCGCAAGCCGCGGCTATCACCACGGACCCCAGAGACGGGCGTGAGACGCTGGGGCTGCTGCTGCCGCCTCCAAAAAGCCTGTGTGTGAGCACAGGTCACTCTCCACACCGCCCCTCCCGGTAGCCTGTGCAGCCCGCCACTGCCAGGGTCCCGGGATCCGGGGACAACATCCCCGGGAGAACGCACTGCGCGCCTCAGGCTGGTGCAACGTCACGCCGGCCTCTGACGCTGCAGGCTCGCCCCGCCTCCTCCGTGCCCCTCCCTCCCCGCGGCCTGGGTGAGCCAGAGCCCCCGAAGCAGCTGCTCCTTTAACCCCGTCCTGTCTGGGCGGGGAACAGATGCCCTCAGGCGACCTACACGCAGAGGCGGGTCCAAATCCAAAGCTGAACCCCAGGAGCTGTGCGAACAGGGAAGAGAAGGGGAAATCTCTCCCAGCAGCCTCAGAAGCAGCGGATTAAAGCTCCACAGACAACTTGATGTGCCTGCATCTGCTGAACACCTGAATAGACAACGAATCATCCCAAATTCAGGAGGGGGACTTTGGGAGCAGGAGATATTAATTTTTCCCCTTTTCCTTTTTTTAGTGAGTGTATATGTATATGCTTCTGGGTGAGATTTTGTCTGTATAGCTTTGCTTTACAATAGCTTTATTTTACTTCACTATATTATAGCCTCTTTCTTTCTTTCTTTCTATTTTTTCTCCCTTTTACTCTGAGCTGTGTGGATGAAAGGCTCTTGGTGCTCCAGCCAGGCATCAGGGCCGTGCCTCTGAGGTGGGAGAGCCAACTTCAGAACACTGGTCCACAAGAGACCTCCCAGCTCCACGTAATACCAAACGGCAAAAATCTCCCAGAGATCTCCATCTCAACATCAAGACCCAGCTTCACCCAACGACCAGCAAGCTACAGTGCTGGACACCCTATGCCAAACAACTAGCTAGACAGGAACACAACCCCATCCATTAGCAGAGAGGCTGCCTAAAATCATAATAAGGCCACAGACACACCAAAATACACCACCAGACGTGGACGTGCCCACCAGAAAGACAAGATCTAGCCTCATCCACCAGAACTCAGGCACTAGTTCCCTCCACCAGGAAGCCTACACAACCCACTGAACCAACCTTAGCCACTGGGGACAGATACCAAAAACAACGGGAACTACGAACCTGCAGCCTGTGAAAAGGAGACCCCAAACACAGTAAGATAGGCAAAATGAGACGACAGAAAAACACACAGGAGATGAAGGAGCAGGCTCAAAACACACTGGACTTAACAAATGAAGAGGAAATAGGTAGTCTACCTGAAAAAGAATTCAGAATAATGATAGTAAGGATGATCCAAAATCTTGGAAATAGAATAGACAAAATGCAAGAAACATTTAACAAGGATGTAGAAGAACTAAAGAGGAACCAAGCAATGATGAAGAACACAATAAATGAAATTAAAAATACTCTAGATGGGATCAATAGTAGAATAACTGAGGCAGAAGAAAGGATAAGTGACCTGGAAGATAAAATGGTGGAAATAACTACTACAGAGCAGGATAAAGAAAAAAGAATGAAAAGAACTGAGGACAGTCTCAGGGACCTCTGGGACAACATTAAACGCTCCAACATTCGAATTATAGGGGTACCAGAAGAAGAAGAGAAAAAGAAAGGGACTGAGAAAATATTTGAAGAGATTATAGTTGAAAACTTCCCTAATATGGGAAAGGAAATAGTTAATCAAGTCCTGGAAGCACAGAGAGTCCCATACAGGATAAACCCAAGGAGGAACACGCCAAGACACATATTAATCAAACTGTCAAAAATTAAATATAAGGAAAACATATTAAAGGCAGCAAGGGAAAAAAAACAAATAACACACAAGGGAATCCCCATAAGGTTAACATCTGACCTATCAGCAGAAACTCTGCAAGCCAGAAGGGAGTGGCAGGATATACTTAAAGTGATGAAGGAGAAAAGCCTACAACCAAGATTACTCTACCCAGCAAGGATCTCATTCAGATTTGATGGAGAAATTAAAACCTTTACAGAAAAGCAAAAGCTGAGAGAGTTCAGCACCACCAAACCAGCTTTACAACAAATGCTAAAGGAACTTCTCTAGGCAAGAAACACAAGAGAAGGAAAACACCTACAATAACAAACCCAATACATTTAAGAAAATGGGAATAGGAACATACATATCGATAATTACCTTGAATGTAAATGGATTAAATGCTCCCACCAAAAGACACAGGCTGGCTGAATGGATACAAAAACAAGACCCATATATATGCTGTCTACAAGAGACCCACTTCAGACCTAGAGACACATACAGATTGAAAGTGAGGGGATGGAAAAAGATATTCCATGCAAATGGAAATCAAAAGAAAGCTGGAGTAGCAATTCTCATATCAGACAAAATAGACTTTAAAATAAAGACTATTACAAGAGACAAAGAAGGACACTATATAATGATCAAGGGATCGATCCAAGAGGAAGGTATAACAATTGTAAATATTTATGCACCCAACATAGGAGCACCTCAATACATAAGGCAAATACTAACAGCCATAAAAGGGGAAATTGACAGCAACACAATCATAGTAGGGGACTTTAACACCCCACTTTCACCAATGGACAGATCATCCAAAATGAAAATAAATAAGGAAACACAAGCTTTAAATGATACATTAAACAATATGGACTTAATTGATATTTATAGGACATTCCACCCAAAAACAACAGAATACACATTTTTCTCAAGTGCTCATGGAACATTCTCCAGGATAGATCATATCTTGGGTCACAAATCAAGCCTTGGTAAATTTAAGAAAATTGAAATCGTATCAAGTATCTTTTCCGACCACAACGCTATGAGACTAGATATCAATTACAGGAAAAGATCTGTAAAAAATACAAACACATGGAGGCTACACAATACATTACTTAATAACGAAGTGATTACTGAAGAAATCAAAGGGGAAATCAAAAAATACCTAGAAACAAATGACAACGGAGACACGACGACCCAAAACCTATGGGACGCAGCAAAAGCAGTGCTAAGAGGGAAGTTTATAGCAATACAAGCCTACCTCAAGAAACAGGAAACATCTCGAATAAACAACCTAACCTTGCACCTAAAGCAATTAGAGAAAGAAGAACAAAAAAACCCCAAAGCCAGCAGAAGGAAAGAAATTATAAAGATCAGGTCAGAAATAAATGAAAAAGAAATGAAGGAAACAATAGCAAAAATCAATGAAACTAAAAGCTGGTTCTTTGAGAAGATAAACAAAATTGATAAACCATTAGCCAGACTCATCAAGAAAAAAAGGGAGAAGACCCAGATCAATAGAATTAGAAATGAAAAAGGAGAAGTAACCACTGACACTGCAGAAATACAAAAGATCATGAGAGATTACTACAAGCAACTCTATGCCAATAAAATGGACAACCTGGAAGAAATGGACAGATTCTTAGAAATGCACAAACTGCCAAGACTGAACCAGGAAGAAATAGAAAATATGAACAGACCAATCACAAGCACTGAAATTGAAACTGTGATTAAAAACCTTCCAACAAACAAAAGCCCAGGACCAGATGGCTTCACAGGCGAATTCTATCAAACATTTAGAGAAGAGCTAACACCTATCCTTCTCAAACTCTTCCAAAATATTGCAGAGGGAGGAACACTCCCAAACTCATTCTACGAGGCCACCATCACCCTGATACCAAAACCAGACAAAGATGTCACAAAGAAAGAAAACTACAGGCCAATATCACTGATGAACATAGATGCAAAAATCCTCAACAAAATACTAGCAAACAGAATCCAACAGCACATTGAAAGGATCATACACCATGATCAAGTGGGGTTTATCCCAGGAATGCAAGGATTCTTCAATATACGCAAATCAATCAGTGTGATACACCATATTAACAAATTGAAGGAGAAAAACCATATGATCATCTCAATAGATGCAGAGAAAGCTTTCGACAAAATTTAACACCCATTTATGATAAAAGCCCTGCAGAAAGTAGGCATAGAGGGAACTTTCCTCAACATAATAAAGGCCATATATGACAAACCCACAGCCAACATTGTCCTCAATGGTGAAAAACTGAAACCATTTCCACTAAGATCAGGAACAAGACAAGGTTGCCCACTCTCACCACTATTATTCAACATAGTTCTGGAAGTCCTAGCCACAGCAATCAGAGAAGACAAAGAAATAAAAGGAATCCAAATCGGAAAAGAAGAAGTAAAGCTGTCACTATTTGCAGATGACATGATACTATACATAGAGAATCCTAAAGATGCTACCAGAAAACTCCTAGAGCTAATCAATGAATTTGGTAAAGTAGCAGGATACAAAATTAATGCACAGAAATCTCTTGCATTTCTATACACTAATGACGAAAAATCTGAAAGTGAAATTAAGAAAACACTCCCATTTACCATTGCAACAAAAAGAATAAAATATCTAGGAATAAACCTACCTAAGGAGACAAAAGACCTGTATGCAGAAAATTATAAGACACTGATGAAAGAAATTAAAGATGATACAAATAGATGGAGAGATATACCATGTTCCTGGATTGGAAGAATCAACATTGTGAAAATGACTCTACTACCCAAAGCAATCTACAGATTCAATGCAATCCCTATCAAACTACCACTGGCATTTTTCACAGAACTAGAACAAAAAATTTCACAATTTGTATGGAAACACAAAAGACCCCGAATAGCCAAAGCCATCTTGAGAACGAAAAATGGAGCTGGGGGAATCAGGCTCCCTGACTTCAGACTATATTACAAAGCTTCAGTAATCAAGACAGTTTGGTACTGGCACAAAAACAGAAATATAGATCAATGGAACAGGATAGAAAGCCCAGAGATAAACCCACACACATATGGTCAACTTATCTTTGATAAAGGAGGCAAGCATATACAGTGGAGAAAAGACAGCCTCTTCAATAAGTGGTGCTGGGAAAATTGGACAGGAACATGTAAAAGTATGAAATTAGAACACTCCCTGACACCATGCTCAAAAATAAACTCAAAATGGATTAAAGACCTAAGTGTAAGGGCAGACACTATCAAACTCTTAGAGGAAAACATAGGCAGAACACTCTATGACATACATCACAGCAAGATTCTTTTTGACCCAGCTCCCAGAGAAATGGAAATAAGAACACAAATAAACAAATGGGACCTAATGAAACTTAAAAGCTTTTGCACAGCAAAGGAAACCATAAACAAGACCAAAAGACAACCCTCAGAATGGGAGAAAATATTTGCAAATGAAGCAACTGACAAAGGATTAATCTCCAAGATTTACAAGCAGCTCATGCAGCTCAATAACAAAAAAACGAACAACCCAATCCAAAAATGGGCAGAAGATCTAAATAGACATTTCTCCAAAGAAGATATACAGATGGCCTACAGACACATGAAAGAATGCTCAACATCATTAATCATTAGAGAAATGCAAATCAAAACTACAATGAGATATCATCTCACACCGGTCAGAATGGCCATCATCAAAAAATCTAGAAACAATAAATGCTGGAGAGGGTGTGGAGGAAAGGGAACACTCTTGCACTGTTGGTGGGAATGTAAATTGATACAGCCACTATGGAGAACAGTATGGAGGTTCCTTAAAAAACTACAAATAGAACTACCATATGACCCAGCAATCCCACTACTGGGCATATACCCTGAGAAAACCATAGGTCAAAAAGAGTCATGTACCAAAATGTTCATTGCAGCTCTATTTACAATAGCCAGGACATGGAAGCAACCTAAATGTCCATCGACAGATGAATGGATGAAGAAGATGTGGCACATATATACAATGGAATATTACTCAGCCATAAAAAGAAATGAAATGGAGGTATTTGTAATGAGGTGGATGGAGTTAGAGTCTGTCATACAGAGTGAAGTAAGTCAGAAAGAGAAAAACAAATACAGTGTGCTAACACATATATACGGAATCTAAGGGAAAAAAAAAAAAAAGGCCATGAAGAACCTAGTGGCAAGACGGGAATAAAGACACAGACCTACTAGAGAATGGACTTGAGGATATGGGGAGGGGGTGGGGTGAGATGTGACAGGGTAAGAGAGTGTCATGGACATATATACACTACCAAATGTAAAATAGATAGCTAGTGGGAAGCAGCCGCATAGCACAGGGAGATCAGCTGGGTGCTTTGTGACCACCTAGAGGGGTGGGATGGGGAGGGTGGGAGGGAGGGAGATGCAAGAGGGGAGAGA
Organism: Balaenoptera acutorostrata; assembly: GCF_949987535.1. Taxonomy (NCBI): domain Eukaryota; kingdom Metazoa; phylum Chordata; class Mammalia; order Artiodactyla; family Balaenopteridae; genus Balaenoptera; species Balaenoptera acutorostrata. The sequence goes on from NC_080075.1 coordinate 77,200,245, forward strand.
AATGGGAACATATTGTATATGTATAACTGATTCACTTTGTTATAAAGCAGAAGCTAACACACTATTGTAAGGCAATTAAACTTCAATAAAGATGTTAAAAAAATAAAAAATAAAAAATAATTGTACCTCTATGGGGTTTGGAAATGGGGAGGTGAACGGATGAGTCCACATCTTTGCCTTCTTTTTTTCCGGAGCCCTTCCAAACTATCCTATGCGCCACCGTGCTTTTCCTCTCCGTGACTCTTCTAGTCACTTTGCAGGAGTTGACAAACTGTGGCCTTTGAACAAAGAATTTGTTTTAGATTTTTAAAGGACTGTAACAAACAGAATAATGGAAAGCATGTGAGCCCTTTACAGAAAAATCTTGCTGACCCCTGAAGCATAATTAACACATGCCATCAGCTTTAGTGACTGAAATCCTTCCCCTGGGCATGGCCTGGCCAATTTCCCTCTCCAGTTCACAGAACATGTTTTCTATAAGTGTTGATAACAGTGATGAGGCTCTTCTAAGACAGGCCAGCCCTGCTCACAGGCTCTTCCTGTTCAGGAGGCAGCCAGCCATTCTGCGGCTACCTGGCATTCATTATCCCTTCCAGGTGAGTTAGCACCACTTAGCATTGTGGCCTCTTCAGGGTTTCCCAGTGAAGTAAACGTCTCTGATATTGAATCTCCCTCTACAAAATCCGCACCCCCCCACAAAAAAAAAGTCCTCAGTTATGACTCCTGGCATTTGGTCCATCATTTGAAATCACCTCTGCTGAATTTAAAATGTTGACCTTTCAGAGAACTCTATTGAAGAGCAATGACTCTGGGTCATTCACGTCCACAGTTTTGAACTACTCTCATGTTACCCACCAGGAGTTGGTTGATTGCCAGAAAAAGCCAGAGCTAGAGAGAGGATGACATAGAAAAAGTACTGAATGAGGGACAAAGGATCACACCTTAGTGTGTGTGTGCCAGCTCCCCTAGTGGAGAATTAATTTATCCAGATCCTTTCCACTAACAGGTCTTCACAGGAGAAAGGAAAGAGGTATACCAAAAGAACAGAGGAAAGGAAGCAAACACAAATATGTCTACTTCAGTGTGTAGCTGAGGGCTGGCCCTGCCAGGATATTATAGATTGCCATGAAGTTAGAAGTAATTAATGATAATTGAAATAGCTGTGAATTATTAGTAGTATTTGGATTATTAAGATAAAGATAATTATAATAAAATTAGGTACTACAAATAATGATTGCATTATGATTTTAATTTTAATGATTGCCTTAAAAGTGTGCTAGAAATTTTCTATAAATGGACTAATAATAATAATGATGATAATAATAGCCACCATTTATTAAGTGCTTACCTTGCATAGGAACTGGGCTATGTTCTCCACAGTCATTCTTTTAACTGCTTAAAAATGTTTTGATGGTGTGGATTAATGAGAAAAGGGACCCTCTGTGAGTTTCGAGGGAGTTTATGCCTAGGCAGTTTTCAGAGGAAAGAATTAGCTGAAGAAGGATTTCATTAGAATTCCACATATGAGGACTTCCCATTATAAAGACAGCACTTCTGAACCTCATTCTCCTAAGATCAGTAAGGGGAGAATATTTAAGATAGACTCTGAGTACTCTCCATGGAACCTTGTGCAGGGAGCTCGTTTCCACACGCACAGATAGGAGGCTCGTGCAACACACACAACCTTGAAAGAAGCATCCCATGCAGACTACAGCAAAAGTCATATCTGCTTTGTCCTGAGTCTGACATATTTAAGTCTCTTATCAGCTTCTGAAAATGCTGAGCTCTTGTGCAAAAGGAATACTGGTATGTGCAGTTATATATAAAGTTTTGTGATAAATAAGCCTGCTAAAAAGCGAGAATCTAGTTTGTATATTGATTGTCCTTGAACCTGTCTCTAAAGATATTGCATCAAAAGAGATCAACAAACACTAATAAAAGGTACTATTTATTGAGTGTTTAGAACGTGCAAGATATTGACAAGCATTTGGTGTACGCTATAGCGTTTGAGTGAGTTGGTAATACGATCCCTGCTTTCTTGTAAGGTAATTGAGGCTTAAAGAACTTTCTTGATTTCTCCAGTGCCATGCAGACAACATGTAGTATAACTGAGATGTAGGTATGCAAGTATTTATAGGATCTCTTAGCTATTAAGCTATCAATTGTTTAATTTGGTAGTTTGATGTAATGTCCCTTCTGTGTGTGTGAGTGTGTGTGTGTGTGTGTGTGTGCGTGTGTGTGAGTGTGTGTGCCTTTGCATTATGAGCCACGGAGAAAAGGGGCAGCTAGTCTCACAGCAGCAAGCAGTGTTATGCTTTTAATTAACACATGCTTTGATGACGTTGATAGCATGCAGCGTTTTCCTCTTTTCTGCTCTGAGCTATCCATCAACAGGAATCAGTATCCTTCCTCTTAGTACTATTGGGAAACTAGCCCTAAGGTACGTCAGGAAAGGAAAACCATTCATCTAACTGCAGTTTCTCTCTCTGCTTTTGTTTTCTCTTTTTGTCTGTGAACACAGCCAGCTGTCTAGAATTTTGAAGATTCCAAAGCTCTGTCTATTGAGTTAAAATCTTTCCCCTCCATTTAGTCTGTGAACCAGTCTTTTTCTAATAGAAAGCCTTATAAAAAGCTAATGGATAGAAGTGTTTATGTAACTGTAGAACTACCACTTATTTTTGATTCCACTCAGATTTTGTTCAGCACCCCATGGTTGGGAATTGGGTAAAACTACTAAAGTCATCATATACCTTAATAAAAGCCTAACTGTTAAAACAAAGAAAGTTTTTTTTTAAGCCCTCTGGAGGTAATTTTTAAAATGCCTTTTCCTCCTCAGAGACACATCTTGCAAGCATCCAAGTTCCTTCTTTGTCACAGAATCTGGGCGAGATGGCCCACTGTGTGGACACATTAGTTTGAACATCTCACTGAAGCCCAGGTGAGATCACTGAACATTACCATTACTCTTAGTGATCTTCTGGAATGTATAGTACCTAGTACCTTCCTGTTTTTGTTTTTTTTTTTGGTTTATGGGATGGTAGCTTGCAGTTGGCAAAGCAAATCAGAGGAACACCCAAAGTTAAATGTGTGAATAAAATACAAGAAAAACATAGTAATGACTAATAAGATGTAAATGCCAAGAACTTTTCTTGTCTTTGAAATTAGACATCTGTGCCCTAGTTTTACATGCTCATCCCTATAAGTGCTTTAGCGTGTTTTCCCCGATCTGTCGGCACAGACATATTCTGAAGGCCTTGGAGCTTTAACACCTTCACTGCTACAGAAATGCCCTGGCAGGCACTCTCGTGGAACATCTGCTGAAAGCAAGAGATGCGTGATGCGGAACCCACCCTCGAGTGCTTTGTTAGAGGGCTTGGCACAGCACCACGTCTCTAATGAAAGAAAAAACTGTGTTTCTGGGTCACGTCTGCAGGAAGATGGGCTTGGGGGACACCGCATCTCCCCAGCAGGACTTCTTGTCATATGGATTCCCCAGTTCAGAACCTGGCCGCGTGTCTACATGGGAGGAGGAGGGCAGATGAAGGGCTGTCTCAAAACTGAGCTGCCTCGAGCCCACACATGTTTGCATAGCTTGCAAAGTAGCAGGAGTGTGGGCTGGTCGTATCTGCAGAGAAACAATTGGTCTGAAGTGCTCACATCTGACCGGGGAAATTGCTGACACTCCATGTGACGGCTTCCAGGGAACGATGATGGCCAGGGTTTTAGGAACGTGCTCTGCCCGCTAGGGAGAGCCTTACTCGAAGGCAAAGGGTTTTTAGAGGACCCCCACTTTCTCAGGGCTCCCCAAGCTACTAGTTAACCCGTCTGATGCCTCAGAACCTACCCCTCTCCACCCCACTCTGAAAAAAGTTTGTCTTTTAATAGCGAGAGATGGGCTTAAAAATAAAACCTTACAGTGTGGGGGAAGAGCTGACAAACATACACTGAAGTAGAAGCGTCTGATAAATTGTTCTAGAGAGAGTAGGATAAAGAAAACGACTGGCTGAAAAGTTGTGAAAGGGATGAGGAGGAGGAGAGCAGAGGCAGAAACCTCAGGGGAAAAAAAAAAAAACATAGTCAAGGACACCAAAGTCTACATTTATGACTATATTATCAAAGCCCAAGACCAAATACATATTCTATTAAACAATGTATCTGTTCCATTGTTGAGCATTTTACATCATATCCACTGACTAATTTGGCCAATAATCCTGTGACATTCTTTCTGTTTTATAGATGAAACTAAGGCTCAAAAAAAAGCTCAGTGACTATCACAAAGTTAGCTAAGAGAGATGCACAAAATATTGGAAAGTAAGTGGAATTTGGAGTCAGACGGGCCTGAGATATGAATCCCAGTTTCAGGAATGATTAGCTCTGTGACCTTGAGCAAGTTACTTCAGCTCTCTGTGCTTGTTTCCGCATTGGTACTATAGGGATGAAAATAGCCTCTTTTCAGAGTTGTTATGAGACTGAAAGGTTAAATGACTTCCAGGTTTATGCAACTGGCAAAGAATCAGTGCACAAAGCACACAGTATAATTCTCAACACATGGCAAGTGTTAAATAAATGTTCGCCAGTATTAGAAGTGGCAGAGCCTGGATTTAAGCTCAGGTCTCCCAGGCCTATGTGTTTTACGTCCTGTCACCTGTTATACTATCATCTCCACAAAGGACAATTACACAGGAACAAAGAACATCTTGCCATTTATGCTTTTTTAGGCACAACTGTGGCCAATGACAACATCAAGCTATATCCAGGGACAGTTATTCATATTGATCATCACCCTCTGTTCAAGAGATAAAAGCAATTTCTGGAAATGAATCTCAGCATAATTTAGGAGAATAAAGAAGTCATTTCCATACACACAAGGTTTAGTCTGGTGATCTGAGCTTCTCAGAGGACTTCATTCCATCACCTTCTCATGAAGCTTTCCCTCAGACCCCCAGCCCATTGATTTGAGCTTTTTCTGAGCTACTACTTCACTGAATATCTTTGATACAAATATTCAATCATTTATTCATTCAAAAATATTTATTGGGCTTCTGTTGTGTGTCAGGCACCATTTTGGGGCACTGAAGATAGAGCAGAGAGAAAAATAGACAACCCCTCTGCTTTCATGGGACACACATTCTGTGTGCATGTGGTGGGAGCAGACAAAATAAACACATAATGACTCCATTGTATTACGTTTCTGTGGCTTTTGTAACAAATTACCATATGCTGGATGGCTTAAAAGAACAGAAATTTATTCTATCACAGTTCTGGAGGCCAGAAATTCAGACTTTGTATTACTGGACCAAAAGTAAGGTGTTAGCAGGCCACACTCCCTCCAGATTCTCTAAGGGAGATTATGTTCTTAGCCTCTCCCAGCTTCTGGTGACTGCTGACATCCCTTGGCTTGTGGCCACATCAATCTCTTCCCTCTCCTGTGTGTGTGTGTGTGTGTGTGTGTGTGTGTGTGTGTGTGTGTGTGTGTGTGTCTAATCTTCCTCTGCCTCTGTCTTACAGGAATACTTGTGATTGCATTCGGGGCCCACCCTGACAATCCAGGATAATCTCATTTCAAGATCTTTAATTTAATTATATCTGCAAATAAAGTAACATTTACAGATTCTGGTATTTAGGACCTGAGCTCTTTGGGGTGTATTATTCAGCCTATTACAGATAATATGTCAGATGGCAATACATATTCTGCAAATAATATTAATCATGATATAAGAAATAAAGAAGGACAGTAGGGATTAGGAAATGGGGTTAGGAAATGATATTTTCCATAAGGTCGATATGGAAGACATCACTCCTATGGCGAATGTAGGCAGAGACTTGAAGGAGGTGAAGCCATCTGGAGGAAGAGAGCTTCAAGTGATGGGAACAGTATGTGCAAAGGTCCTGAGTAACATCTAGGTGGCCTGTGTGCTACAGGGAAGTGAATAAGAGCTAGAGGGTAGGCAGTAAGGTCAAATGGGACCTTTATCCAGACTGAAGTGTGAAGCTATAGGAGGGACCTAGGGATCTGGTGTCCAGTTAAGAGATTGTTGCAGGAATTTAGATAAAAGATTATAAAACTTGAACCAGACTGTGCCCTGGGATCATACACTGGCAACTTGCTTCTATAGGTCCATAGGATAGCAACATCTCAGCAAAGGTCAGATAGATGTCCAATCAGAGTGCAGGAGGTATGGTAGCTTAGCCACTTATGCCACCAGATCAGCGTGGGATTCACTCTCACAGTCCTGCCAGGGACTGGAAATGTCTCTCTGAAGCACAGCGGCCTGCAGGGGAATCATCCTTCATTCTCTGTGGGAGAACTAATAAAACTATTTTTTTTTAATTCTTTTTAGTGAACTCTATCTGGTTATTTTAAGTGAGGACTAAACACATTAACTCACATTTGAAATGATCTTTGAATAACAAGATTTTAAACATTAAGCACAGGTTGCACATTTTATTGCAAACCTTTCCAATTTACATATTCTTATGTATATACAAATGAATACTGTGAACAATTTTTTGAAAATAAATTCACGATATTTAGCACAGCAAAAAAAAAAAAAAAGCACAGGTTGCCAAATATTTACTCTGAAGGGTAATTGGTCAGATTGAAGCTCACTGTATAAATAAATTGGAAGCATATATTAGGATTTTATTAAAGACCAATAAGCCAAGTGAACTAGCTATACTTTTCCTTCATGAGTAGCATTACAATAGGCCATTAAGTGGCTTTTCTTCATGTTATGTGTTTAATTTTATTTTAGGACAAATCATATTTTCTCTGCTGGAGGTGAGAGAGTCTGCAATGGGAAACTGCTCTTTTCATAGAGCAAAGCACAAGAGGGGAGAGTGAAACAAATCAGCAAAGCCATCTTATAGAATGGTAGTTCCTTTTAATAGGTGATAAACGGATGGTGTTAATCATTAATAACTAGTCAACTGAATGAAGATTTATCAGTTGCCAAAAAGAAAAGTGATTGAGCTCTATGGTCCTATGAATGGTAATAAAAGCCTATTAGTTGTTCAGAGCTTGACCAGGTGAGATAATTCCACTGCAGCCTGTTTCACTCACTGATTACAATGAAAAACTCTGGGTAAAATACAAAAAGCAGCTCTCTGAGGACTCCACTTATGTGTATACTAGGCTGCTTGAAATTGTCTCACATCTCACTGATGCCCCGTTCATTTTTTATCAGCTATTTTCCTCCCTGTGGGTTTCACTTTGGATTGTTTTTATTCCTATGTCTTCAAGTTAATGAATTATATTATTCTATAGTAGCTAATCTGCTGTTAATCTCATCCAATGTAATTTCCACTTCAGACATTTTACTTCTCAATTCTAGAAGCTTGATTTCAATCTTTTTATGCCTTTCATGTCTCTATTTAACATGTTCAAAATTTCTGTTACCTCCATAAACATAAGAAAAACAGTTATAATTATTTTATGTCCTTATTTTCTGATTCTTTGTCTATGTCATTTCTGAGTCTGTTTTTACTGATTGGCTGAAATTTCCTGGTTATTTGCATGACTGTTCATTTTTTACCAAACATCAAACATTATGAATTTTGGTGTGTCAACTATTTTTGTATTCGTATAAGTATTCTTGAACTTTGTTCTGGGATGCATTTTAGTTACTTGGATATAGTTTAAACCTTTTGAGGCTTAAGTTTTGCGATGGCATGATCAAGACAGCCTTTAGTATAAGGCTGACATTGGGCCTTTATTTAGGCAATACTCCTTTGAATACTTTACTCGATGCCAGGGGAATTATTCAGTTTTTCCACTCCAGCTGGTGAGAAGATAACCCGTTCCTGGTTCTGTGTGAGCTCTGCACATTTTCTTTAATTATTTCGGGTGTTGTGTGTTGTGTCTTTTTTCCCTCAGCTTCAGGTCATTTTTTCACAGGCATATGTTGATCAATACCTTGCTCAACATTCAAGGGTGAACCTCTGCAGTTTTCCAGGCACTCTCCTCTCTCTGTCTCTTTTCCTCACTGTCTCTTTCTCTGTGTATTTGTGGGTATGTGTGTGTTTGTGTAGGTCTCCACTACTCTGTCTTGCAGACTCTACCCTCTACCCTCCTGGCCTTCTTGAAGATTCATCTTAGTCTTCTCAATTCAGGGAGACTGCCACCCTCTGACTGGGTTCTCTTTCTCATCCTGCAGCCTGCAAACTATCTCTAATAGTAAGTTACAACAATCATAGAGTTCAGCTTTTTTCTTCCCCCATCTTAGCAATCGATTCAAATCCACTAAAAAAGAAAAAAGACCTCAATCCATCTCTCATGATATAAAAATAACTAAATATGGATTATATATCTAAATGTAACACCTAGAACTATAAAACTTCTAGAAGAAAACATGGGAGAAGGTCTTTGTGACCTTGAATTAGTTAGCATTTTTAGATATGACACCAAAGGTATGATTCATCAAAGAAGAAATTGAGAAATTGGACTTCATCAAAATAAAACATTTTTCTCTGTGAAAGATAGTGTTAAGAGAGTGAAAAGATAGCCATAGATTTTAAGAAAATATTTGCCAGTCACATATCTGACAAAGGACTTGTATCCAGGAAACATAAAGCCCTCTCAAAACTCCACAACAGGAAAACAAAAAACCTAACAAAAATTTTTGAACAGATGCTCAGCAAAGAAGATGAATGGATGACAAATCACCACAAGAAATGAAGTTTGAAATTATTCATCTTTGGGAAAATACAAATGAAAATCACTATGAGATACTTCTACATACTTATTAATATGGATAAAATTGAAACAAACAAAAACAACCAACAATACCAAGTACTGTTGAGGATACCGTTGAATGAGAGCAAGAATAACTCTCATTTGTTACTATGGAAATGCAAGCTGATAAAACCTCTTTGGAATAGAGTTGACGTATACTTAGCATGAGACCCACCAATACCACTCCTACATATTTATTCAAGAGAAATGAAAACTTATGTTCAGATAAAACCTGTATATGAAAGTTTATTTGCAGCTTCATTTCTAATGTCCCATCCCAATGTCCTTCAACTGGAGAATAGATAAACACTGTGGTATATCCATACAATTGGGTACTACAAAGCAATAAAGAGAAATGAACTATTTATGTATGAAACAACATAGATGAATCTCACACAGGTTACTCTAAGAGAAATTAGCCAGACCAAAAAGGCTACATGCACTGTATGATTACATTTTTATGGTATTCTCAAAAAACCAACCGGACAGACAAAAAGATCAGTGGTTGTCAGGATATGGGAATGGGGATTGGTTGACTATAAAAGAAGTTCCCAGTGGATTTTTTGGGTGATGGAACTCTTCTGTATCTTGTAGTGCTGCTTCATTGCTCTATCCATTTTCCAAAACTCATAGAACTGTACACAAGAAGTACTGGAATTTATTGAATGTAAATTTTAAAATAAATACATTTAAAAAGCCTATTTATTTTTATTTCAAACAAAGAAATATACTTCCAAAGTACTTGATGTCCAAAATAGTTCAATGGTTGACAACAATTAATTGATGAATTTTAAGTTCTCATCACAAATATCCAAATTGTGGCTTTGCCCTAAATTGTTGGACTCTTGACAGGATCCTTTCCCATGTTTGGCCTTGAATTTCTCCTTACTTCCTTTAAGACAGTGAGATTTGAGTGCTTCTAATAATACCAAAAAAGAGGAGCTGCTATTGTTGTGAGAGTCACCATGGGCACCCTGAATGGATCTCTTTAGAAAAAGAGAAAGCCCAAAAGAACCTCCTAAGAAACTTATCCAAGAAAGTCTTTTCTCGTTACTCTCTAAATGGCAACTTCTTGCTTCTTTTCTGTGGAAAGTTCAAAATATGTCTCTGATCTTTTATCCTCTCTCATATCCTCACCCACCCTGAACTAATACCTATCTTTCTGACCTTTAGCTCTCTATTTAGTTCTCTGTGACCAAAACTCCAAAGCCAATCCCATGAGAACAGACTTTTATGTCTTACTCTTGTCTTCTTACTGTCTGGAATATTGTAGAATATGCATGTCATTTCCCATCCTTTTCTTGAAACATTTTCTCTTCCAGGTTTTAGTAATGCCGTATCCTCCTGGTTTATTTCTTCCTACCACCAGCCAGCAGCTTATAATTTCATGTGCTGACTCAGCTATGCCAGGCTTCTAAATGATGTGCTAGCCCTACCTGTGGTCTAAAAGTCTCCTTTCTCATCAAACTATCCTGACTCTTTTTTTTTTTTTGAACCATGTCTCATTCCACAGGTGCAACTAAAACCATAAGCTGGCAACACCTGTGGAAGTCTGCAAGTTGTCCCTCCCCAAATCTGTTTGCTCCATGCTCTTCAGTGATAGAATTTAAGTAGGACTGAATTTCCCAGCCTCTCTTATAGTTAGATGGGGGCATATAAGTAAGTTTTCATCAGTGAAATATGAGCAGATGAAATTAGTACCACATTCATGTCACTTTTTGTAAGGTAATTGCTTCCTCTCCGTTTCCTCTGTTCTTCCCTCTCTACTGGTTTAGGAATGGCTACAACTAGAACAGCTGCCTGTAAAGACCCAGAGAGGGGAGCCACATGTTGAAGTCCTCAGAAACAATTGATCCCTTCCAAGATGTATTTAAAATTTTTTGAGTCTTCCTCAATAGATGTACTTTTACTTTCAACTCTGAATCTGGAAATTTTCAGAGAACTGACTTTGATCTAGTGGAGTTGTTTTCACTGCAGATATTTGTAGAGAGAAAAATGTGTCTGGGCATTTATGTACAACCTATACCTCAGAGGTTAATAGCCAATACTGACATCTAAGGCCCAGATTGAAACAAACATTGAAGCAAAATACCCACTCCTAAAGGAATGCTCTCCTGCAGGATAATACTGAAGATATAATCAAGATAGACTTTTCCTAAAATCATACCCTTTATTGTCTTCTTCCTTTGTCTCTCTCTGCCTCACTTACTTGCAGGTTTCTCTTGTGAGTATTTCCTTAATAAAACATTTGCATACAAATTCAATCTGAGGGTGTGGTTCTGCAGAACCTGACATAAACCACTGTTCATGTCCTAACTCAATCTCTTAGCCTATTTCCTACTCAATTATGTAAAAAATAAGTCAAAGAAGAAGTTCTTCATATAAAAATAGATACACACATCAGTGTGGAAAAAATAAAGTTACTACAGGAAACTACAGGGGACTTTGGACACTCAAGGTTTACACTCTCAGTGTAAAATATAGAATAAAGATGAACTTGAACCTTGGTGAAATCAAGAATAATATCCCATCATCAATTTTGATATTAGATAGAGGTAAAAAAAATAAAAAAATCAAGAGGCAATAACTAAATCTCATATGTATATGGATTTGTAGCCAGAATTTGTACTAAGCAGGTAGACTTAAAACTTAAGAGAAGTTATTTTAAAGGACTCCTGCATTGGTAGTTTCTAGATGCCTGAAAAAAGAAAACATAAATACCCTCCAGAGAAAAGCACCATAAAGCTGGGCTTCAAAGAATTCCACAGATAAACTTTTGAAGAATATGAATTCACCATCAAAATTAACATAACAAGCAAGGGAAAAAAAGGTAACATGAGGGAGAACCAGCAGAAATGGCAGATAACAAAGAAACTCAAAAATTTTTTTAGAAATTTAAAAATCAGACATTGAATATAAAACAAGTGTTGATGTCTATCAAGAAATAAAAAAGTGAAATAGAATATTGTTGAAAAAGGTAATATAAAAGCTAACTGCTGTGTTTTAATGGTTGTATCCCCTCCCAAACTCAGATATTGGCATTCTAACACCCAACTGTGATGGAGTTAGAAGTTGGGGCCTTTGGAAGATGATTAAATTATGGAGGTGGAGCCCTCATTAATGGACTTCATATTCTTATTAAAGAGATACCATAGACCTCTTTTGTTCCTTCTGTCATGTGAGGATACACCAAAAAATCTGAAACTGAGAAGAGGGCCCTCACCTGATCATGCTGGCATCCTGATCTTGGACTTCCAGCCTTTAGAACTGAGAGAAATAAGCTACCCAATCTGTAGTATTTGCTTTTGCATCTCAAATGGACTAAGGTACTAAGTTGAAAAGAATCAAGCAGAAATTTAGAAATAAAATATAAAATATTTAGAAAGAACAGAAGAAAGAATTGTGGCCTGAAAGATAGATCTATAAAAATTATCCAGAATACAGCTCACAAAAACAAAGGGAAATGTGAAAGAGAGATTAAGAGAAGTTGAAACTAGAATATGGAGATCTAACATTTGTCTAAATGGAGTTCTCAAAGAAAGGATAAATAATGGCTGAAATATTTTCCATTAATCAGAAATCCTCAGATTCATTAAGCAATATGAAACGTACACAGGTTTTAAGGAAAGTCTTCACACTTTGACTTAAAAGTAATACAACTGAAGAACATTAAATGAAAAAAAAATAATAATAATGGACACCAGAATATAGCAGAATATCATCAGCGAGTTGAGAGAAAATAACTGTTAATACTGAAGTTTATACCCAGCAAGATTATTTTTAAGTAACTCTTAAATTTGACTGCTATACCAAGAAAAATTATATTTTCAAGAACAGGAAAATCTTAAAACATTTTTTAAAATTAAGAACAGAAAGTATTTTTCCCTACACACACACACAAGCACACACTCTCTCTCTCAGCATTCACTAAAGGAAATTTTCATGAGGGAAAGACAGAAGGCCTAAGGTACAGGAGGACATGTAAAACAACTACTTCCTACAAAAATAGTAATAGTGTCTCATGGGGTTAAAAAGGATAAAATAAAAATAAACAAAAACAATGACATAGAATTTGAGAAGTGAGTTATTAATATTATTATGTACAAATATTTTTGTATGGTTTCAGAGAAGAACAAAAGTAAAAGTTTTTTTAAAAATTGTAATAGGAATACATATTAAAATTCCTTGGATATCACTTAAAGAAGATAGAGTATGTAAATTCCAATTGACACATTGGAAAATGAAATGAAAAACAATTAAAAAGCAGGCAAAAAAAGAGGAAAAGGAATAGAAATGTTTGAATAAATAAAGGTATTGAAATGGTCTTAAATAAATCCAAATATATTAGAAATTACAATAATGTAAACTGATTAAATAGTCTACATAAAAGAAAATGATTGTTAGACTCCTGACAAAAACTAAACTACACGCCACTCACAAGTGATGCATCTAAAGTATATTAAGGAAAATAATTAACATATGTAAAAGAGTCACTACACACTAATAAAATATTTAATTCACCAGGAATATATAGTAATACCAAACTTATATGATCTAATAACTAGCTAAATATATATAAACCATCGTATCAGGAGAGTTAAATATACTTCCTTCAGTAATTCATAAATTACATAGGCAAAATAAATGAAAAAAATTATAGAAGAATTGAATAGCAAAATTAACTGCATTGACCCAATTAATATCCGTGGAATGTTGCACCCAAGAAATGATTAATATATATTATTATCAAGTACTCAGAGAACATTTATGAAAACTAATCACATATTGGACCATTAAGCAAATTTCAAAACACATTAAAAATTTTTTCAGAACACATAAAAACATATTCTGTTGTCCTAATAAATGTAAGTTAGAACTCAGTTATAAAAATATTGCTAGAAACATTCTTATTTCTTAGAAATTAACAATATCATTTCTTAACACATATTTAAAAAATCATCATGGAGTTAAGAATATGCTTAGAACAAAACAATGAATATGTTATGTATCAAAATTGTGGATTGAGTTACAGTGGAACTTAGAAGGAAATTTTTAGCCTTAAGATTAAAAGAAAAAGTCTGAAAATGAATGGCCTAAGCATCCAAATTATGTTTTTTTGTGTTTTTTTTTGTCTTGGGAGTGGTTCATGAAAGTGGGAGAAAGAGTCTAAAAGAGGCGAGACAAAAAGAAAAATGATAAAGATGATTAAATACAGAAAAGCATCATAAATTTCCAGCAATATTTATCAAGAATAAAACAAAATGCTCAAAAATCAATATTAAGAATGAATAAAAACATATAACTTTAGTTACCTCAAAGGTAAAAAGTAATAAAGGGACATGAGGAACAATTTTATAATAATAATAATTTGAAAACTTTGGTGAAATGGACAAATGTATAAGAAAACATAACATCAAATATTTCTCAATAAGAAATAGAAAACTGAGCAATTCTACAGCCATTAAAAATCATCAGTGGTTAAAATTTTTCCTGCAGAGAAAGCATCAGACAGAATGCTTTATGACATATTCTATCAAACACTGAAAGACCAAGTAAATCAAATATTTACATCCAAGAGAGTATATATTGATACATTTTCTGTGGGCACTTGAAAACAATTTGTATTCTGCTCTTGTTAAGTGAAATATTTCAGAAATGTCGATTAGATCCTTTTGATTGATGGTGTTTTTCAGTTCTTCTATATCCTTGCTGATCTTCTGTGTAGTTGCTTGATCAATTATTGACAGAGAAGTGTTCAAGTCTGCAACTATAATTGTAGATTTGTCTTTTTCCCTTGTTAGCACTATAAGTTTTTTGCTTCACTTATTTTGCAGCAACTTGTTTTGTGCAGTCACATTTAGGATAACTATATATTCTAGATAGACTGACTTTTATCATTATACAACTTCCCCTTTTGTCTCTGGTAATTTACTTTGCTCTGAATTATACTTTATCTGACTTTTTTATACAACAGGTTCTTATTAGTTATCTATTTTATACATATTAGTGTATATATGTCAATCCCAATCTCCCAGTTCATCCCACCACCACCCCACCACCCCCTGCTTTCCTCCCTTGGTGTCCAAACATTTGTTCTCTACATCTGTGTCTCTATTTCTGCCTTGCGAACCAGTTCATCTGTACCATTTTTCTAGATTCCACACATATGCATTAATATACAATATTTGTTTTTCTCTTTCTGACTTTCTTAACTCTGTATGACAGTCTCTAGGTACATCCACGTATCTACAAGTGACCCAATTTCGTTCCTTCTTATGGTGAGTAATATTCCATTGTATACATGTACCACTTCTTCTTTATCCACTTGTCTGTCAGTGGGCATTTAGGTCACATCCATGACCTGGCTATTGTAAATAGTGCTGCAATGAACATTGGGGTGCATGTGTCTTTTTGAATTATGGTTTTCTCTGGGTATATGCCCAGTAGTGGGATTGCTGGGTCATATGGTAATTCTATTTTTAGTTTTTTAGGGAACCTGCATACTGTTCTCCATAGTGGCTGTATCAATTTACATTCCCACCAACAGTGCAAGAGGGTTCCCTTTTCTCCACACCCTCTCCAGCATTTGTTGTTTGTAGATTTTCTGATGACGGCCATTCTGACTGGTGTGAGATGATACCTCATTGTAGTTTTGATTTGCATTTCTCTAATGATTAGTGATGTAGAGCAGCTTTTCATGTGCCTCTTGGCCATCTGTATGTCTTCTTTGGAGAAATGTCTATTTAGGTCTTCTGCCCATTTTTGGATTGGGTTGTTTGTTTTTTTAATATTGAGCTGCATGAGCTGTTTATATATTTTGGAGATTAATCCTTTGCCCGTTGATTCATTTCCAAATATTTTCTCCCATGCTGAGGGTTGTTCGTCTTGTTCATAGTTTCCTTTGCTGTGCAAAAGCTTTTACGTTTCATTAGGTCCCATTTGTTTATTTTTGTTTTTATTTCCATTACTCAAAGAGGTGGGTCCTAAAAGATCATGCTGTGATTTATGTCAAAGAGTGTTCTTCCTAGGTTTTCCTCTAAGAGTTTTATGGTGTCCAGTCTTACATTTATGTCTTTAATCCATCTTGAGTTTATTTTTGTGTATGGTGTTAGGGAGTATTCTAATTTCATTCTTTTACATGTAGCTGTCCAGTTTTCCCAGCACCACTTATTGAAGAGACTGTCTTTTCTCCATTGTATATCCTTGCCTCCTTTGTCATAGTTTAGTTGACCATAGGTGTGTGGGTTTATCTCTGGGCTTTCTATCCTGTTCCATTGATCTATAGTTCTGTTTTTGTGCCAGTACCATATTGTCTTGATTACTGTAGCTTTGTAGTATAGTCTGAAGTCAGGGAGTCTGATTCCTCCAGCTCCGTTTTTTCCCTCAAGATTGTTTTGGCTATTTGGGGCCTTTTGTGTCTCCATACAAATTTTAAGATTTTTTTTCTTCTAGTTCTGTAAAAAATGCCATTGGTAATTTGATAGGGATTGCATTGAATCTGTAGATTGCTTTGGGTAGTATAGTCATTTTCATAATATTGGTTCTTCCAATCCAAGAACATGGTATATCTCTCCATCTGTTTGTGTCATCTTTGATTTCTTTCATCAGTGTCTTATAGTTTTCTGAGTACAGGACTTTTACCTCCTTAGGTAGGTTTATTCCTGGGTATTTCATTCTTTTTGTTGCAATGGTGAATGGGATTGTCTCCTTAATTTCTCTTTTTGATTGCTCATTGTTACTGTATAGGAATGCAAGATATTTCTGTGCATTAATTTTGTATCCTACAACTTTACCAAATCCATTGACTACCTCCAGTAGTTTTCTGGTGGCATCTTTAGGATTATTTATGTATAGTGTCATGTCATCTGCAAACAGTGACAGTTTTACTTCTTCTTTTCCAATCTGTATTCCTTTTATTTCTTTTTCTTCTCTGATTGCTGTGGCTAGAACTTCCAAAACTATGTTGAATAATAGTGGCAAGAGTGGACATCCTTGTCTTCTTCCTAATCTTAGAGGAAATGCTTTCAGTTTTTCACCATTGAGAATGACGTTTGCTGTGGGTTTGTCGTGTATGGCCTCTATTATGCTGAGGTAGGCTCCCTCTATGCCCACTTTCTAGAGAGTTTTTATCATAAATGCGTGTTGAATTTTGTCAAATGTTTTTCTTCATCTATTGAGATGACCATATGGTTTTTATTCTTCAATTTGTTAATATAGTGTATCACATTGATTGATTTCCGTATATTGAAGAATCCTTTCATCCCTGGGATAAAACCCACTTGATCATGGTGTATGATCCTTTGAATGTGTTGTTGCATTCTGTTTGCTAGTATTTTGTTGAGAATGTTTGCATCTATATTCATCAGTGACATTGGTCTGTAATGTTCTTTTTTTTGTAGTATCTTTGTCTGGTTTTGGTATCAGGTTGCTGGTGGCCTCATAGAATGAGTTTGGGAGTGTTCCTCCCTCTTCTATATTTTGGAAGAGTTTGAGAAGGATGGGTGTTAGCTCTTCTCTAAATGTTTGATAGAATTCACCTGTGAAGCCATCTGGTCCTGGACTTTTGTTTGTTGGAAGATTTTTAATCACAGTTTCAATTTCATTACTTGCGATTGGTCTGTTCATATTTTCTATTTCTTCCTGGTTCAGTCTTGGAAGGTTATGCCTTTTTAAGAATTTTTCCGTTTTACCAGGTTGTCCATTTTATTGGCATAGAATTGCTTTTAATAGTCTCTTATGATGCTTTGTATTTATGTGGTGTCCATTGTAACTTCTCCTTTTTCATTTCTAATTTTGTTGATTTGAGTCCTCTTGCTCTTTTTCTTGATGAGTCAGGCTAAAGGTTTATCAATTTTGTTTTTCTCAAAGAATCAGCTTTTAGTTTTATTGATCTGTGCTCCTGTTTTCTTTGTTTCTATTTCATTTATTTCTTCTGTGATCTTTATGATTTCTTTCCTTCTACTAAATTTGGGTTTTGTTTGTTCTTCTTTCTCTGGTTCCCTTAGGTGTAAGATTAGATTGTTTATTTGAGATTGTTCTTGTTTCTTGAGGTAGGGTTGTATTGCTATAAACTTCCCTCTTAGAACTGCTTTTGCTGCATCCCATAGGTTTTGGAGCCTCATATTTTCATTATCATTTGTCTCTAGGTATTTTTTGATTTCCTCTTTGTTTTCTTCAGTGATCTCTTGATTATTTAAAACATATTGTTTATCCTCCCTGTGTTTGTGGTTTTCGCGGGTTTTTTCCTGTAATTTATTTCTAATTCTATAGCGTTGTTGTCAGAAAAGATGTCTGATATGATTTCAATTTTCTTACATTTACCAAGGCTTGATTTGTGACCCAAGATGTGATCTATCCTGGAGAATGTTCTCTGTGCATTTGAGAAGAAAGTGTAATCTGCTGTTTTCATATGGAATCTCCTAAAAATATCAATTAAATCTGTCTTGTCTGTTGTGTCATTTAAAGCTTGTGTTTCTTTATTAATTTTCTGTCTGGATGATCTGTCCATTGGTGTAAGTGAGGTGTTAAAGTCCCCCACTATTATTGTGTTACTGTCAATTTCCTCTTTTATAGCTGTTAGCGGTTGCCTTATGTATTGAGGTGCTCCTATGTTGGGTGCATATATATTTATAATTGTTATATCTTCTTCTTGGATTGATCCCTTGATCATTATGTAGTGTCCTTTCTTGTCTCTTGTAACATTCTTTATTTTAAAGTCTATTTTATCTGATATGAGTATTGCTACTCCAGCTTTCTTTTGATTTCCATTTCCATGGAATATCTTTTTTCCATCCCTTCACTTTCAGTCTGTATGTGTTCCTAGGTCAGAAGTGGGTCTCTTGTAGACAGTATATATATGGATTTTGTTTTTGTATCCATTCAGCGAGCCTATGTCTTTTGGTTGGAGCATTTAATCTATTCACATTTAAGGTCATTATCAATATGTATGTTCCTATTACCATTTTCTTAATTGTTTTGGGTTTGCTTTTGTAGGTCTTTTTCTTCTCTTGTGTTTCCCACTTAGAGAAGTTCCTTTAACATTTGTTGTAGAGCTGGTTTGGTGGGGCTGAATTCTCTTAGCTTTTGATTGTCTGTAAAGTTTTTGATTTCTCCATTGAATCTGAATGAGATCCTTGCCAGGTAGAGTAATCTTGGTTGTAGGTTCTTCCCTTTCATCACCTTAAATATATCGTGCCACTCCCTTCTGGCTTGTAGAGTTTCTGCTGAGAAATCAGCTGTTAACCTTATGGGAGTTCCCTTGTATGTTATTTGTCATTTTTCCCTTGTTGCTTTCAATAATTTTACTTTGTCTTTAATTTCTGTCAATTTCATTACTATGTGTCTCGGCGTGTTTCTCCTTGGGTTTATCCTGCCTAGGACTGTCTGCACCTCCTGGACTTGGGTGGCTATTTCCTTTCTCATGTCAGGGAAGTTTTTGACTATGATCTCTTCAAATATTTTCTGTGGTCTTTTCTCTCTCTCTTCTCCTTCTGGGACCCCTATAATGTGAATGTTGGTGCGTTTAATGTTGTCCCAGAGGTCTTTTAGGCTGTCTTCATTTCTTTTCATTCTTTTTTTCTTTATTTTGTTCTGCAGCAGTGATTTCCACCATTCTGTCTTCCTGGTCACTTATCCATTCTTCTGCCTCAGTTATTCTGCTATTTATTCCTTCTAGTATACTTTTCATTGCAGTTATTGTATTGTTCATCTCTGTTTTTTTTGTTTGTTCTTTAATTCTTCTAGGTCTTTCTTAAACATTTCTTGCATCTTCTTGATCTTTGCCTCCATTCTTTTTCTGATATCCTGGATCATCTTCACTATCATTATTCTGAATTCTTTTTCTGGAAGGTTGCCTGTCTCCAATTCTTTTAGTTGTGTTTCTGGGGTTTAATCTTGTTCCTTCATCTGGTACCTAGTCCTCTGCCTTTTCATTTTGTCTATGTTTCTGTGAATGTGGTTTTTGTTCCACAGGCTGCAGGATTATAGTTCTTGCTTCTGCTGTCTGCCCTCTGGTGGATGAGGCTGTCTGTCTAAGAGGCTTGTGCAAGCTTCCTGATGGGAGGGACTGGTGGTGGATAGAGCTGGGTGTTGCTCTGGTGGGCAGAGCTCAGTAAAACTTTAATCCACTTGTCTGCTAATGGGTGGGGCTGAGTTCCCTCCCTGTTGGTTTTTTGGCCTGAGGCAACCCAGCACTGGAGTCTACAGGCTCTTTGGTGGGGCTAATGGCAGACTCCAGGCGGACTCATGCCAAGGCATTCTTCCCAAAACGTCTGCTGCCCATATCCTTGTCCCTGTGGTGAGCCACAGCCACCCCCTCTGCAGGAGGCCCTTCCACACTAACAAGTAGGTCAGGTTCAGTCTCCTATGGGGTCACTTCTCCTTCCCCCTGGTTCCTGATGCACACACTACTTTTTGTGTGCCCTCTGAGGGTGGAGTCTCTGTTTCCCCAGTCCTGTCGAAGTCCTGCAATCAAATCCAGCTATCCTTCAAAGTCTGATTCTCTGGGAATTCCTCCTCCCATTGCCAGACCCCCAGGTTGGGAAGCCTGATGTGGGGCAAACATTATGGAGATGACCACCTGGACTGATTATGTAGTAGTATGCTACATGTACCTAGGACACAATCCACTTTCTTGAGGTCTGCCTACCGTGTTATGAAGTCTTTTTGCTCTGTCAAGTGCTCCAAAACACTAGTTTGCCACATTTCTTTTTTAAAAGTCTCATTTATTGCAAAATGGGCAGGAAGAGTTGTAGAATTATGCATTGATATCAAAAATCTGAGATCTTGATATAGACTTGCTGCAAAGGTGGCAAAAACATATTTGTTAATGTGTCCATTTGTCATTTAATATTCACTGAGCAATTATCATGTTGCATGCTTTATACTAAGTATGTAGTCTACAAAGATTTGGTAAACATAAGCCTTGTTCCTCAGGAGCAGGGTTTAGCAGAATTGGGAGTGAAGTCAAGGAACAGATTAAGCCTGGTTGGGAAAGAGGATGGGAGAGGACTCAAAAAATCTTCCATGAGTTGATCTCATTCTTAAAGGATGAATAGGAGTGAGATGTTAGCCAGGAGAGTAGTTACAAAGGGAGTGGTGGACCAAGTGATTAGTTAACCAGCAGAAAAGGAGGGGAAGACCATTACAGAGACAGAATAGTATAAGCAAAGTCAAGAAATTTCAAAGAGGTAAGTTCTGAGGAGCTCTAAGTGATTTAAAGACTTGGATTGGGGAATGTGAAATAAGCAGTGGCAGGAGATGAGACTGCAGAAGTATTTAGGGCTCAATTAGGGAAAATAACATTTTAATTACTTATACCTATATAGAAAACACAGAGTCACCAAAGCTTTTTTGCGCTTTGCAAACTATATATTATTCTTCCACCCTATTCCAGACCTGAGATATGTGACGCATAGGCTATGATTCATAGGGTGATCCTAGGGTTAACTAACCCAAGATAGGTAACATTTATACCCACTGTCCCAGCATAATCATCAGTAGTGTCCAATTTCACTCTTGAATGTGTCCTGGATTGACTTATAAATGATATAATTGTATTCAGACCATTGCACTGTTTACTAAAGAAATATAAAAGCATTGCATAATTAAGGATGTGTCTCATTTTATTCCTTTTTTACAGTTCCTGTCATCTGAGACTGAAATTCTGTAAACTAAATTGGATTGATCCTTAAAGAAAGTGAATTGTAGGAAAAAATTTAGTGTACCTAGATTTTAGCTGGAATGCAGACATTTAGGGCAAAATTTTGAATGAGGAGGAAATAGTGAAGGGTGACTGCAGTTATCTTAGGCAGTTTACCACAGTAATTTTAGGTACAACTCTAAATTTAGACTCTGTGAGTAATAATTCCAGTTCCAGCATTCACCAGAGGTTGGAAAATGTACTAGACTTCCCTACCCACAGTTTCTCCATTTTTGAAATAGCTATAATAATACTCATGATATTATTGTAAGAATTAAAGCAATAGCATACATAAAACAGTTATAACACACTTGGTATAGCACTATATAAGATATTATTATTGCTAAGTGGTTTGCTTGTGCTGAATTCTAGACTCTTAGCTTTAGCTGTTGTGTAATACACACCTGGTCCAGATTTCCTTGAGTGGTCACTTCTTTCTTCGGGTCTCAACTTACCCTGCTAAAACTGATAACGAAATTGTGATCAATACTATATACTTGATGCACTTTATTATATCTTCCGGTGTCTTTTTCCTCACCAGTTTGTGGGCTCCCCAAAGGCAGGGCAAATCTACTTCTTATTCAAAATTACATCCTTCCTTAGGGCATTAAAAACTGTGCTTAGAATATAGCCCATGCTAAACAGATTTTTTTGAATGAAAGAAAGAATGAATGAATAAATGAATTGGTCCTATTATTTTCTGTGATGGTGGGAGGTTCCTGGAGGTTATCTATAATCTGTGTGTTTCTCTGGCATGTTAGACAACCAGAGCAATATCTCATATCACCTCTCGTAAATTGCCTCAGGCCACTGGTCTCAATAAGGGGCGACTTTGCCATCCAGAGGACATTTGGCAATGTCTGAAGACATTTTTGGTTGTCACAGTTGGGGGAGTCTTACTGGCATCTCATGGATACAAGTCAGGGATAATGCTTAACATCCTACAATGTACAAGGCAGCTACCAACAACAAATAATTATCCAGCCCCAAATGTCAGTATGCTGAGCTTGAGAAATCCTGGTAGGTACATTGATATAGCACATAATTTTTGTGATACTTAACCACATCTCCTTAATACACCTTTGATTTCAGGTTTATGTCAGTGTGCCACCTTAAGCCCATATGATATTTATGTGTGTGTGTTTTTTAACCTCAGGAATTTATTCCCAAAGGCTTAGGCACTTGGTTAGCCTGAAGTCATGTATGCTGGGCAACCCGCGAGTGGCAGGAAGTCAGTGGTCTTGGAGGACAACCTTAACCAATGTGGAATAGGATTTGGTGGATAAATGGCTGAGCATACAAGTATTTTAAGAGACTATTTTTTTCACCTACATTCTACAGGGTTATTCAGACCTTTCTCTGTGGGACTGAGACCCAGTGGTCTTAAGTAATAACTTTCTTGAATTTTTCTCCTTCCCTCTCTTGCTCTCCTTGCTCTATCACTCCTATTCTCAAATAAACTACCTGTACCCAAGTGCCTGTCTTAGCTCTGTTTGGGGATGAACCCAAACTTAGGCAATGGATCTTCCTTTAAAAAAAGTAACAACACCCAGAAGTGATGAAACGAGGGTATGAAAGTTGAGCTATTCCAAATCCACTGTTGGACACACTGGAAATATAATAGTGAAATTAGTCAAAACTAAACAGATTCCCATGAGTCACTTTCATTGATCTCAGTCATTTATATGACTAAGGCATGAGATATGAAGGTTTGTGCACCCTGTGTACTGAGGCAGAGCTGGAAATTCCTACTGTAGAAGTAATATCTACTGTTCTTGCTCACTCATTTTACTTTTTTTGGTCTGAGTAGAGTGTGTGATAAGGGGGTTAAGAAAAAGAACTAGCTATTGTAATAACTGGGAAAGAGGAGGTGAGAAAATCAGTATTCATTTACCGCATTCCCTCCTGTTCAGATGTCATAGATGTTCTTTAAATCACTGCACAAATTTATAGAGTCTGTCATTCAATTGAAAGCATTAATGAAACCCTATTGAAGGCATAATATTATGAAAAATGATGTAGAGAAATGAGGAAGACATATAAGTTCTCTAGATAGAGACAGGATCCACACTTGAAGTCCCATACTATAAATTTATATGTAATTTTTCTAAGGGTAGATAAGAGTTGCCTTAGCAGGTGGAGTTAGCTGGGGACCTCGCAATATCCGGATCCTGACATCCAAAAGCTTTCAGGGTTCAACGCAATCAGTCATATGAATGCCTACATGCAGTATTATTCTGCCTAGATTTCTTCATGCATTATATATAGGTTAAAAGAGGTTGCCATAAATAGTAGGTTCATAGAAAGGACAGATTGAACGTTTGAACTCTTTGCAAAAGAAAAAAAAAATGAGAGAGAAAGACCATTTTTCACTTCCTTCCTGGACTCCCCGTCACCCCTCTAATGCAGGCAACTGCAGAAGCAACATTAGTTCAACATTAAAATTCGATCAGCCTTTTTCTTGATTCCAGTCTGACAGGCCTCCTGCATGGCAGAGAAGCCACAAGGTTGAATGAATGGGTTTCTAAACAAATTGGGTCAGACGCTGCTTTTGCTTGACTTACTTAAGATTGATTGGTAATTAAGTGGTTTAAAATTGGTTCTTTCCTAGAGGAGCAAACTTGGAGCAGGGCTTCTCAGGTTTTTTGAGACCTTCCAAGAATTAGAAAAAAAAAATAGTAAAGAGAAATAGATATTTTTGAAGTGTTTTGGTGTCAAAAGAAGAATGGGATGTGGTCTCCTCTTTTGAGTATTCCTCAAGCATGGGGAAGATACATTTAATGATGGAAAATCACTCCATGGTCAGAACTGCAGGGGGTAACAAGTGCTGTCTCTTCTAGAGAACACAGAATAAATTAATGTACATCCACCTTCCTCTTCAAATCGAAGTCAGTGATTTATGGACTGACCAGCAAACGTGGAACTGAATTGACTCTCTCCAGTGGCCTAGATAGTGTTTGGTAAGTGAGTGCAGAGGCAAAAGTGGGGGGAAATGGGATCCGGGAAGAAGCATAAGTGACAGCCCGGGGCGGGTAGGTCAGCTCAGGGTGAGAATAAATAGATTGGGAGAAGAAATCCCAACACCACTTATTCAGGACCCAGTAGAGTACAACTAAGCATTACTAAAAATCACAGTTAAATCAAAGTCACCTGTCCTGTACTCCTGTGGAAATGTATGCATATCTTACATTAAATATAATGGAAATTATAAACTTTATGAAATATGTATTTATTTGCTTATCTCAACCCCTAAAATATGCACCCTGATATTTCTTTTATATCTTTCCTAGGCGACAGGTCTTATTTATTTTTATTTCTCTGGAATCTGATGGAAGTTTGTATAGAACTTAATGCAGGCTTGAATACATCAAAAATGTATAGAGCCAGACAAAAGACACAGGGGAAACTTTGCTGTTATTGTTGGGGGGGTCAAGGGCATAGAGAATTTTATCTATTTTCATGCTTTGAGTTTCCTGGAAGCATCAAAAGTCTTTCTAATGCATATATTAATTTAATGAAAGTTTCTGGGGAATAAATAGTTGTAAGACACTGAAGGAAATAAGACAATCCATCAGACAGAAATACTATCTTTAAAACATTTATACATTCTACAGGTAATAAGATGATAATGACTCTGTAAGGTAAAGGGTTACAGGGTATAAAAGTACAAATTATTATATTAGTTGGATTGATTATATAGAGACTTTTAAATGGAACAGACATCAGGGAAAGCCTGGAAAATAGACAAAATTAGGGCTGGAATTGGAGGATCATTAGGATTTGAATTTGTGTAAGTTCGATGTACTCTGTGAAGAATTTTTTTAAAACACACACGTGGAGAAGGATAGGGACAGGTACACAGAACATTAGATGGCTTGGCTGTAATGTACAGTCTGTGAAGGAAAATGAGTGTAAGTTGGGGCAGATCATCTAAGGTCAGATAGTCAAGGGTCTTAAGTGGCAGTTTGAGGTCTGGAGCTTTGTTAAGTAATCAATGGGAACCTACCGAAGATTAGTGAGCAGAGTTATGCCCAAGGCAGGTACATTTGGTAATGATATTCAGGATGGATTCAACTATGGGGATTGGAGTTAGGGAGTCTGAATTAGTATCAGAAGTGTGCCAGGGGAGAATCCTTTCACAATGTATATGTTTATCATATCATCGTGTAACACACTTTAGATATTTTACAATTTTATTTTTCAGTTACATCTCAATAAAGCTTAAAAAAAAGTGTGCTAAAAGTGCACTTTAGCTAAAAGTGTGCTAAAAATCGCTGGCTCAGTAGTGGAGGAGAAAGACAAGAGAGAGATTGGTTTCAGACATGTTGAATTCAAGTACCACACCAGGTACTTCAATGACCTGATCTCCAGAGCTTTTGATTACCCATTGTTATGCCAAAGATACTATATGTAATAATACCTTTTTTTCAGTGTGAGTTCTTTATTTTACTAAGCTTTATGCTAACCTTAAAAATGATTTTCATTTTCTAAGCAAGTATTTTTCAACCTGGGCTATACATTTAAATCTCCTGAGGAGTTCTTAAAACTAGGGAAGCCTGGAGCACCTCCCCAGACTCATCTGGGATGGGGCCCAGGAATCTATTTGTAATGTTCCAGAGCCGATTTAGATGTGTAACCTAGGCAAAGATGATAAATAGTGCTGATTTTGTACATTTATGCTCCCACATGGGAAGCAGTCCTGCATTATATGCTGCCTGTGACTTCAGGAAGGGACAGTAATTAGTGCAATCACAGATGCTTACACTGAGTGATTCATAGAACATCTTAAAATTTTATGAAATCCTTACAGTTTGTAATTATGCATTTCAACAGTTTTTTTTTTTTTTTTTACTTTTTTCCTTACTTTACTAGTTGGTGACCTAGGATTATTCTTGAAAATTCATTTTTGAATGCTTATTTTTAAAAAGTTCATTATCATTTAATTGGTTGGAGTTGGAAATTGCTTCATAGTGAAGCAATGAAACTGCTTTTTTGGCCTCCAGTGTGTATATTGAGCTGTATGCTAAGAAAGGGAATAGAGATTGCCCTGAATAAGACCGTCATATTATGAGAATCAAAATCTCAGTCAATTGTGTATGAAAACATTAAACTTTAAATACAATTTCTAAAAAAATGTATTATGAAGAAAAAATTTCAACAAAGAATCCACAATCATTTTCATATTTATGTGAATATAAATATATGTAAATATTTCATATGTAGGCTATTTTATTTTGTCTTCCAGTTCCTGTTCGTGTATGTATATTTTTGCATAGTTGTAATATAGATATTCAATAAAATTTCCTTCTTCCTCATGAGTTACTTTAGTTACCATTATATCATTAAGTTTTTTCAATATCTTAATACTGACTTTACAATAGCATTTTAATGAGTGCATAATACTTCATCAAATGGATACACTATAATTAAGAGATCATTCCCCCATCCAGTAGACACTTGGGCTGTGAGTTTTCTTATGATAAACAATGCTGTTGTAAACAGGTCATCTCTTCTCTCTTTCAATTAACAAATATTCATTAAACAATTATTTATAGAATTTCCTGTTGGGGAAAGATTCAGATGGGAATAAACCACTACTTGGCTTAATAGAGCTAACAATCTCGTAGGAAATCACATGAACCATGCCATAGTAGATAAACATACAAATATGAAAACACAATGGAGGGAAATTTAACTATGATATATGGATCAAATACAGTTGACATGAAGAAACAGAATTTGCATTGCGCCCTGAAAGGTACAGAGAAATTTAGCAGGAAGACAAGGTGGGTAGCAACCCATTCTGAAGAAATTAAGATTTTTGCAGAGGTTCAAAGCTTATAGAAAGACACAGAGATAAAACTGGAGGGAGCAGTTTGTTTGGTGTGATAGTTTAAAACATCTAAGTAAGAGTAGTGGAAAATGCATTTGCAAAGAGAGCAAAAACTTAATTTCTGTATTTTTTTCTTTATAATAAAATGAGTGATATTATTATGAGGTCAGAAAAAAAGAGGATTTTTATAGTTCTGGGTATGTATTGCCAAGAACTTTGCAAAAGGTGTGCATAAGCACACCAGCTTCACCAGCACATGACTGGTGTTACAAATATAATTAGCATCTTAGGTGTATTTGGTTAACTTCATTTGGTTAACTCTTTATTGTGAAATATATCATACATACTGAAAAGTATATAATATGCATAGTATGCATGTATCCAATACTAAGCTTAATAAATAAATAGTTTTCCAGTGGAATAGAAGTCCTCCCACATTAACTCATCCTCTTTACCCACCCCTTCACAGGGATAACCACTTCCTTAAGTGCTGTACTATTCTTTATACTTATGTTGAGTTCTAACGTATATGTATATAACCTTAAAAACTATTTGGTGAAATGCTTTGCCCATTTTGAACTTTACATACATAGAATCATATGTTATATATTCCTTTTGACCAGCTACTTTTGCTCAACATTTCATTCTTGAGATCCATGTTGTGACTACTTGCTATAGTTCATTTATTTTCACTGCTTTATAATGCTGTACTGAATAAGCAGAATATATACCACAATTTATCTGTCATCTGTCTATCTGTCATCTATCTATCTTCTCTACTGTTGATCAAATTTTTCATCATTATTACTGTTTTGAACACTTTGTACATGACTCCTTGTGGCCAATCTCTCTAGGATATACACCTAAGTATAAAAAGGCCAGGTGTAGATATGTGCATCTTCAGTTTTACTAAGTGACATCAAACTTTTCCAAAGTAACTGTGACAGTTTAAACTCACACCAGCAAGTGTAAAAGTTGCATTGTTCCATTGCTCCACATCCTTGTCAGCACATTTTCATTTTAGTCATTCTAGTACCTATGGAATAATGCCTTATTGTTATTTCATTTTGGATTTTCTTATTTTTTAATGGTATTGAACAACTTCAATGTTTTTGAACCATTTATGTTTCTTATTCTAGTTGCTACTGCCCAGTCATGATTTTGCCTTTTTTTTTCTTTGGGAATTTTGTAGTAATACATTTTACAAATTATTAGTTTGTTACATGTTTCAAATGCCTTCTCCCTGTTTGTTGCTCATCTTTTTTTTTTTCTTTAAAGTGTTTCTGATGAGCATTAAAAAGAGTTTTGTGCGATTATCTTATGCAAGAGAGAAGAGCATGCTTGATAATTGAGACAACACTAAGAAAGCAAAACAGATTTCTATAGAGAGAGAAGAAGCAGGCCATGATCACTTTGTTTGAACCCTGAGCCAAGGGCATGCCTAAATGTTATCGCTGGAATATCCAGATTCTAATAGGTTTCATTTTTTGTTAGAGCCCATTCAGGTTAGCTTTTCTTTTAATTGCAAATTATATTCCTGTAATGGACAGTGACGTCATGCTATTGTCTAGGATTTTGTTTACACTACTTCATGTCCCCAAGTTGGAATTACTATGCAGTTGTTAAATAAAACCCAACTAACTTTCATTTGTCTCATTTCAGAATTTGGTGATTTTTCTCTGCACAATCCCTCAGGAGTCTTTATTATTTTTCCAAGTATGTTTCTTACTTGCCTTGAATATAGGCAAGTCTCTAATGTAGGTCTTTGTGAGCCAGAACAAACTTCTCCCTTCAGGATACTGGAGAAAAAAAAAAAAAAAAAAATGAATGCATTTCACATTTCCACACTGAAGGACATTTTCCTCAAGATGAATTGGTAACCTTCAAATATATTGGATGACTGACTTTCCAGGCCTAATTTGGAAAAGAATTACTTTGAGACCTATGAAAAAGACACCATCTACCAAAAGACCCTTCTGGTGGGCCAGTCTCTCTCCTTGGACCCTGGATCTCAGTCCTCCTTGCCTTGTCAGGGACTTTGTTCCTTCATTTATTCCTTCTCTTCTGTCTCAGCACTCTCTGCTCTATTGTTTTTTATTTCTATAAACAAAGAAACATTCTTTAGTATCTCTCATTAATTTTAAAAAAAGGTCCCTTTTCTTCTCATGTCCCTCCCATTTCTCTGCTCCCCTTTAGAGCAACACTCTAAACAAATAAAACAGTTTCCTATACACAGTGTTTCCACTTCTTCCCTTGTCAATCTTGTCTCCAGGGCAGTTCCATCCTTATCACTCCAGTGAAAGTGTTCTTGTCGACAGACGTTTTTGTCTTACCCAGCCACTTCATACTCTCTCTTCTGAAGGATGTTCCTCTCTTAGCCTGTTGGACACCATACGCTCTTCCTGGCTTTCATCTATTTTCATTACCTTCTTGATTTACTTCTCTTTTTCTACTATTTGCCTAAATCAGGAACTGCCCCACAGAACAATATGGACCCCTTACTTATCTCCACCTTTACCCCTAAGGTGGTCCATTCATTACCATAGTTTTGATCAGTATCTGCATGATAGTAACTGCAAAATTCACATCTCCAGCTGAGATTTCTCCATTAGACCAAAGGGACATATTTCAAACTTGTCTACCGTATGTCTATATTTGGATGCCTCAAGACCATTTCAAATTTAACATGAGTAAACTTCTTACTTTGAAAATTTTCCAGAAAACATTTTCACCCTTATTCTTCCTCATCTCTTTTAAGGGCACCATTATTACTCAAGAATGATTTGATTATTACTCAATAACTTGGTCAAATCAGAAATCTGAAATACATTCTTGATTCTTCTCTTTATCTCACCCACAAAATCAAATTTACTGACAACTCATTAGTGTTTTTACAAAATACGCCTTGAACCCACCCTTGCTCTTGATAATTACTTGTATAATCGTATTTTCAGAAACAATCCTATTTCATCAAGATGGTTCCTATAGCTCCCTAATTGGTCTTTCCCATTTACTCCACTATGATCCATTTTCTTCATAACAACCAGACTGATATTTTTTTCCAACATAAGTAAAATTACATCATTTCCCAGTTTTAAAACTATTAGTGACTTTCTACTCATTTAAGGAGAAAACCCAAACTCCTTTTCTTGGCCTGCTTGGCCCTGCCTGACCTTTCCCTAGTCTCTCTCCACCCTTACCTCATGACAGTCTCTCCCTCTCCTGGCTGCGTCCTTTCTGACTTCAGAGACTTTGCATTTTCTAGGTGTTTTGTCTGGATTGTGGTGCCGTTACCCCATACCTCCAGGTTCCTACATGACTGGCTCCTCCTCATCCTTTAGTTTCATCTAAACCCGCAACTACCTTATCTCAAATAGTTCACCCCAACATGTGATTTTTCTATCACCTTACTTTCTCATGTTAATGATAGCACTTGCCAAAAGTCTGGAATTATTGATATGTTTGTGTAGTACAGTGTAGATACACAATAAATTTTTGTTGAATGAATTAATGGCAGTGATTTACTGGGACTGAAAAAAAACGATGTGTATATGCTAGTTATCAGTCTCATACTGGCATTAATTTTTTTACAAAGCTGTGACTTCTTTTCACTGCCCTATTTATTCAGTGTACAAATCATAACCTGAGGGATGCTCTACAGTGTTCCCCTCTATTGTTTAGGTGGTTGTACTAGTTTGCCAATAAGGTGAAAGTTTGGATGAACTAACCTACACAATTAAAATACTAACAAAAATGTTTAAATGAAAAAATCACATTGCTCAAGAAGTAAATAAGCATGAAAAGTAAACAAAAAACAAAAAGTTTATTTGACAGTAATTTTACACCTATTATGAACCTGACAAATCTTGTTTGGCTCTCTGGAAACAAGCTGGTATTAAGGTGATCCCAGTATTTACAAGCCAAGGGCAATAGATTGGTACTTTTCAGTCAAGAGACTAACTAATAACTACAGAGACTAAGGCCTATCTTTCTAAACTTTCCTTATTCCTTCAAATTTTTCCCTCAGAAAATTTTGCTAATATATTTCAGAGTTTGATTAATCTGAATGCAATTTTCTCAACATCTGGCACTTATTTAAGCTTTTTGCATTTGTACATAGTTTTTTTCTCTTTAATTTACTCCAATTCCTCAAACAAGAAAGTAAACTTCAAAATTATAAAGCATGATGATCTGATAAGAGAAAATGAAAGTGTTTATGAACTCTTGAGGTTATTTTGTGTCTACATCTGGAGTAAGTGTGGAAATGTATATGGTTATAAGCTAATTTAAATAATGTTGGAAAATAGTGAAAAATGTCTCATGAATCACGAAACTTGGATTAGCATTTTATTCATCACAGCGCTTCTCACCTTAATAAAGGGCTGAATGGGCCAAGAACAAGCCATGATGCTAGTCACACCTTTATGAGTAAACACAAATTTGGAGACATGCCATACAGAAATCATGGGAACTCATTACAAAGAAACAAACTAAGGACATTGTTAGCGATGTGTCGTATTGATGTAAAACAAGTAAAATACTCATGGGTAGGGCAATTTAGGCACATACAATAGCTGAAGAAAAAAATTTCCAAAGTTGATATTCCAAGTTCATGACCAAGTTCATGACCAAGTTCATGAAGTTCCAAGTTCATGACCAAACTTATTTAGTCTAATTCTTAATCTTATCATTATTATTATTATTATTATTTTGGCCACACCACGTGGCATGCGGAATCTTAGTTCCCTGACCAGAGATCAAACCCATGCCCCCTGCAGTGAAAACATGGAGTCTTAACTGCTGGACGGCCAAGGAAGTCCCCTAGTCTGGTTCTTTAAACCCACCACTAGATATTGAGCTGCTTAAGGACTATACCTTTTCATATTCACATCATAGGTATATGACAAAGTTTTTTTGGCACATAATAGTCATCTTTGGAATTAACCAGAGAAATATTATTTGTCCAACCTTCATTTTTTTGTTAAATAATGAAATGTTATTGTCACTACTTTTAGCTTGCATGACAATAGCTATCATTTGTGCTGTTTACAGATGGTTCCCAGCTTACAATGGTTCTACTTATGAGTTTTTTACTTTACAATGGTGCAAAAGCAATATGCATTCAGTAGAAACCGTCTTTGAATTTTGGTCTTTTCAGGACTAATGAAATGTGGTACAATAGTCTCTGGTGAGGCTGGGCAGTGAGCCACAGCTCCCAGTCTGCCACGTGATCACAAGGGTAAACAACTGATACACTTACAACCATTCCGTACCCAGACAACCATTCTGTTTCTCACTTGCAGTAAAATATTGAAAAAATTACATGAGATATTCAACACTTTATTATAAAATACGTTTTGTGTTAGATGATTTTAGTATAGGCTAAACAAGTATAGGCTAATGTAAGTGTTCTGAGCAGGTTTAAGGTAGGCTAGGTTAAGCGGTGATGTTTGGTATGTTTGGTGTAATAAATGCATTTTTGACACGGTATTTTCAGCTGTAATGAGCTTGTTGGGATGTAACCCCATTGTAAATCTAAGAAGATCTATATTTGGTTTTAGATTGTGTCCTTTGGGAAGAAGCTACCTGAAATTCTATAAAGAACTGAGCATATATTTGATATACACCTTTCTTGCCCTAAATGTACTTTTGTTTATATTGAAAATATGCTAGTCTTTACTACTGTTTGTTTTTTAGGAATTGATAGAATGATAAAAATACAGTATTAGCAAAGTTAAACACAATTCTGTTTTAATAAATATTATTGTAACTTTCAGACTGAGGAAAACGGCATATGTCAAGAAATTTCTGATGACAAATCTTCAAGCAGATTTTAAACTTCCAAGTAATCAGTAAAATTTAGGAGTACCTT
Organism: Balaenoptera acutorostrata; assembly: GCF_949987535.1. Taxonomy (NCBI): domain Eukaryota; kingdom Metazoa; phylum Chordata; class Mammalia; order Artiodactyla; family Balaenopteridae; genus Balaenoptera; species Balaenoptera acutorostrata. The sequence continues at coordinate 77,233,384 of NC_080075.1, forward strand.
TCACTCTTCTTATAAATTTGAAAGATTATGTTGGAGGTCAGGGTAAGAAGACTGAACAAAATTATTCCCAAATTTTGCTACACTCCCTATGAGTGTACATTTATTTTTATTAGATAGGAAGAAAAAATAACAGTCAGATGAAGGTGTTTTTAACTGAAACTTAGATGTATCTCAAGAAGTAAAAGAACATGGTGATTGTTAGTGATGGTAAGAAGGCAAATTCTTGTTGAAAAGTTAGCAGCCATTTAAAGGTTGCATCTGGCCCACATATGGTATTTTATGTTATTTGTTTTTACTTTTTAAGGGGAGAAGATTTTCTCTGTCCACGCTTATCACTGAAATGAAGGAAGATTAGAAGACTTCTAAACTTAAGAAAGGGGTCAGGGAATATTTGTTATTTAGATAAGGGAGATGCGATCAGATTTAAATTATTGAGTAATAGATAACAGCTGAAATTTACTGTGTGGGGTAATTGCAAATTATAGCCAGGTGTTTCTACTTTTAAAGTTATTCTAGATTTTATCTTAAATGTGATTTGCAAATAATGGTAGGGATTTATTATTATTACTATTATCAAAGTAGAGATATTGGTGTGGATTAATTTAAATAACTATGCATGCTATTCAGTGAATAGCATGTAGGTATTTCTGCGCATTAGAAACCAAACTGCCCCAACCAGTACTAATACTTAAAGTCCCTTTTCACCCTGTGGCAGTGAATGGAAAAATTTACACAGTTCTGAAAATGACCTAGATTTTAGGAAGGTGATTTTATTCAAGGAAGCGTAAGAAATGTCTGTCATCATAAATGCTGTTTTTTAAGGAATTTGTTTTGTTGTATTTTTATTATTCAAAAATGAAAATAATTTAATGTAAACAACTAGAAAAAATTTTTATTTAGAACAGAAGACATTATAACTGACAGTTTATAAGGAGGAGGTGGTAATACCTTCATGAGAGACTACTGTTAGCTCTAAGTGATATGTTACTTCTCCTTCTGCGCATGTGATACTGTACACACGTCCTACATAGGGACAGGATAAGCATGTGTTTTGGCCACATCCTTACGGATTCTGATCCAATAGCTCCAGGTGAAACTCAGAAATCTACACAAGTGCTTGAGGGAATTCTGATTTTGGTTCTTAAAGGAAAACACATTGAGGAGCACAGATCTAAAATACCCTCCCACCAGCAGAGACCAGGAACGTGCCTCCATATGGCCTTTCTCTTCTCTACTGAATGTCTCCCCTTATCTCAACTGGTTCATTTTAACACCCTCTCTGAAACCTTTGCAGATCACCTTCTGCAAGTAAATGCAATTTCCCAGTGCCCACTACATGTCCTTTCAGTAATACTTGCCTGAGCACATTGAACTATACTTATTTTATTTTATACTGTTTCCAACTACTTTGTCGGTTCTTTGAGGACAGGGACTGGGGCTATTTTTTCTTTTTACTTACTTTTTAAGATCATTGGTCCAACGATAGTGCCTAGTGTATAGGATGCACCCAGTGCATCTTGAAATGAACGAATATATTGAAATGAATGGATAAAAACAACTAATCAGCTAAGCTGCTTCTGTATAAGCATGGCTGTGGCTTTGAAAGAAATGAAACGCATGGAAAACATCTTTTGGTAGGATCTGTGTTCTTTGTGTGCTTCCAATTTCATGATCATTTTGCATTCTCTGCATAATTTTTAAGAACATATGTTCTTGGCAGATATCCTGGTTTATGACTTAGTTAAGTGTCTAATAAGAGTCCAGTCATTAGTATCTGTTATGTAAGTCTATGTTTAGTATGATAAAATCTAATGGAATCCCAAATTACTGATCATAAGAAATAGCTGATTTTTAAATACTGAAAGTAAAACATCATGCTAAGTGCTTTAATTATTTTTTCCTTGAAACGGATGGTTTTATTATATCTGACACTATTAAGAAAAATGAATTCTTTGGGGGACTAAAATCTGAAAAGGCTGCACATTTTAAGTGCTTTCTCTTTGGGTGAAGATTTATTTTATTTTAATGTGGGACCACTTAGTGAGTAAGAAGGTTGTAAAAGAGTTTTGTGTGCACATTAAAATTTTACATGCTCTATGTTCTTAATATTTTACAATGTATATCAGTATATATTTCCTGAAAAAGTAGAGGATCCCTCAGAATGAAAACAATAATACTTAAAATTGCTATTTTTGTGTACCTAGTATGTGACAAACACTCAGATGCCTGCCTTATGTATATAAATGGGAGACTTGGAGGGTTCAGTGTGATATGGTTGTTTCTTGGTAGTTGGTTTCCATGTTGAATGAGAGAGTCAGAAGTTCGACTAGACCTGCTAAATGGCACGTGCTCAAGTTCCTTCGTTAATATTTGTTAAAGACGATATGCAGGTATACCTGGTTTTATCGTGCTTCAAAGATACTGCATTTTTTGCAAATTGAAGGTTTGTAGCAACCCTGCATCAAGCAAGTCTATCGGTGCCATTTTACCAACAGCATTTGCTTTTTCATGTCTATGTCTCACACTGCTAATTCTCGCAATGTTTCAAACATTTTCATTATTGCTATATTTGCTATGGTGATCAGTGATCTTTGATGTTACTACTGCGACTCGCTGAACTCAGTTGATGGTTAGCATTTTTTAGCAATAAAGCATTTTTAAATTAAAGTATATACACTGGTGTTTTTAGACATGGTGCTATTGCACACTTAATAGACTACAGTATAGTGTAAACATAACTTTTATATGCACTAGGAAAGGAAAGAATTTGTGTGACTTGCTTTATTGCAATATTTGGTTTATTGTGGTGGTCTAGAATCGAACCCACAGCATTTCTGAGGTATGCCAGTACTTGGATATGTTTGATTTTTAATAAAGACCAATAATCATGAGAAATATGCTTAATTAAGCTTATAAAATGACACTGGGACATAACATTTGAAATTGGAACTACTTTGAAAAATCTGGGAAGAGTAGTCATCACAACTAGCAGTCTGAGCTTTCTGAAGCTGTGTGCATATGCAATGCAGGGTACATTCTTGGCTCTAAAGATGTTGCTCCTTCAAATGGAAACACCTAAGCTAAACTAAAAATGCTATGGGACATTAGGAATCATGATCTCAACCTGGTTTATGGAGGCTTTTCTGAGGGAGAACCTCTTGCCATGGACATGACAAGGCTAAATGAAAGTGAGTTTGGGGTCTGATTTCGCAGTTATTAGTATAGATGATTATGTTATTTCCAATTTTCTCTGTGGATCCAAGGCAGAGGATAAATTTTTAAGTACATCAAATTGATATATTTTGCAATAATTTCCCTTGCATTCAGCATGTATGTGGTCTTCTCTTGTACCACTTGAACTAATATAATCCCAAGATGCAGCCACTCTCAAAACTTGACCTACACATTTCTTTCCCAGATTGAAAACAAAAGAGTTTCTCCTCCACAATTTTCTCTTTTCTCGTTACTCAAAATGAGTAACTATTGTAGTAGCTACTGAAAAAAAATTAAAAGGTTTGGATAAAAGATTATATTTGCAAAGTGTGACTAAATTACAGGGATGTATGTTGAATTGCATGATGTTATAAAAGGCATGTTTTAATAGAGTTTTACATTCTAAGACAAAAGGATTTTCTGTAGAAAGTATGTATTTTGGAATAAAGGCTGAGATTCAAATAGTGTTCTTTTTTTTAGTTGAAGTACAGCTGACTTAATATTATATTAGTTTCAGGAATACAACATAGAAATTAGATATTTTTATAGATTATATTCCATATAAAGTTATGAAATATTGGCTATATTTCCTGTGCTGTGCATTACATCCTTATAATGTATCTATTTTATACCAAGTAGTTTGTAACTATTAGTTCCCCTCATTTATTTTGCCCCTGCCACCATGCCTCTCCCTTCTGGCAGAACAGTCTGTTCTCTGTATCTGTGAGTCTGTTTCTGTTTTGTTATATTTGTTCATTTGTTTTATGTTTTAGATTCTACATATAAGTGAAAATACAGTATTTGTCTTTCTCAGTCTGACTTATTTCACTAAGCATAATATCCTCTAGGTCCATCCATGTTGTCACAAATGGCAAGATTTTATTATTTTTGTGTCTGAGTAATATTCCATTGTGTGTGTGTATACACACAAATACCACATCTTCCTTAGCCATTCATCTGTTGATGGACACTTAGATTGCTTCCATATCTTGGCTATTGTAAATAATGCTGCCATGAAAATTGGGGTGCATATATCTTTTCAAATTCGTATTCTCATTTCCTTCAGATAAATACTCAGGAGTGAAATTGCTGGATCGTATGGTAGTTCTATTTTTAATTTTTTAAGGAACCTCCATACTGTTTTCCACAGTGGCTGTACCAATTTACGTTACCACCAACAGTGTTATATGGTTCCCTTTTCTCCACACCCTCACTGATGGTTGTTATTTCTTGTCTTTTTGTTGGTAGTCATTTTGACAGGTATGAGGTGATATCTCAGTGTGGTTTTGATTTGCATTTCCCTGATGATTAGTGATGTTGAGTATCTTTTCATGTGCCTGTTGGCCATCTGTATTTCTTATTGGAAAAATGCATATTCAGGTCCTCTGCCCATTTTTAAATTAGGTTGTATGTTTTCATGATATTGAGTTGTATGAGTTCCTTATATATTTTGGATTTTAACACCTTATCAGACATATCATTTGCAAATACCTTCTCCCATTCAGTAGGTTGCCTTTTCATTTTGTAGGTTTTATTCACTGTACAAAAGGTCTTAAGATTGATTAGGTCCTATTTGTTTATTTTTGCTTGTTTCCCTTGTCTGTGGAGACAGAGCCAAAAAAAATATTGCTAAGACCAATGTCAAAGAGCATAGTGCCTAGGCTTTCTTCTAGGAGTTTTATAATTTCCAGGTCATTTTGAGTTTATTTTTGTACACAGTGTGAGAAAGTATTCTAATTCATTCCTTTTACATGTAATTATCAACTTTTATCAATACCATTCATTGAAGAGTTTGTCTTTTCTCTATTGTGTATTGTTCCTCCTTTGTCATAAATCAATTGACCATATATATGTGGGTTTTTTTCGGCTCTCTATTCTGTTCCACTGATCTATGTGTCTGTTTTTGTGCCAGTGCCATACTGTTTTGATTACTGTAGTTTTGTAGTATAGTCTGAAGTCAGGAGTGTGATACCTCCAAGCTTTGTTCTTTTTTCTCAAGATTGCTTTGACTATTCAGGGTCTTTTGTGGTTCCATACAAATTTTAGGATTATTTGTTCTAGTTCTGTGAAAAATATTATGCATATTTTGATAGGGATTACATTAAATATGTAGATTGCCTTGGGTGTATGGACATTTTAATAGTACTAATTCTTCCAATCCATGAACATGGGATCTTTCCATTTATTTGTATCATCTTCAATTTCTTCTTCAATGTCTTATAGTTTTTTAGAGTACAGGTCTTTCACCTCCTTTGTTAATGTATTCTTGGATATTTTATTCATTTTGATGTGGTTATAAATGAGATTTTTGTGATTTCTGTTTCTGATAGAAATTAGTATATAGAAATGCAAAATATTTCTGTATATTATTCTTGTATCCTTCAACTTTACTAAATTCATTTATTAGTTCTAATTGTTTTTTTTGTTTGTTTTTTTGGTGGAGATTTTAGGGTTTTCTATACATAGTGTCATGCCTTCAGCAAAAAAGTGACAGTTTTACTTCTTCCCTTCCAATTTGGAAGCTTTTAATTTCTTTTTCTTATCTCATTGCTGTGATTAAGACTTCCAATATTATATTAAATAGAAGTGGTGAGAGTGGGCATCCCTGTCTTTTTTCTGAACTTAGAAGACAATCATTCTTCATTCACCATTGAGTATGATGTTAGCTGTGGGTTTGTCATAGGGCTTGTATTATGTTGAGATATTTTCCTTCTATACCCACTTTGTTGAGAGTTTTTATCATAAATGGATGTCTAATTTTGTCAAAAACTTTTTCTGCATCTATTGAGATGATCAAGTAAGCTTTATTTTTCAACTTGTTAATGTGGTATATCACATTGATTAATTTGCAGATAGTGAACCATCCTTTCATCTCTTGAATAAATCCTACTTGAGTGTCATGATGTATGATCCTTTTTATGTGTTGTTAAATTTAGAATGCTAATCTTTTTTGAGGATTTTTACATCTATGTTCATTAAGGATAGTGGCCTGTAGTTTTCTTTTTGTGTAGTGTCTTTGCCTGGTTTTGGTATCAGGATAATGCTGACCCCATAGAATGAATTTGCAATTGTTCTCTCCTCTTCATGTTTTTGGAATAATTTGAGAAGAATAAGTGTTAAACTTCTCTAAATGTTTGCTATTATTTCCCTGTGAAGCTGTCTGGCCCTGTACTTCTGTTTGTTGGGAGCCTTTTGATTATTGATTCAATTTCAATACTAGTATTTGGTCTGTTCCGATTTCCTATTTCTTCTTAATTCAGCCTGAAAGATTGAATGTTTCTAGAAATTCATTCATTTCTTCTAGGTTGTCCAATTTGCTGGCGTATAACTGTTCATTGTTTTTCTGTGATATTGGTTATAACTTCTGTTCTTTCATTTCTAAGTTTGTTTACTTGGGCCCTCTCTTTTTGTTCTTAGTGACTCTGTCTAACAGTTTACCAATTTTGTTCGTATTTTTAAAAAATCAGCCCTTAGTTTTATTTATCTTTTCTATTTTTGGGGTCTCTATTTTATTTATTTCCACTCTGATATTTATTGTTTCCTTTCTTCTCTTGACTTCAGGCTTTGTTTTTTCTTCTTTTTATAATCCCTTTAGATGTACCTTTATGTTGTTTATTTGAGATTTTTCTTGTTTCTTGAAGTAAGCCTGTATTGCTACAAACTTCCCTCTTAGAACTGCTTTTGCTACATCTCATAGATTTTGGAAAGCTGTGTTTGTATTTGCATTTGTCTTAAGCTAGTTTCTGATTTACGCTTTGATTTCTTCATCAGCCCATTGGTTTTTTAGTAGCATGTTTTTAGTCTCCACATGTTAGTGTTTTTTCCATATTTATTCTTGTAATTGATTTCTAGTTTCATACAATTATGGTCAGAAAAGATGCTGGATATAATTTCAATCATCTTAAATTTATTGACACTTGTTTTGTGGCTGAGCATGTGATCTATCCTGGAGAAGGTTCCATGTGCACTTGAAAAGAATGTGTAATGTGCTCTTTGGATGGAATGTCCTGTAGATCTTGATTAAGGACATCTGGTCTAATGTGTCACTTAAGGCCACTGCTTCCTTCTTGATTTTCTGTCTGGATGATCTGCCCATTGATGTAAATGTGGTGTTAACATTCCCTTCTATGATTGCATTACTGTCTGTCTCTCCCTTTATGTCTGTTAATATTTGCTTGAAATATTTAGTTGCTTCTGTACTAGGTGCATATATGTTTACAAATGTTATATCCTCTACTTGCATTGGCCCCTTTATCATTATATAAAACCCTTCTTTATCTTTTGTTATAGATTTTGCTTGAAATTCTACTTTGTCTTATAATATGAGTATTACTACCAAAGCTGTCTTTTTCTTCCCATATGCATGGAATATCTTTTTCATCCTTTTACATTCAGTCTGTATGTGTCTTTAGCTTTACATTCAGTCTGTATGTGTCTTTAGCTTTGAAGAGAGTCTCCTGTAGGCAGAATACATATAGGTCTTGTTTTTTTTATCCAATCAATCAGCCACCCTATGTCTTTTGACTGGAGCATTTAGTCCATACAAATTTAAAGTGGTTATTGATAGGTATGTACTTATATTCATTTCTCTTTGATTTTTTTGTATCTCTTTTAGATTTTTTATTTGTGGTTACCATGAAGTTTATATATATAGACCTATATCTACTTGTTTTAAACTGATATTTATTAAGTTCAAACACATTCTTAAGCTCTACATTTTTATGCCTCCTCATGTGGTTTATCCACTGCCTTTACTGTATATTTACCTTTACCAGTGAAATTTTTCCCTTCACATATTTTCTTATTTCCTGTTATAGCCTTTAGAAAAGTCTTTTTGCTTAAAGAAGACCCTTTAACATTTCTTGTAAGGCCAGTTTATTGGTGATTAACACTTCTAGTTTTTGCTTGTCTGGGAAACTCTAGATCTCCTTCAGTTTTGAATGATAACCTTGCTAGGTAGAATATCCTTGGCTGTATCCTTTTTCTTTTTAGCACCTTAAATATATCCCACCACTCCCTTTTGGCTTGCAAAGTTTCTGCTGAAAAATCAGCTGATAGCCTTATGGGGGGGGGCGGTGTTCCCTGTATGTAACTATTTTTCTCTCACTGCCTTTAAAATTTTCTATCTTTAAATTTTGCCATTTTAATTATGATATGTCTTGGTGTGGGTCTCTTTCAGTTCATCTTGTTTAGGACTCTGTACTTCTTGGATCTGGATATCTGTTTCCATCCTCAGGTTAGGAAAGTTTTCAGTCATAATTTCATTAAATATATTTTCTACACCTTTCTCCCTCTCTTTTTTTTTTCAGGACCCCTAAAGTGAGAATGTTAGTATACTTGATGTTGTTTCAGAGGTACCTTAAACTATCCCCATTTTACAAAAAAAATGTTTTCTTTTTGCTGTTCTGATTGGGTGATTTCCACTATTCTTTCAAGTTGCTTATGCATTCTTCTGTATCATCCAATCTGCTGTTAATCCCTTCTAGTGTATTTTTATTTCAGTTATTTTATTCTTCAGCTCTGATTATTCTTTTTTATATTTTCTAGTTCTTTGTTGAAGTTCTCACTGTGTTTCTCTATTCTTTTCCCAATTTCAGTGAGCATTTTTATTACTATTTCTTTGAACTCTTTATTAGGTAAATTATTTCTCTCCATTTCATTAAGTTTTCTTTTTTTTTTTCCAGGGGCTGGAAGTGGCTATGAAATTAGGCAAAACAGCTACCTTTCCTGGTAACTGGTCTTGAACATGTGTCCATGTGTGGGAGAATCTCTATGCAGTCTGTGTGTGTCCAGTGGCTTTGGTGGGAGATCTTTGTCTAAAGTGAGCATGAGCTGCATCTTCTTCCAGAATGTGCTGGCAGCTGCTGCATTGGTGGGAGGTAGAGCCGGAGTCAAAGGGGCTAGAGTAGAGTCTGGTGTGAGCAGGAGTGTCTCCCAGGCTCAATGGCTGCCCTGTTGGGAGGTGGGGTTGGGGCCTGAGGGGCTGGAGCAGGACCCTTGAGGGAGTTAGGCTTCTTCCTGGAGTGATGACAGTCTCAGCCTTGGTTGGGGGCAGGGCTGGGCCCAAGGCACTGGAGTAGCAGTTCTAAGTTGGTTCCTTTCCTCCCTAGTGCATGCAGTGGTGGTCTCCACCTTGGCTGGGGGCAGTGTCAGGGCCTGAGAGGCTGAAGCTGCACTTCTGAGCTGGCTGTGTTTCACCCTGGTGCACAAGATGGGAGTCTCTGCCTTGGCAGGGAGCAGTGCTGGAGCCAGAGGGGCTGGAGCAGGAGCCCAGTGCAGGTTGGAGGGCATGCTAAGGCAGTCCTGGCAGGCCAGCCAGAGCAGCAGGTTTTCACTCTTCTGCCTCTGCATTATGACTGGGGGAAAGCAAATCTCTGTATGCTCTGTTCAAGAGCAGAGTCTTGATTTCTTATAGTCCTCTGGTAATCCCAACTGATTTTCAATCTAGCCAAGGGGACTCATCTTCCTGGTGCCAGATCCCAGGGCTGAAGTGCCTAATATGGGGCTTGAACCCCTTGCTCTTAAGGAGGATACCTGAGCCTGTGATATCCCACTTCTCTTCTTGGTCACCTGTTAGGGGTGTGGGTCCCAACTTGATTGCTTTTCTTTCCCTCTTGCCAGATCCCATGTAGTTCTCTTTTTTATAACCTTGGTTGCAGAGAAACCATTCTGCTAGTCTTAAGGTCATTCTCATCAAGAGTTGCTGTATATTTAGTTTTAGTTTTAGTGTGTTGGTGGAGGGTGGTGAGCTCAGGGACTTCCTATTCTGCCATCTTGATCCCTCCCTTTCCTGAAATCTCAAATGCTGTTCTTGTACTGGTAGCTGGATGACTTAGTATGGTCTAGTATGAGACTCAGTGTCCTGATTTGTGATATTTGTAAAATAAAATGATATGTACCTCAAATTACTTCCTATAAATATAAAATGAATCAAGAGATTTAAGCTCGTACTCCAGTGTCTGTCGCACATTAACAACCTCGGATATGTTCATTTGCATTTCTCCCAGCCCGTACTGAGAGCCTTACTGATATTGGCATTGAGAAAGGACCATGAAGTTAAGATTTAATCAAATGTAAACAATAGACCCATGTGATTTAAAGCTTTCACAAGTGTGTATAATCAGTTAAATAAATCAACTGAGCAACCAGTCACACAACAGATGCATTTCATACAGAGCATTGTCATCATATCCTAATAAACACATTGCAAAGCTCCCCTCCCTACCGTTGCTATTTTGTTGATGTTGTTGCTGTTTTTATGGCAGCAGGGAAATTGAATAACATAGAACATCTTCATTAGAATTATGGAATTTAGCAAGATTTCTTAAAGAAACATATATATCAATACATGTGTTAAATGTATATACGTATTTTAAAAAGACTGTCCCTTGAGCATGTTTGAGAAAGTGATTGGGGAAATATTATTATATAATATTTAATAATATTGTATAGATAATCTAATGTACCTGTTTATATATATATATATATATATCCGTCTTTGTCAGATTCCCTAGACCTCTCACTGGTATCTGAATTTCAGATCCTGTGGTCCAAAATCAAAATACATATATCTTGTAGAAATCTTGGGCAAGAAATTATCCAGAAATAAACCACATCCAGAATGGCTACAACACTAAGAATTGTGAAAAGTAAAGTGCAAAATTGCCCTGTAGGGATTCCTTCATCATCTGGAGCACATGTGGTGGATGTGGAATAGTACTGAAGATGAGTTCTCTGCCAAAAATGACAAATGTGCATTTTGTTAATTTAGTAATTATATTTTTCAATTTTGGAAATCTTATTCAGTTATTGACATTTTATCCTTTTTTCTTTTATCTCTTTGAACATAGTAATCATGTCTTAAAGTTTTTTCACATTTAAAAATTTTTAATTTATATTTTGTCTTGGGAAAATCAGTCACCATACTGACAAGTCAGCAAGCTGAACAAAGCAAAAAAAATTTTTTTAATATTTTATTTATTTATTTATTTTTGACTGCGTTGGGTCTTCGTCGCTGCGCGTGGGCTTTCTCTAGTTGCAGGAAGCGGGGGCTAATCTTCGTTGCGGTGCACGGGCCTCTCATTGCAGTGGCCTCTCTTGCCACAGAGCACGGGCTCCAGGCGCACAGGCTTCCGTAGTTCCGGCACACAGGCTCAGTAGCTGTGGCTCGCGGGCTCTAGAGGGCAGGCTCAGCAGCTGTGGCACACGGGCTTAGTTGCTCCGCGGCATGTGGGATTGTCCCGGACCAGGGCTTGAACCTGTGTCCTCCACATTGGCAGGCGGATTCTTAACCACTGTGCCACCAGGGAACTCCATAAAGCAAAATTTTTGAACTTTGTTATGAACTGAATTGTGTCCCCACCAAACGTATACATTGGAGCGCTAACCCCAATGTGACTATATTTAGAAATAAGGCCTTTAAAGAGATAAATAATGTTAAATAAGGTCATAAGAATGCGGCCCTAATCCAATAGGACAGATGTCCTCATAAGAAGAGGAAGAGACAACAGAGATCTCTTTCTCTCCCTTACTCCATATGCACACAGAAGAAAGGTCATGTGACTATACGGCAAGAAGAAGGCTGTCTGCAAGCCAGGAAAAGAGGTCTCACCAGAAACCAACCCTGCTGCCACCCTTATCTTAGATTTCTAGCCTCCAGAACTGTGTGAAAATTAGTTCTATTGTTTAAGCCACCCAGTTTGCAGTATCTTATTATGGCCACTCGAGCTGACTAATACTCCAAGAATTATAAATGCTTAAATTATCTTTAATAATCTTCCAAACAATTATGATGACAATGTTTAAAGAGATAAAATCTTTAAAATAAGAAAAACAACATGGCAAATAACTAATTAGAAATTCCAGATATAAAAAATATAGTTATTACTTTACCTAAATAGACATTAATTATCAGAGTAAAAGTAGATTTCTTGTAACAGGACTGAGACCATTGCAAACCTCAACCCCACCCGGCTGGGTCCAAATGTAAACATATACAAATGCTAGGCAGTATATAACAAAAGTTATAGTTTAAAAATTAATGGCTATTTAGGTCTTCTGCCCATTTTTGGATTGGGTTGTTTTGTTTTTTTGATATTGAGCTGCATGAGCTGCTTGTAAATTTTGGAGATTAATCCTTTGTCAGCTGCTTCATTTGCAAATATTTTCTCCCATTCTGAGAGTTGTCTTTTGGTCTTGTTTATGGTTTCCTTTGCTGTGCAAAAGCTTTTAAGTTTCATTAGGTCTCATTTGTTTATTTTTGTTTTTATTTCCATTTCTCTAGGAGGTGGGTCAAAAAGGATCTTGCTGTGATTTATGTCATAGAATGTTCTGCCTATGTTTTCCTCTAAGAGTTTTATAGTGTCTGGCCTTACATTTAGATCTTTAATCCATTTTGAGTTTCTTTTTGTGTATGGTGTTAGAGAGTGTTCTAATTTCATTCTTTTACATGTAGCTGTCCAGTTTTCCCAGCACCACTTATTGAAGAGGCTGTCTTTTCTCCACTGTATATGCTTGCCTCCTTTATCAAAGATAAGGTGACCATATGTGCATGGGTTTACCTCTGGGCTTTCTATCCTGTTCCATTGATCTATATTTCTGTTTTTGTGCCAGTACCATACTGTCTTAATTACTGTAGCTTTGTAGTATAGTCTGAAGTCCAGGAGCCTGATTCCTCCAGCTCCGTGTTTCTTTCTCAAGATTGCTTTGGCTATTCAGGGTCTTTTGTGTTTCCATACAAATTTTGAAATTTTTTGTTCTAGTTCTCTGACAAATTCCTTGGTAGATTGATAGGGATTGCATTGAATCTATAGATTGCTTTGGGTAGTATAGTCATTTTCACAGTGTTGATTCTTCCAATCCAAGAACATGGTATATTCTCCATCTATTTGTATCATCTTTAATTTCTTTCATCAGCATCTTATAGTTTTCTGCATACAGGTCTTTTGTCTCCTTAGGTAGGTTTATTCATAGGTATTTTATTCTTTTTGTTACAATGGTAAATGGGAGTGTATCCTTAATTTCACTTTCAGATTTTTCATCATTAGTGTATAGGAATGCCAGAGATTTCTGTACATTAATTTTGTATCCTGCTACTTTACCAAATTCACTGATTAGCTCTAGTAGTTTTTTGGTAGCATCTTTAGGATTCTCTATGTATAGTATCATGTCATCTGCAAACAGTGACAGCTTTACTTCTTCTTTTCTGATTTGGATTCCTTTTATTTCTTTTTCTTCTCTGATTGCTGTGGGTAAAACTTTCAAAACTATGTTAAATAATAGTGGTGAGAGTGGGCAACCTTGTCTTGTTCCTGATCTTAGTGGAAATAGTTTCAGTTTTTCGCAACTGAGGACGATGTTGGCTGTGGGTTTGTCACATATGACCTTTATCATGTTGAGGTAAGTTCCTTCTATGCCTACTTTCTGGAGAGTTTTTATCATAAATGGGTGTTGAATTTTGTCAAAAGCTTTTTCTGCACCTATTGAGATGATCATATGTTTTTTATTCTTCAGTTTGTTAATATGGTGTATCACATTGATTGATTTGCATATATTGAAGAATCCTTGCATTTCTGGGATAAACTCCACTTGATCATGGTGTATGATCCTTTTAATGTGCTGTTGGATTCTGTTTGCTAGTATTTTGTTGAGGATTTTTGCATCTATGTTCATCAGTGATATTGGTCTGTAGTTTTCTTTCTTTGTGACATCTTTATCTGGTTTTGGTATCAGGGTGATGGTAGCCTCGTAGAAAATAGACATTTCTCCAAAGAAGATATACAGAATGCCAACAAACACATGAAAGAATGCTCAACATCATTAATCATTAGAGAAATGCAAATCAAAACTACAATGAGATATCATCTCACACCAGTCAGAATGGCCATCATCAAAAAATCTTCAAACAATAAATGCTGGAGCGGATGTGGAGAAAAGGGAACCCTCTCGCACTGTTGGTGGGAATGTAAATTGATACAGCCACTATGGAGAACAGTATGGAGGTTCCTTAAAAAACTAAAAATAGAACTACCATACAACCCAGCAATCCCACTACTGGGCATATACCCTGAGAAAACCATACTTCAAAAAGAGTCATGTACCACAATGTTCATTGCAGCTCTATTTACAACAGCCAGGACATGGAAGCAACCTAAGTATCCACCGACAAATGAATGAATAAAGAAGATGTGGCACATATATACCATGGAATATTACTCAGCCATAAAAAGAAATGAAATTGAGTTATTTGTAGTGAGGTGGATGGACCTGGAGTCTGTTCTACAGAGTGAAGTAAGTCAGAAAGAGAAAAACAAATACTGTATGCTAACACATATATATGGAATCTAAAAAAAAAAAAAAAGGTCATGAAGAACCTAGTGGCAGGACAGGAATAAAGACGCAGACCTACTAGAGAATGGACTTGAGGACACAGGAGGGGGAAGGGTAAGCTGGGACAAAGTGAGAGAGTGGCATGGACATATATACACTACCAAATGTAAAACTGATAGCTAGTGGGAAGCAGCCGCATAGCACAGGGAGGTCAGCTCGGTGCTTTGTGACCATCTAGAGGGGTGGGATAGGGAGGTTGTGAGGGAGGGAGATGCAAGAGGGAAGAGATATGGGGATATATGTATATGTATAGCTGATTCACTTTGTTATAAAGCAGAAACTAACACACCATTGTAAAGCAAATATACTCCAATAAAGATGTTAAAAAATAAATAAATAAAAATAAAAATTAATAGAAAATTTTAAAAGAAAACATGGGACCACTAGTTAGTGGAAATAAAGAGGGATTTCAAAGTCATGTTCTTATGTTACTTATGATGCCAACCTGGGGCTATGATGTAAAGAGTCTTCTAAGCACTTGTGCTAACCAAGAGGGATGTCTCAGGGAGGGGAGGTGGGCTGAGGATGTGATGTTCCAACATTGAATTAACTGTGCGTGCATGGAGTCCTGAGTGTTGGCTTATGGAAGCTGAACTATTACAAAGTGGCACCAAAGTGACTGAAAAGAGAGAATAGTTATTTCTGGTTGCTTGAACCTCAAGGGAAGTTGATTGGAGAATTTAGAACAGTGGGCTACCTTCTTTAACACTGACTTAAATCAGACTCTGACCTCAATTCTTGTCTGAAACTTAGCTTCTCAGCTTCTCCCCCGAAAAGAGCCCTGGCTTGTTTCTGACCTCACTAAATATTATAAATCACGTATGCATTTCTCCAGTAAAATGTCATGATGTTCAACTGGAACAGGCTGGTTATATATTTTGCTCTTTTCAGAAGAAAGAACAAAAAGGGCCCATGCTCTGTTTTTCTTTACCTGTCAGGATAGGTTCATTGTGAAGAACAGGGCAGCAGCTGGTCTACACCTGCCCCAGCCCCATGGGAAGTTCTGGCTCCTCCTTGTCTTTCTGCCAACAGGGCCCACCGCCCTCACTGTGTTCCCAGGTTTGGGGCAACTTACAAAGCAATGTTCCCCGCTCTCTGTCTTCTAAGAATCTTGGGAATACAAATTTATTTCCAGAAGAGCAAGATGAGACTAGTACATTTTCGTAGGGCTCCTGCTTTATCTGTGGTTGTAATTATTAGCTTTCTTAAACTCCCTTTCTTTATCAAAAAGTTGACAGCAATCCAGTTTTATAAATATTCTATGCAATAGCCATTTGAAATGAACTCTTTGAATCGATTTCTAAAGTAAAAAAAATAATAATAATTGCCTTTGCTTGTCGCCATAAATTTAAATAATGTTTAAGCATCATTCTTCCACTCAAGGTGACATCAGTGATAAACCTGGGATGGGTGCTCTGTAAATATTAATAACATATCAAAATATGTAATTTGTCAGTCAATATTGTTACAAAATTGGCCTGAATAATGGAATATAAGGCATCAGTGACCATCAGAACAAACTCAAAATGTGCTCAGATTGATTAAAAGAATTGGAGAAAATTGTTAATATACAACTACTTTTTAAATGTCTTTGCATTATTTGGTTGAAAGATCTCTGCTGGCATCTCAGCCCTACATTTTAAAGTCATTAAAAGTGCCTCACTTTCTAGGAAAAATGTTAAGAAAATGTAATTCCGTAATGTTTTAATTTTTATAGCTAACACACATTACATTTATAGCTAGGAAATAATACACATTAAAATAATAATGGCCCAGGAATTTTGCCTTTAAAAAAAAGGTGAAATTACAAAATGAAATTGTAAGCAATGCAAAATCTAACCCTCCATTCAAAATACATAGACATGATGTATAAAGTATGTTTTACAATTTTAAATAGATATATAGATAAATGTCTGTACTCAAAGTCATGAGCACAATTTATGAGTAACACAAAGAGAAAAACCCAGAGTCAAAGGACCTATGGAAACTCTGGACTACATATAAGTGATCTGGTCCAACTTTCAATGCCAACTGAGCGACAGATGCCAAACGTATCTCATACTTGGAAGGAAACAAGAACCCAGTTTCCTATGTGTAAATAGGGATTAAATCTTACACCTTTCCAGTATGCTGTGACTAAAAGGGTACCATCCCTCTAGGGTGCTGACTCTAGTCACATTGTCATTTCTATAAAGGATGATCAGAATAACAGCAAATTTCTCATCACCAATAATATCTATTAGAAGATAAGGATACAATAGCTCCAAAGGGTTGAAGGAATAACTGTCTATACACATTTAAATCATGAGTTGAGGTTGAGGACTGTATAAAGATATTATCAAGCTTAGAAAAATTAAGATGCACTAAATAGAGACTGAAATGGAAAAAATAAAAATAACTTCAAATTTAATAAATAAAATACAAAAATATAAAGTAAATTGATAAATTTATTGGAAATTTCATTGCAAATTAATCATACATTATGATGATAACAGCATGAATTCTTTTACTTTAAAGTGAGCCAGAATGGAAATTTTAACAATAATGCATGGAAGATGGGGAAGAGGATAGTTAGAATGAGAGAAGTTAAAAGATTCTAAAGCCTTATTCTTAGAGGAAGATAAAACACTGATCACATTTAGACAATGTGTTAAAGATATGAAACATATGTTAGAATTTTTAAAAACAAACAACAAGAATAAATACAATATTTAACTCTGATATGGTAGAAGAATAAAGAAGTACTTTTTATTAATTAATTTATTTATTTTGGCTGTGTTAGGTCTTCATTGCTGTGAGTGGGCTTTCTCTAGTTGCGGCGAGCAGGGGCTACTCTTCGTTGTGGTGCATGGGCCTCTCATTTTGGTGGCTTCTCTTGCTGTGGAGCATGGGCTCTAGGCACGCAGGCTTCAGTAGTTGTGGCACGTGGGCTCAGTAGTTGTGGCTCACGGGCTCTAGAGCGCAGGCTCAGTAGTTGTGGCGCACGGGCTCAGTTGCTCAGCGGCATGTGGGATCTTCCCAGAACAGGGCTAGAACCCATGTCCCCTGCATTGGCAGGCGGATTCTTAACCACTCCACCACCAGGGAAGCCCAAGAAGTACTTTTTAAAACTTATCGTTTTAAAGGATGTCAGCACTGAACAGCCGTGCCAGCCTTGGATGATTTACTCAAACTTCAGCGTGTGAGACAAGTGATCTTCTGGCTCATTGGCGCCTTTGAATTTTAGGTGTTCTCTGTTGTAGACACTTAACTTTTACTTAACTAATACAGATTTTGGTTAACAGAAGTGAGATCCTGTCACAACAAAACTGTAATAAATGACATTGGCTTAATGTTGAGGCAACAGATAAGCAGGGCACAAGCTGCAAGCTAAAGAGTGGTAACTGTATTTATTAGTCAGAGTTCAGCCTTTGACCAGAGAAACAGATACAGTAGGATCTCTCTAGTTATCAATATCTATCATCCACTTATCAACCAATCTATCATCTATAATTTATCTATCATCTATCTATCGGTCATCCATCTATCAATTATCTATATCATCTATCTATCTATCTTCATCATCTTCATCATCATCACCGTCATCTGTGTAACTATCTTCATGGCTTACATGACTGTGAGGGCTTGCTAGGCAAGTCTGAAATCCATAGGGCCGGCCATCAAGAAGGACAGGCTGGAACTCTTAGGCATGGGCTAAAACTAGTGTCCACAGGAGGAATTTCTTCTTCAGGGAAACCTCAGCTCTACTTTTAAGTTCTTTCAACTGACTGAATCAGGCCAACTCAGATTTATTTTAAAGTCAGCTAATAATGAACTTTAATCATATCTACAAAACACCTCCCCGGCAATACCGATATTGGTACGTGACTGAATAACTGGAAGCTGTAGTCCAGCCAGGTTGCCACCTCAGAGACCATCACAGTAACCTTTGCTATGCTGGCAAGAACATGCAAAACTCATGCCTACAATGATTTAGAAAACGTCATTGACCCATTGAACCTTCAACATTATTAAAACTTTTCAGAAAAACTCAAAATATGGATGTTAACCGTCTTATTCTTGGCAATTTTAGGAAACTTTTATGAGAAAGATAAACTCAACTTATACTTAGTGAGTTTGCAAGCAGAGATGGAAATGAATAAACCCTACAGAGGGATACTTTCTCTGCCTGAGAACTGTCTCTAATTCATTTGGGGATTCAAGAGTTAAAATCCAAAACTAAAGCAGTGATAAGAGATATCATCTTATATAAGTTTAATGGAGAAGTTCGCATATTACTTAGGAACCCTGGAATTGGAACCCTAGTAAATAGATGTAGTTATTAGGTGGGGCTTTGTATTGTTTTTCTTAGGGAAGAAGTAAGCTTGTCTCACTTTGGGAATAAGTGTTCATTTGAAAATTCTGATCTCCGTATAGGTGAATTGTGACAACGCCATGGTTTGTTACACCAAAGCCAATATCTCTTCATTTCCATGGCATTAGGATTTCAGCTGTGCGCACTGGCACGCAGCTGAGAACTGTATTTCGCAAACTCCCCTGCAGATAACCGAAGCCACATAACTAAATTTTGTCCAATGCAAAATGAAAGCAAGTGCTGTGGGTGACAAAGTCATGTCCTTAAGAAGAAGAGATAGGTCCTCCCTTTACAATTTCTACCTTCTTACCAGCTACGTGCTTTTATGATGGTAGGAACTGAATGGGTCATCATGAACTGTGAGATGGAGGTTTTAAGGACTACAGATAAGCAAGAAAGGAATAGCTTGGATCTCGTACAATACAAAGATATGGTACCAGCCTTGTCCTACCAATCTAGACTTTTATATTAGAGATAATTAAATATCTATCTTGTTTGAGCCACAAGATTTTAGTGCCAACTTGCTGTAACACCTTAACCTATATCCTAATTAATATGCATCACAGATTAGAATTATTGCAGAATTTATAATATATAAAGTGATAAAAATTAACTAAAAAAGATATCCCACTCTGTAAAAATGTGGAAATATGAACAGGCAATTCACAGAAAAGGAAATCTAAATAGCAGCGGCACATATGGAAAGACATTCAACATCTCTAATAACAAGGATTGTAAATTAAAACAACAGTGATGGTTCTTCAGTCGTCAAGTTTTCAATCAATAAAATTTTTGTCAATTGCAAGTGTTAGGAATGGAAATTGGTACTTTCACATATTGTTTTGGGGACTGTAAATTGTTGCAACCATTTTGGAAAGTAATTTTGTACTCTCTAATAACATTAAAAATGCACATGTTCCATGTCTCAGTAATTTCCATTTTTGGATAAGTGAATCCCTTACTGCATGGTTTAGAGTAGCAAAAACTCATAAACCAATCTGGAAATAACTTAAATACCCATTAAATATGAACAGATAAACACAATGTGGTCTATGCATAGTGTAGAACAGACTGAAACTCACACACACATAGAGAAATTATGATACTGAGAGGTAAAAGCAAGCTCAGATGGATAAATGAGTAGGGCACTACACCACTTACTGAAAATATTTAAGCACATACACAAAATATGCCATATTATGTGTATAATAAAGGCTAGAATGCTCATTTTAAATCTGTGATACCTGTTAACTCTAAGAAAGAGCATACGGAATGGAACTGGCTGTGAGTGGAAAAAGGAAACTATCCCTTAGATGTTTTTGAAATTAAAGACATGACAATACTTTTTTAAAAATGATGAAGTGTAAACAGTCACCAATTCAGAGGGTTGGAAACATGAGTGTTTGTTATAGGGTATTTCTAGTATTATGACATTTTTTCTTAAAAAAATAGCACTGAAAAATTGATAAATATTATAAGGCCCATTCCATTATAAGAGGCTTCTTCATTTTATTTTGGCAAAATAGATATTACTTTGATTACATGAAATTTAAAGGCATTATTCTGTAAGATTTATATATATTTAGTTAGAATTTTCTAAAACCAAGTTATTCAAAGTTATAAATACCCATATATTCTAGTTTTTGCCTCCATGCCTAACAGAGACCTAAATTTCAACATTTTGAAATGAACAGCTCAGCTACTGATTGATTTTTTCTTTTTTTTTGGGTAGCCAGGAAATTCCAAACTATTTTTCGTATTCTTTATCTTTTCCCACTGGAGATGCTAAAGTTACTTTTAAAATTTGATTCCCTCCAGAAGTGATAAAGGCGCCCTCCTCTAACTACCCAATATCACAAGACACAGTGATCCACTGAAATGATTTTGCACGTAGAGAGTTATCAAAATTTTATTTCGTGTAAGAAATGCCTCCAGAGCAATTAATTTCAAAGTGTTGATCAAAGATACCCTGGGTGGCAAGTGTGACTGTGGGGTAGTAAAGGATGTTTGGGGTTGAGTCTTTGCATATGCAATGTTTACATTTCCTTTAGGGAACCAAAGTAGAGACCCAAGAAATAGTTGGAGCACAAAGTAGCACTTAATTCTAAACTCTAGTGAGCGTTCAAAGAGAGGTATGAAATAGTGAAGACCTCAGAAAGGATTAGAGAATTGAGCTGGAGAGGCAGCAGGACAGAACTTTCCAAAGACAAGAAAATTATCTATTATATTAAGGAGGTTCAGAAGAGAAACCAAGCAGGTAAGAGATACAGGATGCACGTTGAAAAGCAATGGAGGTCAAGTTTGTCTATGTAAGGTTGGCTCAGGTCATGCAAGGTCATGACAGCCAGGTAAAAACTAGAGTTCAGTTGAAGATCAAAAGCCCTGGAATTCTCTGTGTTTGGGCATAAAGATAGTCACACTTGGGGCTTGGGAGCCAAATTGAAAACCTTTAGTTATTGGATAGTGATTATTTTCTATATGTTGGTCTTAGTTAGAACTGGAAACTTTTTTTTTTTTTTAATTATTTATTTATTTATTTTATGGCTGTGTTGGGTCTTCGTTTCTGTGCGAGGGCTTTCTCTAGTTGCGGCAA
This sequence comes from Balaenoptera acutorostrata, assembly GCF_949987535.1. Taxonomy (NCBI): domain Eukaryota; kingdom Metazoa; phylum Chordata; class Mammalia; order Artiodactyla; family Balaenopteridae; genus Balaenoptera; species Balaenoptera acutorostrata. Next base: position 77,254,932 of record NC_080075.1, read on the forward strand.
GTGGAGGCCACTCCTCATCGCGGTGCACGGGCCTCTCACTATCGCGGCCCCTCCCGTTGCGGAGCACAGGCTCCAGACGCGCAGGCTCAGCAATTGTGGCTCACGGGCCCAGTCGCTCCGCGGCATGTGGGATCTTCCCAGACCAGGGCTCGAACCCGTGTCCCCCGCATTGGCAGGCAGACTCTCAACCACTGCGCCACCAGGGAAGCCCAGAACTGGAAACTTTTGACTGAAGGATAAGTTTAGGAATTGCGACCAACAGCCATGAAAGTCTAGCATGTCAGAATTCCTCAATAAGAGATGGTGTCAAAGAAGAGTCAATAATGTTCATTGCCACTTTGAATGTCAATTCAGCATCTTTCTTCTCTTTCTGTGATGATGGACCTGGTTAAGGAGGAAAAGTTATACATGTGGAGCCTCTACTACCCCCAGACACGAGCATGTGCCATCTGACTCCTCACAGCTCCACAAGCCAGCATTGCCATTGCTGTATAACAGGTGAGGCTGAGGCAGAGAGAATTTAAGCCATTTCCCAAGGTCACACAGTGAAGACATGTTCAAGCCTGGATCAAAACTCAGGCTTTGGGGGGAGCTTTGACTTCTGTGTTCTTTCAGTTGCTACTGCCTTCCGAAGAGCCAAGCGCCACTGTATGAGACTGTACAGCTAACCTAGGATTCCGGCCACAAATTCTGGTTTCCAGCTCCTTGCATTAGCCACTTGAAAGCCTGCTCCACTCTTTCTGTAAAGGAAGCCTCAAGACACTGATTTAGAAGATGAAATGGGCAGTATTGGGGGGTGGGGGGCGAGCACAAATTGACCAGAGACAAGCATGGCTGTATCTGGAAATAGATGCGCTGCTTCACTGCCTCCTGACTCCATGTGGATGGTCTCCTGGGAACACACAGGGGACTGTTACATGCAGTACTCAGATTATCAGCAAGTGCTGGGTACAGCTCTGTGCTGGGCGTCTCTCTGAGTTGCTGAGGCAAGAGATAAGCTTGAGGCTCACTCAGTTGTGAAATTGGTTGAAGGGGAGAAAACAAATACCATCCCCACCCCATACTCACACACATACTCAATGCCAACCATCTTCAGTGGGAAAAAGCAATTCTCTTGATATGGAAATTAACCATTTTGTTACTGCTGCCTGCTTCTCCCTGTGTTTGGGAAATGCTTAAATAACTTTTGGGGGGGGGTCAAGATAGTTCTAAGAGCAAATGCTTAATGGAGAGCCAAAGTACATAAAAAGAAATTAAAGATTATAGTTGAGAATCCACATAAAGTGTGTAGTTTGTAGTAATGCACTAAAGTTTATTTCATAGTTTTGACAAATGTACCATGGTTGTTGTGTAAGATGTTAGCATTAAAAACAATAACTGAGACCATTTGGACAAATGGAATATACCTTTTTTTGAGTTAGACTTTTTACAGATTTCAGTGTCTTGGAACTCATGTTTGAAAAAAAGTGCTCTTTATAAACGTGAAGGGCTAAAGCTTGGGTTAGAACTGATGCACTGTTTAATCCAGGAAGTCACCCCAAAATTCAACTTCCTTCTTAACATAGGGTCTTATGCAATAGGAAACTATTGTGCTACCAGAGTACAGAACACCCAGTTCAATGTACTGATGCATCTACCACTTCATGAATCTACCTAGGCCTTTGGCATTATACGAATGACCTTAATTCTCAGGGAAAAAATATATATGTACCCTTATTTTAAAATGTTCTTAGCCTTTCTTGAATAAGGTCACTATTCACAGCTTTATACTAATTTCCAGGAGTTATTCTGCATATTACTTTCTAGATAATTGACTTTTTCTGTGTTAGAATTAATATTTAGAGTCTGATTCTATGCTTTTAATAGAATTACCATATGACCCAGCAATCCCACTACTGGGCATATACCCAGAGAAAACCATAATCCAAAAAGATACATGCACCCCAATGTTCATTGCAGCACTATTTACAATAGCCAGGTCATGGAAGCAACCTAAATGCCCATCAAAAGATGAATGGATAAAGAAGATGTGGCACATGCATACAATGGAATATTACTCAGCCATAAAAAGGAACAAAATTGGGCCATTTGTAGAGACGTGGATGGATCTAGAGACTGTCATACAGAGTGAAGTAAGTCAGAAAGAGAAAAACAAATATATATTAATGCATATATGTGGAACCTAGAAAAATGGTACAGATGAACTGGTTTGCTGGGCAGAAATTGAGACAGATGTAGAGAATAAATGTATGGACACTAAGGGGGGAAAGTGGTGGTGGGGGGGGTGGTGGTGGGATGAAGTGGGAGATTGGGACTGACATGTATACATTAATATGTATAAAATGGATAACTAATAAGAACCTGCTGTATAAAAAAATAAAATAAAATTCAAAAAAAAAAAGTTTAAGAAGGAAGATGAGATAGTAAAGAAAATGAAGTAACTCTGGACTTAGTAGGCCTTTGGGGGCATATCTAAGTACCTTCGTTTCCTCAAACAGTTGACGTTAGAAAGAGGACCATAGTGTGACAATAGATTTTAGTTTGCCTGGAACAGCCTGATTTCTACCCATTATCCCAGCACTACCTTTCATCCTCAGAAGTGTTCCACTTAGGATGATTATATTGTCACCTAATTACAGACTGAGTAACAGCACTTCTTCACATTGCAGTGTGGAAACAGTGAGCCAGGATTAAGTATTTTAAATAAAAACAAACAGGATTAAAAGATTTATATGAGGCCACCCAGATATCTCCATATTCAAGCCAGGTCCTAGAATCATCTCTCTAGTTGGTTAGGTCTCTTAACAGTATATGAGGATAGGGGATAGATATCAGCTTTTGGGGGGACAGTTTGTGAAGACCCAAGCACGAGCTGTTCATCTCGGCTTGAAGAACCTTCGACCAGGAAATGGAGAGGGCCCTGAATCAAACCTGAAGTTGCTCTTCATGCGATTTGTGGCATCATGGGGACTTTTGAATTGGTGGCATTGCAGAAGCATCCGAATTAAAAGCACTTGCCAAATGCTAACTTACACTTGGCACTTATAAACAGTTTTAATAATATAAATTATATTAAACTTACAAGGGACCTTATCACATGGGAGTAGGGAGAACTAGCCATTCGTAATAGAGGATTAATTGAGAATTGCTTCCTCAAAAGCAGCTGTGTTTGCAGCTAAAGCTCACCTCCTCCCCTTCGTTCTCCTGCTCTGCCGCGGGTGATAGGAGTTGAAGAACATAATGCGCTGTAAATGTTCACAGACACAAAGCAGTCTAGTTCTGGGGCTGGATGGGTTCCAGTTCTTATGAACCTTCCACAGAGAAGCTGCAGAATTAAATATGGCAAAGCTCCTCCATATACGGCTGCTGTGATAGCGGAGGGCCCTTCGCAGCTGACCTTTAGATGAACTTAATTACAATCAGCAAGAGAAAAACATTAGGCCTTTCATACAACATAATGGAGTTTCTCTAATTTGTTTACCAGCAGTACCCAGCAATGGCCTTCTCCCCACAGAAGGCTTTGGTGTGCAGAAATGAATCCAGGCAACCACATATTAGAGAGTCTGGCAGATTAGGCTGTGAGGTGTGCATATTACAAAGGGATCAAGAGTCCTGGAAGACAAACCCCTCTTGCAGTCGGCTGTCACTTTGGGGGTTATTATCCAACCGGATGTTATGAATTCATTCAGTGCTACATACAAAAACATTTAAATCATCAGTAGCAACAGGAAACAAAAGTTTATGGCTACTGATGTCTTGAAGGAATTTTGAGTGTCTGATAAGTAATTTTCAGGCTCACAGAATCAACATTTCATACCTTACATCTTATAAGGATTTTTTTTTCTTTTTAAACTAGGAGAAAGCAGTATCATTTTTTTTCAGTTTAATATCTACTGCTACGTACTGGTGTAAAATCGAATTCCAACATAATTTAAATGTACATTGATAGATGCCAGTGACTGGAAATTCTAAAATTATTTCTAAAATGCGTAGACCCTATTTCCCCATTTTTCTCTTTTAAGGTCAAGTCACACACACACACACACATGCACACACATACACACACATGCACACACATACACACACACACACACACTGTAGACCACAGAACTCTTTGGCTGCAAATCCAAGATGAATGTCAGGATAGAGTCCATGTGTTTTTCTTTGCTTCTTCTTGCAACTTGGCTGAAGGAGGGTGCACCCATTGTCACGGTGAGGTTCACTGATGTTATGATGAAGGGTTGATGTCTAAATGCAGAGATAAATGCTTTTCAAGCTACCAAAAGACAGGAAGATTGAAATATTCCAGATCACATATTTTGCAAGCGAAGACACCACACCATGAGCCTTTGTGGTGGTGAATTCTGGCCCCTTGGTTGGATACGTCTGGCCACCTGTGCTCTAGGGCAGGGCTACTTGAACTATCTAACAGGAAGAACTCTTTAAATTTCCATTCCTTTATGCACTGATAAAATAATAACAAATTGCAGGGCACTACTTAAAATGATAACTAGTAAAATTGTAAAATGTAAGCCCAATATTTTAATAATTATTAGACTCAAGAGACATTAAAATTACTTTGTCAAACTGCTATAGAAGTTTCTAAACATTTACTCTTGGTTTCTGTGTTTATTGAATCACAAACTGACGTCTTTGCACAGACCACATTTTGAGTAGTCCTGCTGTAAAGCATAATGAGTTTTATATCCTCATCTTTTTTCCATGCTTTAGACCAGAAATTGGCAAACTTTCTCTGACAAGGTCCAGAGAGTAAATAGTGTTGGTTCTGCAGGCCATACGGTCTCTGTCGCTACTACTCAACTCTGCAAATGTAGCAGGAAAGCATCCATGGACAGTATGTCAGCCATGAGCATGGCTGTGTTCCAATAAAACTTCATTTACAAAAGAAGGCTACAGGTAAAATTTGGCCTGTGGGCAGTAGTTTGCTGGTCCCTGTTTTAGATAGTCTGAGTTATATTTCCACATGTCCTAAATATTTTATTTGTGTTTTCAAAAGGTTTTTATAATAGAGTACTTACAGCAGTCTCCGTATACTTTAAACACATGTTGTGCTTTGGTTTTCTCACCTTTTGGAAATTTTACCAATAAAAAGAAGTTCTAATATTTTAAGGATTAAAATATTCTGGGGGATAAAAGCCATCATAGCCAAGAAGCAGAGCAGGTACCTCAGATCAGAATCTGCATAGATATACAACCTTTCTTTCCTAAGGCAGTGGGGAATTTTCAGTACTAGCTGGAGAGGGGGTGGGATGGTGCCTGATTCTTTCTTGCAGACTCAGCTCAAATATCACAACCTCTTTCATTCTGTCTCTTCAGAATATTTCTAAGTGGAACATTCTATGTTAGAAGGATTGTGGTCTGAGACTTTCCCATTTCCCTTAGAAAGTGTCAACTGTTATCTCCGCCACAAGCTCCTACCACTTATCAAACTGAAAAGGGTTGTCTGTTCATATATCCCTTCATCCTCCTAGACTGTGAACTCTTCAGGGCAGATTAAAATCTCTTCAAAGTTTCTTTGTTATTTACGATGCCTAGTACAGAACTGGAAACACACAGAGTGAGATTATATAGATACACATCTGTGTGTTTGTGTGTGTGTGTGTGTGTCTGTGTATCTATAATATGTGACGAGAACAACCTGAACTGAATGACCACCAAGATAGTTGCAAAACACACCTAAGACTATATACACTGAAGTGTCTGTAATCTATGAATAATTATGCAAATGAGCTATTATTAGTACTTGTGGGAAGAAGATGGATCAAGATGAAATTAAAAACAAAAATAAAATTAAAAGATGTGCACTGGAAAAATTGTGATACTAACTATATAAGTACTATGGAGGCCAGAGTATAGGACTGAGGCCACAAAGTAAGTGCTGATCACTCAGTGCTTATTGCCTAAATGAAGAAAGAGAAGAATGACAAATTTGAAATGAGGTATTGAATTTTATTTCAGAAATCTCTCCTCTCTTTCCTACTCACCCCCTACAACCCCCTACCACCCAGGTAACTTGGCTTTACCTCCTGCTATAAATATCCTGTTCTCTGAATGGATTTGTCTCTTTGCTCAAGCAGCGGCTTCACAGGGTCCTCCTGTGAATCCAGCAGGGACTCTGGCCAGTCAGCCTCTAGGAAGATTGGAAGATTTGGGGAAGATTGGTGTGTTTGTAGAAACCAACCCAGTCCCAGGTGAATACGCCCTCGCCTCTGATGCACAGTTGTTGCCTCACTCCATTCCCGGTATGGGAAATGCAACCAGTTGAGATTTTTTAAGAGACTTTTTGAAGCTTTTTGATACTTCCATCTATGCAGCATTGTGCATTTCCAAGTACATGTTGGCTGACATGCTGTGATTAATCCTTACTGTCTCCCCAAAGGGTGAATGAGTGGGTGGGGACTGGCCAGTCGGTGCTGCCACAGACACCGCTGATGAACACAGCCGTCACCTTGTACTGTGGTGTGGAACCTGTGGACTGCTTTTGGGACTGTGGTTACTCTATCTCAGCTGCCCAAACTACCTGAACGCTAGCACCTGTGTACCCTTAGGGAGGCTTGGTAATTACTCAGTCTCACATTGTCGCCCTGGGATTGAGTCAAGGTCAGCTCACCTCTCACAAAGCATCTCTACCTCAGCTTGCTGGGATTTTCCTTAGGAGAAGAGTGGTAAAACAGGATGCTGAGGAAATGAATCTCAGGAAATAGTATAGACATTATCAGATTGGTTAGACAATATCCCTTCTTGGAACTCCTGGGATTTCTTGGTGACAGGTGGCTTTGGAGGCAATAAGTGAGGTATAGCCACAAAAATCTCAATTTTTCTCATTGTACATGTTAGAATAGGCTAGTTTGGATACTGAAAAATTCAGTTGTTTATACATTATTATCATCATTATTATTATTAATTTTTTTTAATTTATTACTTATATACCAGGTGTATCTTTAAGAAGAGGTACTTATACATGGGTATAAATTGGTGGTTTTGTTGTCCCCAGGGACTTCTTGTTTTAGAAACTGAGGTTTGCAGTGTGGAGGGAGAGGGCATTTCAGACAGTCTGAGAAGTTGAGAGCTGAGGAGGAGTAGCTGATAATCATTCTGTTCTTCTGGGAAGTGTGAAGTCTAGAAGAAAAAGAAAGATCAAGGGTGGGCTGAGAAGAGAACAGAGGGGCCGTGCTTACGCCCTGCCGGAGGAGGCATGGGCAGAAAGAAATGAAAAACTGCTCCTGCTGTGCTTCCCCTTTAAGCAGAGAACATGCGCACCAGGGCTGGTCGTGGGGTGGGGCAGATGAGGGGCTTAGGAGAAAAAGGCCGACAGTGTCTTCCTCGGAAGAAGAGGCCAGCCCACGGGCCTCACTTCCTCGGAACGCACAGCCTGGCCTCTGCTCTGCACGTTGGCCTGCAGAAGGGGAAGCACCAGGAAAGAGAGCTATGAAGAGTCTGCAAGCATTGCTGACAGTAAGTCCCGTCCTTGAATGATTCCTGATTTGGAAAGATTTATTCCTTTCAATACTTTATTACAGGTAACACTTTCACTTGTGGAGGCTGTTGTGATGTAATACAGCCCTGCATCAAAAGTCTGGTCTCAAGAAAAAGGGTGTATAACCCTCTTTATATGTTGCTGGATTTGGTTTGTTGGTATTCTCCTGAGTATGTTTGCATCTCTGTTCTTAAGAGATATTGGTCTGTGTTTGTTTTCTTATGGTGTCTTTGTCTGTTTTTTGGTATCGGGTAATAGTGGCCTAAGGTTAAACTTTCTAAACAGATTTCTTATTTCAGTTTTGCCATCATACCATGCGATACTTAAGCTCCTGTGATCTGACACCTAGTTGCCTTCACCTAACATCAGCCTGGGGATGTTAGCAAGTGACTTCACATTTGCAGGCTCAATTCCCCTACTTGCAAGATCAGAATGATGACTATATCTGCTTCTTCCAGTAGAATCTAGGCAGGACAAGATTATGATTGCTATCCTAGCATCCACAAGTATTAGCTATTATTATTACTGGTCCTTCTTTAAGGTCAGTTTTCAAAATACCAACAAGCACTGAAATCAGCAAATATTTATTTATTTACCGCCTCGTATGCAAATTTCTGATTTTTTTCCCCTTTTTATTAACAGAGGGATCTAAGATAGAGTCTGTTAGCCTATAGCCTATCCTTTCAAGTTTCAGCCAAACTCCAGTTTTTTTATGGTTCAATCGAGCACATGTTATAGGAGAAATATCAAAATATCCTAATATACATAAATATATATTCATTAATGGGTTATGAAATTAGTTTAGTAAGTGGTTACTAAGATATTTCTTAATAAAAAAGGAAAAAGAGGAGAGGAGATTTTAGTGTACATTAAAAAAAAAGACCAGAAACATCAGCATCACTGTGAACTTGTTAGAAAAGCAGATTCTTGGGTACCACAGACCCACTGAATCAGAAACACTTGGAGTGGAGCTCAGGAATCTGTGCTTTAACAAGTCGTCCAGGTGACTCTGATGCAGGCTGAAGAGGCTGAAGTTTGAGAACCACAAACAGAGTTTGGAGATAGGGGCTGTCAGTTAAAATCTTGGAACGCTTCTTTAGTGCTGTTGTGAATTTAGGCAGATTATTCACACTCAACAAAGCCTGTATCTCAGGGTTGTTGAGAGAATTTAAATGAGATAATGCATATGTAAATACTGAAACAACTGAAAGTTCCAAAAAACTCTAAGCAGATATGTTTATGAGAGAGACACTCCAGAGCAGCCACACAAGTCTCTTCAGGCGAGAAAAGCAACATTCCATGGATGCATTCTTATTTCTCAGCCTCCCTTGCCATTAACTTGAGGCCTGGTAACTGGTTACCAGTTCCGGTGGGTGGATGGCCCGTGAGTGAGAGTGGTGTGTGTCGCTACCAGCCAGAGGCAGTTACAACCAGGGTGCTTCCTCCATTCTTTTGTTCTCCTGCCATGAAGCATACTTCCTGTCCTACCGGACCCCTTGATCCAGAGATAAATCTTTGTTGTGTTCAGCCACTGAGATTTCAGGAGTGATGTGTTGTGGCAGCTAGCATAAATTATCTGAGTCAGCAATGTAGGAGGAAGAGCGATGAGAAAGAGAGTAAGATTGACAATGAGACGTCAGATGGGGGAGAAGCTGGCTCAAAGAAAGAGATATTATCTCCTGATGAGAGGAAACAGATACTGGGCCGAGTCTTTACCTCCATAAGTCCTGGGAAGAAGACAGAGATCTCTAAAAGACTTAATACCAAAGGAAGGATAGGTAATTTTCTAGAAAATTGTTGTCTACTCAATGCCTGTGAAGATGATGAATTCAGATAGGTGTTCTCATTCTTTGGTGTAAAGTGGGAAGGGGATGGGATGGCTTGGGCCTGCTTCCCATAAAAACTAAGGATTCTATATGTTAAAAGCAGACCCTATGCCAAGTCTCCTAATGGTTTTCTTGCCTTTATTTATATACTACCAACCCATTCTTTAAAATGCATTTCTTTTGCACCAAAAACTAGCCAGAAACCCACTGATGATCTGTTCACCTTCCTTTTTTCCCTTCAAGTTCAACATCTTGACATTTTTCTGAACATTTTCTTATTTTAAGTTTAAATTATACTAGATGACTGGTATTTTACTGAATGCACCCTGCTCTTTTTAACATCAGTATATGTATCCCCCTGCAAAGTTTGACTTTCAGAGGTCAGATTATGATATCACATTTCAGGAAGGCTTCTCTGACTCCCTAGTATTGAACAAGTTGTTATTACATGATGTCTCAAGGTACATATTTAATGAATTTTCATTGAAGAGGATAAAGAGAATGACAGCTTCTCCTGTATCTAAGGATATATCTCAGGTTACCTAATTTTCTGTTTAAAAACCTTTTGATAGACACTTTTTGTTACATATAAGGTGTGTAGACAACCATTGTCTTAGACATAGGAACCCAAAATAATTTTCTATGGCTTGAAATCTGTAGTGCAGAGCTGATTTCCCTGGGGAAGACATGAATTAATCTATATACAAACCATGATAACCTCCTTCTGCTTTTCCTTACAGCCTTCATTTTTGTGTTTCCATCAGGGATTATTTTACTATCATCTGAAATTATCTCAGAATTTATTTTAATTCAGGTACGCTGGCAATGAATCATTTAATCTTTACATTTCTGAAAATGTATTTATTTCTGCTTAAATTTAAAATATGTTTTCTACATATAGAATTTTAGATTAACAGTCTTTTTTTCCAGAACATTAAAAATTTTTATTATTGACTTCCATCTTCCATAATTTCTGTTGAGATGTCAGTTGCTAATTTATTGTTGTGCCTTTAAAGGTACCTTTCCAAGTTTTACTGTTTTAGGATTCTTTTATTTTTATGTAGATTTCAACAGTTTTACTTTGTGTATTGGTGTGATTTTCTATGTGTTTGTTCTGCTTGGAGTTTGCAGAGCATCACGAAACTTCATGAAACTGTGGATTGATATCTTCAGCAATTGTTCACCCAATATTTCATATTTCTTCAACTATTGCTTTCTTCCACTGTCTCTGTCCTCTCTTTCTGTGAATCCAGTTATAAGGAGTTTTCCCTTTTTTTTTTTTTTGGGTAACAAAATAATTGTAGGTGATCTAGCTGATATTGTCTTCCTCAAGAGGATGTTTATCTTTTTTTTTTTTTTTTTCTGCTAAGCAGATCGATTGAGAGCCTGTTCATATAAATTCTTAGAGACTGAGTTGACTTGAAGCTGGGTTGCTTTTTAGGTAAGCCTCCTTCTACTTCTGATTCATTGCCTCTCTCAGGACATATCTCTATAGGAATCACAGTTAAGAGCCTGTGGTGTTCACTGAGCCCTCTTCACATAATGGGTCCTGAACTCTAGGCATTTGTTCCTCAGCACCAAAGACTGCCAAATACTTGGCTCTACTTTTCAGAGATTTTTTTTTTCCCTTAGCATATTAGTCTCTTTCAGTGTACAATTTATGAAGTTGGCAATTATCTAATTGTAGGACTTAGTGATATTCCCCTTATTTTTCATCAAGATTTAGCTCTTCACATCTGTCGGTTTTTATTTCCATTAGATTGTTTGCTTTAGTTTTTCTTGCTAATTCATTGAAAGTTCCAGCTCAATTTCTTTTTCTCTACCCTCGAGCGGCAGACCTTCTACCATGGCCCTTTGCCCAGGGTCCAGAGTCCACAAAGGCCCTAAGGTTAAAAGAAACTACAGGATGTTGGTTCACTTCTTTGAAGTTTCCTCTCTTATTAGATCCTATGTTCTTGATTCCTGGATGCCTCAGAGAGCCTTCAATGCCTTCAGATAAACTTATTTTGCTATGTTTTCTGTTTTTCCTGGTTGGTTCTGGTTAACAGAACTGTTTAGCCATAAACTACCTGCCCTCCCCTCCATGTTAGCTGGAAGAGGTGGTGTTCTCCTTGATGTTTTGCAGTTCTCTGTCTACTGGTGAACTCATGCACTGGGTTGTATACGTGATGACCAACTGGATATCATAATCTGTGTATTATCCTTTCTTATCATTTCTACTTTTATACAGTATTTCCTGTATTTCTTATTAATTTTAAGGAACTCTTTTAAAATATATTTTAGATTTTAATTCCCTATCATTAAAAGACATTTCAAAAAGCTAATCCTAAACCATCTCCTCTCTGCTTATACTGTGCTATCTTCCATGGAAGATTCCATTTCTTTTTAATACAGAAATTCATTATTTTTTTCTGTATGGTTTTGCTTATTGTGTTCTTATTAAGAAATCTGTCCCTACTCTAAGAGTCTCTTTTGGTATTCTTCTATGTTCTCTATTATTAACTTATTTTACATTTTATGTTCATGCAATTTATGCAATTTAGACAATAGGGAGTGGCTGTGAAAACTCTGGACTTCAATCTTGTTTCTAATACAATTCTCCAATAAAAGGAACAGAGTCTCTTTAGAGAAATGTTTGATTCTATGACTAGGACAGGAAATATACAAAATAAGCTTGTAATATCTTATAGAGCCATAAATAAGAAAGTGCTCAAAAAAAAAAAAAGATGACAGTACATTTCTTATCAGAAACAGTGCAAGTGAGAAGATGGTGAAGAAAAAAATCTTTAAAGTATTGAAAGAAAACACTGTCACCCTAGATTTTATACCCAGTGAAAATTTTTTTTCAAAAATAAACATAAAATAAAGACTTCTTCTTAAATAGAAAAGAGAAAAAGTTCATCAGCAGCAGACCTGCACAACAAGAAATGTTCAAGGAGGTCCCTGAGGCCAAGGAAAATGACACCAGAAAGTTATGTGGACATTGAGGACACCAAAGAACAGAAACATTAAATATAGTAAAGATGTGGGCAACTATACATGATTTTTTTTATTGTTTAAACATCTTTTAAAAATAATTGACTGTTTAAACAAAAGTAGTAGGAATGAAGTGGGGATTAATAATATAACTATATGGAAATATATGGCAACACTAGCATAAAGGCCTAGAGGGACAAAATAAAAGTATAGTGTTGTAATATTCTTATATGTGAAGTAGCGAACTATCAGTTGAAAGTAGACTGTGATAAATTAAAGACATATACTATAATCCCTAAAACAACCACTAAAATAACAAAACAAAAATTATAGCTGATAAGTCAGCAAAGGATATTAAATGGAATTATTAAAAAATCTATTAACAGAAAAGAAAGCAGAAAAAGAAGAAAAACATGGAACAAAAAAATTGGAAAAGTTAAAAACAAAGAGTAAGATGATAGAATTAAACCTAATTAAATGATTTATCACATTACATACAAATGGTCTAAATGATTTAAAAAATTTTTAATGATTAAAAAACACAAGACTCAACTATACACTGCACACATATAAAATATTTTAATTATATAGTCACTAATAGACAAAAAGGAAAAGGAAAAATAAAGAAGTACTTTGCTCAGATTAGTCAAAAGAAAGTTGTAGTAGCTATATTAATACCAGACAAAGTATAATTCAGAGAAAAGAATATTACCTGGCATAAGGAAGATCATTTCAGCCAATAAAGGAGTCAATACATCCAAAGGAAATACATGCCTAAATGTGTATGTACTAATAACAGATCTTCAAAATACATGAGGTTGGAATTCCGTGGCAGTCCAGTGGTTAGGACTCTGTGCTTTCACTGCTGAGGGCCTGGGTTTGTGCTTCACTGTTGAGAGCCTGGGTTCGATCCCTGGTTGGGGAATTAAGATCCCACAAGCTGCGTGGCCAAAAATAAAGTACTAAAAAAAAAATACATGAGGCAAAAATGAATGCAAATACAAGGAGAAAGAGATAAAACCAAATTATACCTGGAGATTTCAATAACCTTCTCTAATTGATAGAACAAGGAGATACAAAATTGTCAAGGATATACAAGACTTGAACAACGATAGCAACCAACTGACCTACTGACAGCTACAGAACACTCCAACCAATAGAATATCATTCTTTTGTCAAGGGCACATGAAATATTTTCCAAATTAAACAACATTCTTGCCCACAAAAAAAGCCTCAATAAATTTTAAAATGATTCAAGTCATATAAAGTATGTTCTCACACCACAATGAATTTAAATTAGAAATCAATAACAGAAAGCTTTCTGGAAAATCCCTAGGTATTTGAAAATGATATAAGACATTTCTGAATAACCCAAGGACCAAGGAAAAAAAAGGAAAGTAGAAAATATTTTGAACTGAATGAAAAACGAAAACACATCATATTAAAAATTGTGGGATATTGCTAAAGCAGTACTTAGTGGGAAATTTATAGCACTAAAAGCCTATGTTAGAAAAGATAAATGGTCTTAAATCAATGACCTCAGCTTCTACTGCATAACTAAATAAATAAGAGCAAATTAAAACCAAAGTAAGCTGAATAAAGGAAATAATAAAGACCAGAGTTGAATTCGCTGAAAAATTAAAAAGAAAGATGATAGAGAATCAAGTAAATCAAAGTCTGGTTCTTTCAGAAGATCAATAAACTTGATAAAACTTTAGACAGGCTAATAAGAGAAAAGGAGAGAAATACAAATTACCAATATTGGGAATGACAATTGACATCACTACATATTCTAAGAAATATTAAAAGGGTAATGTGAAAATATTATAAACAAATTTATGTCAATAAATTTGGCAACTTAGATAAAATAAACATATCCCTCGAAAGATATAAACTATCAAAGCTCACTCAAAGATTAAATAGATAATATGAATAGACCTGTTATCTATTAAATAAATTGAATTTATAGTTAAAACCTTTCTGCAAAGAAAACTCCAGGCCCAGATGTTTTTACTTGTGAATTCTACCAAGTAATTAAGGAAGAAATTAAATCAGTTATACACAAAGTGATCTAGAAAATTGAAAAGGTGAGAATATTCCCAACTCAGTATATGAGACCAGAATTATTGATACCAAAATAAGACAAAGACATAAAAATAACAACAACAACAAACATTTGGGTGTAATCTCCTTCATGAGTATTGATTACAAATATTCAAGTAAAATGCTATTAATCATGTTTAACAGTATATAAAAAGAATAATAGATCATGATCAGTTCTGGGGTTTATCACAGAAATGCAATGTTGGTTTAGCACGCAAAGATCCATCAATGTTACTCAACATATTAACAAATTAAGAAATAAAACATATGATCATCTTAAGTAGATGCAGAAAAGCATTTGGTAAAACTCAACATTCATTCCTGATAAAAATACTCAGCAAACTAGGAACAGCAGGAAACTTCATCATTTTGATAAAGGGAATTTATTAATACTAACATCATACTCAATAGTAAAAGGCAAAATGCCTTTCCTCAAAGATCAATATCAACAATAAGATGTTCTCTCATCACTCCTATTCTCTTTCTATTGCACTGACCACTGCAATAGTGAGAGAGGATAAAATAAAAGACATTCAGTTGATAAGGAAGGAGTAAAAGTGTTTTATTCAAAGACAAAATCGTCTACGTAGAAAATTAAAGGGAATCTACCAAAAAAAAACTGAGAACTAAGAAGTTAATCTGCAAGTTTGTAAGATAAATGAGTCATACACAAAACTCAATTTTATTTCTATGATTGGAAATTAAAATAAAAAATACCACTTAAAATAACATAAAAAAATAAACTATATAGGCAGAAATCTTGCAAAATATGTATAAGATTTTCAATCTGAAAACTATAAAATGTTGCTGAGAGAAGTTAAAATATATCTAAATAAATGGAGAGATATACTATGTTCAAAGGTAGAAAGATTTGATAGTTTTAAAATGTTAATTCTCCTCAACTTGATCTATAGATTCAATGAAACTATACTATACTCTTAGCTCATGTTTTGTAGATATTGCTAAGCTGATTATAAAATTCTTCTGGAAATGGAAAAGACTCAGAATAGGCAAAACAAGTTTGAAAAATAACAAATTTTGAGAGTTCAGTACTTACTCTAAGGTTAAACAAATGGTGAGGCATTGGCATAAAGATAGACAAATAGATCAGTGAAACATAGTGCGTATAGAAATAGACCTACACATATATGTCCTTTCTGTGTGTTACTGATTATTACAGTCCCATGGGACCAGGCACATAAGCTTTTCTGGCCTCCGGTGCCAGGTGATCAAGAGGCATTTCCTTGGTACAGCTGCAAAAATTGGAGCACCAGACTCATGCAAAAACTCTCCTCCAGGAGACACTGTTGCTCTGGAGCTTGGCTGAGGGAGACTGCAAAGATGGCGCCCACCAGTCTCTGTCCCAGAGAGTGTTCTCACAGGCTCCTGAATGTGTGTGTTAATATAGAAGCCCACCCCTCAGGCCAGCACTTAATATAAGCAGGTGAGCTTCCTTTACTTTAAGTCTGGGCATGATTGGCTTTTTCTGAGCTGGGCCCTGGGGCAGGTGAGTCCAAGCACCAGACCCCTTTCAGAGAAGCTTCTCAGATTGTTAGAGTCTTGTAGGTCTTGGGATGTGAGCCCTAGTTGGTTTTTAAAGCCCCAGATGTTTGGGGGGCTCATCTCTCAAGTGTACTTCCTCAAAGTCAGGATGTCTGATGTGGCATCCCAACCCTTCCCTCCTCAGGGAGAAGCTCTGGGCTCCACGTTCCCTCTTGGTTGTGGGTTGCTGCATCAGGGGTGGGGTTTATGGTGAGATTGTGTCCCAGCCCCTCTTACCCACCTTGATGTAATTTTCTCGTTTACCCGATGTGTACTCGTCTCTCAGCCAACCTTTAGTTTTTTTAAGTGGAAATGTTCCATATGTAACTATAGAATCAGTGTGTCTGTGGGAGGAGGTGAGTTCAGGATCTTCCTGTGCTCCCTTCTTGAACTGGAATTCCAAAACAGACCTGAAAACCTCATTTTGACATAGATGCAAAGGCATTTCAATGGAGAAAGAGCAATCTTTTCCATGAACAATAGCAGAACAATTGTAGTCAAAATTTTAAATCAAATTTTAAATTAATCAAAGTTTAAAGCTTCTGTCTTTTGAAAGATATCCTCAGGAGAATGAAAAGATAAGCCATAAATTGGGAGAAAATATTTGCAAAGCATATATCTGACATAGGACTTATATTCAGAATATACAAAGACTTTTCAAAATAATAAGAAAATAATTTATTTGTTTTAAAATGTAGCCAAAAAACTTGAATAGAAAGTTTACCAAAGAAGACACAAGGATGGCAAATAAACACATGAAAATATGACCAAATCACTATTAGGGAAATGCAAACTAAAACCACAATGAGAAATCACTACAGACCTATTTATAATGGCTAAAATATTAAAAAGACTGACCATACCAAGTGTTGCTAACGGTGGATGTGAAGTAAATAGGACTTTCATACGTTAATGATGGGAATGTAAAGTGATGAAGGCATTTTGGAAACAGTTTGGCAGTTTCTTACAAAGTAAATCATTCACCTACTATGATCCAGCCATTCTACCACTGGATATTTATCTAGGAGAAAATATTATGTTCATACAAAGACACGTTCATAGTAACTTATTTGTTATAGGCCAAAATGGAAACAGCCCAAATATCAGTCAATAAGTGAATGGATGATATTTTTAGTTGCAATATATCTATAAAATGAAATACTAACTAGCAGAAACTAACACAACATTTTAAGTCAACTGTACTCCAATAAAAATTCTTTTAAAAAGAAATGAAACAACAATGCAATTAAAAAAAACAGAATGAACAACTGACATATGATTTAATGTGGATGAATTATGGTGAGTGAAAGAAGTCAGACAAAAAGTATACATACTCCAGCAAATGATTTTGTGGATATCAACAAACTGATTCTAAAGTTTATATGGAGAGGAAAAGGACTCAGATAAGTCAACACAGTATTAAAGGAGATGAACATTGTTGGAGGCCTGACACTGCCTGACTTCAAGACTTACTATAAAGCTACAGTAATCAAGACAGAGTGGTACTGGTGTAAGAATAAACAAATAGATCAATGGAACAGAGTAAAGATATCAGAAGTAGATGCACTTAAACATAGTAAACCAGTCTTTGACAAAGGGAGAAAAGACTATACAATGGTCTCTTCAACAAATGGTGCTGGAATAACTGGAAATCCATATGCAAAAAAGTGAATCTGGACACAGACCTTATGTCCTTCACAAAAATTAACTCAAAATGGATCACAGACGTAAATATAAAACACAAAACTATAAACTCCTAGAAGATAACATAGTAGAAAACCTAGGTGACCTCGGATGTGGTAATACTATTTGGCTACAACATCAAAGGCCTGATCTGTGAAACAAGTCATATATAAGCTGAATTTCATTGCAATTAAAATTTCTGCTGGAGAAACATAATGTCAAGATAATTGGAAGACAAGCCAAAGACTGACAGAAAATATTTGCAAGAGATACATCTAATACAGGACTGTTATTCAAAATATACAAAAAACTTAAAATTCAACAATAAGAAAACAAACAATCCAATTAAAAAATGAGCCAAAGGTGTTAACAGATACCTCACCAATGAAGATGTACAGATGGCAAATAAACATATGAAAAGATCCTCCATATCATATGACATCAGGGGAATGCAAATTAAAACAACAGTGAGATATCACTACACACCTATTGGAATGGCCAAAAATCTGAAACCCGAACAACACCAACTACTGTCAAAGATGTGGAGGAATGAAAAATAGAATGAAGGATGGAATGAAAAAGGGTTCAGGAATGAAAAATGGTGCAGCCACTTTGGAGGACAGTTAGTTTGGTGTTTTTTTATAAAAATACATATAACCTTACTCTAAGATCCAGCCATCACACTTCTTGGTATTAACACAAAAGAGTTGAAAATATATGTCAACACAAAATCTGCACAGGAGTGTTTATAGCAGCTTTATCCATAATTGCCAAAATGTGGAAGCAGTCAAGACGACCTTTAGTAAGTGAATGGATAAACAAACTGTGGAAAATACAGACAATGAGATATTATTCAACTCTAAAAAAAGAACTATCAACCAATGAAAATGCATGGAGAAAACTTAGATGAATCTTACTAGTGAAAGAAGCCAATATGAAAAGTTTGCATGCTGTATGTATGATTCCAGCTGTATGACAGTCTTCAAAAGGCAAAACTATGGAGACATTAAAAAGATCAGTGGTGAAGGAGTACTTCCCAGAACTTCCGCTGCCAGTGTTCTTGCCCCCACGGTGGGCCACAGCCACCCCCAGCCTCTGCAGGACACCCTCCAACACTAGCAGCCTCATCCATCATAGGCCAGACAGCAGAAGCAAGAAGAATTACAATCCTGCAGCCTGTGGAATGAAAACAACATTCACAGAAACATAGACAAAATGAAAAGGCAGAGGACTATGTACCAGATGAAGGAACAAGACTAAACCCCAGAAAAACAACGAAATGAAGTGGAGGTAGGCAACCTTCGAGAAAAAGAATTCAGAATAATGATAGTGAAAATGATCCAGGACCTCAGAAAAAGAATGGAGGCAAAGATCAAGAAGATGCAAGAAATGTTTAACAAAGACCTGAAGAATTGAAGAACAAACACCTAGAAGAATTAAAGACCAAACAGAGATGAACAGAACAATAACTGAAATGAAAACTACAGTAGAAGGAATCAATATCAGAATAACTGAGGCAGAAGAATGGATAAGTGACCTGGAAGACAGAATGGTGGAATTCACTGCTGCAGAACAGAATAAAGAAAAAAGAATGAAAAGAATGAAGACAACTGAAGAGACGTCTGGGACAACATTAAATGCACCATCATTTGCATTAGAGGGGTCCCAGAAGGAGAAGAGAGAGGGAAAGGACGTGAGAAAATATTTGAAGAGATTATAGTTGAAAACCTCCCTAACATGGGAAAGGAAAGAGCCACCCAAGTACAGGAATGCAGAGAGTTCCAAGCAAGATAAACCCAAGCAGAAACAAGCTGAGACACACTGTAATCAAATTGACAGGAATTAAAGACAAAGAAAAATTATTAAAAGCAACAAGGGAAAAATGACAAATAACAAACAAGGGAACTCCCATAAGGTTAACAGCTGATTTCTCAGCAGAAACTCTACAAGCCAGAAGGGAGTGGCACGATATATTTAAAGTGATGAAAGGGAAGAACCTACAACCAAGATTACTCTACCCAGCAAGGATCTCATTCAGATTCGACAGAGAAATCAAAAGCTTTACAGACAAGCAAAAGCTAGGAAAATTCAGCACCACCAAACCAGCTCTACAACAAATGCTAAAGGAACTTCTCTAAGTGGGAAACACAAGAGAAGAAAAGGACCTACAAAAACAAACCCAAAACAATTAAGAAAATGGTCATACAAACATACATATCAATAATTACCTTAAACGTGAATGGATTAAATGCTCCAACCAAAGCACACAGGCTCACTGAATGGATACAAAAACAGGACCCATCTATATGCTGTCTACAAGAGACCCACTTCAGACCTAGGGACACATACAGACTGAAAGTGAGGGGATGGAAAAACATATTCCATGCAAATGGAAATCAAAAGAAAGCTGGAGTAGCATGACTCATATCAGATAAAATACACTTTCAAGTAAAGAATGTTACAAGAGACAAGAAAGGACACTACATAATGATCAAGGGATCAATCCAAGAAGAAGATAATTATAAATATGTATACACCCAACATAGGAGCACCTCAATACATAAGGCAACTGCTAACAGCCATAATAAAAAGAAACTAACAGTAACACAATAATAGTGGGGGACTTTAACATCTCACTTACACCAATGGACAGATCATCCAGACAGAAAATTAATAAGGAAACGCAAGCTTTAAATGACACAATAGACAAGATAGATTTAATTGATATTTATAGGACATTCCATCCAAAAACAGCAGATTACACTTTCTTCTGAAGTGCACACGGAACATTCTCCAGGATAGATCACATCTTGGGTCACAACTCAAGCCTTGGTAAATTCAAGAAAATTGAAATCGTATCCAGCATCTTTTCTGACCACAATGCTATGAGATTAGAAATAAATTACAGGGGGAAAAAACGTAAAAAACACAAACACATGGAGGCTAAACAATACGTTACTAAATAACCAAGAGATCACTGAAGAAATCAAAGAGGAAATCAAAAAATACCTAGAGGCAAATGACAATGAAAAACGATGATCCAAAACGTATGGGATGCAGCAAAAGCAGTTCTAAGAGAGAAGTTTATAGCAATACAGTCCTACCTCAGGAAACAAGAAAAATCTCAAATAAACAATCTAACCATACACCTAAAGGAACAAGAGAAAGAAGAAAAAACAAAACCCAAAGTTAGTAGAAGGAAAGAAATCATAAAGATCAGAGCAGAAATAAATGAAATAGAAGCAAAAAAAATAAGGCAAAGATCAACAAAACTAAAAGCTGGTTCTTTGAGAAGATAAACAAAACTGATAAACCTTTAGCCAGACTCAAGAAAAAGAAGGAGCGCACTCAAATCAATAAAATTAGAAATGAAAAAGGAGAAGTTACAGTGGACACCACAGAAATACAAAGCATCATAAGAGACTACTAAAAACAACTCTATGCCAATAAAATGGACAATCTGGAAGAAATGGTCTAATTCTTAGAAAGGTACAACCTTCCAAGACTGAACCAGGAAGAAACAGAAAATATGAACAGACCAATCACAAGTAATGAAATTGAAACTGTGATTAAAAATCTTCCAACTAACAGAAGTCCAGGATCAGGTGGCTTCACAGGTGAATTCTATCAAACATTTAGAGAAGAGCTAACACCCATCCTTCTCAAACTCTTCCAAAAGATTGCAGAGGAAAGAACACTCCCAAACTCATTCTACAAGGCCACCATCACCCTGATACCAAAACCAGGAAAATATACTACAAAAAAAGAACATTACAGACCAATATCACTGATGAATATAGATGCAAAAATCCTCAACAAAATACTAGCAAACAGAATCCAATAACACATTAAAAGGATCATACACCATGATCAAGTAGGATTTATCCCAGGGATGCAAGGATTCTTCAATATACACAAATCAAGCAATGTGATACACCATATTAACAAACTGAAGAATAGAAACCATATAATCATCTCAATAGATGCAGGAAAAGCTTTTGACAAAATTCAACACCCATTTATTATAAAAACTCTCCAGAAAGTGGGCATAGAGGGAACCTACCTCAGCATAATAAAGGTATATGCAACAAACCCACAATGAGCAAACCTCATTCTCAATGATGAAAAACTGAAAGCATTTCCTCTAATATCAGGAACAAGACAAGGATGTCCACTCTTGCCACTATTATTCAACATAGTTTTGGAAGTCCTAGCCATGGCCATCAGAGAAGAAAAAGAAATAAAAGGAATCCAAATTGGAAAAGAAGTGAAACTGTCACTGTTTGCATATGACATGATTCTATACATAGAGAATCCTACAGATGCCACCAGAAAACTGCTAGAGCTAATCAATGAATTTGGTAAAGTTGCAGGATACAAAATTAATGCACAGAAATCTCTCGCATTCCTATATACTAACAACAAAAGATCAGAAAGAGAAATTAAGGAAACAATCCCATTCACCACTGCAACAAAAAGAATGATATACCTAGGAATAAACCTACCAAAGGAGGTAAAAGATCTGTACTCAGAAAACTATAAGACACTGATGAAAGAAATCAATGATGACACAAACAGATGGAGAGATACACCATGTTCTTGGACTGGAAGAATCAATATTGTGAAAATGACTATGCTACACACAGCAATCTACAGATTCAATGCAATCCCTATCAAATCACCAATGGCATTTTTTACAGAACTAGAAGAAAAAATCTTAAAATCTGTATGGAGACATAAAAGACCCTGAATAGCCAAAGCAGTCTTGAGGGAAAAAAACTGAGCTGGAGGAATCAGACTCCCTGACTTCAGACTATGCTACAAAGCTACAGTAGTCAAGACAATATGGTACTAGCACAAAAACAGAACTATAGATCAATGGAACAGGATACAAAACCCAGAGATAAACCCACCCACCTATGGTCAACTAATCTACAACAAAGGAGGCAAGGGTATACAATGGAGAAAAGGCAGTCTCTTCAATAAGTGGTGCTGGGAAAACTGGACAGCTACATGTAAAAGAATGAAATTAGAACACTCCCTACACCATACACAAAAATAAACTCGAGAAGCATTAAAGACCTACATGTAAGACTGCATACTATAAAACTCTTAGAGGAAAACCTAGGAAGAACACTCTTTGACATAAATCACAGCACGATCTTTTTTGACCCACCTCCTAGAGTAATGGAAATAAAAACAAAAGTAAACAAATGGGACCTAATGAAACTTAAAAGCTTTTGCACAGCAAAGGAAACTATGAACAAGACGAAAAGACAACCCTCAGAATGGGAGAAAATATTTGGAACTGAATCAACAGGCAAAGGATTAATCTCCAAAATATATAAACAGCTCATGCAGCTCAATATTAAAAAAACAAACAACCCAATCAAGAAATGAGCAGAAGACCTAAATAGACATTTCTCCAAAGAAGACATACAGGTGGCCAAGAGGAACATGAAAAGCACTCTATCAGTAATTATTAGAGAAAGGCAAATCAAAACTACAATGAGGTATCACCTCACACCTGTCAGAATGGCCGTCACCAGAAAATCTACAAACAACAAATGCTGGAGAGGGTGTGGAGAAAAGGGCACCCTCTTGCACTGTTGGTGGGAATGTAAATTGATACAGCCACTATGGAGAACAGTATGGAGTTTCCTTAAAAAACTAAAAATAGAATTACCATATGACCCAGCAATCCCACTACTGGGCATATACCCAGAGAAAACCATAATTCAAAAAGACACATGCATCCCATTGTTCATTGCAGCACTATTTACAATAGCCAGGTGGTGGAAGCAATCTAAATACCCATTGACAGATGAATGGATAGAGAAGATGTGATATATATATATATACAATGGAATATTACTCACCCATAAAAAGGAATGAAGTTGGGTCATTTGCAGAGACGTGGATGGACCTAGAGACTGTAATACAGAGTGAAGTATGTCAGAAAGAGAAAAACAAATATTGTATATTAACGCATATAGGTGGAATCTAGAAAAATGGTACAGATGAACCGCTTTGCAAGGCAGAAATAGAGACACAGATGTAGAGAACAAACGTATGGACACCAAGGGGGGAAGGCAGGGAGGGGGCTGGTGGTGGTGGGATGAATTGGGAGGTTGGGATTGAGATATATATAGTAATATGTATAAAATAGATAACTGATAAGAACCTGCTGTATAAAAAAGAATAAAATAAAATTCAAAAAAATAAAAGTAAAATAAAATGATCAGTGGTTGCCAGGGCCTCTGGGGGAGTGAGGAGAAGCAGAGCACAGGGGCTTTTTAGGACAGTGAAAATACTCTGTATTATATTGTACATGTCATTATACATGTGTCCAAACCCATAGAATATACAACACCAAGAATCCAAGAGTGAACACTCACACACACACACACACACACAGACACATACACACACATATATATTTGGTCCATCAAACAAATGCTTTATGGGACAAACATTAGGGACAGTTTAAGGAAATGAGTTTAGTTCAATAAATTGTTTTTTGATAGTCTTCGAAGTGTCTTTCAGCTGAATAATCCTGAGAATCATTCAGAAGATGGAAAAATCTTAAATAAGGGCATGGATGCTTAGTCTTTAAAATGAATGTTAGGAAATAACAGTGGCAATAAAAATAATGTAATGATATGTGAAAATGGCATGCAGCCTAACTTAGTCACGAAGCCACCCTCCTCGCGCAAGATACATTAGTCTCCACGTCAGTTCTGCTATTGAATACCTTCATAGAAATGCATGAAATGTAATGGAAATGTACCTGTACATTATTATACAAGTCTTCTGAATATAAATAATGTAGGAGGCCTGTTCTTTGCAAAAGATGTGTTAGAAGATGAAAACCATAAGCAGATTTCTAGTGATAGGTATTGGATATGCTCTAGACAGCATCAAGCTTTAATGCATGTGTGAGTTTAAGTGTGGATGTGCTCACACACATACACATACTCTTTTAACAGCACTGGATTTGGCCTTGGTTTTATTTTGTTTTGTTTTCTTCCTTTTTCTTTTCTATTCCTCAGTGAATCTCTACAGAATCTGTAATGTAAGTGTTCTTTGTTCATGATATTGTATGCAAGGTTCCCCTGAAAATTAATAAGCCTGTCTCCAACTCACAGCCCTATTTGCATACTTCTCCCTTACCAGTTAGTTTTTGATTTTCCTGTATCTCTTTATCTTCAGGCTATAGCTGAATGGTTCTTCTGCCAAATCCCAAATCAACCTTTCACATGGATCTCACATAATCCTCTTCTTCAATTCTGGACCTTGTATTTTGGACATTTACTCCTATAAGGTTCATATGATTATTTTATAGTCCCTTTCCTTTTAAATATAAAATGTATGTGTCAAATTAATTTTGATAAGCCATTGCTAATGGCGTAACAGAACCAGAATTCTATAATGACAATTAGGATTATAACCAAGAGCTTTCCAGTAAAGCTAAAGTACTAACCTTATAAGAGTATAATATTAAGCCAAATCTAATTGAGTAAAACGTTGAATTGATAAATATTGGTCTCTTTTTAAATTGCTGGGACTGTCTCTGAAAAGAACTTGGTGAGAGGAACACTTATTTCTCCTTCATGACCTGAAATAACTGAAGTCTTTGCTGCATGGACAAATAGAATAACACCTGCTGAGAACAGGCTTCCAACATACTCTCTCTCTTCTTGGAATAACTCTCATTTCCCAAGAAAGCTCTATTGCATATCATTAGTTAATAGTATTTACAGGACTATTATTTAGTAACTTATGATTTTGAGATTGGGGTTAGCAGTGCCTTTTAACCAATAAAGGGTACATCAATTCCCCTGCAAAGCATAGATTCAGCTCATAGGAAATTCATGGTCCTTGGCCTGTCCCAAGATTCTGAAAACTTCTTCCTTACATAAAACCTTGTCTTCCCTTTATAATTGCAAAAATATCCTGGGATGGGTAGCATGCATATAATTATCTTTCTAGTCAGAAGAATAAGAAAGCTCAAATACTTTACTCTCTTTGATTAAATCAAATGCACTTTGGATGCCAAAGCAATATCTTTCAGAAAGCCATGATCAAAATTTTGAATTGTCTCAAAAGGCAAATTAAAGAAAAAAAGTAAGATCTTTACATTTTAAAATTGCTACTGGGTATTGTTGGAGAAGAGTGGTAAAGGGAATGAAGATCCTTTTGTAACAGGTCACATCTCACATGTCAATGGGCACAGAAAGGCCATGTATGAGCAGCATGAAATAAAGGAGAACAGTCCTGCTCTGTACAGATGACACATGTGTAAAGTGCTACCTCTGCAGTGAGTTTGAGCAGCTGAACAGACTAGGTGGCAGTTAAGAAAATGTTTATCTTCTAGGTGGATTTTGACTTTTCTGTCTCAGAAAATGCAAGGTTTGTCTTTGGAAGTGGTGTCTGTGTTTGACTCAATAGTTACCATTTGGACGACTAAGAAGAGTGAGCAATCATCTCTGCACCTCACACTAATGGGGAGACATCACAGGGTCCAGAGTGGTACTGAATGCCAAGTTTATCCTAGCTTGCTCTCTAGCCATTCTCCTCTTCCCTATTTATTCTGTGGTACTATTGTAGTATGAATTACTTATGCTTTGGAAAATGTACTAAAGCAAATCAGTACACAGATTTTCTCAGTGAAGGGAGAATTGGTTGGCTTGTAGAGTCAGAAAAGCCCACTCAGATAAACGACTGGGGTTTCTCTGAATAGAGGAGGGATTTGCATTGTTCAGGTGTGAACAAGAGACACTCTCCAGGAAGGGAATGGATCTCAGTACAAGGGAGTAAGCCAGAAACTGGACTATGTCGATAAGACAACTCACGTGAAAGCTGCCATTTCCTTGTGCTGATATTGTGGCGCCTTTGGACTGGAAGGTAGTCCTATGCAGCATGCGGTTCTTATTTTGAAATATTCCTTAATACATTG
Source organism: Balaenoptera acutorostrata (assembly GCF_949987535.1). Lineage (NCBI taxonomy): Eukaryota > Metazoa > Chordata > Mammalia > Artiodactyla > Balaenopteridae > Balaenoptera > Balaenoptera acutorostrata. The sequence continues at coordinate 77,281,519 of NC_080075.1, forward strand.
CCAGTTCCTTCTGTTACCCAAATTCCCTAGTAAAATCAGTATATCCATAGAAATTGGTGATTGTATTGAGAGAAATAAACACTGGGTACTTAAAGAGAGCACAGCCCGCCCTGTGTTCTTCTTTCCTGATTTTGAAGTCTGTGAGGAAGGAGTGACATCTTGTTGAAGAACTGTGATAGAGAGGTTCTAGGTGGTTGCCAAGATGAGTAACTCCAAAGAATCTGGGCAAAGTATGCCTTCAGAAGCTCACAACAGAGATGCATATCAGCCCAAGGATACAACTCGGGGGCTGAAGGAAGACAACTCCTTTTCTCAAATGCCTTACAGGAAATGTACCCTTACCACCAAGATTATATTATATAATATAATCATATATATATATATATAGAACTTTTTGGCCAACCTAATACTTTCGTACACACTTAAAAAGGAGTGACAGCAGTATTTAGCCTTTTATTAAATGTCTGTTGCAGATGTGATGAATTCTCATTCATTACTGCCTTTGAGAAATATTGAGATGTGCAAGACGACTTTTCCTCTTTAAAAAGTCCTGAGATGGGGGTGCTTTTGGGGATCTGCACTGAGTTCCCCTATTGTCTTATCTGTTGCTATCAGCTCTCAGACCCACTTCTTTCTAAACAGTAGTCATGCCCCTACAGATTTATTTCCTTCTGTCTAATCTATTGGTTTTAATCAGGTATGAACTAGAAGACCATTAATAGTGGACTAGAATAAGAGAAAAAAATATTGTTAAGTTGTGCCTAAACAGATTATTTATGAGTAAAAACCAAATCAGTTATTAGTTTGGATATCAGCTTCTCTGGGCAGGTACCTCTGACTCCCTGGAGCTCCCCTAACATTCCTGCTTGATCTCCTTGAATCTCTTAACTCTGTGCACTATGTCCATCTTTTTCTTGATGACCTCTGTTCCTAGATCCTATGTTCCTTGAATTTCAGGATTGGGCCTGTTTTGATCATTACTGATCCCCATCAATTATTAAGTAGCCTGGCAGAGTATAGGTTTTCAATGATGTTTTTAGATGAAAGAAATGAATGAAACATCAATTATCATCTCCTATTCATGAGAGATAAGAAATATAACATTTAAAAATTTATGTCCTCCAGATCACTCCTATCTCCATCCCACATATCCATATGCCCACCAAAAATAAACAAAATTACTTAAAGTTCCCACTTCTGTACATTGGAATCACCAAGAGCACTCTACAAGCTTCCCATTTCTGGGCTCCTGCAAAACAGCAGTTTAATAACATCTCTGTGAATGTGGCCTGTGAAGTCCTTTTATTTCTTTATATATTATTTATTCATTTATATATTATTTTAATGCTACCAGGTAATTAAAATGTGCAGTCAGGATTGCCAACCACTGAGTTATTCCGCTTTGGTTTACTGATTTTTATGCTCATCACCATGTATTTTTGTAGGCACTGTTTTTATTATTTTATCATGAGTTCTTTTACTCAGTTTATTTGAATATTTAAATATTTATTTTTTTAAGAGACTGTAAATGAAATACTTTAAAGCTTTTCCATGTTCGATTTTTTTTTGGTTCCCACTAAGTACAAATGAAAATTTAGCTAAATATACAGTGTAATTATTGGGTACAAACAATTTTCCCCTCATCAATTTATGGAAGTCCCACTTACTTCTAGAATTTACTGACACTGAGGAGAAATATATCAAAGCAGTTGCTACATTTTCATGAATAACTCCTTTAGCTTAACAAATGTAATATCTCCTTGAATGTCTTTAAAAACAGGAATTGGATAATTTATAAAATTTCTTTGATGAAATAACTTTGCTTCTTTTTCATTTTAATTCTTTGCAGAGTGTGGCATTTGAACTCTTTCTTCAAATTGGTTGCCTACTTTTAAACTATGGAACGTTTTCATGTGTCTGTCAATTTTTCTCAGCAAGGATTGTTTGTCCAATATTGGGATTTAGCATGGGTTCCTTCAGAAGTTGTGTGAGTTCCTATCAAATCTCTTAAGCCCCAATGAAGGGGTAGAGTTTAAACCAACTACAGGCTTTCTTTGTAAATGTGCGTTACAGGTGCTCACTGAGAGGAGGAAATAAGCTACAGCGGGAGGCTTCTTGACCAGAGAATCACTGCTGGGCCAGAGAGATTATTTCCTTGTGTACCAAGGAGACTTAGTGGCTCTTTTAGAAGCTACCTACCGTTTGCACCTGTGGTCTCAGGAGAAGTCGGGACTCATAGGAGCACATGAGTCTTTTGTTTGGAAAACACCTTAATGGGCATTGTGCTAGGTGGTGCAGTTCCTCTTGGTGGAAGAGACTGACAAAAAAGGTGACTAGCTCTGTATAGCAGAGTAACAGGAATTAGAGTTGTTCACTGGAGGATCAAAAAGAGGCAAGGACCATGGAAAAAAGAATGGGTTTGGGAAGAAGAAGGAGCCCTCAGTCTGTCTGGGTAGCCTAGGAAATTCAATATAGTTATGCCTAACCTTTAATTTTAAGTTGTTCACTGTTACTTGATGTGGTATAGAACTCTTTGGTTATGCCTAAATCTTCAGAAGTCATCTGTTAAAAATTGCGGGGTTGTATTAGTGGTGCTTTAGAGAATAGAGACTGTAGCCAGGACTGGAGTGGCCATTCAGAGGGCCTGTGGCATAAGAGCCAATCATGGAAACAAAATTTTCTCCACCCCCAGGTACCTTCCAAAATATTGGGAAGGATATTGGACTGTACATAGTACAGTATTAGTATACTGGAGTCATTTTTATTTCCATTAAAGAGAAAGTTCTGGAAGAATTGGAGACAAAAGATTATGCTTGACTGTGGAAGTGGAAATGACTCAACTCTTTAACTTTTCTATGATGCTTCCACTTCACCTAGGATGTTGTTAGGGCCAAGGGTAAGCTAGGGCTAAGTCTTCAGTCACTTGACTCTTCAGGAGGACCCAAGGCTCCAGACTATACGTCAACTGATAATTCTCAGACCCCTTGGTTGCTGTCAGCCCCTGCCATTTTGATTTAGGAGGTATAAGTATGGTTCCTATGGGGACTGCAGCCACTCTCCCTGGATACACTTCTTATTCAGATGTTTTAGGATTTACAGTGTTCATCATAAACTTTTATCTGTTGTAAGCTATAATGTGTCTTACGGGAATTTCTTAACCTTTCTCTAATGGAACTCTCCCATATTGACAATTTTATTTTATGCTTTATTTTATATTCCTCTGAATTCAAGAAGGTAACTGGGTAACCCAATTTCTCTCTCGTACATTTAGATTACTTCATGTTTTCATGAAGGAAGTTTCAAAACTCTTTTTGCTTGGTTGTTTTAAAAAATGACTTTCTCTTACATGCAAACAGGAAATATTACACCTGTTGTGCTATTTAATTTGTTTGTCATCCCTAATGCTTGGAATAGAAATATGAAACATTAAGCTACTGATGAATTTATTCTGGTGACAGATTGGTAAATTATTTGTTTCCTGTTGCTGCTATAGCAATGACCACTAAGTTAGTATATTAACTTACTGTTGTGGAGGTCAGAAGTCTAAAATGGGTCAGCAGGGCTGTGTTCCTTCTGGAGCTTCTAGATAAGAATCCCTTGCCTTGTCTTTTCTAGCTTGAAGAGGCCCCCTGTGTTCCTTGGCTTGTAGTCCCTCCTCCCCTCTTTAAAGACAGTATCGTAGCATCTTCAAATCTCTGTCTCTCTCTGTTTTTCTCTCTCCTTTTATTGGCCTCTACTTTTGTTATCACATCTCCTTCTCTGACTGTGACCCCCCTGGCTCGCTCTCATAAGCACCCTCACGTTTATATTGTGCACACCTGGGTGATACAAGATGATCTTCCCATTTCAAGATCCTTAACTTGATCACATCTGCAAAGTCCCTTTTGCCATGTAGGGTAACATATTCACAGTTTCTGGGGATTAGGATGTGGACATCTTTGGGGTGCTATTATTCTGTCTACCAAAGTGAAGAAAAACTTCACTACCTGCATGCAGATATTAGGACAACTGTTGAGGCTTGCCATGAATGGAGAATCCTACCTTGGTATTAAATTATTGGACTTAAAAATTGCTCCAAGGAATAACTCCAGTCCCAGGGAGCCAGTTGACACCATGTAATAAGGATGTGCTTCCCCAAAAAGATAAGGAATCATTTTGTCAAAACCACTGTGCTTTCTCTTACTTCTGTCTTCAAAGATCCAGTTTTTTCCACATAGAATGTTTTACTGTATCCCCATTTTTCTACTCATCCTTCAGATCTTAAAGTTAATTAATGTTGAAGCATTGTCAGATGGAGTTTTGCAGGCCTGATGATTTTGGACTACGCTTTGTATGTTAGTACCTCATTGTCTCTGGAGTTGCTCACTGCATAATTTTAGATGACTAATAACCTCATAATTAGATAAATAATTGATATGGTTCAATTATCTGCTACTTTACAACTTTATTAATATTCGTGTTTGAGCTGTAGATGTCTTTCTGCCCTTTAGCTCCCTGGGAGAAAACATAACCCTCCACGGATTTGGGGAAACATGATGGAGAACCTCTGCCAGAGTTCAGGATATGTAAATTAGCCATCTTGTTCCAAGGCATTAGCAGCTGTGGTTTTTATTTATTAATGAGATGGTCAGTATTTGCTGTAGGAGAGTGAAACCAAATGAATGGATTTGGTGTTTATGTTGTTTAAAATCAATTTATTATTCAAGGATTATCAACCAAAGTAGTTGAGCTGCCCAGAAGGGATACAGAAGTCTGCTGACTTTGGTGGTTTCTTTGTGTCTCTAGACTATGCATGGGAGTGTGTCCTTGCATTCTTCTCTTGTGAGCTAGACTATAGTTAATAAGGTAAAATTAATAAGTCACTGAAATATTATCAGTTGAAATAATAAGTGAAAGAACTTTGCAGATGCAAACGATATTTTTATTATTACCTATCACAAGGTTAATAAGACAGTAAGTATACAGTTGCTTGATTAACAGGAAAAGCAATGTAGAAACATTAAATTATAGAAAATTTATATATAGCTGGCATTAAGTAGTGGAAAACAGTAGTTGGGAAATGGGTGAAGGTGGTTAAAAAATACAAACTTCCAGTTATAAGATAAATAAGTCCTGAGGATGTAATGTACAGCATGATAACTACAGTTAACAACATTCCATGGTATATTTGAAAGTTGCTGAGAGAGTAGATCTTAAAAGTTGTCGTCACAAGAAAAACAGTGAAACTATGTGTGGTTTGAATGTTAATTAAATTTATTGTGGTAATCATTCACTATATATACATATATCAATTCATTATGGTGAACACCTAAAACAAATATAATATGTCAATTATATCTCAATAAAAAAAAGAACTAGAACATTTCAGTGCTAGAAAGAAAAAAACCTAATTTCTCTTAAAGGTACTATCTTAAAGTCCATTTTATCAATCATAGTTTTTATGTATTTAAAATTATTATCTATATAGCACACCACAATCTTATTTTTAAAAAGAAAGCATACTTTCTGCTTTTTCTGGCTTACCTTGGACAGAATTTTTCTGGAAAGGTCTATGTGTATGTATTTTCTAAGATTTTATATATATATATATATATATATATATATATATATATATATATATATATATATAAATTTTAAAATAAATTTAGGAAGTAACTATCACAAACAGAAAAATCATTGCTATTTTATTGCAGAACTTTTGAGAAAAAAAATCAACATTTGCTTTGCATATTTCTTAATGAATTAGTTTCACGGACTTAGCACAAAAGTATATAAGAAACAACGTATATATCCACTCTCTTGATTCAAATTATATTAGTCCAGAGAGACCTAATTAGCTGATTATTGGTTTAGATTATAGAGCTCTAAGAGAAAGACCCTATGATATTTCTCTAAAACTTTAAGCTGTTTATAGGCAGATGTTTTCAAGTGATCAAGATACATGCCATGGTTCCACATATACCAGTGTAAGTTTGTTTTATGATATCAGAGACTTCTTTGTGCTTTATATGCATTGGAAACTACACTAGCTTGAGCAAAATTTGCAATTTAACAATAAAATAAAGTGGTCTGAAGCACATGGTACAGACAATGCTCAGGAACGGGAAAGATTTAAAAGGAGAAGATTTTCACCAGGAGTCATTGTGGGCTCTTTTATTTACTGCTGAAAATGGCATTCCTTGAATTTGACATTCAATTAAGATAATGTAGCAAAATGGTAGGTATTATTTTTGGTGTCTGAATGTTTGTTGTAGATGTCAGTTTAACAAACAAATAAGTGTGAAGAAGATCAATACTCCCTGATTAGAAACAAGTTGGCCTGTACAGAGAGACATGGGCATGCGAACGGTGGGCTTGTTATCAAAGGCCACTCATCAGAGGGCCGTGACTCTCTACTGGTTGGAGACATTTCAAATCATTTGGAGCAAAGATTCTCCCCGACTCCTCACTCGGTGCCATTTTAACTTTTAATCGATCAGATGATTTCCGATTAGTCAGAAACTTAAGAACTCTCTACAGCCATGAGAGCAAATATGGATAATCAGTGATCAGTGACCATGTTAAATGAATGACTTATTAGTACCTTAGGCAAGTGCGGTGAGGCAGAGACCAACTGAATCCAGCAGTGATAGCTGGTTGCTCAGTGAAGTCATATAACCGTGCAGCCTGTGCTCTTGCTGGACGTGGGAGAGGGGTGGAAGCTGACCCCGCCAAGGATGTCTCAGACTTCACACACGGGAAGTCCTCTCTCTCCACGTCCTATCTTTTTTTAAAAAATTTTTATTATAGTATAGTTGATTTACAATGTTGTGTTAATTTCAGGTGTACAGCAGTGTCAATCCATTATACACATACATGTATCCACTCTTTTCTAGATTCTTTTCCCATATAGGTCATTACAGAGTATTGAGTAGAGTTCCCTGTGCTGTACAATAGGTTCTTATTAGTTATCTATTTTATATATAATAGTGTGTATATGTCAATCCCAATCTCCCAATTTATCCCCCACCCTTCTTTTCCCCCTGGTAATGGAAATTTTCCTGATTCTCACTTGTAGGAAGACTTAACAAATTTGAAAGTGTTTATCTTCTTAAGTGGGTTGAGAATTAGGTCATCAAAACATGTAAATGTGGCTCTAAGTCCATTGCCTTCTGGCATGAAGGGATGGTGGTGATGCTGAGTGTCAAGTCTGACACGTTGGGTTTTATAGAAGCGGAAATCAGTAGTTATCACTAGTGATCCCAGCAAGAGGAAGGGGTAAGGACATGTATTAGAGGTGCTGTCTACACAAAACGTGGCCTTTCCAGCTCATCCTCATTGCCTCCAATCTTCTCCTCTGTACCGACCTCCTTTCAGTGCCCTTTTATGTGGGCTTATGATTTTAAGACTTGGAGAGGGACTTGATCTCCCTAATCCATCTGTAAGGGGGAACAATAATCCAACTTTCATTCTTAAAGGATTTAATGTGATCATTAAATAAGTTGATACTCTAAAACAATGTGTGCTCAGATTTGGGTAGTCGAAACTACATGTTTTTCAAGGTGATTTCATGTAATGCTATCATACTTGCCATGAGAACCATAATACTTCTTTTCCTTCAAGGAAGTAATTTTAAAACTGCCCCAATCCAGTGCTTGTTGTATATTCATTGAGTAAAAATGATGAGAAATGCAGGGCTAATCCTGTAAGAGAAATATGTCAGTCTTGCTAGCAAGACTACAAGTGTGACTCTCTCCCTCCCACAAGCAGAGACTGAGGAAAGGTACTGCATTCTGTTAAGTCATAAACTATAATTTCAAAGTTTAAATTAAATCATTTGCAATAAAAGAGGAAGCGTTGGGCTTCCCTGGTGGCGCAGTGGTTAAGAATCTGCCTGCTAATGCAGGGGACACGGGTTCGAGCCCTGGTCTGGGAAGATCCCACATGCCACGGAGCAGCTGGGCCCGTGAGCCACAACTACTGAGCCTGCGCGTCTGGAGCCTGTGCCCCGCAACGGGAGGGGCCGTGATAGTGAAAGGCCCGCGCACCGCGATGAAGAGCGGTCCCCGTGCCGCGATGAAGAGTGGCCCCCACTTGCCGCAACTAGAGAAAGCCCTCACACGAACCGAAGACCCAACACAGCCAAAAATAAATAAATAAATAAAGTAGCTGTTAAAAGAAGCTTGGTCTAGGGTTCAGTTAAGAGAGGATTGGATAAATCTCACCCACAAGACTGCATTCAAGAGATGGATACATGAAGAGGTCTTGAGAGGGCAATCCTTAACTCATAAAAAAAAAAAAAAAAGAGGAAGCGTTAAATTAAGTCTGAGGTGGACGCGTAGAGACCTGAACTGAATAGTTTTGCTTACAAAAATGAAAGTGTTTTTGTTTGGTTTCATCTTTTCTTTGTTTACTTTGACGGGAATGGGGAAAAGTGAGCCAGTGGGGAAAAAAGGGAGAGGAGAGATTGGGTGAGTAACTTAGCTGTAGGGGAAAATGCTCATGAGGACGGGGAGACATGTATTGTTTCCTGTGAAATCTTTGGAGTTGTTAAATAGAAGCCTCCTTTGTCTCCCCACGGCAGAATAAGTTCCCCACCCTAAAGAATTAAATTTGATTGTGTGTGTGTGTGCATATGCATGAGAGCATAAGGGGGGTGGCTAGGAGAGATGATAGATCAATGATAGATCGATAGATCGATCGATGGATAGAAAAATAGATAAAATAGTTACTCATTGTGATAAGTCCTATAAGGATTTACTCAAGGAATTTTGGTAGATATTATCAGAGGGTATCCTTCTTATATATATAGGTCTATTTGAGAAGGAAGGAGTCAGGTTTACAAACAAACATAGGAATGGAGTTCCAGGATGAGAAACTAGTGAGCACAAAGGCCCCAAGGAAGGTCAAAGAGACCTTGTGTTTTAGCAACGGTATGGAATCATCATGAAGGGAGGAAACTGATTCAAGGAGAGAGTATAACAAGAGGAGGTGGACCTAATCTGCTTACATGTTTAAAAAAAAAAAAATCACCCTGGCTACTACATGGAAAATGGATTGGATAGGGACAGACCAACCTCACTGACATCAGGATTAATCTTGCATTCAAATATAATTCAAAGTCAACATTCAGGTGTTTAGGAGAGTACATCTTTATTAATCAGAGAATAAGCATTCAATGAATTTCTTGAGTGAATGATCAAATGAAGGTGTGAATGAAAAATAAAAACACCATATAAACAATCATTTAGCTTGACAGTGGTTTCCAAACCAAGACAAATTTAGTGTGCTTCCTCATAAAAATCTAAACTAGGTTCATGGCAGGTGGAAATTATGAAGAGGAGAGCTTATCAGTAGGAACAGCCCTCATGATGAACTGTCAGAATTAATGGAGAGAGTTAGTCATCTCTGATTTTTGTTTTAAGTGGGGCGATCTCTGTTAAGCAATATAGATTTTGCCAGTTGAATGAATTTGTAGTTTTACGAATACCTTAGTCCTAAATTTGGGGGTTTTTCAATACTAATCTCGAATGCAAAATATATCTGAATCACAGTCTCAGAGCAGTTAAATATTCCAGTGTGGGAACACGCGATTTTGTCATTGTGTCTTTTGGAATTGTTTTGTGCATCTCAGCACAAAGTAAAAATGTAAAGGGATCATCACTTAGGTGATAAACTGTAGACTTCCAGAAAAACATTTTCACTGATTTACATCTACTTTTCCTCTAGGATAGTTATAGTTATTTGATATATCTCTTCCCCAACTGATCAGTGATGGCTGGGGGAACATTTATTCAGCTGTATGCAAATTGACCATGAAGTGCAGAATGCTGAGCTATGTGCCTACAGAGTGAGCTCTGTTATATGAGCCACAGAAACATTGATCTCTCCATCAAAGGAGGAGCACTCCAAAGACATTAGGAGTAATTATCAGTGGAATCACATAGTGGTATCAGGACATATACTGAAAGAACCCTGAGCACTCCTGGGATGGCCAGTAATTAACCAAAAGTAACCTTATCAGAAATGAATCAGAAGTCAATCATTGCTTCATTGCTTAGATACATAGAGATGGCTTCATTTAAAGTAGTTGTCTTGGGACTTCCCTTGTGGTGCAGTGGTTAAGACTCCACACTCCCAATGCAGGGGGCCCGGGTTCGATCCCTCGTCAGGGAACTAGATCCCACATGCGTACCACAAATAAGAAGTCCGCATGCTGCAACTAAGGAGCCCACCTGCCACAACTAAGACCCAGCGCATCCAAATAAATAAATTAATTAACTAATTAAAAAACAAGGTAGTTGTCTTGCAAAATTTCTGAGAAGGGAAAAATGTAAGCTTTAAACCAGTTCTCTTAGTTGCTGACAAACTAAAATGAGTTAAAAAATCAAGAAAAATCATTTCCACATTTTCAAGGAAAACAGAATTTAAATCATCTTATTTCATGTCATTATTGTATTTTTAAGCATTCATGGTCAATTTGCACTGTTGTCTAGGAGTTTCTTTGAAAGGGTTAGAGTAAAATTTCTAGAACCAACAACTTGAGAACAAGGTATTTTCCATGGCTCCAAGTGAATCAGAACCCCATCATTAGGAACCCAGCACAGAAGGGCAACAGGGAAGATTCAAGCATAGAGTTGTTGGATGAATGCATGGATGAGAGTACTTTTAGGAAATAAAAGAGAGAATTAATAGGAAAAGGAAATTATTTGGGATGTAACCTGCTTCTAAAAATGCAAGTGACCTATAAAAATAATTAACAACTAAATGAATTAAGGTTAATAGAGAATGAATTCCAGACAGAATATTAGAGCTGATATGCATCACATCCTGTACTTTTTCCAGGCATTGTACTAAATGATTTTCAAACATAATTTTATTTAAGCTTTATAACAACTACATGAGGTAAGTGCTATCATTACTGTCACCATTTTGCAGATGCAAAAAGTAAAGCTCCCATATTTTAAGTTCTGTGGTACTCAACACATGGCGTGAACCTTGGCTTTGAACCCTCAGAGTTTACCTTTAGATCCTGCACTGTAAATGACTACCATATACTGCCTCTCAGTGATCTGTAGGACATTTTTTTCTGAACAGGGAACTGTCACATGCTGGCTAAAAGAGCACCTGAAAATTGATTCATCCAGTGGTTCTGTACCAGGGACAATTTTTCCTCTGGGGGACATTTGAAAATGTTTGGAGACATATTTTTATTGTCATGATTGGGAGTGGGTGGGTTGCTATTAGCATTTAGTGGGTAGAGGCCAGAGTTGCTGCTATGCCTTCTACAATGTGCAGAATATCGCCTACAATAAAGAATTATCTGATTGAAAATGTCAGTCCTGCCAAGATTGAGAAACCCTGGGTTAGCCAAATATTTTCCAAACTGTCCCATGGAATTTCTGTATACTATGAAAAACAGGTTTGTGGTTTTAAAAACAGAACTTTGGGATGTGCTATATATTCTATTCCCTTTTTGAACAATCTCTATGAAGGTTATATTTTCAATCTTATTTTAACATACAATTTAAAATTCTGAAATATTCTGCAGCAAAGACACCTGCTTACCTGTGTTTTCTCCATAGTTAGAGATGCAGAGTGTGGATTGCAGATGGGGGCGGCCATGCCAGTCACATGTGACTTACTCAAGGGATTGGGATAAAAAGCCAAAATTTAAATACTATTTTTTAGATGCCAACTCTAGAAGCTGTGAGATATATTTTTTTTTCTGGTGAAGTATAGTATTACCCTTTATTTACAAAGTTGAATACCTAAATCAGAAGTGATCCAATAAAATGTAATAAATCACAGGTGATAAATGCTATTTCAGTCAGTTGGAATATACCAAACAAATTTCGTATGTATATAAAGTTTTGTTATATGTATCCTCCCAGCTGAAGGTATAGAGAGGATAAAAATGCCTGTGGACCTATACAGAGGTTCTATCTGTAAATATCTTTTATTGCTGGGTGTGACAAACACAGTCTTCTAAGCAGGAGGAGAGCTAATGGCAGGTTATGAGTTAACTTCAGCAAGGCTGTTCCTGCTTACTGGGCTCGTTCTTGATTATTAAGCTATAGGCCTGCCTCAGCCTTTGCTTTCTTTGGAAAACTGACTATAAACACTGTCTTGGTTCCTTTTCACATACTGCCAACTGTCTAACACTGTATGTTGGACATGCAGTGTCCCCTGTGTTCCCTTGAAGGGTTCATAGATGAGTAGAAAGTAACACAAATCTATTTAACAATGGTTTTCTTGAATTGAAAGACACAGATGGGCCATTTTTCAATGAAGTGTAAAAGGAACCCATAAGGAAAAGCAAAAGACTTGGAACAGTATTTCTCACCATGCTCCAGACTGAATTGGAAGAGAAGTGTCTGCCATGCCAATTTCTGACCGTCTCCAGATTAATGGATGGCTTGGCACACCTCTGGGTTCCTTCAGACTTGGGCACAAGTGCTTACTCCTTTCTCATAATGAGATTTAATCAAGCAAAGCCAAAATCATTGCTACAAGTTAAACATACCCCAGGGAGGTGGAGCCAATGACTGGGGGAATAATGAACCTCTATTTAACTTTCAGATTTTGTTAATAACAGTTTGACTTGAACTGGTTGGAGCTAATTAATTGCTGCAGCGTCTCCATTAGTGGCTTATAAAATGGGTTACCCTGTGCATGTTAAGCAATTTTCTCAGTGTGGGTCATTTTAGAGAAAACGGGAAACTAAGTATCTTAAACATGCACAGTTATTGTATCTTGTTGTGATCTCCTTTCCTATGAAGTTTCAAGAATGTCTACAGATCAAGTTCTGACCACTTCAGAAACATGCACGAAGATAAAATAATTTGCCTTTATTTTGGTATCAGCCCAGTTAGTTGGGAGGCATTGAAGGAGAGACTTCATAGGTATCTCATGGAAGGCAACCCAAACACGGTATACATTCTCACTTTTGGTAGCAACGTGAAAAGTAGGGTGCTGTTGGTATTGAGTAGTAAGTTGCGAGTGCTCCTTAGAGTGAAAGGTATTCACTCTATCTTTAGGCTTATAATGTTTGGCATTATTACCAAAGCAGACCGCCTCCACTGCTCATATTCTCTGCCAGAAGAGTATTCTCAGATAAAACCAGGGAAGGATCTTGATTACAACACAGGTGTTGTAGAGCCTGCTATTGTGACCACTGTTTCCTTGTTCCCTGCCCTGATACTGTGTGATCACTGATCTGATTTTTTTAAACAACTTCAGGCTCTTGTGGCTTTAGAAGATGTTTATGGGAATTATGGAACATGCCTTGAGACCAGACTATTTTAAATCCCAATGTGATATTCTAAATCTCAATGTCACTAGATTCCAAAGTGGGTCTGGAGGTGGATGCCATTCAAACTAAAAGCGATAGACAAAAGGGCAGCCTGCTATGTGCTGTGGATCGTTGCACTATAGGTGTAATATCCCTCAACCCAATGTCTCCCTTTCATCCCGGGCTGATATTTAAAAACCCTCAGACCTCTGGGACAGTTTTTTTTGTGTTCTGTGTGGTCCTTTCCACGTGTCTTTGCTTTCTGTATCCATCTTCTCAATTTCTAAATTAAAGATTTGGAATCTCATCCTGATGATATTTAAGGTTGTATAATGCATAGAATTAATATGCAGTTAGGCTGTACTAGCTAGGCAGTTTGATTTCCTAATAGGAAGTGCTCTAGGCTATTTCAGGTCCTGGGCATCTGATGGGTAGAAATAACTGAAGAATGAAAGGTGACAAGGATTGGTCCTGACTTAGAGCAAAATCAGATTCATAATGCCATTTATTAAACCTAGTAATATTTCTGCATTGGATTTTAAACTACTCATATATACAAGCATGAAAAGTTGAATAAACTTGGTTTTGATTTTGAAGACTTGTCTAATGTGCCGGTTCCTTGAAGGCTATAAAATCTTCATTTATATACACGTCACATTTTAAAACCCAAAATGTGATATATTTGTGTTGGTAGTATAGTGGTTCCAAAAATGTGAAAAATTTAACTATATTGCAAATTTATTATTAAGCAGGGTGCACCCGAGGGTTGTAATCTCTCCATCTCTGGTGCCGGAATGGAGATGTTCTTAACGAATAGACTGAAAAACAAATTTGGTGACAGATACATAATGAGATGCAATTTTATGTCTAGTTGTTCACTTAACATTAATGAGACGGGTTAATCCTTCAAAGGACACTGAAATCCCTATGTGTGACTATCACTGTACCTGATAGCTAACAGTCCAATGCTTACCCACTTGATAAGTGGTGTGCCCTAGAAAGCAGTCCTTTGGGGATGCTGATGCCTTGTAACACGTGTAGTCTAAGAACTCCCTTTGGAGTCAAACAGACCCAGCACACACTGCTTTTAGGCACTGAGGATATAAAATCTATATTCTTAAGAAACATGTGAATACTTTCTGTTAGTATTGAAGGGTAAGCATTGGATATACAAATGCCCCAGTGACTTAATATGATTAATATTAAGTCTACTGTTCAAGTAGAAAGTTTTGGAACCTAGAGGAACAGAAAAGCCTCTTGAGTTACAATGTACTAACCTCTATTGTTTTCTTTGTATGGGTACCAGATATGGACTATTTCTTCTCTGAGACCAAACGCTTCTCCACTTTTACAAAATGCCTTTTGTTCTGATTGGCTTATCTTTTATAACCTTCTATTCAATACATACAATGATATAGCAAAGGGAAGTACAGAATGCAGTGACTTTATGGAATGTAAAAGGAGGAGGTGGAGGCTTTGGGAACAATAAACATCAAAATCCTCTACTTATGAACCCGTGGTTGCTTGAGTTTTCTTGAGGAGAGGAGAAGGCCTATTTGTGAGAAGACTGAAAATAGAAGAAGACATTGAAATATGGAAACCAGCATTCTCCACTCAGGGTCTTTGTAGAGTTGGTAGAAAAGTGTGAACTCTATTTAGGTGCCACGACTGTGATATTAGTATAGCCCAAGATTTTGTAACCTAACCCTACATTGCCCTCAAGACTGTAAGAGGCCACTACTGGGAAAGGTCCTGGTATTGACAATATTTTTAATACCCTCTAATGCTGAGCTTTTATCCTTCGAGGATAGATTTATTTATTACAACCAGTCCTGATTCTTTAGGTCCAATTATGGTGAATAAATAAGGATATTAGATCAGGGTACATACATTTTAAAATTATTTTCCTAACCTGGTAGTTTATTAATTATAGAACTAATATATGCTGTTGGGTAAAAAATAATCCATGTAGCAAAGAAAATTTTTAAAAATTAAAAGCTTCCTTCCCCCACCCAAACTTAATCTCACTCCCTAGAGACAAATAGCATTAAGAGTTTATTGTTCTGTTTTTATGTGGTTATCTTCTGTCTTTAAACATTGAACTCCTAGATATGTGCTATATCATCGATAGATAGAAATTTTGAAATAACATGAAAATTAGAGGTGTATTATATTTATACCATTAAACACCTCCCCTCTACAACTTTACTGCCTAATTTTTAGGACATATGTATGAATGTGTGAGCAAGAATTTCATTTCCCTTTTGATTGACATCATTAATTAAAATAATCAGTTTAAATTATTATTCCTTGATGCATCCATGGTAGACAGAATCTGTTGTTCTTTCTTTAATAAAATAGGTGGAATTAGGGCACTTATTGTTTCTTTACTAACATTCCTACTAATCCTTTTCCATTTATCTTAGTCATTTTCTTATTTTACATCAAGGGTTATAACATTACATTCCTCCTGAATCTATAATTGGATTTTTAAAATTGTTTCTATAGTTTGATTTTATTTAATTATTTATTTATTTATTATACCCTCCAACTCCATCCATGTTGCTGCAAATGGCAAAATATCATTCTTTTTTATGGCTGAGTAATATTCCACTGTGTGTGTGTGTGTGTGTGTGTGTGTGAATCATATCTTTTTTTAAATTTAATTTAATTTTTTTTTATACAGCAGTTTCTTATTAGTTATCTATTTTATACATGTTAACGTATATATGTCAACCCCAACCTCCCAATTCATTCCACCACCACCCCAACCCCCGCTTTCCTCCCTTGGGGTCCATAGGTTTGTTCTCTACATCTGTGTCTCTATTTCTGCTTTGGAAACCATTTCATCTGTACCATTTTTCTACATTCCACATATATGCATTAATACACGATATTTGTTTTTCTCTTTCTGACTTACTTCACTCTGTATGACAGTCTCTAGGTCTACGCACGTCTCTACAAATGACCCAATTTCGTTCCTTTTTATGGCTGAGTAATATTCCATTGTATATATGTAGCACATCTTCTCTAACCATTCGTCTGTCAATGGGCATTTAGGTTGCTTCCATGACCTGGCTATTGTAAATAGTGCTGCAGTGAACATTGGGGTGCATGTGTCTTTTTGAATTATGTTTTGCTCTGAGTATATGCCCAGTAGTGGGATTGCTGGGTCATATGGTAGTTCTATTTTTAGTTTTTTAAGGAACCTCCATACTGTTCTCCATAGTGGCTGTATCAATTTACATTCCCACCAACAGTGCAAGAAGGTTCCCTCTTCTCCACACCCTCTCCAGCATTTGTTGTTTGTAGATTTTCTGATGATGCCCATTCTAACTGGTGTGAGGTGATACCTCATGTAATTTTGATTTGCATTTCTCTCATAATTAGTGATGTTGAGCACTTTTCATGTTCCTCTTGGCCATCTGTATGTCTTCTTTGGAGAAATGTCTATTTAAGTCTTCTGCCCATTTTTTGATTTGGTTGTTTGTTTTTTTAATATTGAGCTGAATGAGTGGTTTATATATTTTGGAGATTAATCCTTTGTCCGTTGATTCGTTTGCAAATATTTTCTCCCATTCTGAGGGTTGTCTTTCGTCTTGTTTGTGGTTTCCTTTGCTGTGCAAAAGCTTTTAAGTTTCATTAGGTCCCATTTGTTTATTTTTGTTTTTATTTCCATTACTTTAGGAGGTGGATCAAAAAAGATCTTTCCGTGATTTATGTCAAAGAGTGTTCTTCCTAGGTTTTCCTCTAAGAATTTTATAGTGTCCAGTCTTACATTTAGGTCTTTAATCCATCTTGAGTTTATTTTTGTGTATGGTATTAGGGAGTGTTCTAATTTCAATCTTTTACATGTAGCTGTCCAGTTTTCCCAGCACCAATTATTGAAGAGGCTGTCTTTTCTCCATTGTATATCCTTCCCTCCTCTGTTGTAGATTAGTTGACCATAGGTGTGTGGGTTTATCTCTGGGCTTTCTATCCTGTTCCATTGATTTATGTTTCTGTTTTTGTGCCAGTACCATATTGTCTTGATTACTGTAGCTTTGTAGTATAGTCTGAAGTCAGGGAGTCTGATTCCTCCAGCTCCAATTTTTCCCTCAAGATTGCTTTGGCGATTTGGGGTCTTTTGTGTCTCCATAGAAATTTTAAGATGTTTTTGTTCTAGTTCTGTAAAAAATGCCATTGGTAATTTTTTAAGGATTGCATTGAATCTGTAGATTGCTTTCAGTAGTATAGTCATTTTCACAATATTGGTTCCTCCAATCCAAGAACATGGTATATCCCTCCATCTGTTTGTGTCATCTTTGATTTCTTTTATCAGCGTCTTATAGTTTTCTGAGTACAGGTCTTTTACCTCCTTAGGTAGGTTTATTCCTAGGTATATCATTCTTTTTGTTGCAATGGTGAATGGGATTGTTTCTTTAATTTCTGTTTCTGATCTTTCACTGTTAGTGTATAGGAATGCAAGAGATTTCTGTGCATTAATTTCGTATCCTGCAACTTTACCAAATTCATTGATTAGCTCTGATAGTTTTCTGGTGGCATCTTTAGGATTCTCTATGTATAGTATCATGTCATCTGCAAACAGTGACAGTTTTACTTCTTCTTTTCCAATTTGAATACCTTTTATTTCTTTTTCTACCCTGATTGCCATGGCTAGGATATCCAAAACTTTGCTGAATAATAGTGGTGAGAGCTGACATCCTTGTCTTGTTCCTGATCTTAGAGGAAATGCTTTAAGTTTTTCACCATTGAGAATGATGTTTGCTGTGGGTTTGTCATATATGGTCTTTATTGTGTTGAGGTAGTTTCCCTCCATGCGTACTCTCTGGAGAGTTTTTTTCATAAATGCGTTTGAATTTTGTCAAAAGCTTTTCCTGCATCTATTGAGATGATCATATGGTTTTTATTCTTCAATTTGTTAATATGGTGTATCACATTGATTGATTTGCGTATATTGAAGAATCCTTGCATCCCTAGCATATATACCACTTGATCATGGTGTATGATTCTTTTAATGTGTAGTTGGATTCTGTTTGCTAGTATTTTGTTGAGGATTTTTGCATCTATATTCATCAGTGATATTGGCCTCTAATTTTCTTTTTTTGTAGTATCTTTGTCTCATTTTGGTATCAGGGTGATTGTGGCCTTGTAGAATGAGTTTGGGAGTGTTTGTTCTGTTGCAATTTTTTGGAAGAGTTTGAGAAGGATGGGTATTAGCTCTTCTCTAACTGTTTGATAGAATTCACCTGTGAAGCCATCTGGTCCTGGACTTTTGTTTGTTGGAAGATTTTTAATCACAGTTTCAATTTCATTACTTTTGATTGGTCTGTTTATAGTTTCTATTTCTTCCTGGTTCAGTCTTGGAAGGTTATACCTTTCTAAGAATTTGTCCATTTCTTTCAGATGTCCATTTTATTGGCATGGAGTTGCTTGTAATAGTCTCTTATGATGCTTTGTATTTCTGCAGTGTCCATTGTAACTTCTCGTTTTTCATTTCTAATTTTGCTGATTTGAGTCCTCTCCCTCTTTTTCCTGATGAGTGGCTTTTGTTTATCTTCTCAATTTTGTTTATCTTCTCAAAGAACCAACTTTTAGTTTTATTGATCTTTGCCATTGTTTCTTTGTTTCTATTTCATTTATCTCTGCTCTGATCTTTATGATTTGTTTCCTTCTACTAATTTTGGGTTTTGTTTGTTCTTCTTTCTCTTGTTCCTTTAAGTGTAATGTTAGTTTTTTTATTTGAGATTTTTCTTGTTTGTTGAGGTAGGATTGTATTGCTATAGCCTTCCCTCTTAGAACTGAATTTGCTGCATCCCATAGGTTTTGGATCGTCGTATTTTCATTGTCATTTGTCTCTAGATATTTTTTGATTTCCTCTTTTATTTCTTCAGTGATTGCTTGGTTATTTAGTAACGTAATGTTTAACCTCCATGTGTTTGTGTTTTTTACGTTTTTTTCCCTGTAATTGATATCTAATCTCATAGCATTGTGGTCGAAAAGATGCTTGATATGATTTCAATTTTCTTAAATTTACTGAGACTTGATTTGTGACCCAAGATGTGATCTCTCCTGGAGAATGTTCTGTATGCGTTTGAGAAGAAAGTTTAATCTGCTCTGTTCAGATGGAATGTCCTATAAATATCAATTAAATCTATCTGGTCTATTGTGTCATTTAAAGCTTATGTTTTGCTACTTATTTTCTGCCCATTGGTGTAAGTGGGGTGTTAAAGTTCCCCTCTATTATTGTGTTACTGTCGATTTCCTCTTTTATAGCTGTTAGCAGTTGCCTTATGTATTGAGGTGCTCCTATGTTGGGTGTATAAACATTTATAATTTTTATATCTTCTTCTTGGATTGATCCCTTGATCATTATGTAGTGTCCTTCCTTGTCTCTTGTAACATTCTTTATTTTAAAGTCTATTTTATCTGATATGAGTATTGCTACTCCAGCTTTCTTTTCATTTCCATTTACATGGAATTTCTTTTTCCGTCCCCTCACTTTTAGTCTGTATGTGTTCCTAGGTCTAAAGTGGGTCTCCTGTAGACAGCATATATATGGATCTTGTTTTTGTATCCATTCAGCGAGCCTGTATCTTTTGGTTGGAGCATTTAATCCATTCACATTTAAGGTAATTATTGATATGTATGTTCCTATTACCATTTTCTTAATAGTTTTGGCCTTGCTTTTGTAGGTTCTTTTCTTCTCTTGTGTTTTCCACTTAGAGAAGTTCCTTTAGTATTTGTTGTAAAGCTGGTTTGGTGGTGCTGAATTCTCTTAGCTTTTGCTTGTCTATAAAGCTTTTGATTTCTCCATCGAATCTGAATGAGATCCTTGCTGGGTAGAGTAATCTTGGTCGTAAGTTCTTCCCTTTCATCACTTTAAATATATCGTGCCACTCCCTTCTGGCTTGTAGAGTTTCTGCTGAGAAATCAGCTGTTAACCTTATGGGAGTTCCCTTGTATGTTATTTGTCATTTTCCCCTTGTTGCTTTCAATAATTTTTCTTTGTCTTTAATTCTTGTCAATTTGATTTCTATGTGTCTTGGCGTGGTTCTCCTTGGGTTTATCCTGCCTGGGACTCTCTGCACTTCCTGGACTTGGGTGGATATTTCCTTTCCCATGTTAGGGAAATTTTCAACTATAATCTCTTCAAATATTTTCTCGCATCCTTTCCCTCTCTCTTCTCCTTCTGGGACCCCTATAATGTGAATGTTGGTGTGTTTAATGTTGTCCCAGAGGTCTCAGGCTGTCTTCATTTCTTGTTCTTCTCTTTTTTTTTTTTTTTGACAAATTGTTCTGAGCTTAAACACTACTTTATCTAAGATGCATATTATATGCTTATTGTTTTATTCTTTTTTTTAAAATTTTCTTTCTTTCTTTCTTTCTTTATTTATGGCTGTGTTGGGTCTTCGTTTCTGTGCGAGGGCCCTCTCTAGTTGCGGCAAGTGGGGGCCACTCTTCATCGCGGTGTGCTGGCCTCTCACTATCGTGGCCTCTCTTGTTGCGGAGCACAGGCTCCAGGCATGCAGGCTCAGTAATTGTGGCTCACGGGCCCAGCTGCTCCACAGCATGTGGGATCCTCCCAGACCAGGGCTCGAACCCACGTCCCCTGCACTGGCAGGCAGACTCTCAACCACTGCACCACCAGGGAAGCCCTATTCTTTTTTTTATTCTGTTCTGTAGCAGTGAATTCCACCATTCTGTCTTCCAGGTCACTTATCCATTCTTCTGCCTCAGTTATTCTGATCTTGATTCCCTCTAGTGTAGTTTTCATTTTAGTTATTGTATTGTTCATCTCTGTTTGTTTGTTCTTTAATTCTTCCAGGTGTTTTTTTCTTTAATTCTTCTAGGTCTTTGTTAAACATTTCTTGCATCTTCTCAATATTTGCCTCTTTTTCCAAGGTCCTGGATCATCTTCACTATCACTAGTCTGAATTTTTTTTCTGGAAGGTTGCCTTCTCCACTTCATTTAGCTGTTTTTCTGGGGTTTTATCTTGTTCATTCATCTGGTACATAGTCCTCTGCCTTTTCATTTTGTCTTTGTTTCTGTGAATGTGATTTTCATTCCACAGGGTGCAGAATTGTAGTTCTTCTTGTTTCTCCTGTCTGCCCTCTGGTGGATAAGGCTATCTAGGAGGCTTGTCCATGCTTCCTGATAGGAGGGAGTGGTGGTGTGTAGAGCTGGTTGTTGCTCTGGTGGACAGAGCTCAGTAAAACTTTAATCTGCTTGTCTGCTGATGGATGGGGCTGAGTTCCCTCCCTGTTGGTTGTTTGGCCTGAGGCGACCCAGCACTGGAGCTTACAGGCTCTTTGGTGGGGCTAATGGCATAATCTGGAGGGCTCATGCCAGGGAGTTCTTCCCAGAACTTCTGCTGCCAGTGTCCTTATCCCCATGGTGAGCCACAGCTCCCCCCCCACCTCTGCAGGAGACCCTCCAACACTAGCAGGTATGTCTGGTTCAGTCTCCTATGGGGTCATTGCTCCTTTCCACTGGGTCCTGATGCTCACACTACTTTGTGTGTGCCCTCCAAGAGTGGGGTCTCTGTTTCCCCCCATAGTTTGATTTTAAAACACGATGACTAATATCAATATAAAACTTCAAGCACAATTCACTATGGAGCTAAATAAAATGAATGACTCTTTAGAGAAGAAAATACAACCTAGTGTGATTAAATTACGGCTTAAAGAAGAATCTACCAAGTGTCAATAATTGATGAACTCTAGTTTCTAGATCAGGTTCAGTTACCAATCTGTCTTTTACCCATGTGAACAGACTTCTTTTACATTTGTTCCCTATATCTCATGCGTATTAATGGTTTGACTGTATCTCCAAGTCTCTGGAAAATGTTTTTCATCAAAATTGTGAAGATATATCACTTCTCTATAGATGCAGTATTCCTGATAAGAAGTCTGATCATCTGGAATAATAACTTGTTTTACTTTTGAACAATTTTATAATGTTCTCTTTATCCTTGTAGTTGTAAGAAATCATGAATGCATCTCAAGGTTTAAAATTTTTTCATTAATTCTGTTTCAGTTAACGTGGATAGACATTTCAAATCTGACCGTGTTTTCCCTTAGATCCATTGTTTCTCTGATTATTTCCGCCCTTCCATTGTTCCTCTTTCTCATTCTGGACCTCTTACTAGCAGTAAGCTGAAAACCTGTGGCTTGCTTCTCAGTGTGCTTACTCTTTGTTCCTCTTCCGTACCTGTGTTCTTTGTTTATCTATATTCTGAGCATGTGTTTCAAATATATTTGCAGATAACCATCTTATTTTTTTATCCATGTCTATTTTGTAATTTATATTATCTAGTTTTATAAAATTTAAGCAAGTTATCAAATGTATATTTTAAAGTTAATAAATAACACATATAATTATATATATGCATATGTATATGGACATATAAATTTTTATTGTCAGATTGCTCTATTTAAAACAGTCGTCTTGCTTTACGAACACATTTTGTAAAGTTTGCTTCTCTTTACTGGTTTGTCTGTTTTCCTCAGGGTTATTGTTCATTCCTTCATTGTTGGCATTCTCTTTCAAATTTATTTATTTTTCCTCTTCTCAAATGCTTAATGATGTCTAGTTATCTGTGATTATCTGTGAATGAAGAATCATGTTAGGAGGAGATTGCAAAGGAAAGATGCAGTCATGGTGGATACCCATTCCCTCTCTGAGCTGGAAGACTTTCTATTCTTGGACTGAAATCCAATATAAAAATTGAAATAATGAGACTTTTATTTTTTGTCTTGTAAATTTGTGTTGGTATTAACAAAAGTAGGAATTACCAATTAGACAATTACACCATTGCTGGGAGCACAATGTACAAAAATGATGGCTCTTTCTAGGAAAAACATCTCATTTGGATGTAAAATCTAAGACTGTCAACGTTATTTTTATTTTGGAGTAGTCATAATTCACACAATGCCAGATAAAAATAAGAACTTATACTACTTCTTAGTTGGTATTGTGTCAGTAAGTTTCTTGTTCAAAAAATTTGTATCAATATGTTTGGGTATCCAGTCCCACTGATACTGAGCATTCTGTGAAAAGGCATCTAGGCCTGGGTGTACAGAAGTTGATCCATTCATTTATTTATTCATTTAACTAATATTTGCTCCATATCTATGATGTGCTAGGCATGCCACTGAAAACTGGGTTTAAAGTGTTGAACGAAGCACAGTAGGTCTCTTTCCATAGTGGATTAGTAGGATATAAAACAGACACACAACAAATACATTACAGATGTAATATGTGATGGAAAATCACAGGGCTCTAAGGGAAAATAAATAAGTACAAGTACTCAAATATTATCCTTCAAAGAAGTAATATTCAAACAATAAGATAAAGAGGAAAAGAAGAAAAGGGCCTCTGATAACAAAGTGTGGCTCCTGTTGCAGAAACAAGATGGGTACATTTTGGGGTTAACTAAAGAGTAATGTTATTTGAAAGGAAGCGAACTGTGCAAGGCAAGGTTGGAGAACAAGACAGAGGCCCCGACATGTAGGGTTTTGTCCTAAGGAAAATTTGAAATTACTAAATTATTCTAAATGTGTGAGTAGCGTGATTAGATTTGCAATTTAAAGATCAACTTGCCTCTTTGTGGATGACAAATAAATCAATGGAATAGAATTGAGAATCTGGACATAAACCCATACATATCTGATTAATTTATTTTCAATAAGGGTGCAAGACAATTCATTGGGGAAAGAATAATCTTCTCAACAAATGATATGGGGCAACTTTATATCCAGATTTAATCACTTTGTCATATCATATTCAAATACTAACTCAACATGGGTCAAAAACCTAAATGTAAGAGATACGACTATTAGAGTCTTGGAAGTAAACTTAAGCCTGTGCCATTGAATTAGGCTATAGTTTCTTAGATCTGACACCAAAAACATAAATAACCAAAGAATAAAATAGAAAAATTGGATTTCATCAACATTAAAAACTTTTTTTGTGTCAAAAGACACTATCAAGGAAGGGAAAAGACCAGAAAATGTGATAAAATATTTGTAAACCATATAACTGATTTAGGTCCAGTATTCAGAATATGAAAAGAGCACTTGCAGCTCAACAATAAGAAGACAATCCAATTTAAAAATGAGCAAAGGGTTTTAAAAGTTTTTTTTTTCTCTACAGAAGACTGATTAATAACGAATAAGCACAAGAAAAGAACATCATTTGTCATTAGGGGAATTCAAATCAAAACCACAATAAGACACTACTTTATACCCTGTAGGATGGCTATAATCAATAGATGAAAAATAGCAAGTACTTGTAAGGATGTAATGAAATGGAAGGCTTATGCAAAGTTGGTGGTAATATAAAAAGGTCCAGCCATATTGAAAAATTTAACCATTCTTCAGAAATTTAAACATAGAGTTACCATATGACCCAGCAATTCCATTACTGCACATACACTCAGAAGAACTGAAAACATATCGCCACACAAAGTTTGTAAACAAATGTTCATAAGTAGCATTATTCATAATAGCTTAACTATAAGAACAATCCAAACGTTCATTAAGTGATGGGTGAATAAACAAATATGGCATATCCATACACACAATTCCATTTATATGAAATGTCCAGACTTGCAAATCCATGGACAGAAAAAGATTAGTGGTTGCCAGGGACTGGGGGAGGGAAGAATGGGGAGTGACTGTTATTGGATAGAGGGTTTCTTTTTTGGGTGGTGAAAATGTTTTGGAATTTGGAATTTTTGCACAAATTTGTGAATATACCAAAACGTTTTAAAGTGTACACTTTAAAAGGATAGATTTTTTTTTGATATGTGTATTTCTTTCCTAGGGACATTACAACCAATCACAATTTAAAACAACAGAAATTTATTTTCTCACAGTTATGGAGGCAGAAAGTCTAAAATTGAAGTGCTGGTAGGGCCGTCCACCTTCTGAAGGCTCTAAGGGAGACTCCTTCTTTGCCTCTTCCAGCTTCTGGTGGCTCCTGGTGTTTTTTAGTTTCTGGCAACATCACTCTCATCTCTGCCGCCTTCTTCCCTGTGGTATGTGTGTGTGTCAAATCACCCTCTCCTTTCTATTATAAAGACATCAGTCATTGAATTTAGAGCCCAGCCCAAATCCAGGATTGTTTTATCTTGAGATATTTATTTAAATATGCAAATGCCCTATTCCCAAATAAGGTCCCATTCTGAGGTTTGAGTGGATATAAATTTATTCAACCCACTGCAATATGATACTTATATCTCAGTTTTTAAAAATAGATATTAAGAACAACAAAACAGTTAAAAAATCAAATGCCTAGTTCAGATCCATCCTGCATTTTTGTCAAAACGTTCCTTAACTACCCAAGGTTAGGAATCATTTTTATTAAATTTTATATTCTCAGTGCCTAAAACAAGCAAACAAAAAGTAACAGTACTTAGGCAGTAATTATCAGATGAGTGACTGTGGTAGACAGAAAAGTGAGCACAATAGACTAAATCCCAACAATTATGGAGCTAATAGTCTTAACTATGTCTTAAACCAATAAGCAATTTAGCCACTTTTGAGAGATTAATATGTTTCCCTTTCAGTGTAGTATTGATATTTTAAAAGAAGTTATATGGTCCCTTCCCTGGGGCTGAATTAGCATATATAAAACCATTATTTGAGCGCTATTGTGCCAGGTAATGTGTCAAGCATGCGTTAGTTCACTTAATTCTTATAACCATTTTATAAAATACATATTCATATTATCATAATTTATAGATCAAAAATACTGAGACTGTGAGTAGCTAAACAACTCTCATAGTTACACAACTATTAAATGTTTCAGAATTTACTTACCACCGACATGGATTTCAATTTGATGCATCTTTATTGTTCATCCACAACATGCAAGTCTCTTATCTGATTGAAGAGTAATTAATTTTCCTGAAGGAAAACTGCTTTTTCTGGAATATATAGTCCCCTTTTATCATAACAAGTTTCAGAATCTAATAGTAGTGAATTGCCATTTGGTTATGCTTTTCATATTTCAATTCACTTTTTAATGTGTTTTCATTTGATTCCTACAACACTGAAACCAGGTTTAATAGGAATTATTATCCCAGTTTTACAAATGAAGAGAAGAAGGTTCGTATTAAGGTTATTCGGCTAGCCCATGGGCTTACATTTACTAGGAAGCTGACTCAATTGACTTCAAGGCCAGTTGTATAATCCACAGTATTATTTCTATCTACCTTTCTAATGTTTCATTAAGACTATGAATAATCCATACAAATAAACTGTATTAATAATGATTCTCCACTCAGATAAAGAAACACTATGAAATTCTGTATTTTTAATCTCATATGAATTGTTCAACTCTGGGCTGTCCTCACAAATTTCATTGTCCATTATTATAATGCTGCTCTAGATCTCAGGGGAGAGAAACTTTCCATTCCTTCAAACAACCCAAAGATAAAAGGCACTAAATGACACATTGCCCAAACAATTAGAAAGGGAGACCTAAGGTATACTGATTGGACACACACTAAAAGGGGGTGACAGACTTAATGTGTTAGGAAAACTGAGACAAGAATTGAATATATTTCATGCCATTCTGCTTTAGCTCTGGACAGGGTCAAAGCTAAGATGTCAGTGTTGGCAGTAAGAAAGAGGAGGTTGGTAAACTGGCATGTAAAATTAGGGAAAAGGAAGAGATCCTTGTAAGCATGAAATTTACAACTCTAAAGGGCTCAATGGAGCTCCCCTGGGCAATTAATAAAGATTCTGCACAAACATGCATTGACAGATAGGTGGCTCTGAAACCAGCCTTTCCTGCAATGGATCAATAATTGTAGAAACTTCAGCTGATCTGGGAGTAGGGGCCCCTGGGAAAGAGTAACTGAATAGAAAGCATGGATTTCTGAGACAAAATTTCAGAGCAGATTCAGCAGTTTAAAATGCATGGTTCAAAAGAGTCTCAGAGAAAATGGCCTTTCACTAATGGGAGATTGTGAGAAGCAAGTAAGTAGGGCTGAGGCTTTTGAAATATCTACCTTAAGGGTAAGACTGAAAAGTCCCTCTGACTACAAGGAGTTTGGGGCTGAGCTTTAAATCTTCCTGTACATCTTTAAGCTTCCCCTAAGGCTAGGGCAGTCTCCTCAGGATATCATAAAATATCCCTTTGGTTTTACTAATAATAATGAGTTTCCAAATTTTCCTTTTCAGTCCTTAAGTGTTTTAATTGCCTAGAACTGAGCTGTATCTCAGGATTCAGCACACTGGGGGTAAGCTCTTATTTTTATCCAATCATTATTCAAAAAATAAAACCAAAAAAACTTGTTTAATTTTTCTCTATGCTCATAGAATTTTTCAGTAAATTTTAATTATCCTAACAGATTCTCTTTCAAGAATTGACATTATCTCAAAAAAA
The DNA here is from genome assembly GCF_949987535.1 of Balaenoptera acutorostrata. NCBI lineage: Eukaryota > Metazoa > Chordata > Mammalia > Artiodactyla > Balaenopteridae > Balaenoptera > Balaenoptera acutorostrata. The sequence continues at coordinate 77,309,193 of NC_080075.1, forward strand.
TCTATGTATTTGGTTTAAAAATTATCATACTCATAAATTTCTACAAGCAATACTTATAATTTTGACTCAAATATAACCTTCAGGTTGGGTTTTTGAGTTTGTCCAAAAATCTTGCCATACATTTCCCCAGTCTTTGCATTAACATATGAACTGGGAAGATTGATCATCCACTACAGCCATCCCTAGGTACCTGTGGGTGATTGGTTCCAGGACTCCTCAGATATCAAAGTCCACGATGTTCAAGTCCCATAGTTGGCCCTCCGTATCCACCATTCAGCATCCAGGGATTCAACTAATGGCAGATATGTTGTACTCTTGTATTTATTGAAAATGTGGCCTATATGTGGACCCAGGCAATTCAAAACCATGTTGTTCAAAGGTCAACTGTATTTTTTTCTCAGCTAGGTGTTGGGAGCCTGGTGAGCAATTAAATTTATATTAACTAAATAAATAAAATAAGCAAGAACCCATTTAGTCTACCAAGATTTTCAAAGATCTGGTTTTCAGGAAGGCTTTGAGTTCTGCTAATGCTTCCGGACACCAAACGCTACATCATCAGAAGAAATCACTCTCCTTGATTTTTATAAGGCTTATCATTAAGAAATGTATGGTGTTTTGGTCATAAGTAGGCACATGTAGTAGATACTTAACAAATTTCACAACAATCCCTAAAGTCAGATGGCATTAGACACATGTTGGTGATATGGAAACTTAAGTTCAGAGAGGGCAAGAGAATTCCCCAGGTGCCTACAGCCAAGAGGTAGCCTAGTCTGTGTCAATCTCCACTTCTCCAGTCTATGCTATTCTAAAGCCTTGGGTTTTTTCTAGCAGTCTGCACGCCTCTCCCTCAATTACCATTTTATGGGGCTTTGAGAAGTACCTTGTTATTTGAGTATCTGTATTTTGGATTCCAGGATAAATGTTTTACCTGTCGTAGCTAAATTCCTACTGGTGTTATCATTCCCTGTAGTCTCTTCGGAAAACAATGAACTGGACATGCTAACCCAGGCCCTTTCTCTCACTTTCCTGTGAGATAAATCCGTGTTCAGGCTCCCGGAAAACATAAGCAAACTCTGCCCTTTCATTTGGAGAGTGCCTCAGAACAAGTGATTTTTGGGACAGGGTTTATGATTTGGGGCTGGTGAATGAATAAAATGGAAGACTTAGAGGATTTGGCTGTTCTTATGTCTCAAATGTAAAATGTTTCTGAAGCCAGCGTTCCTGCCTCACAAATGATAGTTGAAGTGTGCAGCCCTGTGATACCAAAGCTTAATGTGGCCAGACCTTGAACTTTCTGTCTCCATCTGACTTTCCAACATTTAGCAGCTAGAATACAAAACGCTCTGCAGCGTCTCTGCCTCCCAGGTGTCGGAAAGAGCAAATGCAGAAGGACTTTCAACTCAGTGGGCTTCACACAAACTATACCCCAGAGAGAAAATCTAACCAGTGCTTCAGCCAGGTGCATGATGTGGTTCAGAGGCAGGAAACATTTGATTCACGAGCAGGAGGCACTAAAATAGAGCTTTGGGAAGAAAGGAGGGATCAAGTGTTGATGGAAGCAATATCGCGTGTGAGTTCCAACATGTGCACTGCTTCACCTGCCATCTCTTCGTCGCTTTAACGATCAGAAAAGATCAGAGAGATCAGGTGAGGCAGAGGGTGCGATAGGAAGCAAACCGACCCCAAAACATCCTGAAGAGGGAAGGGGCATTGCTTCTTCCAAGGAGAGAAGGGGACTTGCTCCTCAAAAGAAAAGATTTCCAGGACCTTGGGATGGGCTCAAAGGGCAAGAAAGCATTAAGACCACATGGGATGGTCTGATTTGCTTGAAGAGGGGGTAAAAGAAATCATTGATGGTGTTGCTGCCGCTACCCCCCCATTCCTCCTCATCTTCCTCCCCATCCTCCTCCTTTCCCTCCTCCCCATCCCCGTCCTTTCCCTCCTCCCCATCCTCTTCCCCCGCTTCTTCTCCTCTTCCTCTTTCTTCTTCATTTTCTTCCTCTTACTTTTAAAAACATTTTTTTGTTGTTCTGAAACAGGCTTGGCAGAATTTGTAACAAAGTTTTTTGAGCACACTGTAAAAGTAAATCTTCCTTTGTGTACTCCTCTCTAACTGATTTAGTTTGTAGTGACTGCGAAGACTGGAGCTGTTTTCAGGGTTTGGGGAGAATTTCATGGATTTGAGGACAGCCTGTGTTTGCTCACCAGACAGCCCTGGACATTCTTTTTAGGAGAAAATCTTCCTCTGGGAATACTCTGGAATCAGAAACTTTTAATTCTCTGTCCTTTTCATCATCACATAATAAAGGCTAGGGCTGCAAGCGGGGGATTGAATGGCAGTCAGCCTGGGAACCCTGACAATGAAAACAGAAGCCCTTAAGTTAACAAACATTTAGGTGGACCAAGAACTGGGCTTGTAGCACTCAGGGAGTAGGTGGAAATACCAAAATGGATTTAACAGGATGTTTGTCCTTGTAGGCTACCTCTTCTAGATACATTTCATTTCATTATATTTAATTTGTTTGTATTGATGATATTATTCTCAAACATCTAACTCCTTTAAGGAAAACTCTGATTTGGCAGAATAAATGGTGAGGCCAATGTGAACATTGTTTGTTGATCCTTATTAATACAAATCTTCCCAAAGGTTAACCCATCAAATGGGTTAAAGTTGCCTGCAGTATTGATCCTTCCAGCCCCTGTGGAGGCTGGGTTACAACTCCAGGCAGTCCCAGCCCCTGGGCTTGTCACCTCCGGCCTCAAACAGCCTTATCAAATTACCACAGTCTACTCTACAAATATTATCATACTCTGTGTGTACTGACATCATTATGGCCCCTGCTACCTTGTAATCTCTAATCATTTGATGTCAACAGACATGCAGAAGAATGAACAAAGTAGTGGGAGCCATTTGTATTCCCAAAAGACAGGACTCACACTCGCTCAAGAGGCTAATTTTATCTACAAATCCTGAAGTTCTATCTACAGTACTGTCAAGTGTTGGACACAATAGTAGCAGCCCTTTTCCAACTTGTTTTATTTTTTTCCCCCATAAAAGATGATCTGCTTGAGAATTGTTCTTCTTGATACCATGTAGATGACTCATGCATTTTAATTGCTGCAAGTTATACAGCAGAGTGTATCTCTCCATTTTATCTCACTATAGCTGGTCATATAGGCTGTTATTTTTTCCACTATAGTTGCCAAGGCTCCTGTGTATAGCCATATGCAAATAGGCTGAAAACACTTCAGGGAAATTGTTCACATGTGTTGGGTGTACTCTCCTCCTGGGATATGTTTGGAAATGTGTCTGTGCAGCTTGTTCATACTGATATCTGGAGGACACTACTGGCAATTGATACCAGGGGGCCAGCGTTGAGAACAAACGTATGGGCACCAAGGGGGGAAAGCAGTGGGGGGTGGGGGTGGGGGTGGGATGAATTGGGAGATTGACATTGACATGTATACACTGATGTGTATAAAATGGATGACCAATAAGAACCTGCTGTATTAAAAAAATTTTTTTTTAATTAACATCCTACAAAAAATACCTGGCACAATAATGAATTAGCCGTCCAAAACACCGATACCTCCCCTATGGATAAAGAGTGCTCAGGGTGTATGCTTAAAAGTGAAATTGCTAGGTGTGACGGATTTAGTAGATTGGTGCTCAACTTCCATTTTAGATGTCCCCTTGTTTGCCTGACCCTATCGCAAAATCTGGAAAGTTAGGGGTTCCCTTCAATCTGTCATAGCAGGCTTGTTCTAGATTTCCAGTCAGATATTCACATGGAAACTCGGAAGGGAAAAAGCGAGGTGAAGGCGAGGCTGTTCTGATAAGCAGCCACAGAGGCTTTTTATTTCTTTATTTTTCCAGCAACAGACAATGTCCCGCTGTCCCACTGTCCAGATCTGGGATACAGGGCACACTTTTGCCTGTGAACTGCAGTTGTGTTATGGCCCTGGATCTGACAATTGTGGTGACAGCTTCTGAGCCTGGGATAACAGCTATATGGTGGTATTCCATCCTGATGCCCCAGTGTCCTCATTGTGGCAGGGACAGCAACCTGCCAGGTGGGCCAGAGAGAGGGGCTGCCATGGAAATCATTCTCAAGGGCCCTGCACGGGGCTTGTTCCTTCAGCCTTTCTGACAATATGATGTGCTCCTACCCTCCTGTCTTGAATTACTTTCTGTTTCCGATCTCTAGTTCTGTTTTCATTATATTCAACTGAAACATGGCTGATGCACTTGATTTTAGAAATTAGATATCTTAGTTTTTATTAAATTTTGCCATGCTGCTCTTCCAAATAACTAGATCAGTTTACACCACCACATATACGAGTCCCCGTTTCCCGAAGACCTCAAAGACTTTCGGGATTGTCGGATCACTACTACTTCTCCTTCTCCTCCTTTTCCTCATGGTCTTTATTGCTATCTGTCAGTCTGATAATTGTAAAATAGCAAACTGTTGTCGCTATTTGAGTGTTCTGATTATTTGCTAACTGAGCACTTTTTCATGTTTACTATTTGCTTTCCTTTTCTGATAAATGCCTGATGATTTCTCTAATCTCTTGTGCTATTGATCTGTTTATAAATTTCTATGTCAATATGTAGAAGTTCTTAGTATCCCTGCCACCCCGGTCATTGGCTGGAAGCGGCCCATGGGAGTGTGATCTGGGGATAATTCAGCAATGATTCGGAAGCTCAGCAGCTGAGGTCCTTTGTCAGTTACACTCTGTGAGAAAAGGTCGGTGAGATGCATCCTTCCTTCTTGCACTGTTCAGGTCTGCTTCTTTACTCAGGCTTGGGGGCACTTCCTCCACGTCTTCTGTGGCTTTCTTTTCTGAGGGGAAACTCAGAAGAGGACAGTTAATGGGATGAATTAGAGGCCCCATTGCTGCAGATGATCTCAGGCTGCAACTGGGCCTCCACACTACATTCTAGGTCCCCTCGTCCTCAGCTACCCCTGCATCAGGGCTGGGTGGCTCACCTGGGGGTGTGACCCAGACCTTCCTTCCTGAATGGTCTGAAGCTCTGGTAGTCCTTCTCTTTTCGGTTCTGGATGACTTGCCATTAACCATGCACAGTTTAATGTGGCAAGTGAGTCCCAGGAGGTGCCCAAGCCCACAGGTACTGGGTTCACAGATATCTCTCCTTGCCTCCATATTGCATAAAAGGACATTTATCTCATCCTGTTGACCAAGGTCAATTACCCCTGCTAATATAATGACTCCCTTTTTGCCTGCCTATCCCTGGGAACAAGGAGTCCAAAGTGCCTGGGTTAGCCTTTAGTTCAGTAGGATTCCTATCTGTGTCCCTTAGCAAGAGTGTAACCCTTTGGGGACCAGGACCTCCAACCCTGAAGAGCCTCAAGTTATGGGGACAAAACTATAAGGTCCCCCTGTGAATCATTGGGAATGATGGTAAGCAGGGCCACTCAGGCCTCCACACCTTGGTTTCCAAACACACGAGTACTTCCTATGGGGACAGAGCACCTTATAGAGCAATCTTTGTTTTAATAAATGCGCTGGGTTAGGAAGAGTGGCACCCATTTCTTTCAGGGTGTTTGCTTTGAATTGGCATTTCCGCTGCACTTTTAGGGGTTCATCATAGTGTTCTATGAGTCCAGAAGCCTCTCAATGGCATCGTGTATGATATGACCCGTGACTCTCATAGGTGGGGGCCATTGCAGTACCACCTTCTCCTCCTGTGCTTCCTTCACTTCACATCAGTCCCTGATCTGATGAAGTGTGTGAAGTCATGTCTGTGGATCAGGTATGTTGTAAGCCCGCAGAGAGCTGTGTGGGGGAGGAAGAGAAAGCCCATACCCAGAATGTGTTTATTATCCATATGAGGTTGAACAGATGGTCTTTTCAGGATAAAAAGGGTTCAATGTAATCAACTTGTCCCCAGTAGCCAGTTGGTCTCCTCAAGGAGCAGTGCCATGCTGGGTGTTCAGTGTTGGTCTCTCTCACTGACAAGTTAGGCATTCAGAGGTATCAGTAGATCTGCCTTGGTAAGAGGGAGTCTGCACCATTGGGACCATTTATAGCCTCTGGTTTTGTTATCATGACTACTCCGTTCATGTGCCCATCATGCCACTCCTGGAGCGGATGATGACAAAGGCTGGCTAAGGATAACTGACTCAGTTACATTGCCTGTTTGGTTGTTCAGAGTCTCTCCTGTGGTGCATGCCTTCCAATAGGGGCTAACATGTAACGCAAAAATCACATTTTGTGCCCACTTCCATATGACCTACTCATGTCTTTATCTGGAGGATGACTCCAGTCTTCTAGTTCTTTTCCCCCTGGGCCCTTAACATGACAGCTTAGGCCATTTCTTCTTCCAAAAAAATAGGCAATTGCTCATAGCTTAGCTCATTTAGAAAATTATCACTCTCAACTATCTTTCAGGGCCACCTAGGAATGTGGGCCTGCAGTCACTGCGCACGTTTTGTTTGCACTCACATACCAAGCTGAACTAGCCATAAACCAAGGCTGGCTGCTTCCCTCCTCCCTCAGCTGGAGGAAACCTCCTTGTGGCCATAGGTGCAAACTGACAGACAGGCAATGATGCAACTCTACAGGTGGTGTAGGGTCTGGTCTATATATCATGGATGTAACATGTGCTCTCTGCTCCTGCTCAGGTTCATTCCCAAATGTGCATACGGACAGGGGCCTCTAGGCCTCTCTGACCTCATGACTTCATGAACCTGACAGCACCCAAGCTCATAATGGGAAATTCCAAAGGCATTGTCACTTTGTGTCCCACATTCTAGTGCTCCAACACTAACAGGACTCAGTATGAAGTCAAAAGATGTTTATTTCTTAAAGAGCTGATAATTCTAGGTGGTCAATCACATGGCCCCAGAATGCCAGGGGCCTGCATTGTGACTCTCCCAGTAGACCTACCATAGTTCATCCTTTCCCTCTAACACCATAGCGTTTGCTAGATTGTGTGGCCCAAGTGGTGGCACTGATTGCACTATGGCCTGGACCTGCTCCAGTGTCCTTTCTTACTCCAGGAAAGCTTACAGTCTTTCATGTTTCCCAGTAATTATTCCTCGGTGTGGTTGTGTTGCCTGTAGACCCAAAGGGGTCTATCAGGCACTGTGTTTGTGGTGGAAGATGCAAGATGCAGCAATTTGTCTCTTACTTGGAAAGGAATATCATGGCACTCTTCTGATACTAGATCCCTCCAAATTGTACTGAAGTGTCCAATCTCTGAACCTTGGAAGGTTTATTTTCCCTTCTCTGGGATGTGCATCTAACTAGAGAGCGCTAGTCACTTCTTTCTCGTCTTGCCAACTCAGCATGATGTCTTTGGGGTAATGAGGCAGCGTGGTGGTGGTGTTCAGATGCCCAGGTGGTCCAGATCTCTTAGGACTATATCATGATAGAAGGCAGGAGGCTTAACGTAGTCCTGAGCAGAATTGTAAATAAATATTGTTGTCTGTCCCACATGAATACAAACTCTTTCTGACCTTGTTTTCTAATCTGAATGGAAAAGAACACATTTGCCAAGTCAGTGGCTGCACGTCATGTACCTGAGACCTTATTAATCTATTAGATTAACACCACATTGAGCACTGCAGCTACAGCTGGGCCTGCCACTTGATTAGGGCTCTCATAGAATGCAGCCATTCTCCAGGATCCTTCCAGTTTCTCAAGGTGCCACATCTTTGAACTAAATAAAGATGTGAGAAAGCTCACCATGCTTGAATCTTTTAGGTATTTAAAGGTTGAACTAACCTCTAACCATCCCCTCCTGAGTACAATAGTATTTTTAAAATAACTTATTCATGTGAAATTCACAAAACATAAAACTGTTTAAAAATGAATAACTAGGGACTTCCCTGGTGACACAGTGGTTAAGAATCCACCTGCCAATGCAGGGGACATGGGTTCGATCCCTGATCCGGGAAGATCCCACATGCTGCGGAGCAACTAAACCCGTGTCGTGCACCACAACTACTGAGCCTGCACTCTAGAGCCCCCAAGCCATAAGTACTGAGCCCACATGCCACAACTATTGAAGCCCACACTCCTAGAGCCCGCGCTCCGCAAGAAGAGAAGCCACCACAATGAGAAGCCCCTGCACTGCAACGAAGAGTAACCCCTGCTCGCCACAACTAGAGAAAGCCCGCACATAGCAACAAAGACCCAATACAGCCAAAACCAAATATAAAGAAAGAAAGAAATTTATTAAAAAAAGAAATGAATAACTAAGTGGCATTTGGTACAATGTTCTACTAAATGTTACAATGTCATGTAATCATTACCTCTATTTAGCTCTAAAACATTTCCATTTCTCCAGAGTAACGCTGTACACATTTCCCCTTTCTCCAGCATCTGGCAAGCAATAATCTATATTCCTTCCCTATGAATTTATCTATAATGGATATTTCATGTAAATAGAATTGTGTGATATGTGACGTTACGTGTTGTAGGTTCATCCATGTAATAGCAGGTATCAGTACTTCATTCATTTTATGGCTGAATAATAATTCCATTATATGTTTATAACATATTTTCTTTATCCATTCCTCCATTGATGGACATCAGGGCTATTTCTACCTTTTGACTATCATGAATAGTGCTGCTATGAACATGCATGTACATGTATTTGTTTGAATTCCTGTTTTCAATTCTTTTGGGTACATACCTAGGAGTAGAATTGTGGGGTCATGTGGTAATTCTATCTTTAATTTTCTGAGGAACCAGCAAACTTCCACTGCCACTGAACCGTTTTGTTTTCTTATCAGCACATACAAGTTTCCATTTTCTCCCTTTCCTCACCAATGCTTGTTATTTTCCACTTTTCTTATTCTAGCCATCCTAGTTGGTATGAAATGGTATCTCATTATAGTTTTGATTTGCATTCCTTAATGACTAGTGATGTTGAGTGTCTTTTCATGTGTTTACTGAGCCTCTGAATATCTTCTTTGGACCAATATCAATTATAGTCCTTACTCCATTTTTAAATTTAATAATTTTTGTTGTTGAGTCATAAAACTTCTTTGTATATTCTGGATACTAGACCTTTATCTGATATATGATTTACCAATATTTTCTCCCTTTCTCTAAGTTTTCCTTTCATTCTCTGTATGTTTTTTGATGCACAAATATTTTATTTTATTTTAATGAGGTCCAATTTATCTATTTCTTTTTTTGTTCATGCTTTTAGTGTCATAGCTAACAAGATCATTATTACTTTTGTGTTAACTTTAGCACTCAACATAATGACTCAACATAGTAAAAGTCCTGCCCTAAGTTTCTCCAAACTTACTTAAAAACTAGGTTTAGTTCTGTCATAAAATGTCATGGACTCACTTTAGTGATCATTACAACTTATGAATGTCCTTTAAATCACCTTCTTTATTGTTTAATATTAAAAGTAAATGAGTACATTGGCTCATCCCAATATATTTCTAAGTCCAAGAGTTTTTCAAAGAGATAATTGCAAGTTTCCAATTTGTCTGATTTACTAGAATTTTTAATCTTGGGGATAGAAATAGATCTAAGGTCTCACTTTCCGACTTCTATCAATGCAGAATTCCCTTTGACTCCTCGTAGATGAACAGTCTACTTGAATTCTCCCAGTGACAAGTTGAACAGTACTTCAAAAGGGTCCCATTGTGTGGTTGGACAGCAATAATTGTTACAAAACTTTTCTTTAAAATAAGATAAAACCTCATATATTACAACTGTGCCCCCTTTGACCTAATTTTATTTTCTAAAGCTGCACAGTAGGAGACTACTCTTTTTTTCCTTTATGGTAGTGCCTCAGATGTGTAAAACTATACAATCAATGTCTTGCCTATGTATCCAAGCTAAATAGTTACCATACCAGTAGCTCTTCCTCAGTCCTAATTTGGATTCTAGATATTTTATCCTCCAGATCACCCTGCTCCAACAAAACTTTAGTTTGTCCATGTTCTTAAAATGTAGGAGTCAGGATAAGACTAATGCTCAACTGTGATCAAAGCCAAGCAAAGTAATTATTTGTACATCTTGATTTGATTAATGACACTCTGGTTGCTTACTCCTTTATAAGCCTCATTTAAATCAGGTCCCTTTCATCAACTGTCATTTGTTTTTGCAGAAGTAAAAATACCAACCCCTAAGGAGAGCTCCAAATCTCTGCATGTGAATAAAGGTGATATTCTCCCATTATGAAGTATATTATCAGGGATTCCAAGACCACACAGGAAAACTCACAATACCTTACAAGGAAACTGTATTATATTAACATCAGTCTGCCTAAAACATATCGTATCTTGTCCTGAAATGGACCCTATTCATGCGTCAACTTCTAATTTGGTCTTTTAAAATGTATTGGCTTATGCCCACTCCACATCTAGCAAGAGAATAAATTGTCACTACTCATATCCTCATATTTTTTTCCATCCAGACTTTCTTTGTAGTACATAGGATGTGCATGTGTGTGTGAGTGACTGTGTATATGAGAGGAAGAAAGAGAGAGAAAGGAAGTGAGAAAATGAGTCAAAGTGTGGAGAAGAATTTAAATTCTATGTGTAATTAGAAACAGCTATAAAATGAGACTGCATGGAGTTTCAGGCAAATATCCCTCAAAATTTCAATTTTTTGGTTCCTATCTAATTATATTTCTTTTAAAAACTAAGTGATTGTGTATTTTTTCTATTTTTTTTTTTACTATGGCAAAATACACAAACATAAAATTTCTCATCTTAACCATTTTTAAGTATATAGCTCAGTGGTATTAAATATGTTCGTAGTGTGTTACTATCACCACCAGCCATCTCCAAAATGTTTTTCATCTTGTAAACCTGCAGCTCTACACCCATTAAACAATAACCCTCTCTTCCCCCTTTCCCCTCATTCCCTGGAAAAACACCATTCTACTTTCTATCTCTATGGCTTTGACTACTCTAAGGACCTCATATAAGTGGAACCATATTGTGTGTGTGTGTGTGTGTGTGTGTGTGTGTGTGCATGCGCACACGCCTGGCTTATTTCACTTAGCGTAATGTTCTCAAAGTTCATCCATGTCATAGCATGTTGTACAATGTTCTTCCTTTGTAAGGCTAAATAATATTCCATCATATGTACGTACCAAATGTGCTTATCTATTTATCTATCAATGAAAACTTGGGTTACTTCCACATTTTAGTTCTTGTGAATAATGCTGCTATGAACATTGGTGTACAAATATCTCACTGAGACTCTACTTTCAATTCTTTTGCATATATACCCAGAAATGGAATTGCTCGATCATATGGGAATTTTATGTTTAATTTTTTCAGGAACCACCATGCTGTTTTCCATAGCGGCTGCACCATTTTACAATCCAACCAACCGTACCCACTTTCTCCACATCTTCACCAACACTTGTTATTTTCTGGTTTTTTGGTAGTAGACATCTTAATGGATTCTAGGCAGTATCTCGTAGTTTTCGTTTGTATTTCCCTAATGATTAATGGTGTAAGCAATTGATTTTCATGCTTATTTGGGATGAGGCCTGAGGCTTAACAGATGTGATGTCTGTCAAAGACATAAATGATAGTGTTGTTAGAATGTGAACTCGTATGTCCTAAAGGAAATGTTAGCAGTCACTGTAATGATCTGTCAGGCAGCTTTGGTGGATTAATTTCCCAGAAATTCTCAGATGCAGGAACAATTGTTTCTGGTTGTTTGTCCTTATCTCAAAAAGACTTGAAGTTACTTACTCCAATTTCTTGTGAGCATGTTCAGAATGAATCAGCATTTGAGTAATGTATATCATCATCAGTATAAAATAATAAAGAATAGAGAGAAAATCAGCTTAGGACAGTGTAAAGCTAATTTTCTGTACGGGTGTGATAAGAATCAGGAGGAGTTCTTCCTGTGTGATATATCAAGGTGATAACGTGCCCCATTATGGCAATTTGTTTTATATTTCTTAAAATAGATATGACTGAGGAAATGACAGATGGAGGTCAGGAAAAAATTCATGAAGTACTTCACCTTATATTCATAAATCAATGACTTGGTCCCAGAGAGTTGGCTAAAAATATATTTCTCTTTCAGATGAAGGAGATTATGTTGTGAAAAGAAGAATGTGTTGACTGAATCACTGAGAATATCATCTCTTGTCATTAACATGCTACTATAGTATTACACAGAACACAAGGAAAGTGATTTTTTTTTCTTTCACTTGTACTTTTCCAGTAACACACAGATCTCTCTCTCTCTCTCTCTCTCTCTCTCACACACACACACACACACACACACACACACATACAGATTCCCATTTTGTAGATGAAACCATGTGAGTTTATAGTCAGAAAAATAATTGGGGTAGGCTAAATGTTTGGCCCTGGGAGGGTGAGTACTTAAGGAAGAAATAATTTAAATAAAAGTGCACCAGCTATTTTCGTGGGGGAAGAATTAGAAAAAATATCCAGAAGAGATTATGTTGAAACAATACTAGTGCCTGAAAAAAATAGACTTTAGATGTTTTTCATTCTAAGAAGCCAATACCAGCATCAACTCCCAAAAGAGATGTGTGTGAAATGACAATCTTGGGTTGAGAATGCAATCTTTAAAGTTCAATGTGAAATACTGATTTTTTAAAACATATTTCCTTTTGAAATAAAACTGTAACCTTTCAAACTTATAATCAGGTACAACCTAAACTCTAATGAAGGTATTTAGCGTGTCAGGAAACAAGAAGAAAGAGTTCAAATGTCAAGGTAGCATTGAATTTCTAGTGAGATTTGCACTCTTGCTTCTATTTTATTTTTATTGCATTCCATAAGCGTCACCAGAAAAAAAAATATTCCTTTAAAGAAATATATTCTACAGCTTATCACTCATGTCTGAGAAAACTCGTTTAATGCTTTTGTTGGCCATGATACTGAAAATAAGTCTTGATTGAAGCCAGCACAGTCATATACTGAAGTACACAAATAGACACGTTTGCTGGGTTTATTCTCCAGCCTTGCTGCCAGAATGCAAATGAGCTTTTGCAGGCCCAGTTTCAAGCTGTCAAGTGACAAAGTGGGGAGGGGGCAGGAAAAACAATCAGTTGAGTTAACCTAGCACAGAAGTCTACAGATTATTTATGTTTTAAGAAACTGAAAACAATGTGTGTTTTGTTGGCAACTTGAAAGATCGGTGCCTGAAATTCTCCTTAATATTATGTAAACGAATGGAGCCTAATTAATTGTAGAGAAGGCAGGCACCATACCTGTGAAGAGTGAAGTTGTTTTCCTTTCAAGTAAATGAATTGGGTGCAGAAGACAGGAATCCTTTTGCAGCTGCAGATAGCATTTATATATTACTTACAGAATGATGACAGATCGGCATTGTGATTTCAAATGCCAAGTAGGGATCTGTATACCTATTCTTTCTATTGTGACTCCAGAATCCTAGAGATTCAAGGTTAGTTAAGTAGGCAAGTTGTACTCTCATTTTATCCCTAGCATTTTGTAACAGAGATATGACCCCTGAGGCTTGTAAGGGTGTAGGATGTCCTCATCATTGTTTTTGGTTCACTTAGATAGATTAAGACCAATTTAGTACCAATTATTATAGAGCCATTACTTCAGTAAATCAAAATTATTAACATAAATTATTTTGGTTCTTGATCCAACCCTGACATAAATATTGGGAAATTAACTTGTTTATTAGCTACTCAATGTTGACTGAGAATCCAAGGATGGTTAATAATGTGTCTATGATTAAAAGGAAGGGAAAGTTGAGTTATGAAGGGTTCAGTGGAGGAGACCTAACTATATGAAACTTCAAAGAAGGACATACTAGCTTCAGGCAAAATGGCAAAGGATGTCTTTTATAAGATAAAGGGACTCTGAAAATAACAAATGCCTTTGAGGCTTACCTAGCATGTACAAGCATCAAGGCTTTTTTAGTAATTAAAAAAAAAATACTTGAATATGAACAGAAGAGCCAGAGGAAAGTAAAATGATTTGGTATGATTTGGAACAGCAGATGTTCACCAACTGGCAGCAAGAAGTTAAGGCAATTGGAAAGAGATGAGAATAAAAGAGAATAGGTTAATTTGTTTGACATTAAATGCAAGAAAGATAACTTTAGTTTTTGCAATTTTAGATGAGATCGGTGATTTTGCAGAAATAAGATGCAGGTTTTGTGGAGAAGCATTAAAGAGAAGATAACTTTCTGGGATTTTTATGAAATGAGAGATCAGAAAACAGGATTTGGCAATGCATTGGAAGTATAGGATACTTTGAAGACATTTTCTGCTTTTAGCTGATTTATGTTTATATTACAGCTAAATACAAAATGTTGGCTAAAATCTGTGGCAGAAAATAATAAAGAACAGACTATTAAGTAGGACTCTTTTGTTCTTGCCCAATCTTTTAAATAGTTTCCATTTATTTTATTTAAAATGTATCTATTACCTTAAGTCCATTTCTGATCAGGAATAAGCAAAATTACATAGTTTGTTACATGAACTCATAATTACCTAGCACATCCATGCTGTGTAATCTGGGGTTTCACTCCATTAGTAAATATGCCTTATAACTGTGCAGTCCATGTAGTTCCAATAGAAATGTTTGAACAATAGGTTTGCCTTCCTGAGTTTACTATCTTGGCTTTGGTTAATAGTCATATTGTATTTGTTGAATAAGGGTCTTAATGCGGGTACTTTTTTTTTTTTTTAATAACTGCATTGTTACTGATCCACTCATAGTAGAACATGTTGTTTGAGAGGTGTTTTTTTTTTTTAATTTATTTATTTAGTTAGTTATTTTTGGCTGTGTTGGGTCTTCGTTTCTGTGCGAGGGCTTTCTCCAGTTGCGGCAAGCGGGGGCCACTCTTCATCGCGGTGCGCGGGCCTCTCACTATCGCAGCCTCTCTTGTTGCGGAGCACAGGCTTCAGACGCGCAGGCTCAGTAGTTGTGGCTCACGGGCCTAGTTGCTCCGCGGCATGTGGGATCCTCCCAGACCAGGGCTTGAACCCGTGTCCCCTGCATTAGCAGGCAGACTCTAAACCACTGCGCCACCAGGGAAGCCCAATGCGGGTACTTTAAAAAATTTTTTTTGTCAGACTCATCTTCTCACCCCTATTCTGTAATGAAATAAACATATCACAAAGAAAATTTACTGCAAAGTACATGCCCATTAAGTTGCATTGACGAATACACAAAATGCACTAACTAAACAAGATACAGATGTGAAAAATTCCTTTATAGATTATACTCTGCGTTTATGTGCATGCATACACACACATACCTACATACTTACGTTTAAATGTGAAGACTGACATCCTAAAAATACTTTTCCTTCTCACAGTAAACCAAGTTACACTACTTTGTTAAGCAAAAGCATGAAATTATTCTCATCTTATGCATTGCCATCTGGCATACTTGTACTACTTTTTTGTGAATCACAGAAAAAGCAATTCAAAACCAGACATTAAATAGACTCATAAGTAATTATCAACATATTAAGTAGTTTTTGAAGACAGGTTTGAACACATACATTCCAACAGAATTTTCTTAGGTTGATAGCCACAAGCTTTTTAATTGAGAAAAATATTTTATAATATTATTGTAAAATAATTTGGCAAACTTTCTATGTACATCTGCTTCAAGAGTCTTAACATGCTACATTACAAAAGTCGTTCTGTTCTGTGATTCAGACTCATCTCCTTTTCTTCGATATTTTTCATGTTTTATTAATGGGGAAGGAATCCTCATAATGAAGGAAGTTTCTTTATCCTGAAAACACGCAGATTTTGTTTTGCCTTACAGATCTCAGGAGTCTACAGATTTGGAAGCATGGTGGTGGAGCTAATCTGTTATTTGTGGACCAGGTTTCTTGTCAAGGGGTCCACTCAGATACTCTCCCATTAGCTTTTGTGAAAGCAAGATAATGATGTCACAAGAAAACCGATTCCATTTTGTTACAGTTCTAGCCTTGAGAAATATGCCTTTATATTTACCCAAAACAGATGCCCCTTCAGCACAACTACTCCGGAGGAGTTTGTAATTCCACATGGAAGCCATTTGTAATTCTGGCTACACTAGCTTACAGGTCACTGATCCTCTTTAAATATGGTTCTTGGACCCAACACAATACTCCAAATATGGCCAGACCAAGTCAAAGTAGAGGAGTTTTCACTTTCAATGTTCCTAATAGAAACATTACAGTAATTCACAGACTACATTTGTCTTGTCAGGAGGCATTGCAAACTGTTGCCTAAAACTGATCTTGAGTCATTAAGATCATGAATATTTATTAATTTTTTGTCTCCTCAGATATTTAGTCCTAAACGTAGACATTATATTTAACCCTATTAGATCCCGTTCTATTAGCTGTTTCTGATTTTAACTATTAGAAAATCTTCCTTTAACAACCCCTTAATTTTTATGACCATAAAAATAAAACAACTTTTAGTACAGAAAAAGTGTAAAAGGTAGGAAAAATAAAATATATATAATGCTCAAGGCATCACCATTGCAATTATATGTGTAACAGTTTTATATGCTGCTTTTTTCACTTAAAATTACCTTATGGGTATTTATTGCATTTTTAATGTTCTTTTGAAATGTGATCTCTAGGAAGGGCTGAATAATATTTGACAGTATGAGTATATTATATTTAATTAAATAGTAGAGGGCTTCCCTGGTGGCGCAGTGGTTAAGAATCCGCCTGCCAATGCAGAGGACACGGGTTAGAGCCCTGGTCCGGGAAGATCCCACATGCCGCGGAGCAAGCAGCTAAGCCCGTGTGCTACAACTACTGAGCCTGCACTCTAGCGCCCGCGAGCCACAACTACTGAAGCCTGCGCACCTAGAGCCTGTGCTCTGCAACAAGAGAAACCACCACAATGAGAAGCCCGCACACCGCAACGAAGAGTAGCCCCTGCTCACCGCAACTAGAGTAAGCCCCCGAGCAGCAACAAAGATCCAACGCAGCCAAAAATAAATAAATAAATAGTAGATAATTATTGAGTATATTTGTCCATTTTTTATATTGCATACAGTATTTACTGTGTTTCTCCATAACTATGGAATAAATTATTGGACATAGAATTCTTGGATCAAAACATATGGATATTCAAGGGAAATCTTGATGCATATTTCCAAATTGAAATTCATTTTCAAAGTACTGTTTTACATCCCCCATAATGTCCTTTATATTTATATATATATAATAAACATTTATATGTATGTATACACCTGTGTGCATATATATGTTTGTATGTGTATATATACTTATATATGTGTACCTACGTGTGTGTGTGTGTGTGTATATATATAGACTCTTGAGAGCATGGAAAGAAAGAACAAACCTGGGAAGGTTATACTATGAATTGTCATGACCTATCTTATATCTGACTCTTAACTGTGGGGTTGAAGCTGGTATGTAGGGGTACATGGCAGCATCAGACTAGTCCAAAAATTTATACCTTGGTGTGTGTGATATAAAGGTACTACTATGGATCTGACCTGTATTTAAAGGAAACCATAAACAAGACAAAAAGACAACCCTCAGAATGGGCGAAAATATTTGCAAATGAAGCAACTGACAAAGGATTAATCTCCAAAATTTACAAGCAGCTCATGCAGCTCAATATCAAAAAAACAAACAACCCAATTCAGAAATGGGCAGAAGGCCTAAATAGACATTTCTCCAAAGAAGATATACAGATTGCCAACAAACTTTTCCTGGTTCTTTCACAGACATTTTTGTAATGAATGGAGCCAATTGTCTAACATTTTAGTAGGATATAATCATTATATGAAGAGTTTCATATCTGAAATTCATCTAGAGGTAACAGTAAAACTACAGCCTTTAGTGGAATGTGGTCAAAATTGTTGCTATTATTTCCTGAGAAGACAAATACTCCATTGAGGCTTTCTTGGTGGTTGCAAAGGTTTATTTAGTGAAATCTAGAATATAAACATTTATTGACTACTCTGGATTAGCCACAATGCTGCACACTGTGGTTTATTTAGACTAGTAAAGAAATGTCCCTTTTTTTCTGAAAATCTTACTCTCTAAAAGGGGATACTGAAAAGTTAGTAGTGCTCTCTGTATAGCAATATAGATATGCACAGACGTCCATGTCAGACTACCTGGTACCCTAGGACTTTCGGCCTTAGCCTGTACTTTCTTCTTGAATTTCAACTAAATTTTCCTTTATTCCTTAGTCACCTATCTCTGTTCTGTAGTGACTAAAATAGTACCTTGGGAAATAAAAGATAAAGGGTGGGCAAATAATGGGCAAAGAAATCTAATTAAAGAGAAGTACACTCTATCCTATACTGTTTCTTCACTGAATACCATAATTGCCTTTGGGTTAAGACGAATTCAAGAACTTGGCAGCAAAATTTGCTAATGTTATATCTCAGCACTTGCTTATTAGACATCACACCTGTTCTCCGTTTGCCAGTAAACAGGTCCATGCTGGCCATGAAGCCAAGTCTGTTCCCTAAGTAAGCTGGTGTCAACCCTGTGTGTTAACACCACTCATTGCTGAATTACCAGTGAGAGTACCTTTGTTGCACAGCTACTGATGTTTGCAGATCCAAACTGGAGAAGAGTCAGGAATGCAAACAGATCTGCAAGTTAGAGGATTCACAGACCTCAGTCTTAAACCACAAAACTCCTATGATGATTATTTATAAGTCACACTTTATAGTTTCTATAAAATTGAGAACGATCACTGCAGCCCCACTACCCACAAATTGGCAGATATTTTCAAGAACTCAAACTGTTATCTGGACACCTGCAATGTCTAATGAAGAAAAGGGCTGCACATGACAATGGTTTCCACCTTAGCACTAGTAACACTGAAGGGAGATGATGAAAAGGTAAAATAGGAGTGAAAATCGGTTTATCAGGCTGCATCAGAAATGGGTGTGAGAAATCCCAGCTGCAGATTGA
The DNA here is from genome assembly GCF_949987535.1 of Balaenoptera acutorostrata. NCBI lineage: Eukaryota > Metazoa > Chordata > Mammalia > Artiodactyla > Balaenopteridae > Balaenoptera > Balaenoptera acutorostrata. The sequence goes on from NC_080075.1 coordinate 77,328,096, forward strand.
GGGGCCAAAAAGACAGCACCCTTCATATTTAAGGGTGGCCACCAAAATACTTCCTCAGCCACAGTGCCAGTTAGTAGTTCAAAGATTTGCACTGCCCATATTAAAAGAGAAAACTCTAAAACTTTAAGTGTATGTGAGAGGGTGGAGGTGATGGTGGTGAATAAGAGCTCAAACAGACCTTCCTTGCATTTCTGGGAAGCTCTGCAAAACAGGTAATCATCTAGGTCATCATAACAGATGATGTGGCCAAGGACTAAATCCTTTTGACAATCAATAATTGAGAACCATTTAAGGAAATAGGAATATATGAAGGAAACCAAGAAAGAGCAGCTAGAGGTAGAAGGAAAGCTAAAACTTGTGATGTCACAGAGCCCAGTGAAAGAACATTTTTGAAAACACTGAGTGATTAAAAACATCAAATATCAAGTAAGACTCAGAATGGAGAAGTGGTTTCGACAGCAAGGAGCTCAGAGATGATCACAGCGAAATTGAGCTGTCAGAGGAACCTAGCAAGGTAAAGCCTGATTCTTGTGAACGAATGAGTAAATGGGAGATACGAAAATGAGAGACAGGAAGAGTAGACACTGATTCCAAGATTATATTTAGGATGAGAGAGAGCTGAGGCTGTTTAAATAATTATGTGATGCAGTCAATATATGGTAGCAAATAATTCCTCTATCAATGGTGTCACACATGTCAATCTCCATTCTAGCTCTTCCATTTTCAAGCAGCATGACTTTGGACATTTGTCCCGGTCTCAGTCTTTTCATCTGTAAATGTGTGTCAATATACTTTCAACCCATGTTAGCTAATTGTTTTCTTTAAAAGAGGGAACAATCAATGTAGCAAGGTCTCTTGGAAAGTAGAAAGCTATAGATTCCAGAACGGAAGTGAATGAATTAATCTTACAAAGGAGGAAGGTCTCTCTTACACTGTGGTGAGTGTAAAAGACAACAATAAGGGTCCAGGTTCATTTACCTTTGTGGGTCTGGCGTTGACACATTTCCAATTTAAATGGCATTTATTTTCTCTGAAATAAGAGGTAGAATGTAGAAGGCTTAAGGGAGACGGCCTTAAAATAACCAGTGTAGTGATGATGAGAGAACAGGATTGCCAGAGGGTCTTGAGGGCCTATTCATGTTAGTGAAAATATATTTAAAGGAACAGTACTTTGTGAGGCACTCATTCTTCTCTGAACAGTGTACCTAGCCTGGCTCTTGATTAAGGAAGGACAATTGGTGTAGTCCAAAATCAGTGTTCTGTAAGGTGGGTGCGAAAGAATGACAATAGACCAAGTGAAAGGAGGATATCAGAGAGTGGGTCGACTTGAAATCTATTCAAAATTGAGAAAGATGTGGACAGGAGTAGAATAGGATACAGATACGTTGGGAATAATACTAACTGGAGAACTTGGAGGGTAGAAAGTTGTATTAAAAAACTAGGGTGTTATAAGTGAAACTTTTCCAGAATTTAAGGACCAGGGGTGTACCAGGGTGAGGGGGTATATCAGAAGGTTGGGGTTAGAGGTAAGGTGACTCATTTTATGCTTGTCATCCTTACATAATCATTAATAGTTCCCCTTTTAGTTTTCTTAATCACGCACTTAATAAATCATGTATTTATTTGTAAATCAATAAATATGAATACTAAACCTAAAATGTAATCAAGACTATATTAGTAATCCATAGGCATGTGGAATGAGACTCCATTTTCACATAGATATTTTATAAATATCTATAAATATATTTATGAGTATTTTATACTCATAAATATATTTATGAGTATTTTATAAATAGTATAATCATTACATGCATATACCCTGGATATACATTGTTTATATTCTCATTATTACCACCAACTTTCCACAGAAAGGATGAATTCTACTTTGTTCTATTTGATATATTATAAGTTACAAACTAATAAAGCTCTACTGTATTTGAGTATCACTCTTTGGCTGAGGACTAATCTCTTCAGCCGTTTGTTTCCTACTTACATATGCATACATGGTAAGTTGTGTGTGTGTGAGTGTGTATTTTTGTTTTTGAAATTTATAATAGCCATGTTCTGTCAGTGAGTAGCATACAAGTTGCTGTGCAAAATGACCCCTCAGTTCTATTCTAAACTTACAGTTCCGTTGATTTTATTGCCCTCACCTAAGTACGTACAACTGTCATATACAGGAGAGAAACACTGGAACCTAAATAGAAATGATAATCTATACTACTTTGCTTCAAATATGACTCACATTTAAACATAAATCAAGAAGTTGATGTACACAGTTTGAGAGATACTTTAGAATCCTATGTTCTGACCCTGTCTTTCTTGAAGAAAAGTGATACATAATTTTTGGATAATTCAGAAAAAAGCTATGACCTTTCTGGCTAGTTTTAAAATGAACATTTTTTTCTGTTATCACATTTCTGAATTCATCTTTCCAAATTCACTGGTTTCTAGAACTAGCCTTAAGCGAATGTCTGAAACCTAGGAAACTGCCAGGAACCATGGAATCCAGACCAAGAGGGTACTTCAGAGTGTCTTAGATTTGTTTTCAACTTAGAGGAAACAATAGATTCCACTAAATCCTGAAACTGAGTGTGAAAAAAGGCCTGATACACAGAGTTGAGCCCCCCTCCCACCAGGACAACTCCATATTCTACTATGGAGCCTTAGAAAGTTTTGTCTTGTGGATAAATTATGATTATTCTCAAAGACTTCTCAATCGACAACGTCTTTACCACCAATTCTTTATATACTAAAGTAGCCAAAGAAAAAGAAGTACAATTTAACTACATAACACCAAATATAACTACTAATTTATTTTTTTATCCGGAAAGAGTATTTTAAGAGGCTCTGAAAGAGCAGAGAAACTAAGACTCACAAGATTAAAGGGTATCTAAATATTAATATTGAATATTTCACACAAGATTTTTCTCCTTACATGAAAAGTACTAAATAAGCTACATTTAAATGCTCTATATATGTGTATATATACACACACACACACACATATATATCTCAGATACTTCTCATTTAATAGAAAGTGGATAAGATTTAAAACATAAGGAGTAGGGTTAAAGGATGAGTGGTATATCCAATTCAAATTGTATTAAAATCCAAATATAAAATATAAACAGAAGTTACATTTTCCTAAATGAAAGCAAATATTCACTATCCCCGCCAAAGTAGGTAAATTATACTATTAAGAGAAAAAATATACATGGACTGAGATACTTTCTTGCTTTGATATATGTAAAAAAATAAAAGCACTTGTTATGGTTGTCTAAATGTTTAGGGTTATATGGTTAGAAATATATAATGCTACTTTTATGGATAGGTCAACTCGGGGAAATAAATTAGCAGAATCATTTGAATTAGCTGTCTTCATACTGGGCAAGGCTTACTTCTCTCTCTCTCTCTCTTTTAAAGCTTTTTGATGTATAATTGATATACAAAAGAATTGCACATGTTTAATGTATACATTTTGATAAGTTTGGACATAAGCATACACCTGTAATGTTATCACCACGATCAAGGTACTAACCAAATCTATCACCTCCAACAATTTCCTTATGTTCTTGTTTGTGTGTAAGAACACTTAACATGAGATCTATCCTCAACATATTTTAAGTGCACAATACTATGTTGTTAACTACATATGTATATGTATATACATATATATATAAACTATTTTTTACAGCAAATCTCTAGAAGTTACTCATCTTGCATACTTTTTAAAGGTTCTTTGTACATGTGAAACATTCCATAAGATGTCCTGTGTTGCCACGGAGGATGCAACTATTTTTAGGTGGACTGTGGCAAATCACACAAAGATCAATGACATTAAGAGGAAAGCTAGATTCCATACTCTCCTCTTTGTCTTGTGTTTCTTCCCTCAAACTCACTGACATCTTCCTGGCTGTTAGAAGTGGTGCTATAAGGGTTGATGGCTGAGAATAATGCTCACCTTCTTGGGACTGGGAAGCTCAGGTGAATTTTATCATTTTCTTCAGCGTATGACTCTGAAATCATTCACTGTAGGGTTTTGTTTTTTGTGTTTTGTTTTTTCCCAATCAGGAACATCAAATCCATCTTCTCCTTGTGTTGAGTTTTCTAGACTGGCTTTCTCTGACATTTTCCCTTTATCTTCAGGAAGCTCAGTCTCACAAAAGGTCCAACATCTGTTGCAAGGCAGTGGAAGGGGAGGGTTTATTTCATTTCATAAAGTACACTTCCAGTAGTCAATTAAAGACATTTCAGGATCTTCTTCAAGTGAGTCTGTATCACTCTTCCATGTCTGATGTACAGGAACTTGGTATACCTCGCCATCTTTCTGGAGAGTTATTCTTCCGCACTAAAGCTATCATCTTCTGAATCGAGACTCAACTTCAAATTCCAGAGAATTCATCTGAAACTGAATCCTGCTCCAATCACCTGAATGTTCACTTACACCAGCATCACGGTCCGGATTTGATGGCATCTCTGTGAATTCTCTGCTACTTCTTCCACAACATATATCCCTCATTACGCAGAAAACCAGGCTTTCATCAAAGAAAGAGAAACGCTATCAGATTTCTGTGCTTTCTTTGTCATTCGCCAGGTAGTTCATCTGAATTTTCTCAGAAGTCATCGCTTCTTCCTCTGAATTCCCAAACCACTCATATCCCAGGCCTCTGGGGCTCAGGAACACACTAGGTCTGGAGGAGGTTTCTCGGGGGTGAAAGAAGCGGGACCCCTAGAGGCATTAGGGATACCCCTCCGGCTGGGCTTCTCTGTGCATCTTCCTTTCAGGCACGCAGACCTCACAGGCTCAAGGGGCTCCGGCTTGCTCGGGTCTCCCTGCGCGTCACTGGGCGTTTGCACATGTGCACTCAAGTCTCCCCATCCTCCACCAATTCCCCTTTTCATTTTCAAAATTGCCCAGGTTTGGACACAAATTCTCTTTTCATGCTATATAAAGGTCACTAAATATTATGAAGCCGAGTAAAAGGGAAGGCAGGGTGCGTGAAGGATCATCCGAATGGGTGCAGAATTCATGGCCCATCAACGAAGAAAAGAAAGAGGGCTTTAGGAAGAATATTCGTAGATGAGTACACAGTAATAAAACATAACATAATTAGGTGAAAGCTAAAAACTTAAATTTCAGTCTTCGCACACTGTAGACAGCAAGCCAGTAGAACACCTGGGACCTAACACATAACAGCACCTAACATTCACAATGGTGAATGATTCTATGTGATACTGCTCTGATTTAATTACCTTCAGAAGTCCAAGTCTGATTCCTTCCAAAATTTAGCATCTATTGCAAGCCTAATGAGTTACAAGTTGGAACTGCAGAACAGAGCCATTACAAAAATAACAGTAATCAGCATACTCTTACAGAACTCCTAAAGCGATGATTCACACAGGATTTCACAAAAAACTCCCATTAATGCTAATGAAATTGGGTAAGCTACAGGCTGAAACTCTCCTATACATTGATAGGTGAATAGTTCCCTGAGGTACTTACTTAGATGAGGGAACTTAATTTTCTCTCCACTAATCCTCTCTGGATGAAAAATAAGAAATCATGCTTTCGATTTCTTTTTAAAGTAGATGGCACAAATTCAGAAGCATTCGAGTAGATTAATCAAAAGCCACATTAGGGCACAGTCTAGATCATTTTTTTAAAAATTAATTAATTTATTAATTTATTTATTTTTGGCTGCATTGGGTCCTCGTTGCTGCGTGCCGGCTTTCTCTAGTTGCAGCAAGCGGGGGTTACTCTTCGTTGTGGTGCCCAGGCTTCTCATCGCGGTGGCGTCTCTTGTTGTGGAGCACGGGCTCTAGGCACGCGGGCTTCAGTAGTTGTGGCTCGCAGGCTCAGTAGTTGTGGCTTGCGGGCTTAGTTGCTCCGCGGCAAGTGGGATCTTCCCAGACCAGGGCTCAAACCCGTGTCCCCTGCATTGGCAGGTGGTTCTTAGTCACTGCGCCACCAGGGAAGTCTCTCTAGCTCAGTTTTGACCAGTCAAACCTTCTTCCATTCAGATGGATGCCAGTTGGCCAAAATCTTGAGAAGTCAGTTCTGTTTGTGGCTCTGAAAGTAAGCCATTAAGTTCATTCAATCTTGCTTCTTTGAGATTCTAGAAGAAGAAACTGTGCAATTATGTGAGGGAACTAGTTGAGAAGAAATAGGAATTCCTGATTGCCTTAGTATGAATTGAACAGTTCCATCACTGATTTAATTAGCTGCCTAGGGAAGGAAAGATCATGAAATGTTGAGTTAGAAACAATGTAAGACCATTCAAAGACTTATACAAAATGATAGGACAGGTATAATTAAGTTTCTGGGGCAGAAGTGTTATTTTGTGTATTTCAGAGGAAAGTAGCAACTTTCATTACCATGTCAGGGTTTTTGTCAGATAATGATCATTATGATAATATCAACTTGGTTGTATACAGTTCTTGACCAGGGCAAAATAAATTTTCTATTTATCTTCTCATTTATTACAACTTCCTGGTATATAGGTAGGACTGTGTTATGGTCTTATTTTGTAATTGACAAAGTGAGGCTCATTTTGGTAAGTTACCGCATAGAAAATAAGTGGTAGGCCCTAAAAATAAAACATTGTAAATAAAATAAGTATGCTGATTTTGATGAAGAGGATGAAGTCACAGAAAGCAGTCTTAAAATCTCATTTAGCTGACCTTTATTCTTTTACAGCTGATGCAATTAAGCCTTAAAATGGGAATTTTCTAAAAGTCATTGCCCAGTATCGTAATGTCAGAAGAATTCTAGTGTCTTGCCTTTTGGTTAGTGATATTTAGAAAGTTTTAAAAATAGGGATAGATCCCCAAATACCAAAATATGTCTTTGATTATATTATCCGTGAACACATAAATAGTTGCTATTATTTGTTGCTCAGTGAAAAGTATCTGATGCTTCTTATTGTGACTAAAACCCAAATTACACTGAATTTAGCAGACACATTTTGGCTAATTATGTGGCTTTAAGCAAATATAAAAAGTTTGCTAATTTATTAGACATTAAGAATCAGTGCCACTACACATGGCATTTTAAAAATGACTAGTATAAAATCTACAATTATAGTTGGAGATATCTCAGTAATTGATAGGATAAGTAAAGTAAAAATCAGTAAGAACAACACTATCAACTAACTTGACCTACTTAACATTTACAGGACAGAGGGCAGAAACCTAAAAACAGAAGAATACATTTTTTTTCAAGTGCACACACACTATTCACCAAGATAGATCATATTCTGTGACACAGATTCTAGAATGAAACTGCACAACATATATCCTCAGACCACAATGGAATGAAACTAGAAATCAATAGATAATAATTGAAAAATTATCAAATATTTTGAACTTTAAAAATATACCCCTGAATAAATCCTGTGTCAAAGAAGAAAACAAAAAAGAGATTAGGAGAGATTTTGAATTAAATGAAAGTGAAAATACAACATATCAATATTTATGTGATCGGTTTAAGTGGTGCTTAGAAAAAATTGGTAACACTGGGAAAAAAAGAAATGTTTCTAATCAATATTTGGAGATTCAACTTAAGAAAGTAGAAAAAAAAGAGCAAATTAAATTCAAAAAAAATAAACGAGCAAAAATCAGTAAAACTCAGAATATAAAATAAATACAGAAAATCAGAAAACCAAAACTGAAAAGATCAATAATAAAATTGATAAAACTCTGGCCAGACTAATTAAGAAAAAAAGAGAGAAGACACAAATTACCAATGTCAAGAATAAAAGAGGGAACCTCACCTCAGATCCAAAGACATTAAAATATACAGGAACATTATGAACAACATTATGACTATAAATTTGACAGCTTAGGTTGAATGGACAAATGCTTTGAGATAAATACCTAAAAAGGGTGAATTTTACTATATGTAAATTTTATTTCAATAAACCTGACTATTAAAAAAAGGAGAGATTGGGTTATTCAGGAAAGGAAACAAAATGTACCACTGCTGTAACTATCAGTGATATGTTCTTTGATATGCTTTACACTGATATGTTCTTTTTTTTAATAATGTTGTTTTTATTTGTTTGTTTTTATAGCTCAGCCTAACATTTTTGGCCAACATGAAGATTATACACAGGTGCTTAAAGCTCAATCTCGTAATATCTACAAAGTACACATTTATTTCCACAGTTTTCCTTCCATCATTTTTCTTTAACTGATCTTGTATTTAAGACACTTGATTCACTTCCACTTTTTTATATTTTCTAGTACAAGTGAAGATTTTTGATATAAAATACAGAGCTAAGAGTCATTTTCCCTCCCTAGAATGTGGCAGATCCATTTGGTAACATTATTTATTTTTCCTTGATTTGAACCTTAGGAATTTGACTAAATTGTAATGAAGCTAAAGAGTCTACATGGACTGATATTTTGGGGGAGATTTGAAATCGTTGCATTACATTTGCACCTCATCTTAGCTGTGGGCTTTGTGTGCTGGTAGTCAATCACTTGTATAAAATAAAAATGCTTTCTAACATGAGCATTAAGTATTGATTAAGTTATTAATTCCCCAATAGATCCAGGAAGAGAAAAAAAATAGATCAAGATAGTCTTTATTAGTCAGAGTGATAAGAATAACATGATAGCCATAATTTATCGAACACTTACATGTGCCAGTGTGTTAGGCAATTTTCATTCATTACTTCATCCTTATAACATCATTAAGACTTGAGAATAATTCTCATTGTACCACAAGGACTGGTACTAAAGACTAAGATATATTCTGCCAAATAAATTAGCAAAACTTAAGGGGAAAAAAATCACCAGTGTTAGCAGTGGCTGTTGGGAAATGTATGAATTCAAACTTGCATTGTGGATGGGTGGTTAAATTGTGCAAAAACCATCTAATTAAGTAATTTCTAATATATATCAAGAGCCATGATAACATAAAACACAAAACACGTGAAGGTGCTTTATGTTTTGTTAGATTAAGCCTTGAAACATACTCTAAAGGAATAATCCAGGCTACACAAAATAAAAACAAAAACCTGAGATTAATGATATTAATTTGAGCAGTAGCCATAATATTATTTTATTTATTTAACAATATTTAATAATATTTAATATTGAACAATATTTATTTTAAATTTATATTTAACAATATGTAATATGCAACAATAATTGTTAAATAAAATGCAATGTAGCCATATGACTTTATATTAAATGCAATATGCCACACACCCAGCCATATGTATATATGCATGCATATGCATAAATATATATATACATACATATACATATGTGTGTATAAAAATAAATACAGCTCTATATTTACATTTCCTCTGATTAAAACTATTTTCAAAAGTGTGATGCACAGACTAGATTGAAGTGGCCAAAAATTTAATGTCTAATATTTCTCACCACTTAGGTTATATTCCTGCAACAGTGAATTATTTATAGTACTCCAAGTAAAGCTGTGGTATGAGCTTTGATTTGTGTATTTCTTTTTCCTGGAATGATCTTCCTGTCCTTCCTATTTTGAGGCAGTCCAACTTATTCCTTTAGATAACACCCAGGAATTATCTTTTCTGAGACTCTATCTCTACTTCCTTTCTATGTACACCTAAGGTTCCTGCTAACAGTTCTATCCTAGACTCTGACACATTATTATAAGGTGGTCTCTTTGTTGGCTTTGTAGGAGGCTTCCATCTCCACTGGGACCCTTTGTGAGCTCAGAGACTGTTCCATTTCTTCTTTATCTTCCCAGGATCTGGCAAGTTCTGGATGTATAGCAGCATCATAAGCATCCCAAGAACTGAACCTATATGATCTGAAGTTCAAGCAGTGTTTATAATAAGATAGTATGATTACATTAGGATAGTAAGTTTTCATTTTTAAATTTCTCATAATTTTACACTGTGGTTATATTGTTTTTATAATGATGAAAATATATGCATTCAAACAAAATGAAATAGGATGCCGATGCATACTAATGTCTATCTATAATTTAACAATACCACTCTTCAACCAGCAAATTGTAGAAATACCTAGAGATATAAGTATGATATATTTCATGACAAACTTTAAATGTTTACTTGAAATCTGGGGTCAAAATTGAACAAAACTTATATGAAAAAGGAACGGTGCATGTCCATAGAAGGCAACCCTATATGTCATTGAAAAGTATATTAAAGCATGAAAACTGCAAATAATTTAGACAAACATAAATGAATAAGTATTGTTACAAAACACAATATATATAGCTGAGGGTAAACTCTGTCAGCTAACAAGGAAAACTAGGTGTCCTTAAAAACTTAAAACAGAAGGAGGAAATAATAAAGATGGCAATTATACAATATAGAGAGATTCCGGATATTTAGCTAGGAAGATGTCCTTTCGTAAACATACAGTTTGTGTGCACTCTGGCACCATCGTGGACATGTGACACGGCATTTTGAATTCCTGTGATTGTTTTGATTTCTGGGAAGTAAGGGAGCAGTAGCAGGAAATTATTTTAAATTTCCTAAAGACACTTACTTGAGCAGGCTTCTTAGATTTACTGCACAATGGTTGGGTAGCTGCTTTTTGGCTTCAGTGGAGACCTGATTTAGGGAGTGTAGACCAACTAATTGATTGCGGGGTGTTAAAACAGGAGGAAAAACACGGAACTTGTGTGGGAATACTGAGCCTCTCTGAGGTGGTGTTTTTCTTTCAAAATACCAACAGTAAGGTACCATCTGACACATTAAAAGTTCTGGAGGCCAAAAAGTTTATTTGAAAAACCCTATTGTGACACCCTAAGTAAAAGAATCTCTAAAAAGAGAAAGCTGAAAAAAAGAAGCCAAAAATAGAAATCACAGTACAAAAGGAAATAACTAAGTTAAAGCACAGACATGATAACTAAGCATAGAACAGAACATCTTTGATCCTAAAGGCATATCCAGAAACCATCAAAGGCAAATGTTACAGGTAAAAGCAATAAAAAGGATTACCTCGAGAGAAAGGAAAGGCATATATTTAGATGCACAGTTAGGAGAGAAAACAAAACCAGGCAAGCAGTGAAAGATCTGAAAATTGAAAGGGAAAATCAAATCAGTGGCTTTTCTGCCTCATCCATCTGCCGGCACCCAGATAGCACACTTTGGAGTCCAATAGAGTGAAAACAAGATTGGGCAACTTCAGCAGAAACACATCCTCTCCATTTTTAAAATAATGAAAACAGTAACAGAGGCATGACTAGGAACCAAATAGGAGAAACATCCAGGAAATTGCAGAAGGGACAGTCGGAGAGGCAGTGAAAGGGAGTTTATTCATTGGAATGAAAATTCAGCATGGCTGGACCAGGCTACATGTTTCAATGGCCTGGAAAAAAAAATGTGCCGAGAAAACTGTGAACTGTCTAATGATCACATTTGGTCAAGCAAGAAAAAGGTTCTGGGCTGCTGGGGAAGAGCTGGATCTAGCTCGGAAGTGATCATAGGAGGCTGTTTAAATTCCCAATCATGGCACTGAGTCCTCACCATCTGCCCACAGGGTTTCACCCACAGCACCTCCTCCTTGGGTCCTTGGCATGGGCTCTCTGTCGTTGTCACAGCTGCTCCTGAGAATAAACCCAGACACTTTACTGAGGTTTAAAACAACCTATGTCTTCTGGATCATGCCTTCATGCCAGCCTCTCTCCTATCATTCTCCCCCATGTTTACTAAGCTCCGGCCACTCTTTCCTTCCACGAATACTTGAAGCTCAGCCATCAAATTTGTGTCTTTACACATGTTATTCCCCCTGGAAAAAGTCATCTCCATTTCCCCTCATTCAGGTATCACTTTATCAGAGAGGTTGTACACCCCTCTATCCTTCACTATCACATCACACTTTTAATACCTCATAAAATGTATCAACATGTGAAATAAGCATGTGTAATTATTTAGTTACTCTGCTTTTTATGACTCCCACAAAATATAAACTCTAAGAAAGCAGAAACCTGGTTTGCTCACCACTCAATCTGAAACAACTAGAGGACTGAATACTATCTAGCAAGAATTCAGTAAATGTTTCTTTAATTAAGGGGTTGATTGGCAGAGGAACAGTGATCATTCCAGGCTTGAAGCAAAGATGAGGAAGAACAGATACATTGTTTCAGGAAAGGTGCAGGGCATGTTATATACATTACTTCATTTAATGCTCCACCAAACCTGAGATGTAGGTATTATTACCCACACTTTACAGATAACAATTGAGGCTAAAAACATTGCAATAACTTAAAGTCATGTAAAGAGGGAAAAGTTCATTTCAAATCTGATTCTGGATTCCATGTTCTACCAAATTTACCATACTGACCCTTCATAATTTTGGTCATTTCCTTCCCTAATCGGCTCATTTTGCAACATCTTCTGTGAATCAGAGTATATATAATAACCTTCTTCCTTGAGTGATATCTTGTTCTGATCATCAGTTGGACTTTTAGCAGAAAATAAGTGAATTCAAGATGCTAGCTATCATTTTTATGCATCTATTCTATTTCTCTGACTAAGCAATAAAAATCTTTTAGGGCAATAATCTTATCTATTTCTTCTTTGCCTGCCCTGTTTTACCATTGGCCCCGCTATATCCCCAAGGCTCTGACCTTCTGTACCCCCTATCCTCTTTTATCCCCTGCCCTCCTATGTCTTCTGCATCCTTATGTGTTCTGCCCTACCTTGAACCACAATTCTCTACACATCAAGATAAGCTGGTTAATAAGTCAGCATAAAAATAAGAGAAATTATAGTTAATAAACTCCCTTATTTCCAGACACATGTTCATCATTTTTATGATAATGGCTGGAAGATGAATAGGACAGCAAAATTATTTAGAGTGAATGATATTCTCAATTGCTTCATCTGTCCATGCCTGGTGACCACAGCCTCATTCAAGTCTCTGAGCTCATCTTCTTCCTTCAAGCAAAAAATTTGCCTAGTAGTTTACAAGCATGTGTTTTAGAGCAAGACAGACCTGGGTTTACATTCTGACTCTGACTCTTCCTAATATACCTGATTTACCTGTCTAATCCTAGACTCTTTATCTGTAAAATGGAGTTGTTAAAATGCTTCTTTCAAAAGATTTTTGTGAGGAATAATTAATCTGATATATGTAAATATAAATTTCTTACCAAAAGGGCAGGCCCATAGAAAGCATTCAATAGCTAACCTGTTCAAAATTTGTAGAAATTCCACCTTTACCCCTCAGGAGGGTTTATACCATCAGGCTGTGGAGAAATTTTCTTTCCTCTTAGAAGACTGTCTCAGATTTTTCTACAGGCTCTCAAAGTAATTAAAATATTTACTTGTTTTTATTAGGAGATGGTATCTCTCTAGTTTGGGGAAAGTACTATTCTTTTTCAAAAGATTTGATACTGACATCTGAGTAAACAAGAGGACAGACTTTTTCATTTCAACGGAAACTTTCGGTTCCCATTAGTTCACTTGGTTGGCTTGCTTTTTCTTTTTTTAACTTCTCAGTAATTTTTTAAATGATTTTCCTGATTATAAACTAAATGTATGAGCTCTTTGTCATTCACAGATTTAACATCCACAATACTGATAATTTGAAAATATGACGGATACCACTAGTTCTCATTGACGACTGGCTCTCTGTTCCATCTTGGGCATATACAAGTCTAAAATCCCTGCCCCTTGAAGTTAGGTAGACCCCTGGGAAAACCAATGAAATGAGAGCAAAAATAGCATCTGCTACAGGTTGATGCAATGAAGATCCCTATGGGGTTCTCCAGCATCTTCTTCCTCTGCCACTGCAGTGGCAGACAAAGCTTTATGCTCACTTGGCAGAACCAAAGAACTGAAGCAACATGGGTTATTGAGGGGCAATCAAGTGCAATGGAGAGTCCTCCAGGTTTTTAATAAAGTTGACATAAATGGGATCGGCAGTGGTGGTGAAATGCTTTTGTTGTATTAAGTCAATGAAATTAGAGGGTTGTTTTGGTTATCACAGTATATTCTAATATGCATGTGCAGGAAACAGTAAATTCATCAGGTTTGAGTTGCTTAAAACTTGTACATTCCCAGACAAGCTGATTTTCTCAACTGGCCCTTGATGGGCTACAGGCAATTGAACGTTTAAAATGTTCTGATAAGTGTGTTTTGTATGTCTGGAGCTTTGAAGGAAATTCTACCAGTTTATCCAGACAGTTCGTGCAAACAGTGGGATTTATGGTAGGCACCTGCTTTCTTCTTGGCAGTCTCTAGTTTTGGTAATTGCAGTCAGTCGTGAAGGCAGTGTGTTTTTACATGGTCAACCCCCAATAAAAACCTGAGACTTAGCCTCAAGAAAACTTCCTGGTAGACAACACTTCACATTTGTTTGTTACAGTTTATAGCAGGAAGAATTGTGTGTCTTGGGTGACTCCACTGGGAGAAAACCCTTGGAAGCTTGCTCTTGGTTTCCTCCAGACTTGGCTGATGCACCTTTGCTGATTTTGTCTTGTATCTTTTCACTGTGATAAACCATAACCATGAGTACAATGTCTTCTGAGTTCTATGAGTCCTTTTAGTGAATTACTGAGCGTAGGGATGATCTTGGGAACCACCAAGACACTTCCCTACCTAATACAGAGAATTAGCACTGGAGGTGGGGTGCTATCATCACAAAAACCTAAAATATGTGACATTGCTGTTATAGGTGCCTTAAAATATGATGATTTATATCAAAAAGTGGCAGAGCATTTGTCATACATGATAGAGTGGTAAAACTCTTGCCTGGAGTAATTTAAGAATTAGAGCATATAAATGATGAACTTTTCCTCTTGAACTCAGAGCATAGGGAAAATGTTGGAAAATAGAATTTCGTTAGTGTGTTTTGAATAAAATTGGCCACACTTTATATGATGTCTCAAGAAAGTGATGAGCTCAGGAAATAATTGGCTATGGAAAGGAATGATGGAATTATAAGCATTCCAGGTTTTGCAATATTGGTGAAGCAGACAGCTTTTGATCCCAAAATACAAGTGATGAATATTATAAAAACTTTGAAAGTAAAAAATCTGTAAGAACTTAGCCACGTAACAATGAATAAATTAAAGGCCTTCCTATCTTTTGTTAAAACTTCTCAAAAGCCTTACGTGCCTTGAAACAAAGATCAGATTAAAGGTCAATGCCCAATAAATTAATATCAATATTTAAAATACCTTGTGGTAAAGATCAGATTTATTTGTAGTGGAACCTTTTCTTACGCTATTCAAAATTGACTCAGTAAATCAATTTGGATAGAAAAAAAGTAAGAGAACAGATAAATAAATAAAATCAGAGAAAATACTGGACCTGAGAACATGTAAAGAAATGTATGGTTCCTGATACATGGATCTGGATGGATTCAAATATGTAAGAGCCCTACCATGTGTGTATGTACGTATGTGTGTGTGTGAAGTATCATATTGCTAAAGACACTTGGAGCCTAGACTGAAAAAGCCTGTTATTCCTTGAGACTTTGAACTGGTCAGAAGTATTGATTATGTCCAGCTACCCCCAAGAATCACTTTTAACAATTCCTGAAACAATTCCTTTAACTCTGAGGTATAAAGACAATAGAAGTAAGGGAAACATTGCAGATTGGTGTCAGAACAGAGCAGAGTAGCATCCAAGTTCCATTATGGACTAGCTATGGAACACTGGGCAATTTCAACAAGAGTAATTATAATGCCATTTCTGGAGGTCATTGTGAGGATTAAATGCATGCAGTTGCTTAGTGTGATTTCTATCACATAGAAGGCATCCAATAAATGTTAATATTCATTGTCAAAACGATCCTTGGGCCCTCACACTTCTGCAGGCAGATAGTGGATTGATAAACTGTTATAATCGTTAGGAAGGGCCTATTCCCCAAAGCCCACTTCAGATAAGGACATGGAAGATAATGAGAGACAGAGGGAAAGAAAGCTTTCAGAAGATGGAGCTAGGAGGCCTCTGAGAACAATGGAAAAGGGAATTTCTCCTGGGAGAGAGGATAAGGAATATTCTCTACCTTCAAGATAGGTGGTTCACACTATGTCTGCTCAGTGGGATTTCAGAGTTTCTAATGACCAGTAACTGCTATGTAACTCTCGGTTTTCTTTTTTCAGAACGCGAATGTTTATTACAATTATCCTAGCCTTGTTTTACCATTATATACAAAGCGTGTAGGGGAAGGAGGAGATGAATGTCATTTGAGTTCATAGGTTTCCAGTCCAAGAGGAGCCACGTCCAGATCTGATGGAGAGACCGTTATTGCACAGCACCTAAACTTTAGAGCTCTTGTTGGATAAGATTGAGGTGGTCTTCCTTGGCAAGGGGGTTTGTATTAGCATGAAGATTAAACTTAATGTATTAGAACTGGGAGAAAAACAGTAGCAGAATTTACCAGTGATCATCAGTATTCAATTCTCCTTTCCTGCCTCAAGTTACAGGAACTGCACTTCCCAACCTCCTTAAGTGAGATGAGGCCATGTGACTGGTTCTGGCTGGTAAAACACATCACTTTCAAGCAGAGGCAGTAAAACCACTCTGAGAAGTTTTTAATATCATTATTCTACGACTGCAGCTTTTATGAAGGATTCCTCCTATTGTGATGGCCAAGTCCCAAGAGTGCAGCAGGCTGGGTGGAAGACAGCTGCCACTGAGAGTTTCCTAGACCTAGGGCAAATTTTTATAAATAAAAGTTATCATTTTTGTGTGAAGCCCAAAAGATTTGTGGTTATCTGTTAAAGCAGCATACCTTAGCTCATGTTGACTAAAACCATGAACACTGCTGAGTGTCTGTGATTTGAAATTGTTTTCAGTGTCTCTAAGGATGAATTTTAATCTTTTCCACAGTAAGGTTATCTGCTGGTTATTGTCAGTTTGTGCTCCCAGAGGTCAGAGTGGCTGCAGCATATTAAAGACGGAAAAGGGTAGTGCAAGAAAAAATTCTGCATTTAGGAAGTTTAGATTATAAAGAACTTTTTAAGTCATAGCAGTATGAGTGTGGATTTTAGTTTCTAAAAATTATGGAAAGATGTTGAAAGATATTAATCAGAGGGGTGAGATATGATATACATTTTATAAATATTCTGGTCTATATATAGTTCAAAAATGGAAACGTGGATACCAGTTTTAGTGGCTATTGCAGTTCTCCGAGGAAAAGATGATGTGGTTTAAACTAGAGTGGTCATAGTGAAGTTGGAAAAGTGAGGATAGAATCCACATATGTGCTGTAGTTAGGGCTAGAAGCAGTAAGACTTGCTGATCATGTAAGGAAATGCACTAGAGACTTATTTCTCTTGAAGAAAATACAATTTTTGAGAAAGTCAAGAGACTATACAAACTCCTCTGTATTTGCAGAGCTAGAAATTTGCAAAGATCTTGGGATTTATCCCTTGTAAATGTCAAGGGTCTTATGATATCTGCTTATTGTAGAAAACTTGAAAAATACAGTTGTACCCAAATGTCATTGAGAAGTGGGTATGAATTGCATCTATGCCATAATTACATTTTTTCCGTGCACTTCCAATTTCATTTCCTATGACATTCTTCTCCCCAGCACAGGTGGAGACACAGACCTCCAAGTAGCCCCCACCCAGCGCCCATTATCTCTGGGAACACTCAAGCCTGTGTTTCCCACACCTCCCCAAGGATGTCTGCTGTTCCTCACTCTCTCTAATTTTGTCCCCGAAGTCTCAAGTTACACTCCCCCCAACACACACATATAGGCACACACAAATAAAAACTCTCCAGGGAGTCCCAAGGCTAGTGCTTCTATAAATGTTTTTAGGTATGCTCTAACATATATAACATAATGTTTTTAAATGATAATTTAAGTTTTTCATATGAAAAAGCTATTTTTTTACACCTTCTGCTACTTATATATCATCCAAATTCTCTCAAGAAAACAATTCAGTTATACTTGGGGCCTCACCATTCTATCCATATCATTGCTTCTGAAGTCTGTGGATTATCATCATTCCTTCATTTCTGTTTTTAGATTGCAAGAATCAAGTCCCCCATCATCTCTTTCGGAGACCACTGAAACAGCCTCCTAACAGATATTCCTCCAACTAATCTTATTTACAACCAATCAGCACTCTACAGTGCAGCCAGAATAAACCCACTACAATGCTGACCTGATTACCTCTACCCCTCAGCTAGCTCCATTGGAATCTTTCTGCCCTCTGGATAGACCCTAAGTTTCTTTTTATACTTCTAGAAGCACTTACGACTTGCCACTGCCTACTTCTAAAGCCTTGTCTTTTAATTCTTTCCCCCCAAAACATACACCTTAGAGTCCAGTTGATCTGAATACCATTCAGTTTCTCAAATGTGGCAGGATTCTCACATGCCAGTGCCTTCATACGCCCTGATCTTTCTTTCTGGACATATATTGCTAAAATTCCGTTAGGATCTTAGTCTCAATAGCTCTTCTTCTGTAAGCCTTTTGACTTTTTCCTAAACCAGATTCTATGTTCTGAATATGTAGTTTCCAAATACCTTGCATTTCCTTGTTTATCACATGTATCACATTTGCATCGCTATGGGGTTTTTTTAATCATCTGTAGACACCACCTGACTTCATGAAGACAGGGACTCTCCCTTGCTCAGCACATAGTAGGCACTTATGGCAAATGCTTATTGACTTATAATTGTGTTGTTAGTTTCTTGTGCCCTGATTCCTCACTTGCCATTTGAATACAAGCCAATAAGTAACTAATTGTGTGTATTTTAAAGAGGAGGCAAAATTATCTATCTTAGGAACTAGTGGCACGTGAGTTCCCTCACCAAGTTTCTCTACCACACATGGAAGAATATGGAGAAAAATAATTTTAAAAGGAAGAAAACCAGCCCTAATATCTAATTAATGTGTTTCCTTCCAGTCTCCTTTATAAGCCTGGTAGATAGACAGATTGAAAACATGGTTAGTTGGAGAATCAATAGATGACACAGAGCTGGATGAATGGATAAATTGTAATTATATTTGAAAACGAATGTGGCTGTGTGTATAGTTTTTGGGGGTTTTTTTATTGTTATTTTTTTGATGTTTGTGTGTGTGTGTATTTTGTTTTTCTTAACATTATCCAGTGAATCATTTTCCATTTAATTAAAAATTGTTCCTGATGCCCACATGATATTGAAATATGTAACACATTATTTATTTAGCCTTCACATTCAGTAACACATACATTATTTCCATTTTTTCTCATTATAAATAATCCCCTAGCAAACATTTCTGTCAAAATCTTTCCCTGAATCTAGATATAATATTAATCTTTCACATTTCTATGCTTCCTTGCTCTGGTGCCTGGTCTTCCTATGGGAACTTGGAAATCATTTAGTGCACCTACACTGAGACCCATTTTTATAAGCCGATCTACCTCTTTGCCAATTCTTCTTAGTAACCTTCTCCAGATTGGTGTAGTAGCGTTCAAGCTACTCAGTTAGAAAGCATCAGTGCAGTGGAATTGTGTGAACTTGAAAATTCATTTAGATGCCTCGAATCTGGGTTTCCTCATTCTTATACTGATAATCGCCCTACTACCTGTTCTACTTCTACATAGGTATTTATTATTATTATTTGCTTCTGTGTTTTGTGGATCATTAAGGGAAGACGTATAAATGCATTTTAACTAATAATATTGTGCGTGTGTATAAAAGTGGTTGATAAGTTTTATTTTCTTTCAAATGATTTTCATGCCCTTCGTATCACTTGGATTAAGTTCAGATGCTTGATTCACACACCGTGTGTTTGGATCATGCCCAGGGTCTGAGGATTGGCACATAAGGCTCTTCACAGTTTTACTCCAAGTTTCAGCTACAAACTCATTTTTGTGGGTTTTTTTCCTTTACCAGATGTACTTACCTTCCCATGTTTTGCAAAATTTCAAGGTCCTTTCTGCATGCGGTGTCTTTCTATAAGCTCATTTCTCTACTTGGAATGTCATCTTCCATTCATTCTCCCCCATTGGCAAATTGACACAAATCAAAGACTGAAGGGTACTGGCAACTCATTTTGAAACAAGGTTTTAAAAGACTCTGTGTGTGTGTGTGTGTGTATGTGTGTAGTGTATTATATATGTGATTTTTTCAGAGTGTATATGTGTGAGTGTGCATGCATACTAATGTATATCCAATGTGTGCATGTTTTAAGTGTGAGTGTGTAGGGGAATATATATTGAGGATTAAAATAAAATATACTTTTTTCAGAGTTTCTACATGACAAAGCTTTCAGCCAGTGAATTTCTAGTTAATGGAAAATTAAGGATAGGACTGTGGTTCTGAATAGCTTTTATTCGGAAAGCAAACGGGTGATGGGCTACCTAAGGGCTACAACACCTGTACTATCTATTACTGTGTGAAGCTGTCAGCTTCCTATCAGAGGATGACCTCATACAGCAAGGTGCAGATGCTTCACTGTATTAGTTATAACGGTACATTGGAGGGGGTGAGAACAGACATGCATTATTGTAAGGAAAATTAACAACCACTGTCTGCAAGCGAAAGAATTGAAAATGACAGGCCAGTTTTAAGAGGGCTTTTGTTTGGGCTTACATTTTTCACCTAGAAATGGACACAATTACTGAAAATTAGAAATGAAGCTGGGCTTTATACAATGAAATGAGATAATTTCACGACCAAAACAAATGGGCTTACATTGAAAGGAAAGCCATTAAAATATACCTAAGCAGTAAGTTAATGGGAGAGAAATTCGATTTGAAAATGAGAGAACATTTTCAGATAGAAAGGGCAGGCAGTGGAACAGGGTGCTTAATGAGGTACAGTAGATAGATTCAAGTTTAATCTAGATAATTTTAGATGATTACAGAAAAAGCTTAGGCTAGGAATTTTTTTTCCTACTTTTTCCCCCACTATTTGATGCCAAGTATTTGACTGGACCAGAAAAAAAAATACTCTATCATCCTATTATGTGTTGTCTTGTATGAGGTCTATTTTCCGAAACTAAAAGTTCAGAGTTTTTCTCTAAGTGACTAGATGTCAGCCCCATGAAAGAACTGCATTGTTGTCAAATAATGGTCAGACAAAGGACATTCAGCATTTTCATTGCTCCTGACCTTGACATTCTGTCCAATGAGTAGTCTCACCTTGGTGGTTACCCCTTCTCACTCTTCACCTCACAGATTGTAAGTCTGCCCTAGGAAATAATACACTGGTATAATACACAGAATGAGCACTCTGGTAGTCAAAGGCTGCTTGGAATTTCCCAAGGATGAAAATTTCTCAGAGTTATGCTAGTACCTTTGTAGTGGTGTTTGCACTCCTTGTAACATCGTCCTCATGATTTTCCTCAAACCTTTATCCAGGTTTTGCTCTTGCTGTAGATATTTAGTGAATGTTCTTTAGTTCTCCAGCGGCTTGTAAGAATTTTTTTGCCTTCACTTCCAGGACTAAACTGATTTATCAAGGCTTTGGGATATATCGTGATGCAGCTATAGGGTGTACAGACAAAAAAGAGTGTTGTACAGGAGGGAGGTGGTCTTGATCCCCTGTCTGTTGAGGCTTCAAACCTGTTGGAACATATTTGTTGTCATGGGGAGGCTCAGGTGGGCATCACACAGGTTCCTTGGCTCAGGCTTATTTTTCTGCTCAGCACTACTAGTATTTCTGCTTAAGGGCTGTATGAACTAGGCTACCAGGGTCCTATAAAGAAGCACCTTGTCAGCTTGTATGCTAAAGTATTCTACTCCTTAGAGAAAGTTTCATGAAATGGTTAAGGATGCAGATTCAGGAGAGATATAAACCTGGCTTCAAGTTAGCCACCTATTTATTGAATGTTCATAAACTTGTTGCTTATTTCTTCATAAGGCAGATTTATTATCTCTTAAACAGACATATTACCTTATCCAATTCTCAGGTTTTTAACAGGAATATATGGAAGAGTATATTAATATCTTTTAAATATAGAGTGTAAATCAGTTTAATTTTAACTGGTAACTAATAGATAAATTCTGTGTCTATGGTAATACCTAAAGTGATAGACTTATTACTGCTATTATAATTATTATCATCTCAGGTCAGAAATATTTAGGGAAGCTACTATAATACCTTCAGTTTAGTTCAGCTCCAAAAATACGTGTGTGGGATATATTATCTAGGAAGATAACTCAACAGCGCAAGGCTACCTCAGAGAGCATACATGTTACCTTTCCAAATGTGGTATAGAATAAATTCCTGGATGTGGCTACTGAAATGATAAACCCTACATCAGGCACTCTGTTAAGGCACACATTCTAGAAAATCTCAGAAACCAAAACCGACTGGTAGTGGCTCTCAAGGCACTGAAACTAAGCCGTATACCCAGTGAAGACGACCACACTGGCCGTGTGAATGTATCGGTCCCTTAATAATTTTTTAGATGAAAACAACTGTGCCAGCTTTCTTTTTTATAACATAAAGGGGTTAGTAGCAATATCAACCCAATTCTTATATATGTTAATTAAGACTATGCTGTTCTTTCAATGTGATAAGCTATTATTGTAGGTCTTCAAGCTATTGTTGTAGGTCTTCACCATTAGAGATAAATTTCTATTATATTTTTCTTTCAGTCCCTACCTTTTATTTCTGGAAATTCAGTAAAGGCTGCTGGGATCTCAGGAATTACACAGCATACCTACTAGTCAAAATAAAGTTGCTACTGTTATATAAATCCCATACTATACCTTTATCAAGGGAAAAAAAAGTCCATCTCCTCTGAGTAGTTGCTCTCTTGCTTGCTTGCAAATAGAGATATCACCCAACAACGGACAACACAAATCAGATAAAAGTTGCTTTGTCTACATTCACACCACAGGCAACTTCAGGAGCAGCGGAGATCTGCGATTGACTCCAGCAGGTAAAAAGCATGAGTCTGTCTTTTAATGGATCAAGAAAATTCAGAAGAAAATTCACACGGAAAAGAAGACGTTGCTCTGAGTTAAGCTAACAGGACAGCAGGATTAGATGGCCACAGATCCTCCTGTTACATTTGGATTTTCTTGTCTTATATTTCTATGAGTGAAGGTCCAAAAGAGTTCTCTGATACAGAGTTCTCTGATACAGAGAGCTTGAGTACACAGTGGGGCTTAATGTGAAACTGTTTGTTCTCCATCATTCAAAAGCCTTTCCTTGAAGAACATGTATAAGTGTGCTTACAAGTTTCAGAAATGGACAGTTCCCCCATGACCTGCCCCCATCCGAAATGTTCATCTGTAGAGCAGGATGCCCGCTAGGATACTACTCCAGGCCAGTCTCTGGCCCCTCCATAACTCATCCCCAGGAGGAAGGAGAGCTTACCTGATAGTGAGGTTGGGAAGAGGAGCCTGAGCGTGTATGGTCCACCTCCTTTCTTTCTCCTGTCTGTTGGAGGTTCACAATTGCTCTACTCCATCCTAAGGTTCACAGTCATGGATCCTGTCCCTTCAATGGCGAGACCTGCGGGTTTGGTTGTGTAGTGTCCTCATATCCTCACAACTCATTCGTCAAGCAGTGAAACTTAAGAATTGTGAAGTCTAAAGTTACATGTGGAGACATTTTGAGGAAACCAGGACACGGTATCTTATCTTCATGGCTTTCTTTAAAGCTTGTTAATACCCAGTTTAGAGTAACTTCTGTGCAGTTAATAACCTCTGTGTTGTTTCTCAGACAGGTTTGTAGGTTACTAAGATTTTATTTTTATAAAGCTGTGAGGTTGTAACTACTGTTTTTCACCAGGGCTGATGCAAGGCCAGCTAGAAAATTATATGTCCTTTGTTATTATTATTAACATACCTTAAAGTTATACCCATCATTCTATAATTAGCTTGTGAATATTGGAAATCCAAATAGTAGCCCTATGTAGTGAACTATGATAGATTGTATTGATGAACAGACAAATAGAAATGAAGGCTCCTGCCAGGTTGGAATATATAACCTTCCAACAGATACAGTTAGAGGAGAGCTGATCACAAATACTTGAACCACCTCTTCAATTATTATTATTCAAGAAAGCTTATGCCTGGGTGAATTAATCTTGAAAATTAGCCTGGTATGAAAACAGTGTTGGAGCATAGGAAAATGGTAGAGAAACTGAAGCATGGTTTAGATGAATAGGAGATGGTATCTGAAGAAAAGTCTATCTTTGAAAACGACTGAGGATGATCTAGGAGAACCAAACAAAAAGAGAAAAGGCATATTCATCAAAGAAATTCAAGGTTTCAGAGGCCGTGGTTCAAATGAAAGGGTAAAAAAAATGTTCTTAGGACACAATATACCAAGATTTACCTACTTTTAAGGTTTTGGCTAGACAAGAGGTAAATATTTTTATTGATAAGCAAGCCAGAAAAAGTGATCAGGGCTTGAGAAAGCTAACAGAAGAATATAGTTAAGATCCCCGAGATCAGACTGAAATAATTCCTTTGGATGGAGCTAGGACCCAGGAAACTATTGAGAAATGCCATCTCAAAGCTACAGATAAAGTACACACTAAAAACGAATGGAAAACTGCATCCTTGAAGATTGTGATAAATTATAATAACAGCTTATATACTATTGGAACAGGTGTAATAGGAGAAGACTAGGAGTATCCGTGTAAGATGCTCAAATTATTGTTGAGTGAGTTTCAAGGTAAATTGATTATTATAAACAGAGTCACCAGTATTACCCATTCTGTCGGGAGGAGGAAATTTCCCCCCTCTATCCCTCTTGAGTTCTTGTGGCTGGACTAATAATAAAAGTGACACAAGACAGATTAACAGGAGAAAACCCAATTTCATTTCATGTGTACAGGAGATCATAAAATGATGCTCAGAGAGTGACCCAAAGCAGGCAGATTTTATATCTTTTTACACAAAGAAACAATAAACTTGTGAGGAGTTGACAAGATAAAGAAATAGGTTTGGGTACTTAATTAATAAGGGACTTCAGCAAAGTTCGGGCTTGGGTAGTAAATTAACAAAGTAACAAGGTTTATTTATACAGATTTCTGGACCCTGAATTCCCTATCTCTGATGATAAGGATATTTTTATACCTCCCTGTACAGGGAGGACACCTTTCATATGGGAGATTTATTTCCTGCTTTCAAGAAGACAGAGACCAGGAGTCAAAGTGTTCCTCTTGCATCGGCCATTTCTTAGGTAACTTTAACTTCAAAATATCAATATAAAATTGAGGTGCATTTTGGAGTGGCCTGCCCTGGACCCCAGTAGTTTTCTCAAAGAATATGTTGTGGGAATTGTATAAAATAAGGCAAGATAAAGGATGGATGATATGAACCATGGGGAAAACAGGCAGATCTCAATAGGTAGAATCCAGATCTGGGCTAGATTTGGGGTTCAGAGAAGTCATACTCTTAGAAACGATTTCCCTACTCAGGAGAACAAAAAGAGAAATGTTCTGACAGAACCAGAAATGAAAGGCAGCACATTTCTTACAACAGGGGATTCCGGCAGGGTCTGAGACATATATTATAAAAAAAATGTAAAAGGCCATTCAACAGAGAAAATTAAGCACAGCTGTTTTCCCAACAATCTAAACAATGAACACATTTATACATCAAGAGGGACTCCAAGGACTATTGTGAGGGCACCTCCCAAGTTGGAAGAACAGACAGAATTAGGTTGATACATGTTTAGGGATATCAGGAAATTGAAGATACCCAAATATGACTGAATGAGATCAAGCACTATTTGGAGATCAAATAACTGGAGTTGTCCAAATTATAAATCAATGTATTTTGCCAGTAGGATTGCCTGTCATCAATATAAACACCCTACTGTCAGGAGAAAGCTGCATTGGTAGAAAAGTTTTAGAGTGTAGAAAGGAAACTTGATCATAGAAGAGTAGGCACTTAGATGCTCTGAAACACAGCAAGACAAATGACAAGGAGCCTCTGTACTCCACATTCTGGTACCTTGTTCATGCCAGAATATGAGCAACTAAAAAACCCTTAGAAATTAATTTGATGCTTGTCCTTAATTGGTATGATTGCATTTACATTTCTGGAGAATTTTGACATGGAACATGCTTTTCTTCCTTTTTTTTTTCCTCTCTTTTTCTTCTTTTCTTCTCCCTATTCCTCCTCCCTCTTTTGTCTTTTTTTTTTTTTAAGGAACATAGGAATATGTGACTTCTTGTTTCCAGGAAGAAGTATACTAATATAAGATATGCTAATAGGGGATTTTGATTTATTTTAACATTTTTTTTGTTTAGATTGACTCAAAAATTGCATATGTTTATTTTCTTCAGCTTTATAGATAATTTTATTCTTAAAAATCTGATAATGGCAAGTGATTTGTATTCAAATTGGTCCATGTATTTATTGAAATTTACATCAGTCTTGATGTGGTCATTTGACCCCATTACAGAATCTCTAAAAAACTGTTCTGGACCAAGTGGCTTGAAATAATTTGGGATGGAACATTGGAAAACCCTAGTCTTAGGTACAGTATGGAACTAGAATGGAACTGGTAAATGCACTGTTGTAATATATCTTAGACTTCTGGGTAACCAAATCTGTATTATGTCGTGGTATTCCCAGAAGATGATCAAGAAGAGCAGTTGTTATCGTTGGGGAAGTGGCCTCGTGACAGTAAGGCAGCAATGTTGATCTCCTTCATGGAAGAAGAATAATCACATTCTTGGTTGACCATAAGCTTAGTGGCTAAACCCAGTGAGTTAGGATATGGAAAGACATGGAATATTTGGGGAAAACACTTCCTCTCAAACTGATGTTTTTTTTACATGGTGTTAAAGCCCCATTATTGTAGCAATTCTTTCCCCTCCCTTTTACTATCCCCATATAGAGTTGAAGTAAGTTATCATACTGGTGAGTTTGAGAGAGGAACTGGATTCAGGTAGCCAGTTGCCTTCCTGAGTTAAGTGCTGACCAGAGAAGACACATGTATTTCATAGCTTTTGGCTGTGTATAGAACAAAGAGAAAGCTGGCTCTTTTTCATGAATGTGAGAATGGTGATGCAGTTCTTAGAAATAAGTTCAATTCAGGGAATTATCAATAGCAAGAAGTTATAGAAAGGTCAAGTTCTGTTGAAAAGAATCTCTGCTCAAGTTGGAGCAGTACGATGAACTCTGCCTAATCAATGAAGTGATGATGTAGTGGGAAAGCAGTAGGGATTGTATGATATAGGAGCAACACTTTGCTAGTAACCCCATAGCCTTCAAGCCAAGATTAAGTCAGGAACTGATTCAAACAAACACAGGTGACGTACCAATGCCAGGTCAGACATTCAAAAAGCATTAAAATGATTCAATAAGTGATGCCACACACACACACAAAATCTACCAAATATACATAAAATAAATATATATAAATATACAGGTCCACAATGAAAGACTTAATGTTCTAGTCATTGAAAATATATATATGATGAAGATGGGAAAGTTTTTTCAGATGAAGAATGGTTTATCTTGGTTACGATACAATTAGTAATGTAGTGTTGCCCTTAACTGATGTTTGGATTTATTGTTTACAATGCACGTGCAAGGTGTGATGATTCAGTAAAGTGGTTGATTTTAAAAATAAACACCCAAAAACTGATACATTAAAAAAAAAAATGATGACAGAGGCAATATCCATTTCGGAGTGCTGAGTGTAATGGTGGACATGCTAAATATATAGCTGAGTAATTTCAAGCATTCTGTCTGAAAAGAAAGCCAGAGATCTTAGAAACATAGTCCATCCTCAAGGAGTCCCACTTATAGGAAACAGACCAAGAGAGAAGACCAGGGTCCCCTAACGCGCACATTCCTTGCAAGTAGGGAGATGTAAGGCTGCCAACAGAAATTCATTCCTGAAACTTATAAGACTCTGACCGTAGTCAATGAGTAGTAATAACTTATTGGAATCATCACTATTTTTAGAGGAAAAGGATTCTACTATACTTACCAGTTGTCTTTTCACATATTGAGGAGAAGTACCATTTATAGAGAACTGTATGCTTACTGCAAGTACTGTCTGCATTAGTGCCAAGGCAAAATAAATTATACTTGCATGATTTTAAGTTATTAAGTCATCAATAAAACAGAATTAGTCATGTTTACAAAATTTAAAAAGCCATTAAGCAACCCAATGTAGTCCTATTGAAATTTGACTTTTGGTAGTACAAAATATATCTCTTTAATTGTTTAGTTCAATAAAAAGCATACATATTTTACAGATGTTTTCATAATTAAAACACAATACACCAGCTTGTATTTAATAGATAAATAAATTACACCACAGCTTGTATTTAATAAATAAATAAGTAAACTTTCACATTGAAGTCAAAATGAGAAACTTGAAATAATGGACTCCATAGCTAACCAGTTCACCAGTTTTCTTAAGAAACTTATTCAGAAACTGACAACAAAATATTAACTTGGAAGTTGTTTTTTTTTTAATCCCTAAATGATCCTAAGTTCACAATTAATGAGCCTAAATAAATGAACAATTTTTTTTCAGTATCGGTGAATGTGTGAAGCATTAAAACATGAACAATCAATCATTTAATTTATCATGTTTCTCACATTATGTTCCTAGATCACTGATATGAGGTCCTTTAACTCTATTTTTAACAAATATGTATTGAATGATGCACAGGATAAATCTCAGTATTTATAGAGGAATATGCATCAATGTCATAACTTCCTCATCCATGCCCAATTGTTCTCCATTCTTAACAATACTCAATGTATTTTTCCTAATGAAATTCATCCCCAGGAGAGGTAAGAACTTTACTTTGTTCAGCAAACTTGATAGTTGGGCATGTTATCTTTCATATTCACATTTTGTTATTAACAGCGAATTCATCTTACACGTACAATTCACAGATTAATAAGTGAAAAGGCTTTCATTAATAATTAATGACATTTTCTTTATTTGCTGAAGATGGAAATTCAGTGAGCTGAGAACTTTTCTTAATCTTTTTAAACAATATCTAGCAAAATTCTCTGTAAGTTCCATTATACTGTACTCCTGTGATATTCTAGGGCTACATACGTCTTATAGTCAAAATATTTTGAATAGGTTAATCACATTTATCCAATATTTATTAAATCTCCACTTCAACAAAATAGTGTAGAATATAGAAATGGAAAATATGTGGGATTCTTTTTTCTCTCCAGGTATTTCTTCAAGTAGCATATTCTGGTATACTGTGTTCCTTCCATTAATTTATATGTTCAACAAATAGTCACTTTGCTCTTACCATGTGCTAGCACCATTCCAGGACCTGAAGATTGAATGGTGTTGAAAACGTTGTTTTTGCCCTCTTTGCCCCTAAAATCCAGAAGACAGATAAGAAATAAGCACACAGATAATTTACTTTGAAATAATATGAGAATAATTATGTCCTTTAAAATGAAATACGTCAGAAATTAAATTTCTTCGTATAGTTTTTGTGTTTGTATGTTCTGAATGCATATCTAAAGAATGAACCAAAACCTGTTTTCTCAGTAGTTTACTATGAATGGAAATAATGTTTTAGCTTCCCAAGAGGACCTCAGAGGAGGAAGAGTTTTGTAAGCTCCCTAAAAACAATGACCACATACATCTGGTCCGTCAAGTATTCTCAGAACACAATAAATGATTTCAGTATATAAAAGAAAAAAATACTGTTTTGTGATTTAAAAAGTCATATTGTTGCATATTTACATAAAAATCTGTGCAAATTAGTATTTTACTGCTTCCTGGCATTCTTATTACAATTCCCTTGCCCATTCACTCTCCCACTCTTCTGGAAGATAACAGCATATCATTTTCTCTCTCCTAAAAAATCCCTATAGACCTCCCCTTTCTCTATGTAGAGCCGATGTCTTTCTTTCCTATTTTACTGAGGAAGTAAAAGTGATTAGAAAATATTTCAGGAGCTTCTATTAATACATCTGACCACCTATCTGCAGCCGTGCTCCAATGATCTTTCTTCTCTGGTGTTATAATAAGTGAATTACTTCTACTCCTAACAGAAGTTTGTCAACTTGCACATGAGATTTCATGAATTTTGCCCATTCCAGGATATTGCTTCCATATCTGCTCTTTTTTATGCCATTATAATTTATCTTTCTACTGTATCTCCCTCATCAGCATACACATATCCTATTCTCTCTACTCTACTTCCCTCTCTTGTTATTGCCTTTTCTTTCCTTTCCCTTACAGCAAAACTCTTCAAAAGTGTTGTCTATATTCTACTACTGGTTTCTCTCCTATTTTGAACCCATTTCATTCAGGATTTCATCTCCACCAGGCTTCTGAAAATTTTCTTTTCAAGGTCACCAATGGCCTCAGTTCTTGGTTCTTGCCTTGCCTTGCCTATCAACAGAATTTAACAGCTGATTACTGTCTCCTCCTAAAAATATTTTTTTCTGATTGATTTCCAGGTTACTACCATCTCCTGCTTGCCCTTCTATCTCACTACCAATCCTCCATATCCTTGGCTGGTTCTTCCTCACCTCCACAAACATTTAAACTTCAGTGGTCAGTCTTCTTACTGACTTCATTCCCTATATTCACTGCCTTGGTAATTACTTACAGTTACATAATTTTGAATACTTTCCCTTTACTGATGAATCCAAGTATAGTTTCCTAGCCTGGTTCTTATCCCTGAACTCCAGATTTGTATCTGCAACTATCCTACTTGGATTCATAACTGGTATTTCAAATTAACATGGCAGGAAACTGAATTACTGAACCATCCCCTCCTCCATGAAAAATAAAAGCTCTTCTACAGTCTTTCCTATACTGATTGATGACAACCTCATTCATCCCTTTGTTCAGACCAATCCTTGAAATGATGCTTCACTCTATCTTTTTCTTCCTCACCACATACATTCCAACAGCAAATCTGTCATCTCTCCTCAAAATAGGTACATAATGTTACTACCTTCCACCACTTCAACTGCACACCCTGCCCAAGTTACCATCCTCTTTCACGTGATGATGCTAAACTCTTTGCTGACGTAGTAATGCTTCTGCACTTAGACTTGCAATGTGTTCTAAGTTCTCTCTGCATTTGGCATTATCAGTCTTTTGTAGTAGATAGGCAGTGACATTTTATTTTTATTGAATTTGCATTTCCCTGCTTACTAATGAGTCATCACACATTTTCACATTAACCATTTGGATATGTTCTTTCATGGAGTTTCTGTTTAAACTGCGTTACCTACATTTCAATAATGTACTTTTTCTTATTGATTTGAAGACACTTTTTATATATTCTGGAAATAAAGCCTTTGTTGATTACATGAGTTGTAAGCATCTTCTACTCTGTGGATTTTCCTTTTAATTGTAGCTTTTGATGGAGGTAAATTTTTACTTTTGGTAGTCAAATTTTATCAAACTTTCCTTTATGGTTCATGGTATCAGTTTCTTTTATTCTATTTTCCTACCACAAGGTCATGAATATATTCTTCTCCATGATTTTCTGAAAGTTGTGTCTTTCACATATAGGTATACAATCTCCCAGAATTTGATTTTGTGTGTACAGTAAGTCTCCTACACACAAAATTTCAAGCTGCGAACTTTCAAAGATGCAAACATGCATTCACACATCCAATCACGTAAGTTAGTTTACGTGTCTGGTGTACATTGTCACATGCATACACCTCTACAAGTGGTTATGCTTTTGTATACTTTACTATACAGTACTGTATAGAGTACAGTAGTACCATATCTTTATTTCTGGATGTCCAGAAGCAAGTGTAAAAGCAACAGTGATATAGCTGGTACTGCTAAGAAGCTCCAAGCACCAAGAAAGGACAAAGAGAGACAAGAGGAAGAAGTAACTGAGGAACCGAAGAGATTCACAACGCAGGAAATGGCAAGGGGATTTTCTTTATTTGAGGAGGCACTGTTAGTTTTTGAGGCACAGTACCCAAATGTAGAATTGTACACGAAGGTTGCAACAGCCATTCAGAATGCAATCCAGTGCTACTGTGTCGTCTATGACAAGAAAAAAACAGCTACTACCCAGATATCACTGGATCATTTTATCAAGAGGGTAAATAGAATTGAATGCAGCAAGGAACCAGAACCTGCGCCATCAGTGTCAGCCATGAGTGAAACTGCAGCTTGTCCTCCGTCTCCTATTACTGACGATCCTTCAGCTCTACCATCTCCCACCTCCTCTCCCTCCTCCAGTCAGTAACTCTTCTTGCCTGTTCACTTGATGCCAGCCCCTGTATGCCAACTGTTGTACTGTACTACTGTACTTTTCAAGGTACTGGACTATAAGATTAAAAATGTTTTCTCTATTTTTTGTATGTTTTTTATGTATTATTTGTGTGAAAAGTATAAACCTATTACGGTACAGTATTTTATAGCCAATTGTGTTAGTTGGGTACCTAGGCTAACTTTGTTGGACTTATGAAAAAAATTGGACTTAACGAATGCGCTCTCAGAACGGAACTCATTCATATGTAGGGGACTTGCTGTACTGTGACGAAGAGGCCAAATAACTTGTTTTTCATATGGATATCCAATCTCCTTTTGGAAAAACAGTCTTTTTCCCACTGATCTACAGAATCACTTCTAAAACAAATTGAACACCCAAGTATGGTGATTTTCCCCTTGGGTTCTCTGTTCCATTCTACTAAAGGAGGATGAAAGGTCTTCTAAGGCACATAAAAGAAACCAGAAGTCATAAATTAAAATACTAATATTTTAATTTACTAATATTTACTGATATTTGGTATTATTAAAATAGATAATTTTTTAAAGTCTTGCCTAATATAAATATCAAAATAAATGTCAACAGATAAAAAACACACAGATAGAAGTATACTTGTCATATTTAAGATATAGAGCATCTCCATAAGTTAATAGAAAAATGATGAACAACAAAATGGTAAAATAGGGAGAGGAAATAGTAATAGAGAGTTCACCAAAAAATCAGTTAAAATGGTTCAGAACATATAAATACCCTTTTTTTTGTAATTAAGAAATAAAATTTAAAACAACAGTGAAATGTAATTTTCATCCTATCAATTGCAAAGGTTATTTGTATGTTAGAATATTCTGCTACTGAGGAAGAATGAAAACTGGCTCTTTCATATTCTATGGGTGGGAATAGAAGTATGTGATACCTTTTAAAAGGCATATCAGTACTAGCCTAGGTATTCCACTTATGTATGTACTCATCAGCTAATTGTATCCTCACAAAACTCCATGAAGCCAGTACTACTTTATTATCCCATTTTACTTATGAGGAAACTAAAGCAAATAAAGGTTAAGTGAGTTGCCCAAGATCAAAGCTAGTAAAAAAAAAAAAAAAAAGAAGAGCTCAAATTTGATTCTAGATAGTTTGACTCTACACTCCAGGCTCTTAACCAAATTTGGTTGCCTTTCCCTGAATGTGTGAGGCTGTTCATTGCAGTAGTTTTATCAAAACAGTATTGGTATGATGTAAATACCACACAATATAGGAATTTTAGAAAATACCTTCATGCAGTGGAATACCAAGCAGTCATTAAGAAAAAAAATGCTGTAAATCTATAAATGCTGGTTAAAGGATACATAAGAACCTGGTGACGGTGACTAACATTGCAGTGTAGCCTGGAAATGTGGAGTCAAAGGCTGATTTATTTTTCCTTATACCTCTTGCAAGTTTTTAAGTTTTTACTATAGGCATTTGATACCATTATATACACTTTCTTTAAGAAATTAGCAGCATAGTTAACTCAAAACCTGTCTTAGTAATGAGAAAAGGTCATAAAAACAGGCGATGAACTCTGTGTGGTCCAGGTCCACCCCAAGGCCTGCACCAGACACACATGCTTTCGAAAGAAAACCTTTCATTCATCCTTTCCTGCCGTCAGTGTGGAAACCTCGGAACTATGCCCAGAGCAGATCTGGTAACAGAAGCAGGCTGTGGTTTAGCCCTTCATTTACTTATTAAGAGAAAAATTTGAATGTAATCGCATCCATGACGTTTGGGAGGCGGTTTGCGAAGGTGGACGGAAGCTGTGCGGCTGCCTGCCGAGCTCCATCCTGCTTTCCAAGAACCCTAATCGTTCATTCTTCAGAAGAAATGTCAAGCAGCTCATGCTGTCAACAGAGCAGATGCTCCGCCGACGTCTTTGGGGAACAGTGTCAAGTGACTGGAAAATGGATGCCAAAGCTGACAGAAGATCCTTACCCTCTCACTAAATTTCATGTTCCCTACGACCTGGTATTTGGTCATGTACCTCAGGCCTCCGTGTTAGCGGCGGCCCCTGCGGGGGGAGACTCGACCACGTGCTCAGTGGGACGCCAGAGGACTGAGCTTCCTCTCTGCCTCCTTCACGAGATGCTCGCCGAATTACGAAGACGACTGTGTTTATTTAATTCGCTTTACTCCGTGAAAGTTTCTCTTCTTATCTGACAGTTTTTACTTGGGAGGTATCCTCTTTCTTTCAGTATGTGCCTTAAAAATATTGTTTTTGTATCTGTTGTCTTTTTTTTACAGTTTCTTCTGGTATTTACATTTTTTTTCATAGAAAGCTTTTACTAAGACACAAAGTAAGCAATAAAAATTTGAAACTTTTATATTTTCCTTGTACTTACCTTTGCACTACTTTATTTGAAATGAACAAACACCCACACGGCTTTTCGACTCCATTTTATAAAGGAGGAAAGTGAAACCCGCGAGTTCAAATAACATATCCAAAGTAGCACAACTAATTGGAGATGTATGTGGGCTGAGAGCTCTAGTTGGCCATGTTTTCTCATATACTAAGATCTCTACTAGGTCCTCTTTGATTGATGTCTTCACCCTCATTAAAAGTGTAGCTTAAGTTTAAAAATTCTAAAACTAAAGTCATTAATGTATCGGTAGCTGACTGCAGAAAAGCTAGAGGATATTGGACACAGAAGGATAATGGAGAGGGAGAAGAAAGGGGGAAGAGGATAAGGTAAAGAGAAAAAATATTTGGCATTTGTTTGCTAAATATTCTTATATTTGGGGGTTATGAATTATATTTTTATGTTCATTCCCACATAGAAGTGTGCATAATTGTGTGAGTTCTCTGTTCTGTTCTGGCCTCAAGCATATACAATTTTGACAAACACTTCTATAGGGAAAAAAAATAAAATTAGTAAACATTTGTTCATAATGAGAAAAGAAATTACAATAAATACCATAATCATAATAAGATCCAGGAAAACAATATAATGTTTTATTTATAAAAATTTTAACATAATTCTTTATTTTTCCTACTATTTTATTTTGGCTGCATTTTCTTTAACTGTTCCTTTATTTGAAAATGATTTTGTAATTATAACTTCTGACATGAGAATACAGTCAATTCAATCCTTCCTCTAGTGATATAAATTAATTTCCTTTAATAATTGATAGTTTAGGAAAGATTACTTAGTTTCATAATGTTTTATTGGATATGTTATTTACATTCTGAGACAGTCAAATTTGGGGAAACTAAATTTTCTTTATAGCTGAGATGTAAGATTCAGAATAGTATTGAATATATATAAAAAATAACAAAACAATGGCAAATAAAATAATGAAACATAATTAGTTTTATTTGTTTAATAAAATGTTAACAATAAATAAATATACATACATATATTTTTATAAATGTATATGTGTATGTACATATATATATTTTTTAAGTATAGAAGGTTACTTTTGAACACAAATCTCTGAGAACTATATTCTGTTCTTATCATTTTACATCTGATGATTTGAAGAATTTAAACAGAATAGTTTCTAGCACAATTCAAGCAATATTATCTTTCCTTTATTACCCTGATATTTCTAATCCCAGAAACCACAGAATACATTCACAATTTTCACACAACCTTTAGCCGTGTACTTTAGTTCACAGTGTCAAGAGTCACCCCAGTAGTTATTTCCTGGTGATCATTTCTAAATCAGACCTGCTAATAATAAATTGATTAAATATGAAATGAATCACACAATCATGTCCAAATCAATAAATTGTCCTTTTAATGAATAAGGTCAAATAAAAAATACTTTGTAATAGCAATTTTATGGTTTGTTTAATATTTGCCAGTGTGAGTTCAGCATATTTTTCTAATGTATTTTCTAAATCGTTATTGTTGATCACTATATTTTGGAATATTCTTTGACATACTGAGGTAACAAATATGGAATCTCAATAAAGAAATTGAAGCTACCAAATAGGACCAAATTGAAAATTTACAACTAAAAAATATAAACCCTTCAGTGAAAAAAAATTGATTGGATAGGTTTAACAGCAGGTTGAACACTAGGAAAAAATCAGTTTATTTGGAGAAGGAAACAGAAACTATCAAAGCTAAATCACAAAGAAAAAGAAGCTAATAAAAGTAAATTGTGCCTCAGTGACCTATGGGACAATACAAAGATGTTTAACACACATGCAAAAGAGTAAAAAAAAATAAATGGAAAAAGATTTGGACAGAAAGTATATTTAATGAAATAATGATTGAACATTTTCCAGATTAGATGAGCGATAAATGCAAAGACCTAAGTAACTCAAAGAACCTTAAGAGGATAAACATAAAAAACAAAAGAGCACATATACCAAGAGAGATCCAAATCCAACTGTTGAAAACCAGTGAAAAGGAAATACTCTTAATAGTGACCAGAGAAATAAGACATTTCTTATCAGAAATAATTCAAGCTGAAAAAAAGAAAAAGAATAGAATTTATACTAATGTAAGTATCTTGAGTAGAATGAGAAGTCATTAGAAGGCTCTCAGCAAAGTGATGTAAACTACACTTGATCTTTGAACAACCCAGGTTTGAAATGCACCAATCCACTAATACGTATATATTTTTTTCCTTCCAGTTTTAATGAGATATGATTGGCATACAGTGCCATATAAGTTTAAGGTGTACAGCATAATTATTTGATTTACATATGTCATAAAATGATGACCACAGTAAGTTTAGTGAACATCCATTATCTCATATAGATACAAAATAAAAGAAAAAATTTTTAAATATTTTCTCCTTGGGAAGATAACTCTTAGGATTTACTCTCTTAAAAACTTTCATATATGACATAGCACTATTAATTATATTTATCATATTATACATGCATCCCTAGTATTTATTTATCATATAAATAAAACTTTGTAACTTTTGACCACCTTCATCCAATTCCCCTTACCGCTGCCCCCTCCTCTCATAACTACAAATATGATCTTTTTTCAGAGATCAGATTTGTTTGGTTGGTTGGTTGGTTGAGTTTTTTGAAGTATTATTGATCTACAACACTATGTTAGTTCCTGGTGTACAATGTAGTGATTTTATATTTCTATACAAAATGAACATCATGATAAGTCTACTTCCCATCAGCCTACACACAAAGATACTACATTAACTGTATTCCTATATTCTAGTTCATTTATTTTGTAACTGGAAGTTTGTACCTCTTAATTTCCCTTATCTATTTCACTCATCTCACCGCTCCCCTCCCCTCTATCAACTACCTGTTTGTTTTCTGTACTTACGACTCTGTTTCTGCTTGTTTGTCATTTGTTTTGTTTTTAGATTCCTGACTTATTTTACTTAGCATAATACTTTCTAGGTCCATCCATGTTATCACAATGGCAAGATTTCATTCTTTTTTTGTGGCTGAGTAGTGTGCTTTTGTATATACATATATACCACATCTTCTTTATCCATCTATCTACTGATGGTAACTTCAGTTGCTCCCTTGGTGAATAATGCTGCAATGAACAAAAGGGTACATATACCTGTTTTGAATTAGTGTTTTTGTCATCTTTGGAAGAATACCCAGAAGTGGAATTGCTGGATTGTACGATAATTTTATTTTATTTTTTTTTGAGAAATCTCCATACTATTTTCCATAGTGGCTGCACCAATTAACATTTCCACCAAAAGGGTACAAGTAATCCCTTTTCTACACATCCTCACCCATATTTGTTATTTGTTGTCTTTTGGATAATAGCCATTCTGACATATGTGTTGTGACATCTCATTGTGGACTTGATTTTCATTTCTCTGATGATTAGTGATGTTGAGCATCTTTTCATGTGTCTATTGGCCATCTGTATGTCTTCTTTGGAAAAACATCTACTCGGGTCCTGTGCCCATTTTTTAATCAGATTATAATGTTTTAAGTTAAGTTGTATGAGTGCTTTGTATATTTTAGATATTAACCCCTTATCAGATATATTGTTTGTAAATATCTTCCCCATTCAGTAGGTGGCCTTTTTGTTTCATTGCTAGTTTCCTTCACTGTGCAAAAGCTTTTTAGTTTGATGTAGTTCCATTTGTTTATTTTTACTTTTGTTTCCTTTGCCTGAGGAGACATATCCAAAAAATATTTCAAAGACCAATGTCAAAGATAGTACTACCTATGTTTTCTTCAAGGAGTTTTATCATTTCAGGTCTTATATCTAAGTCTTTAACCCACTTTGAGTTTATTTTTCTATATGGTGTAACAAAGTAGTCCAGGTTGATTATTTCACATGTATTTGTCCAGTTTTTTCCAACACCATTTATTGAAAAGGCTGTCTTTTCCCCATTGTATATTTTTGCCTTCTTTGTCATTGATTGTAATTAATTGACCATATAAGTGTGGGTTCACTTCTGAACTCTCTATTCTGTTCCATTGATATATTTATCTGTTTTTGTGGCAGTATCATACTGCTTTAATTACTGTAGCTTTGTATTATAGGTTGAAATCAGGGAGTGTGATAACTTCAGCTTTGTTCTTTTTTCTCAAGATTGTTTTGTTTTTTGTTTCTTTCTTCTTTTGCTCTCTTCCCTTGTGATTTGATGATTATCTTTAGTACTATGTTTAGATTCCTTGCTCTTTTTTTGGGTGTGTATCTATTATAGATTTTTTTGGTTTGTGCCTACCATGAGGTAATATAATTTCTTTTTTTCTGTATACTAGAGTTTATCTGACACATGATTAGCAAATACCGTCTTTCATTCTTTTGGTTAAGCTTCTATTTTCTTGATAGTATTCTTCGAAATACAAAGTTTTTTAATTTTAGTGAAGTCTAATCTATCTGTCTTCTTTGATTTCTGTAGTTTAGATGTCATAACTGAGAAACCATTGCCAAATGCAAGGTAACAAAATCTTTCACCTGTTTTCTTCTAAAAATTTTATAGTTTTAGTACTTACATTTTTTTCTTCAAGCCATTTTGTTAGCTTTCGTATACTTTGTGAAACGGGATTCCAACTTTATTCTTTTGCAAGTAAATATCCTACTGTGCTAGCACCAGTTGCTAAAAAGATTAATCTTTTTTCCAATTGAATAGCGTTGTAATTTTTGCCAAAATTCATCTGACCACAGATGTATGGGTTTATTTATGAACTCTTAATTCTATTAACTTTATCTATAAATCTATTTTTAAGCCACTGTCACACGGTCTTGATTACTATAGATGTGTAGTAAGTTTTAAAATCATGTACTGTGAATCTTCCAACTTTATTCCCCTTTTACAAGATGAAATTTTCTGGGTCCCTTGAATTTCCATAAAATTTTAGAGTCAGCCTGTCAATTTCTGGAAAAATAAAGTTCACCTGAGATTTTGATAAGAATTGCATGGGATCTCTGGATTGACACAAGAAGTACTGCCATCCTAAAAATCTTGTCTTCTAATCCATAAACACAGATACATTTTCATTTACTTAGGTCTTTTATTTTTTTCAACATGCTTTGTAGTTTTTACTGCACCTCTCTTACTCTTCTTTTAGTTATTACATTTATTTCTAGGTATGCCAAGTTTTTGTATGTTATTACAAATGGACTTGTTTTCTTAATTTTATTTTTTTTTGTGATAATTTTTTAACATCTTTATTGGAGTATAATTGCTTTACAATGGTGTGTTAGTTTCTGCTTTATAACAAAGTGAATCAGCTATACATATACATATATCCCCATATCTCCTCCCTCTTGCATCTCCCTCCCACCCTCCCTATCCCACCCCTCTAGGTGGTCACAAAGCACTGAGCTGATCTCCCTGTGCTATGCAGCTGCTTCCCACTAGCTAGCTATTTACATTTGGTAGTGTATATAAGCCCATGGCACACTCTCACTTCGTCCCAGCTTACCCTTCCCCCTCCCTGTGTCCTCAAGTCCATTATCTCCTTCTGCGCCTTTATTCCTGTCCTGCCCCTAGGTTCTTCATAACCTTTTTTTTTTTTTTAGATTCCATATATATGTGTTAGCATACGGTATTTGTTTTTCTCTTTCTGACTTACTTCACTCTGCATGACAGACTCTAAGTCCATCCGCCTCATTACAGATACCTCCATTTCGTTTCTTTTTATGGCTGAGTAATATTCCATTATATACATGGGCCACATCTTCTTTATCCATTCATCCAATGATGGACACTTAGGTTGCTTCCATGTCCTGGCTATTGTAAATAGAGCAGCAATGAACATTGTGGTACATGACTCTTTTTGAATTATGGTTTTCTCAGGGTATATACCCAGTAGTGGGATTGCTGGGTCATATGGTAATTCTATTTTTAGTTTTTTAACAAACCTCCATACTGTTCTCCATAGGGGCTGTATCAATTTACATTCCCACCAACAATGCAAGAGGGTTCCCTTTTCTCCACACCCTCTCCAGCATTTATTGTTTCTAGATTTTTTGGTGACGGCCATTCTGACCAGTGTGAGATGATACCTCATTGTAGTTTTGATTTGCATTTCTCTAATAATTAGTGATGTTGAACATCCTTTCATGTGTTTGTTGGCAATCTGTATATCTTCTTTGGAGAAATGTCTGTTTAGATCTTTTGCCCATTTTTGGATTGGGTTGCTTGTATTTTTGATATTGAGCTGCATGAGCTGCTTGTATATTTTGGAGATTAATTCTTTGTCCATTGCTTTGTTTGCAAATATTTTCTCCCATTCTGAGGGTTGTCTTTTCGTCTTGTTTATGGTTTCTTTTGCTGTGCAAAACCTTTTAAGTTTCATTAGGTTCCATTTGTTTATTTTTGGTTTTACTTCCATTTCTCTAGGAGGTGGGTCAAAAAGGATCTTGCTGTGATTTGTGTCAAAGAATGTTCTTCTTACGTTTTCCTCTAAGAGTTTTATAGTGTCTGGCCTTACATTTTGGTCTTTCATCCATTTTGGGTTTATTTTTGTATATGGTGTTAAGGAGTGTTCTACTTTCATTCTTTTACATGTAGCTGTCCAATTTTCCCAGCACCACTTATTGCAGAGGCTGTCTTTTCTCCATTGTATATTCTTGCCTCCTTTATCAAAGATAAGGTGACTGTATGTGCATGGGTTTATCTCTGGGCTTTCTATCCTGTTCCATTGATCTATATTTCTGGTTTTGTGCCAGTACCATACTGTCTTGATTACTGTAGCTTTGTAGTATAGTCTGAAGTCCAGGAGCCTGTTTCCTCGACCTCCATTTTTCTTTCCCTAGATTGCTTTGGCTATTCGGGGTCTTTTGTGTTTCCATACAAATTGTGAAATTTTTTGTTCTAGTTCTGTGAAAAATGCCATTGGTAGTTTGATAGAGATTGCATTGAATCTGTAGATTGCTTTGGGTAGTAGAGTCATTTTCACAATGTTGATTCTTCCAATCCAAGAACATGGTATATCTCTCCATCTGTTTGTATCATCTTTAATTTCTTTCATCAGTGTCTTATAGTTTTCTGCATACAGGTCTTTTGTCTCCTTAGGTAGGTTTATTCCTAGGTATTTTATTCTTTTTGTTGCAATGGTAAATGGGAGTGTTTCCTTAATTTCTCTTTCAGATTTTTCTTCATTAGTGTATAGGAATGCAAGAGATTTCTGTACATTAATTTTGTATCCTGCAACTTTACCAGATTCATTGATTAGCTCTAGTAGTTTTCTGGTAGCATCTTTAGGGTTCTCTATGTATAGTATCATGTCATCTGCAGATAGTGACAGTTTTACTTCTTCTTTTCTGATTTGTATTCCTTTTACTTATTTTTCTTCACTGATTGCTGTGGCTAAAACTTCCAAAACTATGTTGAATAATTCTGGTGAGAGTGGGCAAATTTGTCTTGTTCCTGATCTTAGTGGAAAAGGTTTCAGTTTTTCACCATTGAAAACGAAGTTGGCTGTGGGATTGTCATATATGGCCTTTATTATGTTGAGCTAAGTGCCCTCTATGCCTGCTTTCTGGAGAGTTTTTATCGTAAATGGGTATTGAATTTTGTCAAAAGCTTTTTGTGCATCTATTGAGATTATCATATGGTTTTTATCCTTCAGTATGTTAATCTGCTGTATCACATTGTTTGATTTACGTATATTGAAGAATCCTTACATTCCTGGGATAAACCCCACTTGATCATGTTGTATGATCCTTTTAATGTGTTATTGGATTCTGTTTGCTAGTATTTTGTTGAGGATTTTTGCATGTATGTTCATCAGTGATATTGGCCTGTAGTTTTCTTTTTTTGTGACATCTTTGTCTGGTTTTGGTATCAGGGTGATGGTGGCCTCGTAGAATGAGTTTGGGAGTGTTCCTCCCTCTGCTATATTTTGGAAGATTTTGAGAAGGATGGGTGTTAGCTCTTCTCTAAATGTTTGATAGAATTCGCCTGTGAAGCCACCTGGTCCTGGGCTTTAGTTTGTTGGAAGATTTTTTTTTTTTTTCACACACACACACTGTATTTTATTTTTACAAGAGATAAATAGACTTGTTGGAAGATTTTTAATCACAGTTTCAATTTCAGTGCTTGTGATTGGTCTGTTTATATTTTCTATTTCTTCCTGGTTTAGTCTTGGAAGTTTGTGCTTTTCTAAGAATTTGTCCATTTCTTCCAGGTTGTCCATTTTATTGGTATATAGTTGCTTGTAGTAATCCCTTATGATTTTTTGTGTTTCTGCAGGGTCAGTTGTTACTTCTCCCTTTTCATTTCTCATCCTGTTGATTTGAGTCTTCTCCCTTTTTTTCTTGATGAGTCTGGCTAATGGTTTATCAATTTTGTTTATCTTCTCAAAGAACCAGCTTTTAGTTTTATTGATCTTTGCTATTGTTTCCTTCATTTTTTTTTCATTTATTTCTGATCTTATTTTTATGATATCTTTCCTTCTGCTAACTTTGGAGTTTTTTTGTTCTTCTTTCTCTAATTACTTTAGGTGTAAGGTTAGGTTGTTTATTTGAGATGTTTCTTGTTTCTGAGGTAGGATTGTATTGTTATAAAGTTCCCTCTTAGAACTACTTTTGCTGCATCCCATAGGTTTTGGGTCATCTTGTTTTCATTGTCATTTGTTTCTAAGTTTTTTTTTATTTCCTCTTTGATTTCTTCAGTGATCTCTTGGTTATTTAGTAGTGTATTGTTTAACCTCCACGTGTTTGCATTTTTTACAGTTTTTTTCCTGTAATTGATACATAGTCTCATAGCATTGTGGTCGGAAAAGATACTTGATACAATTTCAATTTTCTTAAATTTACCAAGGCTTGATTTGTGACCCAAGATATGACCTATCCTGGAAATGTTCCATGAGCACTTGAGAAGAATGTGTATTCTGTTGTTTTTGGATGGCATGTCCTATAAAGATCAATTAAGTCCATCTTGTTTAATGTGTCATTTAAAGCTTGTGTTTTCTTATTTGTTTTCATTTTGGATGATCTGTCCATTGCTGAAACTGGGGTGTTAAAGTCCCCTACTATTATTTTGTTACTGTCGATTTCCCTTTCTATGGCTGTTAGCATTTGCCTTATGTATTGAGGTGCTCCTATGTTGGTTGCATAAATATTTACAATTGTTATATCTTCTTCTTGGATTGATCCCTTGATCATTATGTAGTGTCCTTCTTTGTCTCTCGTAATAGTCTTTATTTTAAAGTCTATTTTGTCTGATATGAGAATTGCTACTCCAGGTTTCTTTTGATTTCCATTTGCATGGAATTTCTTTTTCCATCCCCTCACTTTCAGTCTGTATGTGTCCCTAGGTCTTAAGTGGGTCTCTTGTAGACAGCATATGTATGGGTCTTGTATTTGCATCTATTCAGCCAGTGTATGTCTTTTGGTTGGAGCCTTTAACCCATTTACATTTAAGGTAATTATCGATATGTACATTCCTATTACCATTTTCTCAATTGTTTTGGTTTCTTTTTGTAGGTCTTTTCCTTCTCTTGTGTTTCCTGCCTAGCAAAGTTCCTTTGGCATTTGATGTAAAGCTGGTTTGGTGGTGCTGAATTCTCTTAGCTTTTGCTTGTCTGTAAAGGTTTTAATTTCTCTGTCGAATCTGAATGAGATCCTTGCTGGGTAGAGTAATCTTGGTTGCAGGTTTTTCCCTTTCATCACTTTAAATATGTCCTGCCACTCCCTTCTGGCTTGCAGAGTTTCTGCTGAGAAATCAGCTGTTAACCTTGTGGGATTCCCTTGTTTGTTATTTGTTGCTTTTCCCTTGCTGCTTTTAATATTTTTTTCTCGTATTTAATTTTTGATAGTTTGATTAATATTTGTGTTGTGTTTCTCCTTGGATTTATCCTGTATGGGACTCTCTGCGCTTCCTGGACTTGATTGACTATTTCCTTTTCCATGTTAGGGAAGTTTTCAACAATAATTTCTTCAAATATTTTCTCAGTCCCTCTCTTTTTCTCTACTTCTGGGACCCCTATAATTCGAATGTTAGTGCATTTAATATTGTCCCAGATGTCTCTGAGA
Source organism: Balaenoptera acutorostrata (assembly GCF_949987535.1). Classification (NCBI taxonomy): domain Eukaryota; kingdom Metazoa; phylum Chordata; class Mammalia; order Artiodactyla; family Balaenopteridae; genus Balaenoptera; species Balaenoptera acutorostrata. The sequence continues at coordinate 77,372,627 of NC_080075.1, forward strand.
CTGTCCTCAATTCTTTCATTCTTTTTTCTTTATTCTGCTCTGTGGTAGTTATTTCCACTATTTTGTCTTCCAGGTCACTCTCTGTTCTTCTGCCTCAGTTATTCTGCTATTGATTCCTTCTAGAGAATTTTTAATTTCATTTATTGTGTTGTTCATCATTGTTTGTTTGCTCTTTAGTTCTAAGTCCTTATTGAACGTTTCTTGTATTTTCTCCATTCTGTTTCCAAGATTTTGATCATCTCTACTATCATTGCTCTGAATTCTTTTTCAGGTAGACTGTCTATTTCCTCTTCATTTGTTTGGTCTGGTGGGTTTTTACCTTGTTCCTTCATCTGCTGTGTATTTCTCTGTCATCTCATGTTGCTTAACTTACTGTGTTTGCATTCTCCTTTTCACAGGCTGCAGGTTCCTAGTTCCCATTGTTTTTGGTGTCTGCCTTCAGTGCGTAAGGTTGGTTCAGTGGCTTGTGTAGGCTTCCTGGTGGAGGGGACGGTGCCTGTGTTCTGGTGGGTGGGGCTGAATCTTCTCTTTCTGGTGGGCAGGGCTGCGTCCAGTGGTGTGTTTTGGGGTGTCTGTGAACTTAGTATCATTTTAGGCAGGCTCTCTGCTAATGGGTGGGTTTGTGTTCCTGTCCTGCTAGTTGTTTGGCATGGGGCATCCAGCACTGCAGCTTGCTGACCGTTGGGTGGAGCTGGGTCTCAGCATTGAGATGGAGATCTCTGGGAGAGCTCTTGCCAATTGATATTACGTGGGGCTGGGAGGTCTCTGGTGGTCCAGTGTCCTGATCTTGGCTCTCCCATCTCAGAGGCTCAGGCCTGACACCAGGCCGGAGCACCAAGACCCTGTCAGCCACACAGCTCGGGCACCCGTCCTATCATGGAGTCACCTAAGGCCTGGGCATTCTGTGAGGGCTCCTCTCCTCGGGTCCGACAGACGTCTGAGGGTCAGCCTCCTGTCAGGGGCTTCCCAGTCAGGTGTAGTCTCCTGAGGGCCGGGCGTCAGGTCTGAGTCATGCGGGGCGCTGGGCACTTGCTTTCTCTGCTCCAGGGTTCAGCGTCGGGTGGTTTGACAAGTGTCTGAGACCCAGGTTACACCTTCCTCCCAGGTTTACATCTGGACCCGAGGTTTACGACTTCACGATTCTCCAAACTTTTTTACCTTTCCTCTGTGCTCAGTCTAGTTCTACTTGCTCATAGGGGGCCGCATTCAGAGGCCTCGCCCCCTGCACTTCAGACCAGAGTTTCTCATGGGAAATGACGACAGTGACACCTCAGCTCGAAGGGCCGTGTGCAGAAGCTGAATGCATTTGTTTTGACTTCAATGTACAGCAATGAACTCATTAATTTTGATGGATTACAGAAGGAGGTTAAAAGGAAATACAATTTGTTTTCTTATTCCAAGAAGTCACTGGAATTTTTCTGTCTCAGCTTGCTTTTCTTATTTGTGTGTGTGGAGCATGATCAACTATTGGGTCCTGACAACCTGTTGGATGAGATCCAACAATAAGCAGTGAGATCAATGCAACCCAAACTGCTCTCATGGGACATGACAAGAAATTCTGCTGTCCTTTAGGATGCAATTACCCTGCTGGTTGCTGTACAGAGTGACCTCTTTTCCTCTGGTATTTATTGAATCCAGACCTAATGTCTGGTCTCATTTCAAAGTCCCTGTCTGTAATGCTTATCCCATGGCCAAGTAGAGTAGACAGTGAACCACCATAGCTGCCAAGAATCAGTACTTTGAAAAGCATCTTTTCCAGAAGATTATCATGCCTGTTCCCGTTAGAATCAACATTGCTTTTTCTGGCTCATTTAATGTAAAATGCAATTCAGTTTTAAAGATAAGTACTTTAATTCACAAATGGTTGACAGCAGTAGGATTATAGTGTAGGTTCTGAACTTAAAAATAGTTTGGGACTTATTACAAGTATTTCTGCCCTGAGAAATATTTAACAAGATAGGAACTGAATGGAGGATATTAGTATTTGGCTTTATCAGCTCAGGAATAAAGACACACCGAAGGTATGACAATTGAGTAATGGGATTTGGAACTGAAGTCATGATCTTGTATTTCATATTAAGAAACATTTTGAAGAAGTAATATATAGGTTTCATTAAAATTTATGCTGTGATTTATTTTATCTACAGTGATTTATTAGACATAATTGCAAAGAAGAGGTAGTTCGGTTTTTCCTTATTTGGCTAGAAGTTAAGTACTCTTGAATCTAAACTTGGGGGACATGTCCTTATTAAAATGGAACTCATAATTAACACTTCTGTGCATTTTCTATAATCCAAACATGCAAGAGGGAACATTTAAATGACTAGCAATTAAAATGAAAACATTTTACTTTTACTGACAGCCTTTTAACTTTTCAGTTCATCATATTTACAGTTATCATTATTAGACATCTGGAAAAATATAGTTATGCTTGCTATTTATATTACCAACTAAAGATTTTGAATCACTTTGTAGATGTGATCTCATTAATGCCCTCTACATCTCTGTGAGGTAAGTGCAATTATCTTCATTTTATTGAGTTTAAATTACTTTCCAAGGTGTCAAAGAAAATTGTGGCAGGATATGTAAAAATATCAAGGTCTCTCAGTGTCCACTTTAATGGTAAATCCTGTTCAGTAAAATCAGAAAGAAATGAATCCAGTTTTAAGTGCATGGGGCTTAATTTTCTACAAATAGTCATTTGATGTAGCTCTATAAGACATAACATTTTGTAGTTATGCCATTTCCAGTATAATTTATCACCCTGACCCATATTCTAATGTATTTGTGAAACCAACATTTTATGCAATGACATTTCCATAAGTTTTCCAGGAGAAAGTTTTACAAAGAGGTGGAACTAAAACTTACTTTCTCTGTGAATGTTTTTACTTATTAAAGAAGTTGTCGTTGCCTTCCTAATTGTACTTTTTCAATCTGTACAATCCACAGCCACATTTACAATCTAGGCTTGGTTTTCTTTCAGGTGGTTGTTTAAAATACACTCCTCTTTACATTTTCGGGAAAGGGTAAGGGGCTTGCCAGTGCTCATCTTGTGGGTTTACTGAACTATTATGCAATTGATTGTCCTTATTCTAAATGCCCCCTACTCCTAGACTTTTATCAATGCTTAATACTTAGGATGGCATGTTTCTCTCCAGCTTTGCATCCAGATTCTCAGATAAAATATAACAGATGTTATAACTGATTGTGTTATTTTTTTTTACTATAAATATTAGCCCTCATATATATGGTTACAATTTTCAGTAAGGGTGCTGAGACCATTCAATAGGACAAGAATAGTCTCGTCAACAAATGATGCTGGAAAAACTGGATATTCACATGTAAAAAAATATAGTTGGATCCTTACGTTACAACACATAGAAAAAGTAACTCAAAATGAATCAAAGACAATATTAAGAGCTTCATTATAAAACTTATAGAAGAAAACATAGAGGGGGAAATCTTCATAATCTTAGATTTGGTCTTGGTTTCTTAAATATGACACAAAGCATAGGCAACAAAAAAAACAAGATTTTCATCAAAATTTTTTAAATGTTTCTGCATCAGAGAACTTTATTAATAAAATATAAACACAATGGATAAAATGAAAACAAAAAAAATGAAAAAGGATGGGAGGAAATCAATCATATATTTGATAAGGGTTTAATATCCAGATTATATAAAGAACTCCTAAAACTGAAAAACAAAAATTAAAAAAAATTTAAAAATGGACAAAAGACTTGAGTAGATATTTCTTTAAAGAAGGTATACAAATGGGACTTCCCTAGTGGTCCAGGAGATAAGACTCCGCACTCCCAATACAGGGGGCATAGGTTCAATCCCTGGTTGGGGAACTAAGATCCTGCATGCTGCAGGGTGTGGCCAATAAATAAATAAATAAAAAACAGTGGCTGTGTAAATCAACCATACTTCAATTAAAAACAATTTTTTTTAATTAAAAAAAGAGAAGGTATACAAATGGCCAGTAAACACATTAAAAAACATTTGATTAGCATTAGGGAAATGCAAATCAAAACCACTTAGAAGTACCACTTTACACCCACTAGGTGACAGTAATAATAACAATAATATAATAATAAAATGAACAAGTGTTGAAGAAGATATGGAGAAACCGGAATTCTCGTACATTATTGGTAAGAAAGTAAACTGATATATCCACTGTGGAGAAAGGTCAGTTCCTCAAAAAGCTAAACATACGGTTACCATTCGACCCAGTTATTCCACTTCTAGGTATATTCCCAAAATAACTGAATACAAGGATACAAAAACTTGTATGCCAATGATTGTAAAAACATTATTCACAATAGCCAAAAGTTAGAAATAATCCAGGTGTCCATCCAAAGATAAAAGATAAATTAACAAATATGGCATATAATAGAATATTATTCAGCCATAAAAATGAAGTTCTGATACATGCTGCAACATGGATGAGCCTTAAAAAAGTTGTTCTAAGTGAAATAAACCAGATATAAAAGGAAAAAATATCTTATTATTCCACTTATATAAAATACTATCTAAAATAAATTTATGGAGACAGAAAGAAGATTACAGGTTATCAAGGGCCAAGTGGAGGGAAGAATGGGGAGTTATTGATTAATGATTACAGAGTATCTGTTTTGAGTGGTTTTGGAAATATTGATATGTGGTTGCACAAAACTGTGAATGTAATTAATGCCACTTAATTGTACATTTAAATGGTTAAAATGGGAAATTTTATGTTATGTATATTCTACCACACAGACACCCACAAACTTACCCTAAAGCACACATTTAGCCATTGTTAGGGAGAATTCTATATTCTTTTCAGATAAATAATTAGCAACCAACTAATGTAGTTTATTTTGAACATTTTATTGTCAATTGGAATAAAAATAAATTAAATATTGTAATCAAAAACTTCCATATGTAAATGTATATATACACATATGTGACCAAGCCAAAGTTTGCAGAAAACAGTTATTAATATCACTATATGTGAGAGACTCATTGAAATTATCATTTCTAATATATTCTTCTCTGCTTTATTTTTAAAAAATGACATCACAGCCTTGAGCCATTAATGCAGGGGTCCCCAACCCCCAGGCCATGGACCGATACTGGACCGTGGCCTGTTAGGGGCCAGGCTGCACAGCAGGAGGTGAACGGGGGGCTATTGAGTGAAGCTTCATCTGTATTTACAGCCGCTCCCCATTGCTCCCATTACCGTCTGAGTTCCACCTCCTGTCAGATCAGCAGAGGCATTAGATTCTCAAAGGAGTGCAAACCCTACTGTGAACTGCACACATGAGGGACATAGGTTGCGCGCTCCTTATGAGAATCTAATGCCTGATAATCTGAGGTGGAACTGAGGTGGTGATGTTAACACTGGGGAGAGGCTGCAAATACAGATTATCATTAGCAGAGAGGTTTGACTGCATAGAGACCATAATAAATCAATTGCTTGCAGACTCATAGCAAAACCCTATCAGTGAGTGGCAAGTGACAATTAAGCTGCATCTTATGGAGTAGACTGGACATAAGCAACACACTTCAGGTGTCACTGTCTCCCATCACCCTCAGATGGGACCATCTAGGTGCAGGAAAACAAGCTCAGGGCTCCCACTGATTCTGCATTATGGTGAGTTGTATAATTATTTCATTATATATTACAATGTAATAATAGAAATAAAGCTGCACAATAAATGTAATGTGCTTGAATCATCCCGAAACCATCCCCCTCTGGTCCGTGGAAAAATTGTCTTCCACGAAACCAGTCCCTGGTGCCAAAACAGTTGGGGACCGCTGCATTAATGGGTCATGATTAGCAGTTAGAAAATACTGAAAAAGTGTATATCTAAAAAGGATTCATGGCATGAAGTTTACCAGGAGGTGTCTTTAATAGGTAGCTGTACTTTTTTTTCCATCAAGATGCTAAACGATAGTCAGCCCAAACTTTATAATGATCAGCTGTTCTTCTCCGTGTATCTATACAGCCTTTGGGAAGGAGAGATTAAACTAGATTCCTAAATATATTTCCATTCTCTGTGAAAAGTAAAAGTATTGTTCTCACTGGCATTTTAATTAATCAAGTAAAAGGAAATGTCTTTGTTTGAAGAAAAATGGTGCTACAGTTGACCCTGGGTATAATTAGCTGGCACTGAAGCTTCAGAGAAAAGATAAAACCAACCTCTCTCCCCCTGTACCCACCCGCTCTCTTACTCTGTCTGTTTGCCTGTTTCTCCTTATTTCTTACCTGGAGATGAAAGGGGAGAGGAAAACAGAAGAGATAAAATATTAGATCAGGTATTCTTTTTCTTGCCTTGCTTTAGGTGTTAGGACCTCCAGTCAATATCAGACAACAGGTGATGAGAGCAGACATCTTTGCCTTGTTTCCAATCTTAAGAGGAAAACAAATTTTCATCCATAAGTATCCACAAGTAGGTTCTTTATCAGGTTGAGGAAGTTCTTTTCTACTCCTAGTTACTGAGAGCTTTTATTATGAATGGGTGTTGAGATCTAGCAAACACTTTTCTACATACATTCATATCGTTATATGATCTTTTTACTTATCTTAATATGGTGGATTGTATGTACTGATTTTTTAAACCAACCTTGCATTCATGATGTAAATCCATCTTGGTTGTGATGTTCATTTTATATATATTTTGCTGCATTGTTTACTACAGTGTTGTAAAGAATATCTGTATCTATGTTCATGATAGATATTGGTCTGTAGTTTTCTGTTCTTTTAATGCCTTTGTCTAATTTGATATCACAGTAACACTGACCTCGTAAAATGAACTGAGAAGTATTTTCTCCTTTTCTATTTTTTGGATTTTTTTTGGTTTTTTAAAATAGGTTATATTTTTCCTTAAGTGTTTGGTAGAATGCACCAGTGAAGCCAAATGAATCTAAAATGCTGTTTTGCTTGAAAGTTTTAAACTATGAATTCAATTTATTTAGCAGATATCACTCTATTTAGTTTATGTATCTCTTCTTGAGTGAAATTATGTAGTTCGTGTCTTTCAAGGAATTAGTCCATTTTAACTAATTGATACCTTTGTTAGAACATTGTTTATCATATTCTCTTATCTTTTTAAAATTTAATTAAACTTTTCAATAGTTTTATACTTACAGAAAAGTTGCAAATTTCCTATATATTATATACCATTTCTTCTATTAATATTTTACATTACTATTGTATATTGTCACAACTGCGAACTAATGAACCAGTTATGATACATTATTATTCACTAAATCCATACTTTATTCCAATTTCACTACTTTTCCCCTAATGTTCTCTTTCTATTTCAGGGTCCAATGTTGAATACCACATTACATTTACTTATCATGTCTCCTTAGGCTTCCTTGGGCTCTGACAGTTATCAGACTTGCTTTGTTTTTGATAACTTTGACAGTTTTGAGGGATAAGGATCAGGTGTTTCATAGAATATTCCTCAGTTTGTGTTTTTCTGATGTTTTCCTCATGGTAAGACTGTGGTTATGGATTTTTTGGAGAAGGATAACAGAGATAAATTGCCATTCTCAACATACTATATCAAAAGGTATATTCTATAATATGATTTATCACTGATAATGGTTACCTTGATCCAGGTAAGGTAGTGTTTGCCAAATTTTCCCACTGTAAAATTACTCCTTCCCTCCTTTCCATATTATCCTCTTTATAAATAAGTCACTAAGAGTGGCCTGTAATTACATGTGGGGAGCCATGCTCCACCTTTGTGACAAAGGAATCTTTATATCTTCTTTGAAGAAGTGTCTGTTCAAATCCTTTGCACATTTTAAATACTGGGTTGTTTGTCTTTTTATTGGTGAGTTGTGGGAGTTCTTTATATATTTATATATTCTGGTTCTAGACGTTTATCAATGATTGTTGAAAGTTTTTTTTTTTTTTTTTTTAGTTTGTTTTTTGCTGTGGTGGTGGTGGCTAAATCCTTTGAAGACTTTACTCCACTGTCTTATGGCTTACAGGGGTTATGACGAGAAGTCTGGTGTCATTTGTATGTTTAATCTTCTGTAAGTAATATATCTCTTATCTCTGGCTGCTCTTTAGATTTTCTCTTTACCACTGGTTTCCACAAATTTAGTTATGGTGTGTCCTGGTGTAGTGTTTTTTGTTTGTTGTTTTTATTGTTGTAATTATTCTCCTTGGTGTTCATTGAGATTCCTGGTCTATAGATTTAGTTTACAGAAAATTTTGAAAAATTTCTGCCACTATTGCTTCAAAACTTTTTTCCCTTCACCTGACTTCCCTTTTTCTGCAATCCGATAGCATGTGTGCTACACTGTTTGATTTGTCCCATAAGTCATTTTTTAAATTATTATTCAGTCTTTTTTCTCTCTCTGCTTCATTTTGGAACATTTATTTCTGTGTCTTCAAGTACATGTATCCTTATTTTCTGCAGTGCTTTAATCTTCTATTAATTCTTTTCAATTATTTTTAATTTCAGACATGGTATATTTTATTTCTAGAACTTCTATTCTTTTTTATTATCTTCTGTTTCTTTCCTCATCATGCTCCTATTTTCCTCTGACTTCTTGAATATATGGAGGACTTTATAATAGCTAGCTTTTAAACGTTCTTTTTTAAATGATTAAGATATTTAATTTACCATGAAATAAATTAGCAAGAACAATAATCAACAAGAAAGCATTATTAACAAACAGTACTTTAAACATAGTCTTAGATGTTTCTCCAATCTACTTTGTGTGACACTGAAGGGCAATTTCATTCACTTTCACTCTTTTTAATAAGACTTAGAGATTCATATAGGTCACAGAATCTTTTCAGAGAACAAAAGCAAAAAATAAGCAAAACTCTTTATTGGTTAAAAAATAGGAACTGGTCTTAAGGCCTTGGGCAGAAAAGTAATCTGGATGCTCCAAAGAAAATAAGGTTATGAAAATAAAAGAATTCAATAGAGAAAGTATGGAACTGTAATCCAACCTTCCTCTTCTTTCAGTTCCCCAAGTTTTTTAAAGAAATATGTATCATCTGGAGACAGACGCTTGTTCCTTATTTCTATTATGTCAATATGAATAAACAGATAGACACACTAGTATTGAGACTGGCACTGATAAATACATGGATCGGGTTACTGTAAGGTTTAGAAGTTTAAAATAGAATTTTGTAATCATAATAACTTTTGAAAACCATTTGCAAAGTCGAAAATACATACATAATATTTTAATTTGTAAGAAATATTGCATTGTAATTGTAACTATTTGGTAATTCACTATTACATTTAGTCTACGTTATGTGATTGAGCAAGTTAATTCTTGGGTTTAAATTAAAGCGTAAGAACATTATTAAACTACCTTGATACCATAAAACAAAATTAAGCCCCTGAAATGTTAGGGCTATTTTAGCAATAATTTATAAAACTAAATAGGTTAATTCTTATTATGATATACACAACACTTCAGAGTGTTACCACCTATAAAATTTGGTTCTATTTATCCTTCTTTTATATAAAAAAATAATGCTGCTGTTTATAAATATATATATAGCTATGTTTCTCTTGAATACAAAAATTTTTCTAACCTTGGAGTTGAGATGACAAGATTATATTTACATATACCTTAGTATAACCAAGACCCTTAAAAATAAAAATTGAGGATCATGCTAGATTATATCAATGTGTTTTTTCTTGTTCTTGCCTTTAAAGGAATATTCAATAGAATAGGTATTTCTGTACCTAAATAGTTAGAAATTTAGCACTGATTAATATAGTAACAGAACTAATTATCTATGCAATCATGCTGTGATTTTCATAAATTTGGATGTTCCAGTGGTTGAAAAATGAACCCACTCTGAAGTTAATTTTTTTTTTCACTAATTATATAGGTAATTCCGTATTAGGTTAACAGTGATTTAGGTAAGAAATAAAACTTTACATTTAAGGACTTAACATAGGTTTTTTGTTTTGTTTTGTTTTGTTTTTGTTTTTGCTCATTTAGTAATCCAAAGCAGGCTTGCTTGTCACCAAGCAGATTTCTCCTAGTGGTGATGAAAGGAAACAGGTTGTTTCCTTCCCCACAGCTCCTCTGTTTCCTATGGCCCTGAAGTCCTTTGCATACTGTATATAAAATAGATTACCAACAAGGACCTACTGTATAGCTCAGGGAACTCAACTCAATATTTTGTAATAACTTATAAGGGAAAAGAATCTGAAAAAGAATAGATAGATAGATAGACAGATAGATAGATATGCATGTATAACTGAATCACTTTGCTGTACACCTGAAACTAACAAAACTGTCAATCAAGTATACTTCAATAAAAAAATAAAATTTAAAAAAAGGAGAAAAGAGGGAGACTGGCCAGGGAATCTCCACTTCTTTTTTTATTTTATATATGTGTGTGTGTGTGTGTGTGTGTGTGTGTGTGTGTGTGTGTGTGTGTGTATATTCTTTTTCAGATTATTTTCCATTATAGGTTATTACAAGATATTGACCTAAACATT